>NC_136658.1:8253061-8853061 GCF_903797595.1 Erithacus rubecula | reverse complement strand
GACATGTTGTAAATGTTGCAGTTTCATAAGTTGCATGCGACATCACTTTGTCTTTTCCCTTCCAGATATTTTCTAAATGTGTCACCATCAGTCATGTATAAAGCACATAATCTTTTATCATCACTATGCACATTCTGACACTCTGGTGATTTAGTCTTAATACCATCCCTATTACTCTGTAAATGAAAATCCCATATTGTATTAGACACACAGTATCTTGTTTTCTTACCTCATCATTGCCCCTGTTTCTCTTCTCCATCATCCAGTGCTGCTTGTTGCTGTATGCTGAGGCTTGTTGGTCAGCTGTTTCAAGGAGTAATTCAGGATGTTAATTTAACTGAAACAGAATGAAAGTATTTCATGGTCAAAAGTAAGAGGTAGGCCAGTGTTTTTCCCACTGAGGAGAGCTGGGAGTGGTAACTGTTCTCTAGAGAAGTAATTGAGAAGAGTTAAACAATTGGAGAGCCTTGACAGAGTCAGACCCTCAGGGTCACCCCAGCAAACTAACTATTGAAATATCAGCCCCTGAGGCTGAAATCTTTCCTGTGTATGTAGCTTTATGCACTGTGAGTATTACTGTTACCTTCAGTGGGATTACTGACAATGAATATGGTTAAATGTGCATAAATCTTTGGGACATACAGGACTGTAGAGTTTTCCCTGTTTATGAGCATTTCAAAGCTTATTTTGGAGAAGCTCATTTTTATCCTGCTTATCTGAGGGTTCAGAACAAAGCAGGAGCACAGCCATTTCTGTTCCAATTTCAGCAGTTGTTTTCTGTTACCTTGGTTGTTTATTTTTTTAAATAGCTAAGAAAATATTTTGCAGATGTAGATTTATCAATTAACTTGTGATTTTAGCCTTCATATGAAAATAGGCAGTCCCTGATGGCTTCACTGGCATTTTGAGAGAGAAAAAAATAATGATATACATTTATAGAATTTGGATTTAAAAATATACAGATACACCCATATATACAATCATACTATGTGTCACATGTGATACAATGCCTACATGTATAATATTTATATAATTTCCATGGGGAATTGGGAGGATTTTTTTTTAATGTATTGATTCTTACCTTTAGCACATTGACTAAATGGGCTAAGTAAATACAAAAAAAAAAAAATGTAACTTACCAATTCTTCTGTGTTCTTTTCAAACTTTGGGTGGAACAAGGTCACTGTGCAGCCATTTTAGGCAGACGAGTTTTTTAAGCATGCAAGTGTGAATTACCATAAAAGTGGCTTTGCCTAAATACTAAAGGTGACTTTTAGCTGAAAAACTATAAAGTACTTTGCTTCAATACTAAAGATAGCTTTTAATTGAACAGTGTAAGTGAGCCTACAAAGCAAGGTTAATGTTTAGTGGTATAATTTTATACATGCACTTTGGCAGTCACAATGGCTTTGATTCAACCTTGACTTCCTACAAGATCATAAAAAGGCACAGAATAATTTGTTATAAAAGAAATGAGAAGTGGAGCACAAATATGAGTCGCATAACAAATTCTGAAGATGGAATGGTAACGTGCAAAGGAAATGTAGCATTTTATGCCAGTGCCATAATTCTCAGACAACATTACAAAGAAAGAAGTATGGCCTGCAATTTGACCTTCCTCCTCCTCCTCCTCCCCACTTCAGCTCCATAATGATGTTTAGAACTTTATAGCTCGGTTAAAAGAGGTTTTCAGGGAACACGGTGTCCTGTTCCCTTCCACAGGATACTGAATTCCTAATCAGTTAAATTCTGTCAGTAGCTGGGCTGCTTCTTGCCAAGGACACTGGTAAGCAATTACTACTTTCACCCTCACATTAAGAGGAACCCCACATAATTTGATTTTTGGGTAATCTTACATGCTATACAGTTTAAGACGACTGCTCACATCCAGCCTTGCCCCTTTTCATTTCTGCCTGCAGACACTGAAACGCTGCAAAGATTTAGTGAGTGCAAATAAGACCTAATGGTTCAGTGAGCACAGCAGAAATACTGCCCCTGTAAAAGGCTTGCTGAAGGCCTTTCACAGACTTTCCTTCACCAGCTGGAGTAACTACTGCTTTATTCTTGCTTGATATTACACTGCCAAGGAACAGATAGAACCTGCAGGATCAGGACAGTTTTTGAATAACAAAAAAACAGAGGATGCCATCTGAAGAGTATAATATCTAAATGGGTTATAGAATTACTGAGTATTACTGAGTAGGACTTAGCATAATCTTTATCTCAGTTACCCCAAGGTGTTGTTTTTTGTTTGTTTCCTTTTTTGGTTTTTTGGGTTTTTTTTGAGGTGTGTCTTGAATTTGTCAATTTGTTGAGATAAGCTTTTTATTAAAGTAGGTCTAGAGGATCTCTGCCTCAACTTAAAGATACCACAACCTTTCTTTCTGAATGCCAAAAAGAGATCACTGAATTATTTGCTAATTGTGAGAAAAATCTGTATTGATTTTGTGTGTGTGCCTGTGTCTGAGAGGAGGCCACTAGCTATTTCTCAGCAGCATTATGTGCTGAAGATTCTCTTGGGAAGACTAGAGAAAAAAAAAAAAAAAAAAAAAAAAAGTGGGAGTAAAAGCCAAAAAGAAAGGACAAAAAACCCCCAACCATCCTGTGGTGCATACAACTGGCAGACTGCATGTTTTCATGGCTTGTGCTTTCTCTTGTAAATGGCTGTGAGGGAGGATGTAATATATAATATATTTAGGTAATAGCCCAAACTGGAGACAAATTAATCTCTTGTATGCACTCTACATGCTTATAAAATTTATTGTGATTTTTTTGTCCTTACATCTAAGGGAAATTTTTGCTTGTGGCCTAGAAATTTAAGCTGTTTCCACATTTCTTTGGGAAAAAATAGAAGGTGAGAGCTTCTCAAGATTATGTAGTGTACACACAGTATAATGTGTTTCTGTAGCAGTGGGATATGTTACTTGCTAATTCATTTAAGATTTTGCCCTAAAAAGCTACACTGATTTTTTAAGAGTTTGAACATTTTGTTAATTATAACAATTACTTTTATTTGTAATTGAGTTTTTTTAATGTTTGAGGTGGAAAGTCATGTATGTGTATGTGCATATGAGTTTCACTTTTGTTTTTAGTGTTTTTCACTCCAGAAACAGAATTGGCTACTCTTGACAAACAGCTTTGTCTGTACAGAGTTGTGCTTATAAAGCTGTGACAGTTTCACTTTTGCAATCTAATACTGCCACTATCAAGTGCTTTCAGAAAATAATACATGAGCAGCAGTGCTTTAGTGAACAACAGTGACTCAATAACTCTGCAAAAATTTAGGAGGATATAAACATGGGAAAGAATGGAAACAGGTCTTGCTGGATGACTGCTGTGGACTTTTTGCACAGAGAAAAACCTATTCCCATATGTCCCCAAATAGATATTAAAACCAATGTACCTCTTCTTTGACATCTGTTAGAACAGAATGAGTCCTTTTGAAATCCCCAAAACACTCACATAGTGACAAAGTGCAGTAAATGAAGCAAAAGGGTTTGGGGAAATGAGGATGTGTAAACAAGCCAGTCAGATGTCATTTACTTTCTTGGATCACACTGGTATTTTTTGCAGGTCTGACTGTATTAAGTCTTTGTGCACAAAGCTCTATTTACTGCTCTGAATGTAGATTTTCTACCTTAAAGAACAAGGCTGTTTAAATTATATCTGGTTTGGAGCTGGTTCTCTCAATTTTTTATTGATTTTTAATAGGCAGTGCAACCAGTGAGTTTCTTTACTGTTGTCACTAGAGACTGGTCTAGTAGTGGAAGCCTTTCATGTATGCTCTAAAAATTGTTGTTAGCAAACATCAACTTGCTGCATGAGTGCCAGTAGCTCATCCCATGCATTTTAGTTTTGGATGCTTAGGAATTATTATTTATACTGCTTTTTGTTCATACACCATTTTTCTGCAGTGCAGCTGAAGGTGCCAGAAGAGTTACAAATAAGGACACACATAACACTGTTTAGTAAACTCTAGCAGTTTGCAGTAACTGAGGACCTTTCATTATCTTTAGAGTATTGATTCCTTATGCAGTAGCACTCCTCTGTGTTTTGAAGAAAGTGGTGGGGAAAGAGCTTTGGTGGGTGGTAAATCTATTTTATCTTTCCATGACACGTTTTTGCCCATGTTGTAGTTTATATTTTGGGGGACTGGCCAGGAAACAAGTCAGATATTGGGGCATTTACAAGCTTGTTTGTCTTCTAAAGGAATTAAAGTGTCACTCAGCAGAACCTGTGACTTACTTGTTGACTGTCCATAACTCACAGTGGAGCTGAGAGTCAATCAATATAATGTAATTTACCTCTGACTTAAGTGCAGAAAAGAGTTTCACCAAAATTTGTGAATGTTTTTCTTCTCTAATCCCTTTCCTCTCATAGATTAACACAACATAAATTAAAGTGCATTAGGGGAGGATACAGACAGTGTTTATATACAAAACTCTTTCACAAAATTGTATCTAACACTTTGTGGGTTTAAGGAAAGTGCCTTCATATTGGTGATTCCATGTGTATTTATAGTTGTCAACAACATTTTCAGCATGCTTTGAACTGTGCTGAGGGCACACCATCTTTTAAACTGACAGACACTTCTTGGTAGCTCTAGATGTGCTTTTTTTAGCAACAGAGGATGAAGGAGGCAGCATCCAAATCCAGCTCTGTCTGAGACCATTCTCCTCTGCACTATCTGCTCCAAGGAACTGCTAGTTTTGTTTCTTGTAGTCATTACTGATGAACTGTATGTGTGCATGCAAACTTGAAATAAATAAGCAAACAAAAAACCCCACAAAATCCCACAAAACCAACCCCAGGCACAGAAACAGTAAGTTTTATTTTAAAATCATGTTGTGGTTCCTCTCACCTAAATTTTCTCCCCTCATTCACATTTAAATATTTTAAAATTTAACATGTGACCCAAAAATTTTATAAGCATGGAAAAGAAGGGTATGACAGTAAAGTAAAAAATTGTTATACAGAAGCCCCTATAAGGAATGATATAAGTATGTATTTTCTTTAGCATTCTGAATTTTGATTTTAATTCAGGACCTAACAGAACCACCAAGTTAAATTGTATTTTATACATTATTTCCATTGAAATAATGGTACTGCTTGTAAGGAGAACATTTCTGAATGTGACTAAAAGCTGAGGATTCAGACTGCTTGGTACATTGAAAGGATATTAGGGAAAAACAGTAGAGAAGGTGGAACAGGAGGGTGGGTTTAGGCTCTGGGGATGACTCTGCCACTCACATGATGTACAAACATGGACAAGTGATTTAGTCTTTACTGAGTCTAATTTTATTATACAGAAAAGCAGTAAGAATCAATTCAGAGATGTTAAACAGTGTAAGTTAGGTTTTGCTGTTGAGAGGGTAATGATATCATCATTAATGTTAATTACTAATCTTACCAGCTGACAGCAACAGTAACCAGTCCCTATCCAAATATCCTATTTACCAACCCCTATCCAAAAATAGACTCTGCATTTTCACTTAACCAGTTTACTCTGGAATATTGCTTTAGGATACATTGAACAATCCAATGTGATAATTCTCATTGTTTTAGTGATTTCCTTTGCACAAACCTATGCTGATTTCCATAGGAGCTGTGAGAACAGACTAGGGCTAAGATAATCTTGTAGGGTTTCAGGATGAAGTACTGCTGTGGATTTTAGTGTATTTCAAAACAGATTTTTTTTTTTTTCAAGGCTTCTTTAAAAGCATAATAACTTTGCTAAAAGGATGTTTGATTCTAAAGTGTGACACAGTGGGAAGCTGGAAGGTCCTTAAAATATCCAGCCTTTTGGAGTATTGTAATCAATGAAAACTGAATGCAGTAACAAATGATGTCTGCAGGCTCTTACTGATAACTGCTTCAAAGAGAAAATTTTTATACAGAATAAGCATATGTTAAAATTATTGAAATGCATATAGTAAGAAAAATAATGTACTGACTAGGAAGTTTTTCTATGGGCTCAAGGTATGGTCTTCAAGTGGATTTATAAAGGGCATTTTTATCCAGTTGGGAACTGGTCTTTCTACAGTTCAGGTTTGTAGCAGAAAATTGGGAATTTTATCCATCTGGCAAAGGTATATTGAAAATTGTAAAATATGTGTGGTTTTATCTTTTAATTCTCATTAATGTAGGTCTGTAACTTTTATTAAAATTGTGGTTTAATCACAGGTCTATCACAGCTCAGTGGGAAGCCTCATAAAACCACTTTGCTGGTACCTTTTAACATTAACAGCTTTGCAGTTTCTTTTTTTGTTGTATTAAATTTCAAATGTGTGTACCCTGTGGTTGCAAGTGTTTAGTACTGCATCCACTTGCTCAGCTTGCAACATTTCAATTTATTTATATCAAGTCATTGCTGTGAAAAAAATGGTGAGATTTTGTATTCCACTGACTAGCTAGGCTCTTGGACAAGAAAAGAAAGAGTGCTAGTAATCTAGAAATAATCCAGTATTAAAAGGATGCTATCAGTTTCCTTGAGACAGTGGTGTCACTAAGTTGAATTAAAGATGATTTATTTTGCCTTTTATGTCTTCACCCTTGTATTGAAAATTATTTTAGGAAAATAGAATTGAGACCCCCATTCTGATCAATAAATCTATTATCCAGCTATTCTGGACAGGACATTATATCATCTCTTTCACAAAGTTGTTAAATGAAAATCTAAAAATCTGTTTTGTGCCTCCACTACGCTTGTTAGAAAGGAATTTGAAGATCTGGTAGCTGTATTAGTAAGGGGCTTTCTAGATCTCTAATTATATAGGTAGTCTGTGACTTTTTTTCCCCCTTGATATTTTTTTCCACCCTGTTTTTATTTTTACTTGTGTAGTTATAGATTATGTATTAGAAAAAACACAACATTCCACATTATGTCTTAAAGACCACCTCATATAATAAAGCAAGAGCTATAGTTAACTTAAATGCAGGAGAAAAATGTCCACAATTTTCATGTCCTTATTACATTTCTGAAGTTTTGGTTTTTTTTAAGAACTGTAGAATATTCCTGTTTCATTTTGCTGAAAGGAAGTCCTGCTGCAGAGCACAGCGTTGGTGGGTTGAGCTGAGCTCAGCTTGAATCTGATTCTGCCTCTGGAAAACTTCCATTAGCTTCAGCAAGGCAGTAGGAAGCATCATGTTATTAGATAAGTCTGTAATGATAACAGAAGCCAATATTTTGGCTAGGTGCTGTGGCTCATGCAGTGATAGGAGCAGAGGAGACAACAAATACTTGCCTCGTGTGGTTGACCCTGCATTTAGCACAGAAGGGACAAACTCAGAGGAACAGGTGGTGGTGGATATATTTCTTCTGCATTTATAGCTGTTATGGAGGAGAAAATGGATAGAAGTACCATGAGATTGAGACATACAAAAGACTTAAGTGCCACTCAATTGCCTTAAGGCATCCCCATTAAACATAATTACCCTACTTACTAAGCACCAATCATAGCTATTAAGTATCATCGGGTTTAAATTAGTTCCCTGGGAGACATCCCGTTTAAGCAGATTTCCCAGTTAAGCACAGGAAACTTCTTTTTTAATCAGTCCTTCCTCCTCTTCTCCTCCTCTTCACTTTACCTGCTGTAGAGGTGGCTGTTTCATAGCTCTCCAAACAAAAGAATCCCCAATGTGTTTATTAGGGGCACTAAGGAATATGGAGTTTCCAGTGTAAAGTGTGAAGGGATCAATTCCTTCTGCATTCAGAGGATGCTGCTGTGGGAATGACTGGAAGTGTTTAGGCTGGCCTTGATCCTCCATTTTTCATCCATTCATTCTCTTCTAGTCTCAAAGATTCTTTGGGATGTCAGTGTCCCACAGAATGCTTATTCCTTTGAAGTAACCATGGATTGTTGTTACATACATTCTCCTAGAAGTTCATCAGACATGGTTATTCTGATTTATCTGTCCTCATGTAAGTCAGTTCTTCATCAGCATGACTGAGGCTTTAGGGGACCTTCAGAGCTCTCTAGTCCAGTCTGCTGCTCAGAGTTACCCAGGGATATGTCTAGCTGAATATTGAAGTCCTCAAAATACTTCTATAACTGCTCTATCTCCTAATATCTCTTCTGTTCAATGTTTTTTGAAGCATTAAGTTTATTTTTCTTGGTTGTTTCAGCTAACAGATATGTGGGAGGGTTTCTTTTATTTCCAGTTGAGGAAAATCACTCTTTTTCCAATATTTTCAATATTTTTGTTAAGCTTGCTTATGCTCTTTTCCATTTTTTCTTCTTTAACATCATGCTGTAAAAATCTTCTATGGTGTCTAATAAATCTGTTTGTGTCTTAGAGCAACACAAATCTGGAGAGGCTCATCTGCCAAAGTGCTATTGTCTAAGTAGTGGTTTGCTGCAATTCTAAATTTCCCTCTTCAGCTCCTCTTTGTGGATGCACAACAGTTTAAACAGCAAATCTCAAAGGAGTCCTTTAATTTAAAGAGCTTATTTTCAGTGGAAAGTGTTTTATATGCCAATTTCCCATTGTATATAATGAAAATGGAAGAAGAACAGTGGCTATTTTATGCCTGCCACGTTGGATATGCTACTGATTCAAATCTGCATAAAACCTTTACCTGTTTAGTACATATACTACTTAAATATTATGTGGAAGTTGACTAGTATGACTGTCATTAAAGTTATAAGAAGATAACTGCATTCCAATTATGATGTGATTATGGTTTCTGAATGACTCACCATATATGTGCCAGCACTTCTATTTTACATACAGGAACAGATTTCAGGTGCAAGCTGCAAATGAGATTTTAAGGTGAGAGCTGAGAAAAAAAAAATTAAAAAGGATAAGTTTCAGAATTTGAAAATTTTCTGAAATGCAGCCATGCCCTGGGATATCTGGGGTAAGTTCTGCCATGCACCTGCAGTATTTTAGGAAAATTGGGGTGTTTAGAAGAAAATGTGACTGTCAGTAATATTATTTTTGGATCACACTTTGGTAACAGCAGTCCTTAACTCAGTAGTAGCAAAGCAAATTTATTAGTAAACAACAGATAACATCCAAAGAAGAATCTTTAAATGACAGCATAGTCATAACTTTTCTTGAGGAGAGCCCTGCCTCTGTAATTTACTATTAAGTGGCAGGGGAAAATTGTTAATTTAAATTTTGTGTCAGGTTTTAAGAATATGCAGGTAAAAGACAAAATGCTGGATTGCAAACTAGGAAGAAGAACTAAAACTAGGAAATAAGAATAGAAATAAGGAGTTATTTTTCATCACAATGACAAGATAAAAAATAAATTGCCTTAGGTTGCTTACTAGTTCCAGAAATATTTAACTTATATATGAAAGAACTAGGAAGAAGGAAGAGGAATGGGGCAAAATAATAATCTTGCAAAGATTGAAAGGTGAGAACTAATGATGAACTTTAAGAAAATATAACTGGATGGAAGGCATTTCTGTTGAATAGCTCTTGAAAAGATCCTACATTAAGTGTTTCCAAAATTTGTCTTTAATGGCAATTCTTTGAATTTTTGCAGAGTAGGTAAAGATATACACAGGGTACATTTAGGTCTGGTTCTGTATAGTGACTACACAGAAAAAGTCCAATATTAAGATCCTATAAAGAGATGAACTTATTTTTAAAGGAAATGTAGGACTTACGGGGTAAGGAAGGTTTTTATGGCTCTATTGTTAGCAAGACAATGTCTATAGTTACAATTTGTGGGTAAGAAGTCTGGTCCCTGGACTGCAGTTGTGGAGGTTCTGCTGTATCTCTGGTATGCCTTTTATCCCACACAAGTAGCTTGCCCCTTCTGCAAACACAGCCTTGCTGTTTAAAAAGAGTCTCTGGAATGAACAGGACACGCACTTGCTCAGCTACTGAACCTGACAGTTCTTTCAGTCCTCACCTTCCTCACTCCCAGTTTTGATCATTTTCCATTCCTGCACTGTCCTGTGCTCCTGTTGTCTCCATCACAGGGATAGTACAGGTCAAAGTGGGGATGGGAGCACTTCCTAGCAGAGATTTTCTGGCCCCCATTACATGTCTGCACATCCAGCCAGCTGTGCTCCAGTTAGGAGGTGAAGGGATGAAACGAAGGGAGCACTGGAGCAGTTTGCACACTGCTTCCTTCCATCCTCCCTGGGCTCTCTAGGGAGAATTGAATGCTGAGGAGAAGGGGAAAAGAAAGAGAAAGGAAGAAAGAGAATCCATATTTATTTAATATGTAACTTTCTCAGGAGGCTGGCAGGTCTGATTATAAGATGCACCACATGCAGCTACAGACTCAGTGTCTCAGGAGTGTGACCTGGGTGCAGGGGAGCATCTTTTATGCAAATGGAGAAAACTCAAACATCTCAAATCCCTTAGTGGGGTGACAGTTGGCAAAGAATAAATTTTTAATTTTTCTCTGGATGTGTTTAGTCAACCATTTTTTTTTTTCTCCCCATTTGTTCTGTGTCTTTAGTGCTCTCTTTTTCTGTGTATTGATGATTAGACAAGTTTTCTTTTTTTTTTTTTTTTTTTTTTGTGCAACGGAAATGATACTTTTTCTCCATATACAACAAAACTTCATGTCTCGTGTGGCCTAATATGCAGAACATCACATAACAGAACAAAGCACACAAAACACACAAAACTCCTGTGCCCTTCTCTCCTTTGAACTTGTGCTCCTTTTATAAAGGATTGTTCCTCTGCTTTTGTTACAACACTATTGTATTTCACTTTAGTAAAAGGAAAATTGTGTGCCTTACCTGATAAATTAACTGCTGTTAGTCCACTGTGCATTATTTTACTTAGTTGGACCACACCTTGCAGTGTTAACATCAGTGTATGTTTGACTGGTTTTAGCTCATTGCTGTTCACTCCTACAAATTGAGCACAAAAGTGAATCAATCAAATATACTTCCACATATCTGTACATGCTAAAAAGCTTTTCTATACTTACATCGTCTATTCAACAATTTTCTAATTATTAGGAACAAAATAGTAATTATACCACTGTTTCCTTGGCCATGGGAACACCCCCAGTTAAAAAGAGTGCTTTGGAGGATAACAGATGTTTTATCTCTTGGCCTCTGACTTCAAAGGAAAACAGTTATCTGGAAGGCACAAAAAAGAGGCAGTAATCAATTGTTCTGTCATATTTTGTGAGCATGGTAATTGCTGACTCAGCTGCTTAATACAAAACATCTCAGCCTACCTTTTTAGGCAGGCTCAAAATCTTTTAGGTAGTGGCAAGAACCTTGAAATGAAATTCTAAAATTAATGAGTTTTCAACTTTTCATTATGGTGGAGGGTTTTTTTTTATTTTTAAAGTAATTTTTACTGTTTATGATTTCTCAGATTACATTGAATTTTACAGTACTGGCTCATCATGTAGAAAGCTACTTGTTTATAAAGCAAAGTGTTTAATTAAATAGGTCATTACTGGTAGAAAATTATAAATGTTGATGTAAAGCAAAGCTAAGGGGCTTTTTCTCTATATGTCCAGTTTTGGTAAATGTTACAACAGGTGTTTACTACCCCAAAAATCTACATCAGCTTTCTATCTTTTCATTTTCTGATATTTCTCTTTTTCCCTGGGGATTTCTTCAAAGGCAAAGTGGATATTATGATATAGGAATGATTATACTAAATATAGAGAAATAATTTAATTCTCAGAAAGTACAAGAGACAATCTGTAGTCTGTGGTCAAAGGCCCCTGTGAAATAAAGGTAAGTTACAAAAAATTATCTTTCTGTAAAGTGACCAGGAATAATATACAGTTTAAAAATAACATGCTCAGAGCCATTCATTTAACTGAAACAGTTAAATAGCAGAAAGAAAAAAAAAATTCATTTCAAGCTCCATTGGAAAATGCAAAAACAGTATTTGCCAAACCATACAAGGAAAAAAAATGGTATTTAAATATTTCAATACATTTTTAGATATTAAGAAAAAATATTAGGAAGATGATGTGTTAAGCTAATTGGAAATATTCTGTACAAACATACATGTTGATTCTTCCTTCTTGTATAAATGGATCTCGCCAGGGCAGAAGATACTGTTCCCACTGTGTTCACATGTGAACCTAGACAAAAGCAGGATTGATTTTCTCCACTTCCACATTGTCACTAGCTCATTAAATCAGCCTTTTCAAGGCAGGTTGAAGATTATAGCATCTTGAAGAGCTTCCTTTGCTTCTCTTCTCACGCAGCTGTCTCTCTGTTCTCCTTCCCCATTCTTCCCTATTTTGAGCCATCTGAATGAACAGTGCAGGGTCCCCTCTGAGCCCTTGGGGGCACAGGAATGAAGCAGATCCAAACCTGGATCTCTACCCTGTGGCTTCTGAGCATGTCCACCCTTCTCCATAGGCAGCAGCAAGTGGAGATGGCACAGCACTGCCAGAGTGCTGGAAAAACACATGAGCCTGGGATCCACAGTGATGGAGGGTGAGATCCACTTCTCTGGAATTTTGGGTGCACAGATTTAACAGAGAGCAGGAGGGTAGTAGGGTTAGCTTGCAGTGAAGGTTGCAGCAGGGAGTTGTGTCATCAGGCATGGAAATGGGGCAGTGGGAAGGCAGAATACATGAGCACTGAGCTGCCAGAGGCATTAGGGTAACCAAAATGGATAGAGAGCTGATGAATTTTCGTTTTTATAGAAACATATATCACTGGATGTATAATTTCTGAAGGGGGGAGCTTCCTTTGGAAAATAAGTAAATAGAAACTTTTTTTAACAAATGTTTTAAATCAAGTTTTATTTCAGTGCTCCATGTTGAGGAGACAGCTGGAGAACATCAGCAGTCTTGCTGTAGGAAGAGCTCTGCTCTTTTATAAACCTTCCTTGGCCCTTAAAACAAGCAGGTTTTTTGCATGACCACATCTGATCAATGCTGCCAGTCTAACTCAGTCTTTCCAAACTCTTGAGATTACTGGATGGGTAGGTGTACTGTCAGGATTATTTGTATTATTATAGAGAGGTGCAGTGGAGAAATGGTGCATATTTTTTGGTTTAAAGAATAGTGTAGTACCATTTTTAAATGAGTGAATATTTAGTAATGTATTTTGGGAGAAGGGTAGATGAAAATCTGCTCAGATTAAGCTTTGGTCATCACTCCAAGTAGCCATAACATTGAAATGTTAATCAAAAAAGTTATTAGCATTGCCAGTTGGATTGTCTGTGCATTTGGTACTCTAACTTCATTAACTGTCTACACTAATTTTTAAACAAGCAACTTCACTCCAGCTGTCCTCTTTGAGTATGTCAGCATAACAAAGGCATTAGTTGAGGGTGGCAACATGATGTAAACTCTCCCAGGATTCCTGGGAAATACTCCAGGGTTGCTACTGAGTGCAGAGCTCAGGTCATTTATCTTGACTGTGGAGTTGCCTGGGCCTGATATAAATACATGGGGTGGATCACACTCAGTTTAAATGTGTCTCTGTAGCTGTGCCCTGCAATTGCAGCTGGGATTTGATAGATTCTTTGTTTGTGCTGCTTTTTATTCTTTCTATATTTGGATTCAAGGCAGGAGACAGAAGTACATGTTTTTGGAATCAGATTTGGAAAGCACTTCTAGCAGATGTTGATAATTGTATGGCACTCTTGGCACTGATAGACAAAGGGATGAACACAGCTGGCTGAACTGTATTTATGTAAATAAAATGCTGTGAAAAGTTCTCATTTTAGTATAGTGATTAGGCTGGGAAAATGCAGAAGTATTTGAATAAAAAAACAATTGAAATTTTGTGTGTCAATTGTAAAATACTATTTTGGAGTTGAGAAATAATCTAAATTGACTGCAAGTTATATTGCTGCAGTTCATTGCTTTTATCTTTCCTGACTTTTTCATCCCTTTATCTCCACTTAGATTGTTATTCCAAATGTATTTGGAGCACATAGGTGACCTTCAGTAACCCTCCCAAATGTATATACCTTCATCTTTGTATAAAATTAAATGTCACCTGCTGTTTCAGTATTGTATCTCAAATTCAATGGATCCTTGTATGGAACCCGAGATCCTTGGATGTCTGCAATATTTATCCTTTGGAGTACAGTTTTGAGTTGTTCACTGCTTTTACTTTCAGTGTATTTTCTCTTTGAACCCATTAATTGTATGTATTGAACACCTGTCCTGTTTCAGTTCCCTGAGGTACCCAGCTCTTAACTTCTCTCTACTTGGAGAACCAGCCATTAATTACCACCCTTTGTTTCCTCTCACTTAGCTAATTTTTAATCCAGAACAAGAATTTACCTCTCACACTGTGGTTATTTATTTTCTGTAATAGTTTCTTGTCAAGAATCTTATCACAGGCTTTTGTCAAGCCAAGTAAGTTATATCTACCAAATCTCCACCATTCTCCCTGTTTCATTAACAATGTCCAACAATTCAAATAAGGCAAGGGCAGTGCTTTCCATCAGGGAGGTCCAGCTTTATCAATGTGTGTTTCTGTGCTATCAGCCACTCTACAGCTAAACAAAGACATCATGCCCACAATATCTTTAATTTATTTTTCATAAAGGTCAAATTTATAGTGCTTTACTTGGCTCATTTTTTTTTCTGTAAATTCTTAAATAGATATCTGCCTTTTTATTTAGATCCACTCTCTAACATTCATGAATCACTACTTTCAAAGTGAGGCAATCAAAAGTATAATTATTATTATATAATCATATAATCAAAAGTCCCATTATTACTATATAGACTTTCCAAAATATTTAAAAAGTTGAAATCACAGCTGATTTTTCATTTTTCCTAGTCTTCCTTGAAAATATTTTTGAAATGTTGTTTTAAAACTGCTTTAATTGTCAAGCATATTTTAGGAATACCTAGAGGATAAAAATATGCCTGTTGCACAGTGAAAATTAATGTAATGACATTTTGTAGGTTTTTTGCATTAATCATCAAATTTCCCACTGCAACCTGAATTAGCAGCATTGCATTGCCTGTTTTAGACTCACAGGTAGTATTTCTGAATGCTTTAAATATTATTTGTACAGTTTTATTTTAGTGAAGCAGCACTTGAATATTTCTTCAGTTCTCTTAGTCAGCAGTGAGGCTAGTTCAGAGTTTATGAAGTGCTTCAGAGCCACAAGTATGAAAATATTTTAGATTTTCAAAGGTTTCCAATGTCAGTAAAAAAATATGGTGTTCGAAGGTCTTACTGAAGTTATTGGGGAAATGCTGATAGACAAAAAGGTCTTAAAAGCTCCCTCTCTCTCTAAGTTTCATTGTGCAGCTCTCTGTGAAGTGTTCAGTCACAGGTAAAAACTAGAAGCTCCCATTTCTATGTGAGATGAGCTCATTCCTTTCAGTATTGACTGTCACACCCTTTGAAATAACACTCTGTGGTGCTCAGAAATTCCGTAATAGGAGATTCCATGGTTGGGTACCAGCTTTATCCTCATTTCCCACCTCCCTTCCATCTGGGGAAGAATCTCTTGTAATTACTTGTGTTTTCCAGATCACTCGTGGTCTTTGCCTGCCTGCTGAGTGCAGATCACTCTCCCCTGTCAGCCCTTTTAGGGCCCAAGGAATGCCAGCCATGCCATGTGTGAGCAATCTGCAGGCTCCATTAGCCCTGCTCCACTGCCTCTTGATAACACTCGCTGGGAAGTCAATTAAAGACGTCAGGGGGTGGGCTGGGCTGCTTCTTTCTACTAACAACTCTCATTAGGGGGTGGAGAATGGGGCTTGGAACAGGTGATTTTTAGTGTTTTAAATAAGAAATGAGAAAATACCCAGACTAACCTTCTCCCTCCCCTCCCCATTCATTATTTTCTCTTTCCTTCCCTTTCTCCATTTTTTTCCCATGTTTCTAAAATCTCTGGCAGATACACCAAGTCTGAAAGCATCAATAAGTACAAATTTCAACAGAAGAAATCTATACAAACATTAAAGACAACAGAAATCCAGTCTGTTTCAAAAGTTAAAGGAAATCATGGGCGCTAATTTTTCAGAGCATCCTCTGATCACAGGCAGCCCCTCCAGTCATGATTTTGGCTGAATTGAGGACGTTCTGTCTTTTATAGAAATTTTTAGTACTGTGCAGGTCAGGAAGCTTGAGAGCTTCTAGATATTCAGGAATATAAAGAACCTTAAAGAATTAATCAGAAGGGGCTCTGGATGCCCTTGTGCTCATGTAAAAGTCTCTAGCAGCTGTGAAACAGAGTATGGCTGGGGAGGACACCAGTGAGGCTGGTGTGTGGCCTTGAGCAGACTGCTTCCAGTGGTGATGCTAAATTCCTCTGACAGTTAAGTACTGAGGTGGAATAATTGGTATTTCATAAAAGAAATGTAAAATATAGACTAAGGTACACAAAAGCTGTGGTAATTAAAAAATTTGAAACACAATTCATACTTCTACATGTAGATTTTAGAACCTGAGGGTGATTATTGTTACTCACCAATGAACCTTGTTTTTTGACTCTTGCAGAAAATATTAGAAAAACAGAAAAGTAAAACCTGTTTTGTTTTCATAGCAAGAGATACAGTTTGTGATTCCTTCTGTGGTTTGGGTTTGGCTTATTTTTGGAGGGGTCTCTCCTTCTCCTCTTTTTTCCATTATTACTTTATAGATTTTCCAACAGCATGTGGGAGTATACAGTTCAGCTTTCCTTGTCAAAGGTTTTGCTTTGAGTACAGACAGTAAAAATCTGAGTCAGGATATACAGATCCACTCTAGGAACCATCATTATGATTAATTCCAAGCAGGCAATGGAAGGGCTTCCAATATGTTTTGAGTACACAAGAAAACTAGTAAATATAATATGTAATTTCTTCCTTTTTTCTTTTTTTTTTTTTTTTTTTTTATCAGTGCACCATCCATCTCCTGGTTTGTGTTTATTATGGTATATCATTTATTTTTACTTAATAGAAGAGAATACAATGGAGAGGGTTTTCAGCATTAATTCTTATTATGCCAGTTACTTATTTTCAGAATTATTTATTTCCATCTTGCTAAGTGTTTGGGAGAAATGACTTAACATATCTGCTAGTGTGTGCAATAAAGATAAAATGAGAGATTGTTTACTCCTCTAAAAAGACACGTTATTTGTTTTCTTTTGAAACAACTGCAAATATGAGCTGTAAATTAGTGTAGAAATAGTAATCTCCATCAGAAAAGTTAGATTTATCAAAGAGTATCAAAAGCAAAATTGAGAAATATGACCTGACTTATTGTATTAAACAACCATTTCCAGCCCACATACTGATATCTCACTGAAAGTGCCCTGGATTTGTTTTTATAAATTTTATTAGTCATTTGGACCCCTGCGTGAGGAGCTGTAGAAAGGACATAGAGGAGACTGTAAAGATTGACGAGACCAATCTATTTAAATAATCAGCAAAAGGAGCCAAAGAAATCTGCTCATCCATCTGCATCTGGGATCTGAGATCACCTAATTGTCCAGGCTCACCCAGGAAATCTATGGTAAACCAGATAATTGGTTTTCATTTTGTACATTCCAGCATGGTACCATAGAAATGCTGTCCTATTACATACAATAATTTCAGCTGTTGAAATTCCTAAATCTGGTTAGTACTTCTTCCTTTTTCCTTTAGATTATTTTTTCTAGTCTGTTATTTCATACTAATGGTGTAGAGATTGAAAGCTCACAGACCCCTTTTCTCTTTTGTTCTCCTTACACTAACATGTCTAACGTGCTGCATCTGTGTTTGAGTTTAATTGTATGCATGCTAATCAACTTTCACAAGTCAGAAAAATCCATATTGAGTGCATTGTGGTATCTGTACATTGAAAAATAGTATCTATTTTATAGAATTAGAATGAATATTTGAAAGCCATAGAAAAGAACAGTGATTGGCATTAAATTAATACTTCAAGACATCTTAAATGGGGTTGCATTAGACAGTTCCTTGAATGACTCAAGGCTTCCAAGTTCTGTTTTTCTCATCCAACAGTCTGGGCTGTGTACCCTGGCAAGCTTTTCTATCAATCCTTCATCAGGAGTTAAAATGAAAGTCAGCAAAATATCTTCTACCCTAATGTCACATGGTAAATAATGGACCCCAGGCACTCTTAATGTTGAGATTATTGAGATGTAACTTCTGTCCCTAGCTTTTGACTGTTTTGTCACTACATTTTTACTTGTTACTCTGAATTACCACATAAAATTTTTCTAAACCAGCACAGCAATTTATTCCAACAGAAAGTTAAAATAAATATGATTGTACTTTCATGATCACTATAAATCTATGAATCACATACTTAACCATAATAATACCCACCATTACAATACAGGCAAATTCTACTCCTGAGGCATACTTCTGGCCAGAATTTTATTACTGGCCAAGTCCAGGGCAAGTCCTCTGCTTGGGGATTCTATCATGTGCAAACCTATGGTAGCAATAAATTATGAAAATGAGAATAAGGCTTTGCAACTGAAAGGCCCCTGCATAATTCCTGGTTGTCCCTGGTGTTGAAAAAGTGATTGGAAGGATATTATATGACTTAGGAAGTCTGACTTGTAATATATATTGGTGGCAATTTTACTTTATTATTTTGAAACAGGAATTTACCAAGGGCTTTAACTGTTATCTTTTTTTAATGTCAATTCAGGTATCACTGTTTCTCAGTTCTGTAAACTGTATCAACATGAACGCTTCTCCCAATTGAAAAAAACAACAGGGAGTAAGCAGGAACATAAAATTATTTTTAGAAAATGCATTTTTAATTACTGAGCTGCTTAATTATTGAGCACTACTGAAAATATCCTGTGAACCTCATCACTATGCAAATGTATTCAGTTTTGGAAACAATTAAATGATAATAAAGCATTCTTTTTTCTTTTACAACATATTACTGCAATGAAGCTGTTACCTCTCAGTGTGCATTTTAATGAGTTTTAAGTAACATTTTAATGAGCTCAACATTACCATAAACCCAAGGATTAGGCAAAATTGAATTTACTGGGAAAAGGAAAGGGTTCATTAAGAGTTAATTATATAGTTTAAGAAGAAATATAACTCATTTTATGATGTCACTTCAACCATGAATTCAGCAGTAGATCTATACTTATTAATAGGCGGAGAAATGCCATTATTATATTGACATAAAAACACAGGTTTGCACACTGCTGCTCAGGCTGCCAATGAAAGTTTCTGTATTGAAATCCCTGGGTCAACTTTGTTCTTATCCAGTTCATTATTACATCTGAGGAGAAAAAATACCAAGGTTTGTATTGCTGATTTGTAATTCCACCTACTATTTTTATAAACATCATGAACAGTGAAAGCAAAGTTTAATGGATTTACCATTGCCAGTAGGATCTGAAGGCAGGTTCTGAATAAATGTCTTGGATTTATTATTTTAAAAAGGACTGGTAGGGATTTGAATCCAAACTGCCATATCTCCTGACATGCCCACTGTAACAGTGATGAATATCTGCAGTCCAGGCTCCTGGATGCCCAGAAATCACAGGTAAATTCCCATATAACAGCTCTAAGCTGCCTGTATTTAAATTCAAATGTACATTCAGGCGTTGTTGAGATCCTGCACGACATGGATTTAAAGTGCTCATGTTCAGTAATTGCAGCTACACATTGAATTTACTGCTTTGCCAAAGCTGGCATTTCTATTTAGCTGTTTGATAAAGGAGGGAGGGTTGCAGCTCAGTGCCCCCAGATATTTGATTAGAAAAGAACGAGAAAAATCTTAAAATCTTAAGCAAAGCATTAGTTGTGCTGATTTTGTATAGTTTCTTGTTTAGAGGATATCTCTGTGATTTGCTGTTTAAAAATAAATTTCATTGATGTCACAGCCTTTTAGTGGGGTGAGGGAGTGGAGTGAGAGTGTGGGTGTTGAAAGCTTTCATGAGTTTCAGTAAAATGAAGCTGATCTCCTAAACGCTGCTCTTGAGGGGGAAAGAACATTCTAGCAGATGTCTCCTTGAAGGAGAAAAATCAGGAATTGTGGCCAGCAATTTGGTCTGCAGGAGCCAGACCAAAAGGTGTGTCCTAAGAGTAGCAATTCTGGTCTCTGAGCTTCAAAATGTTTAGGTGAACCTGTAGATCCTTGCTGGAAGAATGATTCCTTTCAACAGAAGTCAGGGTACTGGGGGCATTTGAAAAGGAAGCCTGATTATTGCTTTGGATTGAACAGGTAAAAGGAAGAGCAAGGAAGAACTATTAAGCAGGTAATAAATTCTGGATATGAGAGAAGGAAAACAAAGTGCTGCCAGCTGTGTGAATATGAGCCACACAGTACTAGATTCCATTTGTTCAGCAGCAGAAATGTTTCCATCTCCTCTGAGTTGTTTCCAGCAGACCTGTCTGTTCTTAAGGAAGGAAGGAAGTCTCTGTGAACAGAAGTTGTGAAATCAGACATGTACCAGTTATTGACTGAGCTCTGCTTAGTGCCCCATGTCTTCTCCCCCAAAAGCTCACCTCTTTCTATGAATGTGAGCACAGCCAGGCATGTGGAATTCTTCAGAGAGAAACTGAAAATGTTCTACACCTACATCTGGAATTGTTCAAAAAAGGAGGAGCAGAGCTACAGAGGTCCTCCTCAAGGGAGAGTTTAATTCAATTTGCCTTAATTGAAGCTGTGCAAGTGAACTACAGAATGTTTCCAGTACTCCTGGTCTCAGAAAAGTCCCACAGTGTGCACTGGTTATATGAGCTATTGCATTATATATATTCCTTATTCCAAATTCCTTAGTCTAAATATGGGGAAACATACTGCATAGTTTAACAACACAATCTCCTTGCTGGAAAATCTGCTTTAAATAGTACTATTCTCTCCTGGCCACTTATTCCCTCTGCTTGTAATAGCTTGTCATTCTCTCAGTTGTTTATGAATCTGGGCTGTGAGCTGGGTCAGTAGAGTGATCTGGGTTAAAGATCCTCAGCAACAGGAGTTGTTGTCTTTTTTTCCCCCCCCCTTTTCTAATTGGCATGGAAGGAAATGTTTGTAGTACTTGACCTAAAATCTATCCCAGGTGAATACTATGGTGGAGGCTAAAAATCCCTCCATCCAATCCTGTCGAGTCTAATAATCTAATCTGCCTCTTTCAATATTGTGCTTTGTCTATCATATGATGCTTGAATATTTTATCTGGTTGGAATAGTCTCTTGCTTTCCAGTGCAATCAAAGAATGACAGTATCTCTGTAAATGTACACAGATTAACTGTTTTGTGGAAAGTACAGACACAGCTGCTGTGTGTCTAGTTAAAGTCTGTGCTAAGGAGGGAAGCAAGTGACTTAAATGTGCTGGGAGGTTTCTGTTTAAACCTGTTTAACATTTAGTGATGGAATGTTGCCTGAGCTCTTTGTTACACTTGCAGTTGGAAGGGAGTTAAGAGGAAGAGGAAAGATTTTAGAATGAATTTTGTATTATAATGTGGGATTAAGAGAGGTCTTTCAGACCCTTCAGAGGAATGTGAGCCCTTCTTAGGAAGGGCAGTTCCAGCTGTTTCACAGGCACATCTCAGATTGCTGCTTTTCTGTCGTGGGGTATGTAGTTGTGTTGTGCTCTTTGTCAGTTTTCTCTAATTTTGAAGGAGTCAGGCGACCTGTAGGTACCCTGATTTTCTCTTGTACTGAACTACCAGAGGAACAATCAGCACCCAGGGTTTAGAAGGAAGTGTGGCACATGGGGAGTTTATTTTATTATTCTAGTTTCTTGTACTCGTTTTTCTTTTCTCATTATGTAATAATTGTTGTACATGAATAGCACTTTGGGACAGTGGTAGATAAAGAAAAAAGAAAAAAAAGTTTCACATTTACTGCAATCCCCAACATTATGCTGCTGTATTTTCAGCAGTGTGTCTGAGTCTAACCCCTCAGCTGAAGGTCATTTGGAGTCTCAGGCACAGCACAGTGTGTCTGGAGGCTGGAGCTGGACATCCAGATTCTCTTCTCTCTCTGAGTGCTTAAGCTCCCCTTTCAAAATTGTTGCTTCAGGCTATTACAGTTGGTCTTCTCTCCTGCTTCTTTTTTTTTTTTTTTTCCTTTCCTCTTACATCATATAGTGAATAATAATGAGGGCAGTGTGGACTCTTATGTTCTTTTTCACTTTTGAAAAAATGTAGGAGTGTTATATTTTATATTGCATAGAAGTAATTCTTCATGCTATTTGAATAGTTCAAAACTGCAAAAGGTTTCTGGCAAATTGCACTAGTTTCTTCTTTGTTTTGCATAAAATCTCAGAATTGAGATTTCTGTTCATGTTTAGACCATAGAGACCATTTTAGACCATTTTATCTAGATGTTTGTGGATTATTTCCTAGTTGGTAATATGTTGACAGAACTGAAACTACTTCATCCTAAGAGCACTTTAATATAGGTTCTATGTATCAAGTTGTTTTTAGAGCTCTGGAAACTTAAATTTATTATGCAGAATGATACCATAACAAGCAGCAGATAAATTCCTTTGCATTTGTCAAGATAATATGAAAAATATGTTCTCTGACCTTTTGTTGTCCATTGTTAAATTTGAAAGAATTTGAAGTTCCTTTTTTGAAGGAAGAATCCAATGATAAAACTTCAAAAATGCTGGAAGAAGTTTTTTATTGTATTAAGAGATGAAAGGGCAGATGTTCTAAAGAACAGTTTCTCTAGGCCATGCATTCCTACTTCTTTATTTATTAGCAAAATTATATCAATTATTATCAAAATATCAATATAAATTTATTATCAAAATAATATTGAATTAAAATAATATGCAAACATAGGTGAATAGAGGAATTTTAGGAGGTGGAATTTTGTTGTAAATTCTTTTAGAGGGTGTGTCTGAATGTGCTGGACATGCCTCAGTAACAGCCATGTGAGCACATTTTATGCTTTTCCAGTTTCCATTCTGTATTTGCTGGGACAAATTCTATAAAAAGTGGAAACCTTTCAGAAGGTTGAAGACTGAAAGGTCCAGAAGGAGATGCTGCTGCTGAGCCTGTGTGCTGTGACATTCCTGTTTGTGGGACAGAGCACATGAGGCCAGCCAGGCACAGGGAGCCTGTTGAAATGGCATCTGGCAAGCACCCCAAAATGGACATGGGCACAGTCTGCAGGATGGGGAGGAGGCATTTGGGAAGCAGCAGGCAGCTCCCACTGGTTTTGTGTGCCAGCTGTGGACACGTTTCAGCTCTGTGTCTGATGAAGTGTGGCTGCACAGTCCCCTTGTGATGCAGTTACAAAAGTTTATTGAGGAATACATGCCTTGCTATGTCTGCTCAAATATCTCATTTCCAATCCTGACTTCTGAAGGGAGCATCAAAAAAACCCCCAAGCAATCCTGTTCACAAAAAATTGAATAGATTAGTTTTAGCTTATAATTAACAGATAGACAGCATGGTTGGGCATGAAGTAATGGAGGATGGATGGAAGAGGTTTCCTGTGTTAGGCAATGGCCTATTTTGTTTGATGCTTTGCCTAATGTGTCTGAAGTATAGCAGTAATGTGGCAGTGCCCCCTGCCAAGACAGGAAAGCATCCCAGCTGTTGTGTGTGTGTTGTGCATGTGTACACAAGAAGTTTATTAGAGGCTATTCACACTTCAGTGGAGCTCTGAGATTGCAGTCTGTATTATATTGGCTAAATGAAGCATGTAACACTCTATATTTCTCATACAAGAAATATTCATTCATTTGTATTCATTTTTATGATTCTCAGCTGCCCTCATTCCTTTGTTTTACCAAGTCACATGTACATTTTAGGTATTTTGGCTGGACTCAAACTGGAAGCCCAGGGCACTGATTGGGTTAAAGTGGTTGTGAGAGAACCAATTTCAATTTGGAAACAGAAAAAATGCAATTGCTCAATTTTGTGTCAAACTCTAGGTAGCTTTCATTTGGATGAGCACAGTGCTGCAGGTACCTGGCAGTGCAACTTTTGTACTCCCAACAGCAAACCTGCATGTCAATAGACTGTGGTTTCTGAACCTCACTAATTAAATCTGCACTTTCTGGGGAATCTCTCTGCTGTACACACAGACTCAAAATGTACAGCACAGTTTATTCTGTGTTCT
The DNA here is from genome assembly GCF_903797595.1 of Erithacus rubecula. NCBI lineage: Eukaryota > Metazoa > Chordata > Aves > Passeriformes > Muscicapidae > Erithacus > Erithacus rubecula. The sequence goes on along the minus strand of NC_136658.1, from coordinate 8,829,131 downwards.
TCTCAACCACATGGTGAAAAGCTCCCACCAGAATTTTGTTTATATATCAGTTACATCTGAGTTGGTTTTTTTTGATGACTTTGTTTTTGATTTTTTTAAAAATACATTTATAATTCTTTTAAGTTTCTTTTTTTGGTTGGTTAGCAAACAGGCGAAGTCCAAACTTACCTTTTATAACACTAGCCTAGGACATTGTGGAGGATTTCTGCTTTTCCTAAACACAATCCTCCCTCCTGCATAGTTGATAGGATTTGAAGAGTCTCTAGTGCTTTTGGTGAAACTTGTCTCATAGTCCTGCTGAAAAGAAGACATTCTGTCATAAAAGTGACAGAAAAAGTGTCAGTTCAATTTTCATGTACTGTTTCCTTAAGCTGTGTTTGATTCCACATCTGATATTCACATTGGTTGGTAAAAAATAAGTAAGTTATTAATTTCTTAAGGTAATTGCTTACATTTATTTAATTATTTGATGCCCATGAATATGCAGACCATTAAAAGTGAAGATCATGTAAAAGCTATCTTCAGATCTGAGTTAAACTACTAAATGTCTGATCCTTATTAAATTTGAAGACTTAAAGCAGATCATGCACTTTTTAAAAGTTTGTTGTCTAAAATTATGTTATCAGTTCTTCTAGAAAGTCTCTGAACTTTAAACAAGTAGTTGGGCTTTCAGTTTCAGTGAAATAGAACTCCTAGTAATGTGTCTCTTGTTCACATTAGCAATCTGTGCAGTGCATTCATCAAGACTGATTATGCTTTAAGAATAAGAAAAAAGAAATCTGCTCTGTATCCTAGAGAAAATTTTTCAACGTATTACGTTGTATAGCTTTAGATTTCTGAAATTACTTAAATGTGGTCTTCAGGATATTTGCATTCATAAAGAATACTTGGTTATGCTTATTGCTTCCCTTTGCCTTTCTTGACTGTCAAAACACAGTGATGCTTTTGAAGATTTATAGCAGATGGGTAATGAGATTGCTGACTGTTAACTGCAGCATTCAGAATTTGCTGGTGGAAGGAGGTGGGAGTTTAAAAAAGGGAGAAGGTTATCGGGGATTCATTGCAAGGAAGACAGGTGATAGAACTTCGTTTTCAATCAGGAGGCTTAAACATAAATATGTTATGTTCTAAATTAGAAAAATCTCCGCTCTTCATGCTATTTGGTAGTCACATAAAATCTTTCAGAAGGAAAAATTATGGAGATGTCAGATTGCATTCAAGTGATCACAATGAATCACAAGAAAGGCAAGAAGATTATGCAATTTTTCAGTAAGTACATACAGCCTGTATTGCATGTGCTTAATTCAGCACAAATAGAAGCCTTTAAAAAATCAGAAAGAAATCATAGACTAAAGTTTGCAGTAACTATCACTTGTATATCTGTGTAATTGTGCAAAAGGGAAAATAGTTTGGCAATGCCCTTAACTGGCCTAGAAAGATTTCAGAATCTGATTCCTGGCAGTGCGTGCTATAAATAAGAAAGGAAAAAGTCTGTCTTCTTTCTTGATTTTTGTCAAGTCAGTTTGTTGGGGTACATTTCAGACTGTAATTTAGAGGAGAGGCAAAAAGCCAGTTATCTTCCACTGACTCTGTTTGGAATGTCTCCTTACTTGCCACTGTCACTTCACCCACCTCAGCACTAATTCTCTGTTCACCTGATTTAATATATTCTGTCTTTAGAAGCAGTTCTATATCTGCGTATATGAGCAGTTAAAAGTTTTAGAGGACGTGTCAGGATTTCCTCCACATTTTTTGTCTTTTCTGAGGCTTGAGAATAAAGGGCAAGCTACCTTGAGCTGTGAGTACTAGATAAGTTGCTAAGTTCAGAAGCATATGAAATACTGAGCGAGAGAAAGGGATGAAGCAAAGAAAGTTGCTGAATTGACAAGGAAGAAGATTCTCCTTTTGTTTCTTGATGCAGGTATCTCCATGCTGATCATTACTTTGATTTCCAGGTACCCTACTAGTCAAACATTACTGAAGCTACTAGTCTCTTTAAAAATATCTTAAGACCTCTAAAAATTATTCTCATGGACTTTGGGTCTATTTTACTGAGCATTTTTTAGTCACGCTGTATTAACTAACATTCTTCTCTCATAGGCAGTATCAGTATTGGGAGATAGGCAAAGGACGGGAAAAACAGGAGGAAAAAGTGCTCCTTATAGTATTTTATTTTTTAAAGGTAGCAGCTTTTTCCTGGCTGCTTTTTCCTCTGCACATGCAGAGGGAGCTCAAGAACTCCCTGAGAGTCTTGCTTAGGACTATTGCCAAGGTTGTATGTTTTTGTTACAATTTTCCTTACAAATTGAGGCAGAGACAGTTGCTGAAACAAAGAGGTCAGGCAGCAGCATCTTCAAATAAAGTGTATTATTCTTCACAAGGGAAGTTGTCTGTGATCCCTTGGGTTTTTTTTCTGTCACCCTGTTTCAGCAGGTAGTGCTGGCTTGCTCAGGGACCATTTCAGCAGATCATACACATTAGTCAAGATCTAAAATACCTCCCTGCACCATATGCTACCTAAAGTATAATAATCCTTTAATCTGTCCACTGCATGACATCTGGGCAGTTATTTGACTTAGTAACTCATGTCGATTGTTCATATCAGTGTGAATCAGAGGAGGGAGGTGCCAAAGCAGTGGCAGAGAGATGAGGATTTAGGAAAATGCCTGTGGGGAAGTGCCTTGGATCAGGGGAGACCTACCTGTGGTGTGCCAGGTGACCAAATCCCCACAGATATATCTGTGAAAATCTTTATATGAGAATAATATTATCCTGAGATAAGCACAAAACAGAGCAGGAGGGGGAGGATGAACTACAGGGACCCAAGTTACAGAAGCACATTAATATTTACTCAATATCTCTTTATACCCTCTAGTCAGCACAACAGATGTAGCTGTGTTTTAAGACATTACAATTCATTGAAAAAGGCTACAAAGATACTCTTTCCCTCCCTCCTGTCCCCGGTAATTTCAGATGTTCGCCGTGCACACAGAGGGGGAGGAGGTAGAGAGACAAGAAGAATGCAATTATCCCAAAGCCTCCTGACGGGCATCCACTTCTTCCCTCCAGCTTAGCTGCTCTGACCACAGGCTGGGGGCTCGTGGGACACGGACCAGATTGAAAAAGTGGAAGCAGACAGATGGTTATTTGTAATCATCATGTAAATGTAAATCCTATAAAAATGTTTTCTTTCTCAGGGTCTGAAAGCTGGAAAGAAGGATTAAGGCATGGATATCTAGCCTGGAATAATTTTGACCCCGCCACCTTCCCTCCTACCCCATAAACATCGTGGCTTTATCTCCACTTCCTTTAAACAAATCGCTGGAACCTCAGCCGAGGAAATTAATTCGGTTTCCATGTAATTCCCTGAGTTTATGAGCATCAGTTTGACCGAGGCCTGGATTTGGGCCTAAGCTGGCAGGTGCTGTTAGCAGCTGCCTTGGGAGCAGGGTCTCCTTTTTAAAGGCTCCTTTCCCTCTCATCCCTCGCTCCAGCAGGTGCTGGCTCCCTGTGTTTATCCCAGAGCTGGATGTGCTCCCTTTCCTGGTTACACTCCTGGCTACCTGGAAATGGCCTTAAAGACTGCCCTGACTGCTCACAGACATCTATCTTGTTTGAGCAGCATCAGCTTGTTTGAGCCACAAAGAGGCTGATCAAAGTTTAATTAACTTTCAGTGCCACTGTGGGCTGTGTGTGCACTTTAGCTGCTCTCTGCAGCTCTCTAGTCCCTCAGTGCCTTTCCAGGCAGCAAGGCTTGGCCATCTGGAAGCTTTTGCCCTTGCAAGGCTTTGCCTTTTGAAACGTGGGGGTGTCTGTGCTGCTGGGCTGGTAGGGGGAGCAGCCCCAGGGCTGCCATGCAGTGTGGGGTCACCTTCCCCTTTGGCACCCCTTGTTGGGTCATAGAATCACTGAAAGGTTTGGCATGGAAGGAGCTTAAAGATCACCCCCTATCCCATGGTCTGGGACATCTTTCCTAGACCAGGTTGCTCAGAGACTGGCCTTGAACACTTCCAGGGATGCAGCATGCAGAACTTCTTTGGACCTTGCAGTAAAGAATGTCAGGTAACACCAAAAACGTAAGGAAACACACCAAGGAAGCTGTGTGTAAAACTGGAATAAAGCAAAGCAAGAACAAAGAGTGAGGAAGCTGATGGCAGCATAGTGCTGCTTGTGTTGAATTTTGAAAACATTAGTGTTTGTGCCCTGCCAGAAGGGCCCTGAGGATGGCTGGCTTCTCAAGTGAGCAAAAGCTTTTTGCCTGTGCGTGGAGAGGGTGGTCTGTCAGGCACACTAATAGTTATTTGGAAGTACCCAGCAATTGTGGATAATTGGCTGAGGAATATTCTGCAGCTCTCAATCATTTTTCTGTTTTCACAGATGATTGTACCATTAGATATGGTGAGTGCACTAAGCTGTGCTGCAACTTTTCCATTTACTGTGCTAATACGTGTGAACTCAACTTCCAGTTGATGGTTCCTCATTCTGTGGTTTCCTGTGCCACTCCAGGAGGAAAGCCAAACTCACCAGCTCATGCTCTGCCCTCCTCTTCCCTGCTCCCTCTCTCTTGGGGTGAGCATGTTCTGGGATGACTGAGCTGGTCAGATTAACATCTGGGCTTTATTTCATTGTTAGATTGCATTAAATACTCAATTACAGGAATGTCAGCCTGTGCCCTTTGCTCTTTACCTTGTTTCTTTCCTCTGCTTTTATTCTTTTTTCCCCCTTCCTTTATCTGGCTTTTTCTTTTTCGTCTCCCTAAAGTTAGTGTTCCCCCTCTTCCTCGCCAAGTTATTTTCTCACTTTAATTTATATTTCAGGCGTTTTTCTCTTATCTTTGCTTTTCTGTCACTGCTTTATTTTTTCCCTATTTCTTTTTTCTACAACCTTTTTTTTCTTTTCCCTCCAAAACACAGAATTCTTTAGATGGAAACAGTGAGATATATCTATTAAAGATTCACATATGTGTTGAGGTACAGAGCAAGATTAAGCAAAGCCTGTAGCATCAATTTTGTCTTCTGTTCAAGCCAGTTTTGCAGTGAGACTTTGGGTAAAGGAATGTGATAAAATCAAATCACCTCTTAGCCTCATATTCTGAGGCTGATTGGAACCTTACACAATTGCTGGGATGATTCAGAGAAAGTTAATGTAATTTGCTGTGTATCACTCCAAGAAACTGTGTTTGTCAGGTTCATACAGCAGTGTGAAATGTTCAAGGAAAATGCTTTCCTTAATATTGCTGCCAGGAGTTAGGAGTCAGGAATATAAAGCCATTATGTGGTGGGATCTGCTGATTTTCTGGGGATTTTCCATTAATGGATTTACACTGAAGTTCTGTAATTACAAGTAGAATCAAGCCAATAAAAATAATATTTATTTTGTGTGTAATAGTACAAATAGCAGAAATTAATTTTTATCTATTTGCCATTTGTACAAATGTGGGTATAGCATTGTCTAGAAGTACTTTTTTTCTCCTGTGTATCATGTGGATCACAAAGACATATGAAGCTGCTTTCCTAGAAACCATGATTTTGTAAGACTTTTTTTCTGGTTCTTTCTCTGACATTCTCATGATATTGACTTTCTTGGCTTTGAAAGTGTTGTGCTGCCAATAGTCAGCAGCCCATGATATTTATCATACTATTTCGGTGCTCTGCACTGCATAAATTATTTCTTCCTCTTGATCTTGAAGTTGTATAAATTCCATTTCTGTCAATTTGATTATTGTGAATCAGAAGATTTGTATTATTCAGAAATATTTGAGGATTGAGTTTTTTGTTGTCTATTGGGTGTGTCACCTAAGACTACAAGTTCTTGCCAGAGTTGCATTTGTTGCCAGCTGCCTCCTGTCACTTTTATTTTATGCTTCAAGAGCGAAACCTAAATAGTCACTCTTTTTGTGTGTGTGTGTGTGTGTGTGTTAGAAAAGGAATTAACTTTTAATTCCCTCCTTCCTCTGGGATCTACCTGTGTATCCTGAAATGGAGAACAATAAAAGTTACCTCCATGTCATTTCAAGTGCCAGATATATACAGCCCACTCACCTCAGACTATTCAGAGACCAATTCTTGTATGTATTAATCATATTTTTCTTCTGGCTTATTACAGAAGAGAAAAATATTCAGTTCCAAATGTTAAAATGGGGCACATTTTATTAACATCGAAAGCAGTAAATTATCTCTGCTTATGAAATGAAACTGAGCAATTTCTGCTGAACTCTTCCTGACTTGCCCCTTCACTAGGATACAGTGTTTTCTAATTTCTCAGAGGGCCCTGGTTCCATTAAGGGCGAGAACTGTTTTAAAGCTGTAATGAAAGCCACGAGTAGCTCAAATTCAAGGAGGGGCAATGCCCTAAATTCTATTTCAGTAGCTCATCTAGAGCTATTTTCAGTTTTATGTTTATAAGAATGTCAATTAACCTACAGACTAGGACACACATGGAAGAATAAGGATGAAGTGGATATCATTGTAACACACTGAAACCAGCTAGTTGGACCTAATCCTTTACAGAAGTTGATGTATATAAGAAGCCATCCTGTGTTGCCTAATTTCATTTTCAAACAGATTGATGATTTAAATGCTCTTTCTTTCCGATGGGATAGGGCTGGTCAAGGTGGCAAAATTATTAGAACTAAAAATATAGAAGGAAGAAATAAATACTTTGGAAGTACATTGCTATCATTTTTTTTTTTTTTGTCTGTCACCTTTCAGAACTGATGAACATTGTAGAAAGTATGTACTAGAAATACAATAATAACAGTAATAATGGCAATGCCCTTAGCCAAAGTGTAACTCTGCAATTCAATATTAGTACTGTCCCTTTTTTACTGAGCTTGTGCTAGAATTGGAGACCCAGACAAGGCAGATATTTAGCAAGTTGTTTTCTCTTGTGAAAAGAACCTAACCTGCAGTGCTGTTTTTGTAATGATGGAAAGTAATCCTGTCAAGGTTAAGAGGAGTAATGGGTGCTACACATCCTTGAAACTTAAATGCAGAGAAATGTTCTTATCTGGAAAAAAAAAAAAAAAAGGAAAACACAAGCCCTGTATGTCAAGTCTGGCTCCACTGGACGAAAGGGCGTATCTGCCCAGCTAAATTTTTCAGATCTTTTACAGTCAATATAAAAAGCAAAGTGATCATCTAATAATAGTTGAGACTTATTTAATAGTATGCATTTCTATGTTTTTTTACCCCACTTACAACGTTATCACTTCTATTAATTTTTTTTCCTCTGTCCTTCATCTATCTCTTTAGTGCTGCGGGATGACTTCCGCCAAAACCCCACAGATGTGGTGGTGGCAGCTGGAGAGCCTGCAATCCTGGAGTGCCAGCCCCCTCGGGGGCACCCCGAGCCCACCATCTACTGGAAGAAAGACAAAGTCCGCATTGACGACAGAGAGGAGCGGATCAGTGTGAGTACAGCCCAGGTGGTTTTTTATCTGTAGACACAGGGCCCACAGCTGAGGGCAGCAGAATTTACACAGGTTTATAACCTTTCCCATGGATTTGATGTTATTCTTGGCCTCTCTGAGCTGTTTGTTGCTCCTAGTCTGGCTCTCCAGCTTGAGCTTTTTGGAGGGTTGATTTGTAAATCCAGTGTGATGGTGATCCACCCTTAGAGCTGGAGATTCAGTCATGGAAGGACTTAGTGGATATCTTTGACCAGTTTGGTTTTACCTTTTTCTATATCTCAGTTCTTCAGACTGAGAATATCAGAGAGGTGTTTATAAGTCTATGAGGTGCACAAATAATCCCTGGGAAAAAACCCAACATCGTAGAATGACACCAGTGATTTTATAGTTGTAGCAATTTGGATGTGCCTAAATAAAAACTGAAGTCATACTCTAAAGAATTATGGTTCCTGAAAAGGAATAAATGTTGAGCAAATGACTAACACTGGTTGAATTCTGTGGCCGTTCATGTTTTGTACTGAATGAAAAAGGATCCAGCAGAAATATTTAACTTACCAAGTGATCAGAGATATATCATGGTCTGTGCATGCAAATGTGATAAATTAAGGGGTTGAGAACATGTTTCTTTCCTAATTTTTAAATGCTTAGCTTTTCACCATTAATATTTCTCCAAGAAAATTTCATGTTATATGGAATGATTCAGTGCTGACCTTATTCAACATGGAAGTACTCTCAGGAAGCTTGTTAGTGGCTCTGGAAGCCTGAGGAATTATTCTAAACCAAAGAATCTGAGCTGTTGCTATTTGTGGATGAGACTGTGCTAGGGTCTACTCAAGAGTAGCAGAGCAGAGTTGCAGAGAACTGGCTATCATTCCCTGACTCTCATGTTTCTTTGGTTAAATTCCCAGCTTATTCTGGAGCAATCCATTGCCTAACCTTTGACACTGTGACTTCTCAAGCCACACATTTTTACTTCATTTCTTTCAACTACTCTGTTCTTTAACTCTGTAAGCACCCTTTCTAGCCAAGAAAATATTAAGTGTCAGGTGAATTCCTAGTTTGGGCCAGATTCAGTCTGTTTGCCTTAACAAAAAGAGAACATTTATTAGTGATCAAGGAGACTGTTCAGCCACCAGTAAAATAAAATTAACTAAATCAAGCTAAGTTAAATTACCTTTTTTTTTTTTCCAGAGAATGTCAAGAGTGCTATATATATCACTATGCAAGCAATGAAAGTACTCTGTGCTTCCAAGAGGCATCCATAAATGCAATTTTTGAAATGTAAAGAATCTATTGAAAGCCAAAGGAACAAAATCAAATGCAGTTGAAATCAGTTTCAAATTGAAATTATTCAGTGGGATAAAAATGTGTTCTATAAGAGCTTAAAGATATTTAAATATTTAAGTATATAATTTTAAAACTATACATATATTTACAAACAAAAGTTTAGAATGTCTTGGTTATGGAACTTGTGACCTGTGAAGGTAGCACTTTTTCTGACGTATTTTGTTTACCTGAAGTTAAAAAAATGTTTCTTTTTTTTTGAAACAGATCCGTGGTGGGAAGCTGATGATCTCCAACACCAGGAAAAGTGATGCAGGGATGTACACCTGTGTGGGGACCAACATGGTGGGGGAACGTGACAGTGACCCTGCAGAGCTGACTGTCTTTGGTAAAGACACCCTGCCTTTATTGCTTTTTCCCTAAAAATGTTGTAGGCTGAATTACCCTGGGTGGCTCATGAAAACATGAGACAAAGCAGGGTTGACAAAACACAGCAGTACTGCTCAAGATTTCACAGCTTCAGAAGGAAATCAGGTTTTAAAAGCTGAGGTTTATAATGATGGAGCCGTGGTGGCTCAACATTTTCCTTCTCAGCACATAGTTTCAGTCTGATTGGAGGTTCACAGTGATGTGCATAACCAGAGATGTTGTTGCAGGACAGTGTTCTCCCTCACAGAATGGCCAAGTGTAATTAAGCTACTTTTAATACACTTGACAATGCCTGTTTACCAGATATTTAGACCAGGATTGCCTTTTAAAATAATTCCATATTTCCAAGGGAAATATGAAATATGAAATCAAACCTTTGCAGAAAAGCACAAAAATCCTCACTTGATCAGTACAACATCATTGGAGACAATTCCAAAATCAAATTTTTGAATATACAGAGATAACTTTTGGCATTCATTTTTAAGAGGATCTGAAACAGCTTTTCCTTCTGTAAGCCAGGACAACTTTTAGATTATTGGTGCTGGTGAATGATTTAAAAATGAATAAGCTTCCTGTGTGAAAGAGCCTCTAGACCTGATGGGCAAGGCAAGAATTTGTTGTTAGGAGCACTTGTCCCATGGTTGGCATCCAGAGCAAGAGCAAAGTAACCCAACCTAGAGCTGGATTCATCCTGCTAGCAACTGAATTAGAAGCAAAGCCACAAAATCATGCTGTGGTATATCCTACAGATGTGGGTTTTTAGGAATTAGTCAAGAGGTTCTGAGCAAACAAAGGAAGATCAATAAGGAAAAACCCTCGCTGCTAAGGAAAACATGTCTGTGCTGACAAAAGAGAGAGAAATGGTGTTAATGTTCCCTCCTGCTGCACCTCTTTGATGTCCTTGATACACTGCTGAAATTCCAAACAAGACTCTTTGTAATGCCAGACTTTTAACAGAATTCCTAAGGCTCTTTGTGAAGCAGATGCTCCAGATTTTTTCACCTCCTGCCTAATATGGTTTACTGAAAAACCCAGTCACTCATATTGCCATGTCTGTGTTTGCATGTATGTGCAATTCAAAATTTGTTTATCCACTTAAAAAGAATTATGTGATTCACAAAAGGCAGAGAAAGATTTTTACTAGACAAGATCTATGAATTTCTGAGGTTATGCTGCTTTCCAGCTTTTCAGGACTGAAAAGGTTTCCACTGCAACTGGCTGCAGTGGAAACATGGAAATATGTGGCTTTTAAAGACAGAACTATTATACCTTGTAGAAAAAAAAAACAGAGAAAGGATCTCTGTCAAATTATTATTACCTTTGCAGCCAATCTGTTAGAGTTGTAGCTTTATACAGATGCAAAAGAGACATGACATATCTCCTTCATCAGTTTAAGTACTGCTAATCTCTGGTAATACTCCCTGTGGATAGCAAGCAGATTGCAGTCCTAAACTACAAAGCCTTAAGAAATCCTTAAGAAAATAATTTGTTAAAAAGCATTGAGCTGTAGGAATGGAAGATGAAATGTGCATGTAATTTCATATCCTGCAGAGCTATGAAACATATTAGGTTCGTCTTGATATGTAAAATAATACATAGCCAATTACAATATTCTGATTTTTTTCCGGGGTATAATCATAGCAATCAACTTGCAAAATACAATCTAAAACTATTTGGTGAATACCAAACAAAATCAGCAATAAATGAAATTAGATATTTTTAATCCTTCTTAATTGCGTTAGACCACCTAAAGAAAATTGTATTTAAAATTCCCTACTGCAATATCTTCCTGCATTCCCCCTTCTATCTGGGTATTCCCAGGTACCTCTCCACTTTCATTTTTGCTGTGAAAGAGTAGCATGCAGGAAGCAGGTGCTCAGGCTGTGACCTGCTGTCTCACAAGATGATTTGGCTCTCCTGTGGCCCTGAGTCTCTCTGTTGGTGCCCTGGGCTCAGTGTCCAGGGCAGCTCTGGTCCCCTCCATACAAAAGGAGGGAGCTTGCCCATGCTTTCCAGCAGTTATATTCCATTCCTGGGCTCCAGGCAGCAGCCCATGTGTGGGCAGGGATGTGCACAGTGACTGGAGAGCATTATCCATGGTGTTTCCAGGAAGCAGTGTATCTACTGGACAGTCCGATCACTCCAAGCACAATTAAATAAATCCAGTGACTCTGGGAAATGTCAGATTGGCTCTGCATGTTCAAATTGGCTTCACTGAACACAGGCAAAACCACCAGGATCGTATGTTGGGTTCACAGCCTTCCTCTGATACGACTCATGGGTCTGAGGAACATGGGAATACTGCAAATGTTGATGAAAAATATACCAGGAATACTTATATGCAATTCATGTGCCAAACTTTAACTGCTTTGAACATATTTGAAAATGGACTCCAAAATAAAGTGGGAGACTCAGAGAATTTTAATGTGACTGGCAAATCTATAGCTGGTGCTAATTCTGAAAAGGAACATGTATTAATTAGCTGATCAGTCATGTCTTCATTCCCTTCCCAAATAAGAATTCCCCAAACTGTGTGAATGGAGCCTTAGTAAACACATTATATAGGAAAAGGAACAGTTTCATACTAGCTCTTAGACCTTTCCAGAAACCTTCTACTTGTTACTTTTGGCTTTGAAAGTTTTTCTGTAATACCTGAAGTTAACTTCTGCATGTGACTTGTGGCAGATCTCTGGCTCCCTGTACAGTAAATTTAGCTTGAGGCATTGCCTCTGGAAAAACTGAGTCAGTGTGGTGGGAACTGGTGGCCCAAGGGGAGCAGCATGGAAGCTTAGCCTGAAAGATTACACTTTTCCTCAGTTTAAAAACAATAAAATAAAATGGGCCATAAGAACCTTGGGAAGCAGTAGGGGGAGAAAATAAAATTTTCCCATATGCAGAATATGTCCACTTGGCTAATATCCACTGAATAACCTTTACTGAGAGATAGTTATGAATAATACATGTAGAACTTCCACATTTTTTTCCCAAGCTTATCTGCATAGCAAACATTGTGTTCAACATTTAGGCACTCTTAATGGTATACTGGTGGTGTCAATGTAGTTTGAATTAGTTTTGCTCCCAAGTCATGATCCTTCTATTAGCAGAAAATTGGCATTCTTTCACAGTAAAATACCATAATGATCATATAAGCAGTGCTATCCAAAACTGTTTTGAATAGTGACGAAGATGCACTACATTTTGTTAGCCTTCTTTTTCAAGCATTTCTTCTAGTTTTTGCCTTTATGAGGCTCCAAGGTGTAATCTTGGAGTAAAGCAGAAAGACAAGGTCTGTCACAGTCTTAAGTTGCACTTTAAGGGAAGTTAATAACCTCAGTCCTAATGTTCACAAAAAGAGGCAGCATGGGACTTGATTATTGTGTGCACATTATTCTAAAGGCCAATTTCCGAAGTGTAAGTGATACAAATTAGGCTGCATTGCTTGTGTTTGGGCTCATAGCCCTTGGCTGAACAGAATTAAAGCAAGATGCAAAACAGAAACAGTTTAATTCCAATTTGTAAGAAAGCTTTGTTTGTAAATACATAATATGGAGCCAGAAATTAAATTGAGAAGACATTACTCCTTAAGATAACCTTTATCATTTTGTCATGCTACTTCACTGTTCTAAGTTTTCAAGTTGTATTAACTGTTTCATGTTCTTTTATTTCCCTTTGCACTTAAAATGGCATGTTTGAAGAGAATGTACAAAGGTATATCTTGTATATTGATTCTAAAGCTCAGTGAAATCAATGAAAGCCTTAGTATATCAGCTTCAAGAGGCTAACATCAAGCAGTGGAAAAAGATATATATAGAAGAGCCTCAAAAGAATATAAAGCATGAGTAAGAAGAGTACAAAAATATCTTTAAAAGATATGTCAATTTGGACATATTAAAGATTGTTTTGGATTAATCTTTGATTTTATCTTTGGTATCTGAAACCTTTTTTCAGCTAATAAGGTCCTGTGGGATGAAGAGGTATTTTTGTCTGATGCTTGAGGAAGTATTTGTGTTTGATGTTCTGTAGATATTGTCAGACTGAAAGAGAAACCCTAGTTTCAAAAAAGAGTATCCTATGATGACATGGTGTTAGAAGAGAAAAAATCCCTAAAATCCCTTCAATGAAGACATTGTGCCCCATTTTACTTTCTTGAGCTCTGCCTATGTGGAAGACTTCAGCAGAGTCTTGACCCATTGTATCCTGAATAGCTTTCCCAGTCACGTGGAAAAATCTACCAAAACCAAGTATACATTCATAGGTCAAGACAGAGAAATCAACAGTGTGTATTTTTTCCTTAGGGTCAAATCTCCTCCTGGTTTTCTTCAAATCCCTGTATTTTCCACTTGCAGCCTACTTGTGGCACTTTGCCAAAAGCCAGTTTAGCTTTAGAATATTTGTTACCCTCAGATATCAAGAAGTTGTTGCAGGATAATGATACAGCTCTGAAAAAATTGTCTGATTATGTCCCCAAAGCCTGTATGTAACAGTCAGTAAAACCTGTTATTAACATGACTGTAGATGTATATAAAAGGAGAAAACCACTAGCAACTGATAACATTCATTTTACTGCATTTGCTTCTTGTTGGTGCTCCATGCCTTTACTGTGCAAGCTCATCATGCCTTGGGTGCTGCTTAGAGTGCAGGAATTTCTGATGTCTACACAAGTGCTTATTTCTGAAATGAAAAAGGGAAAAATGCAGTAGAAGAACATCTATAAATATATAACCACCTTCTTTTGCAATTCTATTTTCATTTATTTGGCCAACATAGATAATTTTAGTGAGATTGTAATATCATGTCTTCTTTCACGTGCTCTTCTTTTGGCAGAGAGCTTTACTTCCTCCAGATCACGTTGCCTTTAATGAAATATCTATGCTATTGACAGCATTCTGAAGTGAAACTTAGTTCCAACCATCTAACATTTACTTTTTTCCCTTTGAATCAGAACTATAAAGTGCAAAAAGCATTTAAATGTAAGTATTTGCTATTAAATCCCTCCCCAAAGCCTTTTAATTTGTGTTTCGGTAGTCTTTTTAGAACACAAAAACATTTTAGAAAGATGATGTCTTCTATCCAGCAAAGACAGAGAAAACAAGAACAATTCTAAATCAGATTGAGGCTCTGCATTATGAGGACCATCAAATCCTTCACTCTAGCAGTTGCCTCACCAGAGAAAAACATATTAAGGTAGTTAGGAACATTTTAATTAGATTGAGGCCACATATACAGCTGTCTAACTTTTTGAGGAAACAGGGAAAGGGCAGTAATACATCTGAAGGTCATCTGAGTCTCTCTAATAGACTGTGATACTCAGACCAATTGTTAAATATGGGAAGAATTGAGTTTTGAGGTTAACTTGTGTCAGCACCCAAAGCAAGGAAAGCATTTTGCTGTTTCTGGCTCGGATCTGTAGTTTCCTTGCAGCACATACCTCAAGCACTGCAACAGATTGTAGGTGTGTGTCCAGATTGCATTAACACTCCCCTTTTATAACTGCAAGCAAAGTTTATTCTGAAGTTATAAAGGTCAACCTAGTAATAGCAGGGCTGGTTGACATGACATATAACCATGACCTATTCTGTAGTTCTCTTCAAAGATTTTTTTAATATTCATCAGAGAAAGTCAGGGAAGTGAGTACTTTATTTACTCAGTGAAAGCTTATAAAATAGGTATATTAAAATTTTTTATATATGCCTATGATTTTAATTTATCACCCTTTCTTCTTGTTTCTGAAATATATTGTTCTCTGGATGCTGTTGACAGTGTAACAATATTTAATTATACTTCAAGGCTTTATTTATTAGTAAACTGTTTCAGAAGAAAAAATATGAAAAAGACTTTCCCCCCCCCAAGATTAGCTCTGAAACTAAATTTGACCTGGCTGTGCAAAGAAACCTTTATTTAGCATGCTTGGGCAAGCAGCACTTTGTCTCCTGAGAGATTAACATTGTAAGCAAGTTATGCAGGTGACTCAAATCCAGTTAATCTCACATAAAGAATGTTAATTGCATTGGCAATGGCATTCACTCTGATCACTTTATAGCTGTATAATTAGCTATTGGACATATTGAAGGGGTTTTCTGAGTGATACAAATACAGGAAACAACATGAGAGAGAACTTGTTCTTTCCTGATTCCCGCTGTGCCAAATGCAGAGATGATGGAAAAATGGAAGCAGCAGTTGTTGGTATTTGCATGGCCTTGCTAACTGGGCTCTGTCCTTTCACAGCTATTGATTTTCTAGCAACTTCTTAGATGTTTTTGAAAATACACAGTTTTAGAAGCTGATGTGAAACAAATGTGTGTATTCTCCTAAATTGCCTTGATGTGGAATCCAGTGATTTATCTAATGACCTCAGGGCCATTTACTTTCTCCTCAGCTGGGTTCTCCTCAAAATGAGACAGGAATTTATTTTCTCATCTCCTGGATAGGAGAATTGACAGCCACAAGTACCAAAATCATAAGTATGCACATTCTAATCTCTTAGCTGTTTACACACAGCTTTTTTAAACCTGGTCTAAAATGATTTTTGTATGCAGAAGAAGTCAGAGTTGTTTAAATCCAATGGGGATGAACCAGGGCCTCTAAATCACCAGTTAGAGTGCTGATCTGGATCTGAATTTCTTAGTTCATGTCTTAGATTATGTCTTAAAAAACAAATGCTGAAATGAAGAGTGTGTGAGCTGAGAGCAGGAGTTGGTCTAAGCTCTTCTGAGGAAAGAAGTTGTGAAAAAGATGTTGTTGAAAACTTGCAGGAAGTGTCATTAAAATATTCTGGTCCAGATCCATGTAATTACAGATGGACAATAAGTACATTGCTTAGCATTAGGATTTTTTTTTTCTTCAGTTTTAATAAGTTTATCAAATTAAAATTACTTTATCCAAATTTTTTCATGCATAACTGGAAAATTGATTTTAATTGACAAAATTAAAGTAAATGGACAAAATAATTGACTCTTCTCTAAGAGTCTTGAAGTTCTTGCAGCTTAGAGACAAAGGGGATAATTGGAGTGAAATGGTCAGGAATGAGAGGAATGGAGGAGGCTTTTTGTCCTGAAAAGTGCAGGTGCCTCATACTGAATATCAGGTACCCAGAATACATTTGGAATAGCTACACTATGCCAGAGATGTACTTTTTTTTTTTTTTTTTTTTTTGCTTCTCAAGAGGGTTGTCACTAAATTTAGCCAAATATGCACCTGCCTAAAAAAAAAAAAGTAATAGAGTCACCCATTCATACACCAGAGAACCCATGAATGCAGATCTGGGCAGAATTTTTCTTGTGTCAGCACTGTGTTCTTGCTGCTGTCACTCTCCTGGGAGGGTCCTTGGGTACTCCAGCTGACTTTTCTTGTGTTAAGTTTGTGGATGGGCTGAATTTGACCTGAGGAAAAGGAGCTCCTGTTCAAGTGTAGACCAAACACTCAGTGGAGAAAAGCCATTTGCTGTGAGGTATATTGGACTTGTGAACTTGCTGGGTTCCAGGTGTGAAAAATGTTCATTCTGGACTAAAAAAATAAAGATGAAATTACTAAGGAAACAGTCAGCAGCTTGATATGGCTTGTACATAGACTTGAAATGGGAAATTGTCAAGATTTCAATATAAGCAGAGAGGCTAGGAATTAATTTACTTGCCCAAACATTGCTGGAATCTGCAGATCCTGGGCAGGAATAGGAATAGGACAAAAGCAATAGCTTGGGGAGAAGAATCTTTGCCCATTAGACATGCTTTTATCTCTCTCATCCTGAAAAGTGCTATAGATTCTTGAGCATGTCTATTCTTCTGCTGACAAAATATGTTTTCCCCTGCCAATAGGTTTCCCTGCTAATAAGGAATTCCTGTGTGATGCTGTCACTCATTTGCATAATTACTAACAGGTGGTTTTGTGTTCCTCATTTTCTGACTGATATTCCAATTTGCAAAAGTGGTGAACACTTTTTTTGTCAGCAGTTGAATTAATGGAAGCTGAGCTTTGAGCACACAAAATTAAAACTTCATTTCCACCCAACCCCCCAACCTCTCAAAAAAAAAAAAAAAAAGTCAGTTTTGTGATGTTCAGGTGGAACATCAAAATTAAGCAGATACTTTTTACCTTGTTTTCTAAGATCTCTATCTTACCTCAGAGAGGAGCTATGAAAATAAGTGAGGTGATTACAAAGCATTAAAATAGGTGTAATAGAGGTCATGAGGAAATTAATAATTCTGACTTTGAAGTGCTGCTTGAGTTGTAAGACAGGGGCCACCCTCTAAACAGTAGAACTAAAGCAAAACATTAAACACCTGCTCATTAAATGAATATCAAAAATCTGGAGATGTTTGGGGAAAAAAATAGTGTGTGATCATATAACTGCAACCCATCAGTCCCATAAGGCATCATAAACAAAGGAAGTGACTAAAAGACATACAGACACTTAATTCTGTCAGTAAGTGTGGCCTGCTTGATTTTTCAACCTCAGTCATGTTCTTTTAACTTTTTTAAAATTAATTGCATTTATAATCATGCATAACAAACATATAAAATTAGCTCTGTAGTTATCAAGACAAACTGCCTGAATGAGAATCTGGTATTGCTTGCATCTGCAAAAAGTCTGAGTAATTTTTCTAAGTGACATCATGCCCCTTAACTTGCTGAGAGTGAAATGTGAAACATAGTGTGTAACCAGTTTTAAATGTCTTCATGATAAATCCCTGTCTTGAGTGGAAATACTGTTTCATATAAACCCAGTCTTATAATGGTTTGACTAGCATAAATAATTTATGACAATAAAAGTGTGGTATGGCTGAGAGGACAGAAAAAAAAAAATAAAAATTGTGTCATCCAAAGGCAACTTGAAAACTATCCCCAGTGACATCCTTTCAAATGAAATTACCGGTACTTGGATTTTGTACCAGTGTAACTGAGATCAGATTGTGGCTCTGCATCTGGATTTTAAGCAGGCCTGTATGGCATTATGGTGATTAATACTATTTGTAGCTGTGCAGCCTAACATAACAAGGGTAAACAGAAGTTATTATTCAGACCTTAATTTGGTTTTCCATGGTGAAGTTGGCAATGAGGATCAGAGAAGCTCTGTCCTGGGCTCGACAGCTCACAATTGCCTGAGGTGTGTAACAAGGAGTTTAAATTTCCTCTGAAGCATCAAGATATTGATCACTGCCAAAGGCAGTGACTCCACTGGCAGCTCCTACACTGCTCAGGCTCTGGATGTGCAGCGCTGCAGAGCCACAGCTTTTCCTGGGAAGGGCATGGCCCCAGAGCCCTCTACACTGCCTGGCAGGTGCTTCTGGTGGCTCTTGCTGGAGGGTGGGATGGGACAGCCCTGCCCCTCCAACCTGGCCGCCCTCTTGGTATCTCTGCACACCGTCAGTTCCACTTGCTGACTTTGTGGAGCTCAGCCTGCTTTCCGTTTGATGGACGGGTAAGCAGCGAGACTCTGAGAAGTCCAGGAGTGCTCATTGCAGCCTGTGACTCACTGTGGGGTTTCCATTCTCTTCCAGAGCGGCCCACGTTTGTCAGGCGCCCGATCAACCAGGTGGTGCTGGAGGAGGAGCCCGTGGATTTCCGCTGCCAGGTGCAGGGGGATCCCACCCCCACCGTCCGCTGGAGGAAAGACGACGCCGACCTACCGAGAGGAAGGTGAGAGCCACGTCCACCTTCAGATTCCTCTTGCTGCACAATGCTGGAATCCATCCCCACTACTGAGAGTTTGCTCTTTGTGTCCCAGATTTATTTCCCACGTTGCTGCTCTTTTGGCGCTACAAATCTCGTTCCACAGGCAGCTGTGCAGGGAAACCCAAGCTGGGTGAATTGTCCAGGTAATGGATTCCTGTGGAGGAACAAAAGTGATGTGTAGGTGTTGTGAGCACATGGGTATTCAGTGAATTTATTGGAGACAGTAAAGATGTTTTAGGACTGTAATAGTGATAGTAGCCTTCAGAATGATGTGCTGATACCAAGAGGGAGAAAACTTGGCAGGAAAGTTGCTCTGTTGCACTGGCAAGGTGAATTACAAGCAGAGCGTGGTGGGCTTTGCTGGCTCCTCAGTTTGTGTCTATTAAGTCTTGGAGAGAAACGCTCCTCTTGAGGAAACAAAAAGCCAGACTAGCAGAAGTGTAAAGCAGAGTTGAAATCTGGAACAGGCCCCCTGTGTTCAAGAAAGATTAATTTACTCTGGAACAAACAAGGAGAAAATTTTAGTGAGCAGGGGAAGGGAGTCTCTCCTGCAAAAGGGTTTTAAATTAGTTTGGCTCCTTTCAACTAACAGAGCAGTGTTTGGTCTTCATTTTCTGGAATTCTTTATTGTTTTGATGCTGAATCATTATTTCATTAAAAAATCTCAACATGGAAATAGCTCTGGGAACAGGAATTAGAACCCAGGTCTCCACAACCCAGCAAGTCCTTCTGGCACTATGAGTCCTGATTTACTTTTGTACAGCTTTAATTTTAGCAGTAAACATAAATAGTGCCTCTTTTTTTTCCCCCCACTATACCTGATATTTTCCATCAGTTGAATATACTAATGGAAAAATACATAGTCTAGAAAAAAACATTTCTATGTAAGTTAGATACATATCTCTATATATATATGTGTGTACTTTTAAAAAAAAAATTTATTTTCTTGCAATTAAAACAAATTTTAAAAGTAACATAGCTCTTTTGCTTATTATAGTGACAGATGTGTATGAATGTAATGCGTAAAATATTATTTTCAAGAGAAGACTTTGGATGTCAGGATAGATTTTTCTCTTTGCTTGCTCTTAACTATGTATTGTAGAGTAGTCCACAGTAAATACATTGTGTTTCTGTGATTTATTCTTGCTTTTGTGCTGCTTCTGTTGTTTTAAATCATATCTGCTTCTAAGTCACATAAACAGAAATAATAGATGATGAACCCACATTGTCTTTGGTTAGACTGCATTTCTATTAGATATTTTTAGTGACTGTATCCTTTCTTTTTCTCCAACATCTGCACTTTGGAGGCAAATGCTTCTGATAATTGACATTGTATGCTCTCTATTCTATATATTTTTTAAAAATTTATTTCTATAGCACAATATGTAAGCATTTCTTCACTGTCCAAAAAGTGGACATTTCCAGACAATGCTGGCAGGAAGGTAAACTACAACCTCTAAAACAAAAGCTATTGTTTTTTCTGGATTTTTTTAATACCAGCAAAGAAATTTGCCTAGATATAGTCTGAATGAATGGATGGATAAGAAAATTATGGTACCAAAATTTTATAAATTAGGAAAGAATGTCAAAATGACTCCTCTTTTTTTGTTTGTTTGGGTTTTTTTGTTGTTTTTTTTTTTTTTCTTTTGAGGTAAAAGACAAATTATCTTTTAGCTTCCCAGCTCCTGTATTTTAAGCATTTTAACATCTACAATAAAACATACAGCCCTCAAGGATTTCCCTTTGTTATTCTTCCTACATGCATAAATACTTCTGAGCAGATCTCTGAGCTATTTGTCTTATAACTTTCAATATAAATTTCCTGTTTCTACAGCTAACAATGCTCTTTGCACATCTGTCTGTTTTCATTTTTTCAATAATTTCATTTTGGCTTCATCACTAGATTGCAAGACAATTACAGTAGGTACCTGTTTCAACAATTACTGCAGGTTTTTAAATGTGTCTATTGTTGATTCAGTTTTCAAAGTGTCTGGATCAGTGAAAGCAAAGTGGGACAAACTGAATTTTTGTATGCATTTTGTTTCTGTAATTTGCTCCTGGTGAATGCCAGAATCAGTGATGATGGATCCATGGCCTTTCAGAAATCCTTGTCTGTTTTTCTGCCTCACCTTGTTTTAGTTTTTTTAGTGACCCATGTGAAAGTGAAGAGAAAAATAATTCCAGTGATTTTTGATGACAAATGTGAACAGTATTGCTACACCAATTGGTGTGTTGAGTAGTAATTGGAAAATAATTTCAGGCTGTTAAAGTTCTAATTATAAAAGTCCCTGATGGACTCTGAGCATCTCCAGTTGCAATTGGATTGAGAAAAAAAACCTCAATTTCTAAAGAAATTACTATGTTTGAAAACATGACTCTTTATAAAAAAAGTGTTGGCTATTTGTCAAATTGTCTGTGTAATTGCCCAGGAGTATATAGATAACCATGCTTCAAATATGAGAATAGGCAGTTTATTCTGACCGTGCAAAACTTCATTCCCAATTTCAGTTGTTTTGAACTGTTGATCTAAACCAACTGTGATAGTCTGTATTTTGAATTTAAAACTTTAAAGTGCTTCTTTGAGTAGCGGTTTTTAAAATGGCTGGGAAATATTGCTCTCACTAGGAAGTTACTTTTCAACATGCTGTAGACCTGACCTGAGATTAACTGTGATCTGAGTCATGGAGCTCCTCTGTGCATGACTGGGAAAGAATTTTAAAAAAAGATAAATATTATGTGAAAACAGCAGTGTGAGTACTGTATGATAACTGTTTTCACACTTCTTTTGCACCACTGTGATAAAGAGTTATTTAGATTTTTCAGTGCTTAGAATTCTTGTTAGAGCCTAAATTGGTTCCAGCAAATTAATACCTTGTTGATCTAAATATTGATACTGCACCAACAGAGAGAATCAAAACACAGAAGGTCTGGGGTGTATAAAGCCCTTTTCCAGAAGCTGTCCACTTCAAATCAGTGACCCAAGACTGAAATGCATTGTGAATCAAAGGTAGAGGCACATGGTGTATATTTTATTTTAATTGCTCTAAAAATTCAGCCTCACAGCACAGTTTCCCCAGTACACAAAGGGTGAGGAATAATTAATCAGGTATGACTCATGTCAAACTACTGGAGGTGAACAGAATGTTGTGGGGTCACCAGTCCTATGCCTTTGGCTGCAATATGAGGTTCACTATTCCATGAATAGAGTATTTTCTCACTATAAGTGACACAAGGAAATGGCACAAAGATTGTGTCAAAGTGACTCAGACAATTGTGGCAATGCATAATGATTAAGACCTACTGAAAATTAAATAAAATTTGTCTTTATGCATTAAAATTTTTTTCCAGACACATGGAAAGGTATCTTTCCCTTTGATGTCTGCTCAGCAAAAATAGAGATTATACTTTCCTTCCAAGGAGGTGATGGTCTCCTTTGTGGTAGGGAACTCAGTATGGCCTGGATCAACTTCTCATTCATCTACATTTTAGTCCTGGTAATAGGAAGAAAATGACATTATTTGAGAGCCTACAGCATGAGAGTGGCAGATCTATGACTAGCAATTTAATAACATTTGAATAAGGTTTGTACAGTGTTTCATGTCTTCAAATTTTCTAGCGAAGCTGAGGAGAGCAGCTGCATGGTCTGTAATTATATAGCAAGTAATAAGTACTTTTTTTTTTTTAGGAAGTGAAGAGATTTTCAATTACAAGTCAAAATTTATGACACACTATAATAACTGTTTAAACCTTTTATACAGAAGAAGTTAGCAGTGCCAGCTCTTCGGGAGAGTGAGGTTAGCTCAGCAAATGCATTTTTCAGTTGCCTTAAAAATGACTGAGTAGCAATCACATAGGCCTTTTTTTATATTCCAGCCCAGAACAGCTGTTTTAGCTCAGTAAATACATCTTTAATGAAATTACAACCTGCTCTTTTGAGTTGCATTTACAGGCAATGTCTGATTAGATGGATATTGTACTAGAGATGAAAAGTGGCAACTGCACCAGCAGGAAGAGGTATTTGTTTTATGTGCCACCCACACAATGGGAGTGTGGGCAGAAAAACCAGGAGTGATGCTTCAGAAGGAAAGTGGTGTGTAGTTTACACAAGGTATATTGCTAAGTGTTAAGAGATTGTAGGTTATTACGTGAAACTGAGCAGTGACACACAGCAGTGAAAATAAAAAACAGAACAGTAAGCTTTCTTATTTGCTGGAGATTAGGAACAGTCATTAAAAATTATTTGGGAATAAGCATTCTTAAAGTACAGGGTCAGTGTATTCTAAGATATGTGTTAGCTTCAACAGCACAAGCCTGTGTAGGTTTTAGTTTTGCAGTGTTTTTAAAACTGGCTGCTTTCTTTTTATTTTATTTTTTTTTTTTTAACATATGCATAGTTTGGGCAGAAATGCTGTCTGTCACACTTCTAAGCTTAATGAAAAAGCACACCTCTAATTTCACTGCCTTTCTCCTTGGCTTCTCATGAGCCCAAAACTAGGAGTATAACCCAACATTTTAAAAATATCTTACTGTCTTCCAGATGCATATCTTTGAAATGGATTTAAACACAACTGACAGCAAACTCAATGAACTAAGAAAAGCTGGATTTTTAAAGAGGAGATCCAGAAAGAGCCTGATAGCCTGAGAAGTTTTGCATTTGTATTGCTCCATTGTGATGGGTTGACCCTGGCTGGATGTCAAGTGTCCCCCAAAGCCTTTCTGTTATTCCTTCCCAGCTGAACAGGGGGCAGAAAATATAATTAAGGTCTCATGTGTCAAAATTAGAATGAGGAGAGGTCAGTCATCAGTTAGTGTCATGGGCAAAACAGACTCAACCTGGAGAAAAACTAGTTCAGTTTATTATCAATCAAATTAGAATAGAATGATGAGAAATATAACCAAATCTTAAAAAAACATTCCCCACACCTTATTCCTGGGCAGGGAAAGGGAGTTGTGGTCAGTTCATCACACCTTGTCTCTGCCACTGCTTTCTCCACAGGGACAGGAGTTTGCTCCCTTGCCTGGAGTTCCTCCTCCCCTCATTCTTCACTGACCTTGATGTCTGCAGAGCTGTTGCTCTCTCATGAGAGCTTTGGTGGGCACCTTGCACATACCCACCACGCCATAACCACAAGATAAGGCTCTGTAAGCAAGAGAGACAGTTATTTTTAAGAATAAACAGTGGTGCTCCATAATTCCATTTATATTCTGTGGACAGTGTATTGAGGTATTTAACTCCAGCCCCCTCTAGATACAACCAAGGGGAGAATGACCTTTCAATGAAATATGAGTTAATAACACTACAGCCCTGTGTGCTTTGTTCGAGTTAATATCTGTGCAGATTGTAACAAAATGCAGTCTAATGTGTATTGAAAATTAATTAGAGTAAAGAGTGTGTTTTAGCAGTGTAGTGAATATAATCATTGGTTACATCAGCAAATTTCTATTGCAATTAATAACAATTAATGGTTTTAAATAAAAGGTGGGAGGAAAAAGGATGTTTTTTCATATTAGCTATATCACATGTACTATTCGTCATCTCTGGGTAGATCCTGTATGATTTACATGCCCATCTTTTTTTTTTTTTCCTTAAGCTAAAGCATTAAGGAGAGATTAGTCCTTTGTGAGAAGCATAGGGGAGAAGATTGGATGTTCTTAATAGCTTGTCAAAAAGAGACAGTGAAAGAAAAGAGGTTTAATATGGTATTTGTATCATTACATGCATCTGGAGGCAACAGAGGAGGTTTGCAGAGGATGTTTGTGTAGATGTCTGGCACAGAGAGAGCTGCTCTGTGGGGCACAAGTGGAACCCTGGCAGATCTCAGCTAAGGGCAGCACAAGCATCTTTTCAGGTGTTGTATTGAACCATTTGAGGGAACTTCTGTAAAATCAAAGATATCATTTAGAGATAGAGAGGTGGTGGGAGGTGAAATGGACTCAGGGGTTGGTTATTTTTTTGTGTACCCCAGTGGGGTGCCCCTCTTGTGGCACTTTTGGTTGAGTATCCCTTTTCACTGATCCCTATTTTGCCTGCCACTGATCCCTTCCTGCTCTGCAAGTGGAAACATATTCTTTACAGTATGAGGAGTACATGCCTAAGTGAATGTGTAAATGAGAGCATTTTTTTACTTTTTAAATCCCTCAAAACTTGACATTGAATAAAGTCTTATAATTGCATTGTCCCACAGTTACCCCAGAGGTTTTTAGTCTAACCCAGGATTTGCCTGCCATTCCATTTGTCTGAAATATCAAATGCTGAAAGCAAAAGTGGTAGATATGTGGTTTTGCTAGACTGATCAGCAGAGAAACAGTTAATAACGTTGACATTTAAATTGGCTTCATGTTAAGTGTCACTTCTCACCACAGAGCTGAAGAAGAGCTATTGTTTCAGCCCAGTCTGTTTGCAGATTCATGGAAATACTCTCCAGTTGCTTACATAAGGGTCAAGGTTGGAAAAATAGCTTTACAACTCCATGGACAGCAACCATAAAGGAATTATGTCAACTAGCACTCTCTCCTGCATGTTTTCTCTTTATGCTGTGTGAACTACTGGTGATCTATGAGGTGATCACTGACAGTCCTCTAGAAACAGTACTGTCACAGGAGAATGTTCTTACTTCCTTTTATTCTTGCTTATTCTGCAGCCTAAAATAGTTAAATTTCAGAGAATTAATTAAGTCACTAGAAGAGTTCAGAAGCAAAATTTAATGCTAGTTCTAGTAGCCTCAAACATGGGTTTATCTGAATTTTCCACTCACAGAAGGCTGCAGAAAAGAATGGTCTTGCAGGAAGGGGACACAGTGAAATTGAATGTAGAATTTAATTCAAAATACTCCTACCAGTGCTTAAATATTTCTTTAGTATCAAAAAAGGCAAAGTATACTGAGTAATCACATGGTTTGTATACTGTTTTTATAAATTTTAGAATATTAAGGTAGCCTTCTTTCTATTATCAGTTTATCAAAACCATTAAAATCATAGAATTGAAAAGTAAAGATTGTTGACTATGCAATTTTTTTTTCCATGAAAGCCTCAGGAAAACAGGGAGGAGGAAGCTGTTAGTTCTATTCAAGTGGGAGTAAGATTCAAGAGCTCTAACCACTGATGCTACTGGAATGTCTGGCCTACAGGGATTTCTTCTGCTTTAACACATCCCATTTCTTCATAGGATACAAAACTTGCCATCTGAGTTAAAAACAACTTACACTGTTAGTGAAAACACTTTAATGGTAAAGTTTGAAGCCTAAAAATTATTTCAAGTTCCTATCAGTAAGTTCTATGTTGATAATTGCTTTACTAGCAAAATGCACTTTTTGAGAATATGACTTCTGGCTCAACTGCAGTATTGAAGGCACTTTCATTACAGCATTAACATGACTTCATCTTTAATTACCACTTCAAGGTTTGTTACTGATTCAAGATAGAGATTAGGAAATATTTTGTTTGTCTAAAAGTTAATAGTAATCTTTCATATGCTTTAGGCTAATAATAATAAACAGGCAAATGTAAATTCAGTTTATTTCAAACTACTCATGATCTGTGTGCTCATGTTAAAAAAATGCATCAAGTTTAGTGGGTACATGATGCCAATCTGGGCTCAGTTCTTTTTATTTTGTTCCAGTCCTTGCAGTAACATTTCAATTTTTCAAAAGCTACAATGGATGAAACAAGATAACTCTGAGCATCAGAGGGATTTTTCTGAGGGATGAATTTATGTCATAGGCATTAATAATATAAATCTCCCCAAGTGCCTGACAAATGTGTCTCATCTGTGAGGCAAAGGACTCCTGGTGATGGGAGGATAGGTCTCCATGCCAAGTGATTACAAGGTCTCTTAGATCATACTTCCACCAACGCTCCAGTTTCTGAAATGTGGAGCTCTGTCTGGAGCTGAAATCAAATCAGAAGCTCATTTTGGGTAATTATCATGTGGTAATTCCCTATGAGTACACTTCCATGGGCAAACAGAGATGTAGAGGTAAAGGATGAAACCTGCATAAGTTTAGATAGGATTTACCAAGTCATTGATTCCAAGACATATGTGTTGTTCTTAACTTCTGTTTGTTTCCAAAATATTTCAAAGAAAATCAAAAGCCAGTCTCAATCTTCTTTCTTGGTTCTCTTCTGAGCACATGGCTCCTGATTTTGTAAGAGATTGTGCATTTTTATGTGCAGTCACACCTGTTTGTTTGCATGTAAGAGCAGTGCTGTGGAGTGTAATGCTTCTGGATAATTTGGAAAATACTATTTTCTTGGACACAGGTATGGTTTCTCAATGTTGGCCCAGTAGCTGTAACAGCTGTATACATATTTTATGAGATTTAGACCATTTTATTGAGTGCCCTGCTTTAAAACACAGTGCAATGTGCTTTATATTATTGCAATTGAGAATGTCTACTCTAACAGATAGAAATGATCACAACCCATAAGAGGTTTTGGATTAAAGCAGAACCTGTGTCAGCATAATTGAAGAAAAGTCATGATATTGAATAGTGGTCTGTGTCACACAGCTCTTTTCCTAGTTTGTTGTATAGAATAAGGAAATATGAGATATAGAAACCCTTTTATATGACAGCTTGCAAATACGCATCACACAAAGAAGTTCAAAGTAATATAATGTCTTCTGCCTTTCTCTGGCATGAATGACAGAGCCAAAAAATAAATGGATATCTGGACATTTGGAGTGGGGAGTAGCCATCCTGTCAGCACCTTGGAGATAGCCCCCTGGTAGCTCAATTTGTCATGGCTGTAAGCAGTGTCTTAGAGACACCTAGGAAAAATCTGCTTTTGATTTCAGGGACACAACAGAGTAATTGTAGACCAGCACAAAAACATACATCCCTAGCTGTTGCTGATTCAGGTTTTGCTAGAGAAAGAAAACATGACACTCCAATATCTTTCTCCCAGAAAGCTGTTACCCTAAAAGGTTTGGGCTTCTTTCTACTTCCACTTATCAGTGCATGGGAAGGAAATGAATAAAACTCAGCTTATGTCAGATATGCATTGCCAGTGGGCATGGAGGCTCTCCCTTCTGCTGCTGGATCACACAAGCCTGGAGCAGGTAACAGCTCACACTTCCCATCTCACTGCAGCTTCCCTCTGGCTGCCTCCATCTGGCACAGGCAGAGCAGGAGCCAGTAAAAAGCTGTGGCACTGTGCTGGGAGATGAAGTGCCAGCACCACAAAACAGAAGTGGAGACAGAAGCTTAAGCCTCCTTAACTACCTCCTGTTTACCCTGATTTTGGCCAGTAGCATCTCTGTATTTGGGCTCCCTAATCATCAATGTTGTGAGCAATCTTGGAGCTTTGTGCGTGTTCTGCAAAATAGTCTGGCAAACAGGCAAAAGAAAATAGAGCAAAGTCATTTTTGTGCCATCTCTTAAAAAAAAAAAAAAAAAAAAAAAAGAAATAAAAGGCAAGCCTACAATGCATTTATTCAAAGATTCTAATTTATTATTTAAATTTTTATTTACAAAAATATTTTAGATGAAAATATATATAGCTGGTGTAAATTAATGCAAATTTTTTGAGGCCAGTGGCATCAGTCTTTAACAGTTTAGATGTGACTTTTTCTTCTTGCAAAATCCCTTTAGCAAGACTTCTTGAGTTGGATTTGTTGAGTTTAGCAGTGCATTCTGTGAAGTTTAAAATAGACTGCTAAAGCAAGTACATCCTTGTATTACCAGTTAGGCCTACTTGGATATTTAGGAATGTAATGACTCCAGCTGCAGCTGCATTTTTGCTATCTGTGCATGTTAAAAACAAAAGAGGTGCATTATTCTTTATGGATAGCTGCATGCACATTTTTGAAAATATGGAAACCAGGGGTTCTGCAAAACACTGTGGAAAATTTATATCAAATGCAACAAAACAAAAAAAATTGTTAAATGCATCTAAATTCAGTAAATTTTTCTCTATTTTTTATTTGATAATCATGAGGAAGAATGATGGCTGAGTATGAACAGATACTTTTTCCTCCAAATGTGAGGAGAAAAATTCCAACTGTGACAAAACCAGTTCAATTCAAGTTTATTGTTAGATGCTTAAGTTAACACATGAATTCAACCTCAGTACATTAATTTGTGATACTTAAAAACAGTTAATGTGTTTTGTTTTATTTGCAGTTTGGCTGAGCAGATGGTAATAGTTTTGACACAATTCGTTTTTTTTATTTTTCTTCTTTTCTTTTCTTGAAAAAGACAAGGCTCTTTTTCCCACTTTGTCACAGCTGGTTACCAATCAATCTCAATTCACAGTACAGTGATGATAGCACATGTTGTTCAGGGGCCAAATCTGATTGGGTTGCATTTTCAGCAGTGTTTCATAAAAAAAAAAATTGTGTCTGTATGGCAGTGACTGTCAGCACACTATTGTACAACTGTCATTAATCAGAACTAGCAACAATGAATGCATTCATATGTGCCAGAGACTGCCAGATTTCACTCAAAATCACCCAATTTCTATTAGAATTTCCTCACCAGCAGTGTTTTCTCATGTGCCTCTTGTTTCTCTCTTTTTTTTTTCCTTGCCAGTCCCCTGCCAGCCCTTTCCTTTTCTCTTAATTAAAGGCAGACCTGCTCTATTACTTGTAGAGCAGAAATTATGTAACGTGGTGCCCAAAAGTGGCTGGTTTATATCTGGCACAGACTGACTGGCTGTGTAAAAGATCTTACCCAGCTCAGTCTGATGGCTGAACCAAAAGGTTAAGCACTTCTGAACAAAGAGAAGTAGTTAAAATCAATTAGATGTCCAAAATCGTGTGAAACTGATGTCTGACACCATGAGGTTTTAGCTCAATGTTGCATTAATTGGCTAGGAGTCAGCAATATTTGGGCAATAAGTTGTTTCTTGAAACTGCCCATATTCTGAAGATACAACCTTCTTCATGTCCTGATAATGTTAAGGAGCAATTTAACCACTGCACCCTGGTTTTCTGCCATTCCATCACCAATCCAGGAGCCTGGTAAATGCTCTCTGTGGTTGGTATTAGCAGAGAGGATGCTGATCCTCATTCCCAAGTGTTCAGGAGCACTAATCCAGATGAGAGTGAACTTCCACAGGAAAGAAAGTGAAAGCATCTTGCTATGGGGATGTGAAGCTCTAGGACAGAGAGGAGACAAGGCACTGTTCAAGGCTGAGCAGGTGAATGCTTATGAAATTCAAAAGATTTTCAGTCTTCATTCCTTCTTATTTTGTTTGTGCTGCTGTGGGTCAGGCTAAGAGCCAGTTTTCCTCCTTTCTCCATCCTGTCTGCTTCATCTGCCAAAGCTCTTCACTGATCTGTGGTGACCTGTGGGGACAGTGCGGGTGGAACAGATGAGTGACGAGCAGCATGTCCCTGCTGCAGGACAGCAGATGGTGTGAATCCAATGGCTGCACTGCACCTTGTGTCAGGGTGGTCCAAAACTGGGAGAGGTGAGCCAGTGACACGTTTAGTCCCCCTCCCTTTGGTGGCCCGAGCTGCGGCTGCTCCAGCTCCTGCGTCCTGGCATGCCGTGCAGCTGCTCCTGCGCCTTGGCACAGCCCGCACCATGGCCAGGTGCAGGCACAAAGGCTGCAGCTCCCAGGCAGCTGGCTGGCATGCCAGCACCAGCACATCCGTGGCAGGAAGCAGGGGGAGTCAGCTGGAGCTCCCTGTCCCAGCCTGCCTGCATCCCAGCTCAGATGCATCCTCTGCCCGCTTTGCCCTCGGCAGCGTTCGGTGAAACACAGCCATCTCATCTGTTTAGAAAAAAACAGCTATTACATACATGGCCAGCTTTATAGGCCTGATTCTGATATCCAGTTCATATTTATATTACAACTGGTCTTAGTTTTTCTCGTCATACAGGTGCTTAATACAAATTTATATTTTTAGTTTCATAGAGCTGGTCTCATGTCAAGAAAATAAGCATTTGCTCTTGTCCGCAGCTCTACGGTCACCCAAGAAATAGCTGCTCCATCATTGTGGGATAATGTTGTCATATTCTTAAGATTTTTAAGGGGGACAATTTGCCTTTTCTGTCTTATGAAAACAGTGATTTTTATTTGTCATTGACTAACACAGCACAGCATGTAAAATGACATAATTTGTGAGCAGTCTAGAAGAAATGTTCTTTAGCTGCATGTGGCTATTGAATGTAGTTGCAATAGATGTCTAGTTCTCCAGAAAGTGCATATTAAGTTCTCTAACATCATAACTACCTGCCCACTCATCTATACCAATGGCACTATGCTGGCAAAAAAATGATCCCTACAATTTCTCAAGTTTGCTGTGGCATCTACTTATCCTTCCCCTTGGCATATCTCTTATTAATTAGTAAAATCTGAGGTACTGCATATACATACAACTGAGTGTAACTCCAAAGGAAATGGGTATTATAATGTGTTTATGTTAACTCTAGCAGAATGGCTAGCCTCAAATTCATCTTTATTAAATTGTTTCTTGCTAGTTGATAGAATCTACTGAATATAGAAAGAAGTTGTATTGTGGTGAGTGTGAAAGGATGTCTTGACTGCTCTTTGTTCTTGGAATTGCTAGGAATGCTGTAATTGATGTTGTGAGATTTAGTTAGACCTAGCAGAAATTTAAATATTTCACCATATGGGATCTTTGAGTTAGGGTGCTTTGAAGTCTGTTAGCACAGTGCTGCCTCTACAAACCTGTGCTGAATGAACCAATAGCAGTGTGCTATGTGCTTTTTTTATGTACACAAAAATAAGTTATCTTTCACATTCCCAAAGGATCTAAAAATGCTCATAGAGCCTGAAACATTCCTCTGATTTGTTGCATTGCATCCTTATTCCTCCAGACATTTAAGGGTTCTCTTCCATATGATTTCATGTGTTTCCTGTGCAAGTCTATAAGGTCTTTACTGCATAACAAAAAGAAAGTAAGCGAGTTCTTCTAAAATTATGTCATGACTGTGTATGCAGTGAGAAATAGTACTGACACCTGAAGTTCAGATCCATCTTTAATTTTGTGTTCCTATTTCACTGATACATGTGAATCTGAAGCCAAGCCTAGGTTCAAGGTGATTTAATGTACTATATTGAGAAGAAATGTTGTTGAAAATAATTTAACAAAATTATATTTAACGGGTACAGTATCTGTACTGATAACCAGAGTTTTCCTGATTTGGGAACCAAAGCCATTTTATACAACATGATGTGTCCTGTTAACTTTAATGAGCTTTGGATCAGAGCCTAAAATACTTTGTTAGGCATGACTTCTGCAGGATAATAACAATTTAACTGAAAATATTTTTCTGGGTATAATCACTCTAAATGCCTTGAGAATAAATGCTCACTACATATTGGAGTATGCTGCATTAATTAAGTTTTATACATCCTCATAGTTTAAGAATTATTTCAACAGTGGAAACAAAGAAATGGACAAAGCACGATGGAATTGTTTCTAATTCCTTTTAAGAAAGAGAAAATGTCATTGTCCACCCTTATTGAATCGTTTTGTTGTATTTCTGTGAAATTGATAAATCTGCTTTAATGTGCCTCTTCAATAAATGTCACCTTCCAGTGCTTGAATATATTTTTTATTGTTTGCAATTGAGTAGTGTAAGATCCATGCTTACCATTCTCTAAGGGATTGCTGCTGTAGGGAAAAACTGTATATAAAGGGAAATTTCCAAATCAGCAAAAGGTAAAACGTGTAGCTCATATAGTTAAAGGCATGATAAACCTGACCTGTCATGTATTGATAGCTGATGCCTGATACCTTAATTTTATCTTATTCCTCCAGATCAAGGACAAAGTGAATGATATTACCAATAAAGCCCTAGTACTGAACATAGCAATACTAATTTTATGTAAAGTTTCTAACTAACGCAGAGCGCAATAAAAATGTCACAGAGATTAATGCTTCATGGAATTATCCAATGCCGGATAATAATTTATCTTCCAAAGTTGGCTCCAAGATAGATTCAGACTGGCATTTTCCAGGTGATAGGTTTTTTTCTTCCCACAAAAAGAGTTCTCGTTCTTTTTTCCATGCCACAGGTATGACATCAAAGACGACTACACGCTGCGCATGAAGAAAGCCACGAGCACGGACGAAGGCACCTACACCTGCATCGCTGAGAACCGAGTTGGGAAGGTGGAAGCCTCTGCTACACTCACTGTGAGAGGTGAGTGCTGCCCCAGAGACAGGGCCTGGCCCCACTGGGATAATGGCTTTCTGAGACAGGCCACATCCTTCCCTGCCATGGTTTGGGCTCCACACACCCTTTGCAGTGGTTTGCAGCGCAGGTGAAATCCTGTTGGTATCTCATCCAAAATTTTAATTGATTTCGGTGGGATAGGATCCCCCTGCAGTTCAAGTCCTGCCCCAATGTGTTTTTACTGAAGAGCAGATGCATATATGCATAAGCAAGCACTGCATAACCGTGAGTATAGACATTAATATGTGAGCCATCAGTTCAGGCTATTAGTCACGTTTCTTGCTCTAAGAAGTATAAGGAGTAGAGCAACTATATTTATTAATAACAAACATAATACAGATAATATTATGATGGGATTAGCTCTGCCGTAATTAAACTCTCTACCACTACCTTTATCCAAAAAATAAACCATAGCCAAAGGAAAGAGAAAATCCTAGTTAAATTTTGTAAGTATTACAAGGTAAAGAATAATTATTCCCTCCTAAAATATTTGTGGTCTCTAGTATCCACTCACTGTTATGTGCTGCTCTTTTGATTTGGTAAGGATGTTTTAAGGCTGGTGGAATAATGAGCTGCCATAATATCTTTTGTGACAGTAGATATAGACATGCTAAAGATTATGGGGAGAGAAAAAGTTTGTAAGCTAGTATTTCTATTTGAGTAAATAGAATATAATAGTTATTACCTCATTCCAAAAGAGAAGCAGCAATTTGGCACAATGGATATCATGCAGACACTATTTCACAGTTTAGTGGTGCATGCTGACAGTTTTCAGTAGAGCTGGGAAAGGTTAATAAAAACATTTTTAGCTTTATCTGTCTTCCTCTTTTCATACACATTAAATCAAATGTTCAAAGTCTCAATGGATTGCTTTATTAGAACTGGGGTCAACTGACCCAAGAGGCCAGCTTCCATTTCCATCCATTTAATGCATGGACACAGTTCAGTTTAATTTGCTGAATTCAAAGGGAAAAAAAAAAAAAAGCCAGAGTGGCTTTGTAGGGGGAGAGATGTTAGTATGTAACAAAGAAAAGAGAGTGTTGTGGTAATCTGTTGAAATATTGCCTCAGTGTTCACTTTAGACTGTAAGTGACAGTATGGCTCTTCCCATTTTAAGTTGAAGAAATAGGTGTGTAAGAGATTGTTCTTCCCTTCTATAATATGGGAAAATGAATGACCACAGCAAACTCCCAGAAACAGTCTAGTCTGTTCTTTGTCACAGGCAGGATCACAACGTCCAGTAATTCTGGTAACCAATTCCCTGGCCTTTAAACACTCCTAGAACTGTGTCCACTGTGTACAATACTGGAGCAAGCCTTTTGGATTTGCTACCCTGACTTGTAAGGTGAATAGTAGCTAGAACCCAGCAAAAAAATCCATTGAAAACACTGAAGCTTGAACCCAATGAAATTAAAGGGGAAAAAAACTCAAGGAAATTTATAATTGAATCAATTTCCCCCCAATAAAAACATGTTTTTATTATCTTGTGTATTTTCCCCCTGGACGCTCAAATACATAGTGTTTATTCAATACAAAGGAATCCATGATATTATAAACATACAAGATGTTCAAGATATAACAGAAAATGAGGAAAAAAAAAAGAATTTCATTGGAGAAAGCTATTACTCTGAATTTTGTGAAAACAAAGGACTGGAAAATCTCCCTTTGACTTTAAAGGGATGATGAACAATGGACTTCTTAATTAAAGAAATTAATTCTGATTTCATAATTAATTGTGTTATCTGACACTGGTTTTACCATGTCATGTAAAGGAGCAAAACCACTTAGCATTTGAAAATTCAACTTGATTTTTCTTGGACCTTTCAGGTGTCATGTAGTTCCTTCTGCACACCTGACAACAACCATGTAACCCTTAGCTCCCTCATTCACAGCTCCATCTTCTTAAACCAGAGGATGGGGATGCAGACAGGAATGTTGCATTCCACTGTCAGAAGCAACAGCAGAATCTGAATTCTGTAACCCAGACTCCATGTTCTATCTTAGAAAGATGCATATCACTCTTACACCTCATCTTTCTGCAGAAGAAGAAATGATACTGGGAGCCAAAAAGTTCCAGTAGATGATGTATGAATGGCAGCAGACTAGACACAGTTAAATGAAATGGGGACAGAGCCATTTGGGGAAAGGCTGAGAGCTAAGAAGGCCCTTGCAGGCTCTGTTACCTCTGAATTTGCATGTCTTACATTTGACCCTAGCCTTCACATAAGCACATAGGACTAGTAATTTCTTAAAAATTAAAAAAAATAGATATATATAATTGTGCCATTGCTCAGAAATGTGTAATCATTGCTGCTGTTAAAATAAGGGAAGTTTTGCCTACACAGATGCATCCTGGAGTGAATTTCATGTCCAAATTTTCAGCTGCTCTGAAAGAGATGTCTATATTTTATTAGCAGAGGGACTGACAGCTCTCTTCCCCAGCACAAGTATAATGAAGGCATCTTGCTATAACCAAGAAATCACCTGTTGCAGCAGCAACTTTCAATCTCTATATCAGCCTGAAACAGTATTAACCTGTCAATCATTTAACAGCAATTTTTTAGCAAGTTGAAGTTACCTAAGCAGAGATTTGGGAGGTTCTGGGTTGAAGCCCCTGTGGCCATTTCAGCCCATTTGTTATATTTTCATCAGCATTGTCAGTGATGAAAAAGCACTGTGCTGTAAGCTTTCATGCCCATTATTGAATGAGAAAAGCTGTCCTGGGCTTTCTGTAGCCCTTGCTACTCTACTGACTGGTCATGCTTAAAATTCAGTTGGTATTTAACTCAGAAAGCAAATGCCTTGCATGACATTAGGCAGTGTGAGGCTTAAATTGATGTGTTCATTGGGATCTAAAAGTTTGTGCTAATGCAATGCAATTTTTCTTTTATCAGGCATTAACAATGATACTTGATGATGGCATGTGAAGATAATAAAAATGTTTCTCAGAGAATGGTTCCAGTCAGCTTGTTCAGATGCTATGCTCAAGTAAATGGGATGATAGTGGCACGTGACTAAACAGTAACAGCAGTGAACATTTGACTTAGACTGCCATTTGAGGGGTTAGCAATCATGGTAGTATCCATAGTGGAAAGTTACATTACACGTCATGCATTCTGACAGATATTCTTTTCTTTTTTTAATTTCCTTTTTATGTTCTCACTACATCATTGTAATGTCAACAGCTCGCCCCGTTGGTAAGTAACCATCCTTCTATCCATTTTAGCATGGCTTCATGCAATGCTTCATCTTTCATTTGCAACAGCATTTCACTGGCTGGAATGAGCAGTCAGAGCTTGATAGTTGTAACTGTCTAACACCAGGCAAGTGGTTTTGTCTGACAAAGTGCTATTTGCAAACGTTGTATTTCCTGCTGTGTCCTGTACAAGCACATTTGCCAAATCACCAAGTGCTGATCAGTGGAATGGGGTGGGTGTGCCAGTAGTGAGCCACAGTCACTCATTGCAGTGTTTTATCTGGTTTTGGCCTGGTGGAAAAGCCACTGAAATCAACAGAAAGGGTTGTGTTGAGTTTGGTGAGCTTCTCCCAGGTCCAAACAATCAGCTCATCCTGCTTTTCCTGCACAGCAGTAAAAGCACAGGCTTTGCATGTCCTGTCTTTCTTGTGTTCAGAGTTCTGAAATGAAGAAGTCCTGAAATTGAAGAGGGGGTGGAGTAGATTTCTGTGCTTGCTGAGGAAGTTCATCACTGATTTCTGCCTTGGGTCCTCTTGGAGTGCACTCTATAGCATGCAGACTGTTCTGAAAAACAAGTCCTAAGGAAGACAACCTCTAGATTTTAAATTCCCACACTGAAAATTTTATTATTTCTTGTGCCTTTAAAATTCTGTAAATGTATAAAAATCTTACAGAGGATCATGGAAAATTTGCAACTGTCAGTAGCTGAAATTCTCTTCTGGTGTTCAGAAATATCCTGAACGTACGATTCAATTTTCTTTCATGAATATTTACTCTGTGCCTACATGGATTTAGTTTAATGAGCTGCATTGCTCCTCTGGTATTTGTAGTTAGTATTTAAAAGTATCTTTTAGAATAATAATGTGGTTACTCTGATTTTTTTGGATTAGTGTAAAAAGTCAGTACTGGTGTTTATGGAGATTGACGAAGGGTTTGGTCTTTGTTTAATTAGTCAAAGTTTTTGGAAGATATGTGTTTAACTAAAGTTTGAGAGTTTTAATTCATCTCAGCTCTTCACTGTTCTAATTTTGGAGTAAGAAAGATTGCAGTAATTTAAAGATAAAATCCAGGTTTGGCCTCTGTTTCCAGAGTTAGGGCGAGCCCATCTTATAAACTTGCTTGAACTAACATCCATGGATCCAAGCCAAATACCTCCACAGTCACAGCATGGCTTATCCCCACCTGGAGAATTCCCTGTGCAGAATAGAAATTCACTCTTCTTTATTTGAGATTTTGATAGCAAGCTTACACCCAAATCACTACTGTA
Source organism: Erithacus rubecula (assembly GCF_903797595.1). NCBI lineage: Eukaryota > Metazoa > Chordata > Aves > Passeriformes > Muscicapidae > Erithacus > Erithacus rubecula. The sequence goes on along the minus strand of NC_136658.1, from coordinate 8,791,722 downwards.
TTATTTTGGCATTAGGCTGGTTCTCAAGTAGTTAATTCCCAGGAGTTGCAGAAGTGTAAAACTGCAGTAAACTCAGGAGAAGATTTTCCTTTGCTTAGAAAATGTGGTGTGAATTTAGTGTGCCTCTTCATTCACTAAGAAATGCCACAAGATTAAAAGTACTTTGCTTGTAGATACTTTTTTTTTTTTTTTCATTTTGCTGACTCTTAAAAGACAGTCAAGGAAAAAAGAGTTATAAAGTGGAGACTGTTTCAAGCTCTGTGAAAACTACATAAAATAAATGACTGGAGATCCACAAGAAAATGATAGGTTTCAGCAGTGCTGATAGTGTCTCATTTCACAGCACTTATTATTTTTTAAAATTTTTCAGGCCATTGAGTCATCCCTGATTCCATCTCCAAAGCTTACATAGCAGGTCTTGGTCTCAAGTTGCTTTATGTGATTTTTTTATATGATTGTGTGATCATGCAGTGGTCAGTTCCACATATTCCCTGCCTAGGCAATTTTTTTTTATTGAAAGAGAACAGTGACAAAGAAATTTATTCTTCTACAGAATTTATTCAGGAAACTGAGATTAGGATGGTTGATCTTGAAATAATTACTGTATCAAATTATTTAATTTAGTGATAGTCTTTGTGACTGTGAAAGGATTGTTTGATGTAGATCTCCCATACAAGTGTATGTGGGGATTGTTGTGTTTAAACAGATCAGAGTCAGTCACTTATCTGATCCTGTAGAAAGACAGTGATAGTGTGTACCTGTATTGGGGTTTTTGCTTAAGAACCTGAAATAAAGCTAATTTCTGCAGTTGATAACTCTGTTCCACTCAAGACTAGGCAAAGTTGGATACACATCCTGGTTTTCTGGAAATTTAGACAAAACAAAGTAACTTCCTCTCCACCAAGAAACCCAAGTAGTCTTCTGTTAAAATTGTCATTTAACAAGAACAGTGAGTCAAATCTTGTTGCATGTTTTTTGTTCAGGAAGTTAACTGGAATGCAGAGCAAAACCACTTCTCCTTACCAAAAGGAAGCTAAAGAAAACACTAGTTCATGTAATTAGCTCACAGCTTTCTAGAAGGAGGACATTTTAACACAAGTATATTTGTATATTTATGTATATGTTAAAGTGTAGGAGAGCACTTAAAAGTTTATATTCTTCCATAACACCAGAGAATTATCTAGGTACTTCTGTTTTCCATCGCTGTCTCCAAATCAAAGCAGATTTTGTCTTTATTAGGTTTTAAACAAGACAATTTTTTTATGATGAAGAATGGAGAAATATATATTTTCAATGCTTCAAATTCATATTTCTTGTTACAAAAAGATTAATTTTCATTTTCTAGTCAGTTTTTGCCTGTTTAAATATTTTTACTCTGTTAGGTGGGATATTTTTATTTTTATTTCAGCTTGAGTGGTAAATTCAGGAGTGGGATTACCTATGACCATCTTGGGTTCAAGCAGTTATTAGCAAATGGTTCATTCTACACATACCAAATGAGGTGTGGTGCTGCCCGAGGTGGGTGGCAGCTGGTGAATTTAAGAGCTCTGTGCCAGATTACTCATCATGTTTGAATTTGCTGCTAGGAATAAATGTGTTGCCTATTTCTAAAATAGATTATTTATAACCTTTTGAAAAGATTTCTGACAGGATTTACAACAGATGGGTTTAGGAAACAAGACATTTATCCTTATTTAGACCATTTCTATAGTTATTTCACTCATTAGATAGATTTTCCCAGATGAGCAAGTTAGAATTTTCTCATTTTTGCATTCTGTTATATTTCCTATGGCAGTTGGGCAGGAGCATAGCTGGTGAAATAAGCACAATAGCTGAGAAGAACACAAAAGTTTCAGGAACACTGACCCTCTTTTCAAAGGTAGTTGCTGTACTGCTTTGACATGGAGGACCTTCAAATGGAAGATCTATGATGATCTGCCTGATGTCCCAGTTATTTTTTTATTAATAATATAAAAAGTCATTCAGATGACAGAGTAATACTCAGTTTGAAAGTAATTTCAACAAAGTTCTTTGCATGTCAGTTGCTTTGCAGTAAGTCAAGTTTACTCAGTTTTTTGTCATGTGCTGTGGCTCATCTTCCCAAAAAAAAAAAAAAAAATAAAGGACTTGCAGCAAATACTTGGATATCTTTGCCACCAGGATGGAAGTGAAGTATTTGAACTTAGCTCTGGGACTAAAGGGAGAGCAAGTACAAAAACTGAACTTCCCTATCATGGTGGTGAAGAGACAGACAGCTAAGACACCTGCCATGAATTTTCCAGATTTCCTGTCAATTAAATGCAGTCTATTGGCATTTGAGTGCAATATGACTGTATGATGCATTTCACATAAATCAGTCTGGCATAACTTAATGGTCTGTTAAGGGTGGTACAGCATGAAAAACAATAGAAAGGGCTGTATTTTATAGAAAGTTATATTAGATTTTGTGACATTGTTCAGATTGGTGAGAAATAATTCTTATTCTTCTTAATTCTGACTCTTTCAGAGAAAGTCTATATACAATGAATGCTTTTATTTTTGTTGCATTCATTAACATATTACCTTCCCTTGAAACACTGAGGATTTATAAATATCAGTAATGTGGATTGGTGTGTGATGAGAAATTTTCAGGAAAGGGTAAGGACAACAGTGGACATTGGGCTTTGTTAAATGAAAGAGTAAGACATCACTATTTTTAAAAAGGCAGCAAATTCTTCCGATTTAAAGGTAAAAGTTTGCTGTAGAATGAAATTCTGATTGGTTTGTATAACAGTAAGAGATTAAAATATGAAGCTGAGTTGTTATGATTTTTCATAGCCTATAAGTGCCACTCTAAAAATCTTGAAGTCCTTAGCATGTCTACTTTGCCTTCAGTTTAGTCACTGAAATCCAGGAAGTGATCAAGAGCCCCATTATTTTAATTATTTCTTTAATTACTGAATTCCAGCTTGGGGAAGTTTTAAGAAGTTTAATGCATAACTTTTTTTTTTTTTTTTTAACTTTCAAAGTTTCTCAAAGCATGCTCAAATCAGTGGGAATAGTTTTCCTATTTCATTGGCTTCTGGTTCTGAATACATCCATGAGTCTTTGAAGATTAGTGTGTAAAAAAAGTCTGTTGATGTGTTGCTCTCCCCAAGCTTTTCCCTTCCTTTCAGTAAAAGGAGTAATTGGTTACCTTTCCTTCAAGAGGAACATGGAAATCAATACATTAATCTGTTCACTTTTCCCTTCACTTCCTTTGCTCTGTTGCTGCCAGCCAATTTACAGCTTGGATGTGATCTCATTGTTACTCAGCAGCAAAACTACTGTGTGCCCTATTCCTTGAATGTTAACATTGTCAGTCAGAATAAATAGTCATTTTTCTTCTTCTCTCCTTTTTCTATTCCTCCAACAGTGTCCCAAATTGAGCAGAGTGTCTCCTCTCCACCTCATTTGTTCTCAAGGGTAAACAAACCAGGAATTTGTCACCTTTCTCACTATAGGTGTAGCCTCTGAGCCTGTCAGGGCTCTTTACCCTTCTCATCATCTCCTTAGCTCTTCTCTTCAGCATGTGAATTAATTTCTTTTGGAGAAGCTAACCAGATTACACTCACTATTTGATGAAATCCTACTGTATCAGCAAGGGCTGTGCTTTTCCTTTTTAAACATATTGCCAACAAACCATCCTGCTGTCCCCTGAAAAAGGAATCAAGGCATATTGCACGTCTTTTTGGTGGCATAATTTGTTTTGTTTGGTAAACTCACAGAAAGTAAGAGCAGCACAAGGGTATAGTTTATATAACCAAGCAGGCTAAATTGTAAAGATTTTAGAAGAGCATATCTTTTCTATGTGACCTGAGCAGAAGGTATATTCTGAATCTCAGGCACTTGGGAAAAAGCAAAAAATTACAAAGCATTGTTTAAAGTAGAGAAAGTCCTGAGTAACAGAAGTTATTGGGCAGACAGAACCTTTATGTGCATCAAAACTAAATGCCAAACTTTCTAGACTGGGGTTTTCAGCAGCATCTGCAAAATGCCAGGGCTGCTTAATAGAGGTGATTGGAGAAGGTATAATAAAATAGGGATGTATGACTAAATGAGAACAGGCTACAGTCTAATGCAGGGATGAAATTAAGACTGGTAATTGAACTAAATATTTAAATTCACTGTAAAACAAAGAGGTGGAGGAGCCCAGGATAAGTTCTGCTGCTGAAGTCAGAGCACTGGAAAATGGGATGGGGGAATGGAAAGTAGATGCCTTTCTTTTTGTCTGTGTAGGAAGCAGACTTGATTTTTCTAAAATAATTATTCGCAGTGTATTTTTTTATTGACATTAGTCCTAGGGAAGAATGAAGAACAAATCTTTTTTTCCACCATGCAGATTTATCCCACTTCATTCTTTTGGGTCATCCAGGGATAAAAGAGAGATTCTGTGTGTTTAAATATATAGAACAGTAAGCAGTTTTTATTTATTGATTCTCTAGACTTCTTCCACCTCTTGCAAAGAAGGAAAAATGTTTATGGTTCTATGCTTTAAGAGATTATCTGCTTCAGTGTGTCAGAGCAACTGAAGGATAAAAATGTTGTTATATGTGAAATTCAGAACCAGAATTTAAATTGAAAATTAGAACAATTAGTATGAAAGAAGGTTTAGCATTCTCAAATTATCAAAGTGTGCTTTTCTCACAATGTTGTGTTTACACATGGTTCATCTGAAAATGGCAACAAACCAAAACAAAAGGAGTTTCTCAGTTTCCATGAGACAACAGCAGTGTGGAGGACACTTTCAGGGGAACTGGTCCTGGTAATAATTCCCCCTGCTCTCTCCTTCTTGCTCTGGTTCTTCTTCTCCAGTGTTTCCTTTCATTCAGCTTGCCAAAAACTCTCCCCACTGTGCCATGTGCTTCTGCTTTTGTGTATTTGGCCTGTTGTTTTAGGGCAGGTGAGAACTAATTCTGAAGCAGTGTCAATGTTAAAGGCTTGGATCATCCATATCCAAGCCATAGATTATCCTTGCTTCCCTGGGTTATGGGAGGCTGCTTTTCAAAAGACTCCTAACCAAGCACCTGCTTTATCCCCTCCACACATGTGATTTTTAAATAATATAATGGCTCTAGTGAAGTTCTTCATAAATCACTTGTTATCCTCATAACCTACCCATTCTTCATTTTTGTGTCAGAGCTATTCACCTGAAGAAGAAATCATGAAAGACAGAGAACACTCTAAATGAATAAGCAAGAGGACATAGTTAAAAAAACCAAACCAAACCAAAAATATACCAGATGAGATTTATGCATCTGTTTCAAAGGCTTCTGCACTCACACAGCCTAGGGAATGGCAGAATAAGAGAGGAAACTCATTTTCCAGGTAACTTACTTGTAACTCAAGTACTAAATGTTACTGCCTTCCCTGTGTGTGAGCACATCTAATCACTGGAGCACACCATAAGATTGAGATGTCTTTTCTCTTTGAAGAGAATTATTATCCTTGGCTTCCATTAGTTTATCTCTGATAAGAAAGATCTGAATTAGTAATAGGCCTAAGCCATCATCCTCTCCATCTTCTGTAATGGCTCCTGTGTCAGAAGCTACACCCTTGATTTATCATTAGTCACAGCTAATAATGCACTAATAACTTTGTGTCCTAACAACCACACATCACTTTCAGTACCCATTAAGATCTGAACTTTTGGGGGAGGAACTGCTGAATCAACACAAGTTTCTGGAGTTTGAGGCTGCACCTATTTTGCTTTCCTCTATTTACTCCATCAGTATTAGTAGCCTTGCAAAAGATCTTTCAAAATTTCTAGGCTTTTCTATCTGCACTGCTTGGCAGCTCATGCTAAACATCATTACAAGGTGTATAAATAGGATCTTACAGTGTTATTTTGTATTTGTATCACAAAATCATCTGAAATGCCAGTATTTGCCAGACAAATTTAACCAATGACACAGGTAGAGGATAGTTTTTTTTTTCTTTAAAGGAAAAAATTCAATTGTCATCTAAGCTGGTATCAGGAGGCAGCAAAGCAATCCTACAGATAAGTAGTTCTATTCCATAGATGATGTCAAGGGTCACCTCCATTTTAAAAATAGATATTACTTTACATGGAGCTCTGCAGACTTCTTCTTTCCTCTGTGTAAATGTCTTAGAGGCAAGTCTTGATTTGTACTTGTAAGAGTGGAATTGATTTTGATCTCTTAAAATATCCATGTGCATCAGAGGCAGCTGAGGGTGCCACATGAATATTGTCACTGCAGCAAGGATTTGAGAGGAGCACTGAGATACTAGCTCCAAGTCTTTGCAAAAGAAGATTTGTTGGGTATTCCAAATCAAAAGAGCAGTTTGGGGAAGGCAACATTATCTTGTCACCCAGCTCACTCTCTTAGCTCCAGACAGAGTATTGTACCAGGTGTAGCCTTGATTGTTCAAATGAAATTAATTGATTTCTTCAGATGTACAGTGCTAAAAAAGACTGTAGATGGAAATCTTAGGTTTGCCTTCTGTCTCTTCCCTGCTGGAAGCAGAACTGAGTATTATAGAATCTTGCTATTTTACCAGACCATGTATTTCTACTTGTTCCTCAGAGCCTTTTCCCCTACCACTATCTGAATTTTGCTTAGAATATTTGCAAGTCAGCATCTTTCCCCTTCCCCCATTTGAACCAGTCATAGGAATATAGTGGTGGATGATAAACAATTCCAGTTTAAGATGAAACCCTCATCTTTATCACTTTAGCTTGCCTAAGTAATCTCCGTGATGAAATTCATGTGCAGTTCACTATCAACTGAAATTAGTTGTAATTAAAGGTTGTCAAATCTGTAATTTAAGCCCTTGAAATTTGTTGCTGTCACTCATTTCCTGTAATACTCTTTTTTTTTTCCAATGGATTTGATCCAAAGTCCACATAAGCCAATAGGAGAATTTCTGCCAGCTTTAATAAGGTTTGAATAAATTCTCATATTCCCTGGTAGAATCATAGAATCATTTCAGTTTGAAAAGACCTTTAAGACCTTTTAAATACCTCCAGGGATAATGATTCCACCATCTCCCTGGACAGTCTGCTCCAGTGCTTGACAGTCTTTTTGGTGAATAATTTTTTTCCTAAAACCCAGTCTAAACCCCTAGACCTATTACTTGTTACTTGGGAGAAGAGACCCATCCCCACCTGGCTATACCCTCCTGCCAGGGAGCTGCACAGAACAATCAGATCTCCCCCAAGCCTCCTTTTCTCCAAGCTAAACACCTCCACTTCTTCAACTGCTTCTTATCTTGTGCTCCAGACCCTTCCCCAGCTCCATTGCTCTTCTCTGGACATGCTCCAGCACCAACATGTCCTTCCTGCAGTGAGGAGCCCAAAACTGAAAACAGGATTTTGAACGTCATGCAGTTTGCCTTAATTCATTGATCCTGTCTGTTGCAACTTGCTACAGTATCTATTTTTAATTAAAACACAAATATAATGTATGAACCCATGGGCATCTGGTCTGGGGAAGGTACTGTGAGCAAGTAATTAAAGTCACAGAGTGTCATTGAATTCCATGGCAACTCCAAATCAACAAGATCAGCTGAGAAAACTGTCACTGGGAAAAAAAAAAATGTTGCTAGTACTTGATGTGGGATCAATGTACTTTTTTGCTATGAATTCACATTTTTATGTTTTAAATTTCCCCTCCCCTTCTGAGTCTTCTGCCTCATTTCTTATCAGATGACCAGAGTTCACCTACAAGGGCTGAACTCTCTGTCTCAGTCAAGATTCTCTTCATCAGCAGCTTTATCAGCTACTGTTGACTCAGTGTAACCTTTAGTATCCAGCAGCAGTGTTAAGAAGAAATGCATGAAATCCATCCTATCAGATTAGAGATTGTGCTAACTATTAAGATTGGAGTAGAGCTGAGAAATCCCTTTGAAATTATATGCAGCTTTTTTCTTTTTTTTTTTTTTCCTTTTGTTATTTTTAAAAGCTCTTTAACACTGGAGCAGGGGATACCTTCATATATATATTTATTTTTATAGCATAAGAGATCCATTCAGTCATGCATAAACCACCAACATCCTAGACTGCAACAGAATGCACTGTTTCCATTTTGAACAACATAGCTAATGCTCACTACTCTTCTTGCTTTTCTATCTCCATTTTAATTCCTGCAGTTGAATACTGTTCTGTGCTGTAAAAACAGTTCTGAACATGATGTGATTAACCTTAGGGTCCCCCCATCCCCTCATCTCCAAGCCCCCTCGTACATGGCCTGTGCTTTCTATTCATGTTCAACCATCTGATTTCCATATCATCTATTAGCATAACAGAGCTCTAGTGTGACATTGATTGAAGCCAGCGCTTGCTGAATGCAGTATCAAAGCATAATTTGCCAAAAATCAAATCTAATTTACTGTGTACTATTTAAATTTCTCAAAAAAAAAAAAAAAAAAAAAAAGAAAGAAAACAAAAAAGAAAAAAGAAGTTTCAATAGAAGTGTATTGGGTCTGTAATCTTGATTGTTCTTTTTTTCCCATATTTTTGACTAGTCTGCTGGAATCCAAGCAATATATTTCATTTCAGAGCCATTGTCTTTGACTTTCAGATGTCAGTTAAGCAAAAGGTTTTCCACTCTGCTTCTTCCAATGCAGTTCTTGTTACATCTGAAATAGCAAAAAGTAATAGTCTGATAGGCACAACACTCGGCTTGCTGCTTCATCTTTTTTTTTCAACAAATCCTTTTAATGATCTTAATGTTTAGCTTGAATTAAGCATTGAAGTACTGCATAACTTTAACAGCTGAAGTATATCAAGCCTGCTGTTACTTCTCTAACTGTACATTTTCAGAATGTTTTAGAAATTCACCTACTTTGAGAGCAACAATAATGGCTTGAATAAATTTTGCCCAATGTTCCACTGAAGCCGAGCTTTGAGCAAGTCATGATCTCACTTAACCCTGCTGCTGAATGGAAGTAATAATATTTGTCTGTCTTTATAACCAGCATCCATATGTGAACATAATGAGCTCTCTTTTAAGAAAATTGAAGAACCCAAGTGCTTGTTCTGTCAAAGAAGCCTTGCTGTCTCTGAGCAGGGTCATGCTGCATTCTCTGAGGATAATGACAGTCACAGTGTTTGGGTAGTTACATTTGACCAAGAATTGCTCCTGCAATTATTGACTGTTACTTTCAGTTTTCAAGTTCAACTAGAAATTGACAGATACTGTGAAAACATTGCTTAAATGCTGTAAACAATGGTATTTTTATCAGAGGCTGTCTGTAAACAGAGCTATAGCTGAATAGGACAACAAACTAGGACAAAATGAAGATTTCCTTCATTATAAAACTCCATCTTTGAATAAGATTTTTAAAAATGCATGCAGTGTTAGTTTTCAAAAATTATGTTTTTCATGTCCTTTAAAATTATGTTGCTGAATAGTTTGGCTGAAGAAATTGGTTTTGTGCTTGATTTAATGTGAAAAAAAGCTCTGATTCATTTATTTTTATAGTGAATTTCTAGTAATTAAGGCTGCAGTTCAAAGCTAGAAAAGATGTTGCCTAACTATACATGATTGCTTTAGAAAGCCTGACCTAGTATCTGTGAGGGCAAATAATGCAATATGGTCAAATGGTGGAGAAGACTTGGTATGTGACATGGAGAGGATAGAGCAACAGGGTCAGTCCATGTCAGAGCTACAGATTTATTTTCCTTGTCTTATTGGAGGAGGGGAAATAAAAATTATTAGGAAAGCGAGAGATTTGAAAATGAGGAACAGGACAAAAACTGGAAACTAGGTAGAAACTTAGTGTATTTCTCATTGTTCCTTGACTACCAGATTACAGGTCTGCTACAGTGACAAATTCATTTGTGTTTTATCTGTTTAGCACTCTGAATTATTGATTCACAGTAGAGACCTGTGTGTGTGAGAGAGTTTCAGATGAACCCTTAACCTTGCCTACCTTGCATTTACTCAGTTACATGTTTTGAAGGACAGGCTCATGGAAATGCCATGCCCTTCTTGCTCCTGTTGAGCTGAGAGCACTGTCTGTGCATCCCCCGGGCACAAGCAAGCCTATGAAGTGAATTTAACCATCCATCCTGCTTAGGATAGATTTGTGGGATGGTCTCCTGACATTAGGTTTTTAGGCACCGTAGGGATATTCTGGTCTTGAGGCCATCCACAACACTGCACTGATTATTCCACTGCCATTTCCTGACACCTGTGGGTGTTGCACGTGGATATGCTGGGGGAAACAAAGTGAGGAAAACCCAAGTAGCTCGTTGCAGCACTTGAGGAGTGGTATAGCACGAGTTCAGTTCCTAGAGTATGTTCAGCAACACCTTATAGAGACCTCAAAACACATGGCTGTAAACAGCCAGCAAGAGGGCACCTTGCCCTTAGTCCTGCCTGGTCATAAGGTTAACACTTCCCAAGGTGGAGGAAGAGGTGGAAATTTCTCTCTAGAAAGGCTCAAACCCCTTTTTAGGAGTGTGAGGAAGAAGAAAATACCCTCCACCTTCCAAACTGAGTCGTGTTTAAGTGCTTTACAGTCCTTGTTTTAAGAGTGCCTGCACTGCTCAACTGATGCTCTTTAGACTCCTGCTGATCTGTAAAGCCTTGGGAAGCAGCTCATGAGATAGCTGCAAAGTGTGTTTCAAGAGAATCAGGTCTGCTCACATTTTATGCAGTTAGCAGGTTTGTGTCTGTGCTGTCAGCAGGTGTAATCGGAAGCTGGGTCTTGATTGCTCTTCGTGCCTAATTAAATAGCTTGTAATTATAATGCTGAAAATATGGTTTTCTAAAACACTTAAATTCTGTTTACCTGAAAGCTTAGTGTTCCTAAACCATCCCTCTGCACACCCACAAAACCAGCAGTAGAATAGAAGAAATCAAGGGTGGGGTGAGGTGTTTGAGTTTCTTTTTGGCTTTTTTTTCTTTAGCCTGCCCCAAAACTTAGGGAGCTTTGATAAGAATATTTGGAGATGCTGCTTACATTTTTTAAATATGCAAAAGAGTACAATCCCCTTTCAGTGAATTCCAGTGATGAACCAAGAGTGGAGGGTTTGCATGTCCTGCCTAGAAAAATCATTTTCTTTACTTCTACCTCATGCTCAACGTAGTTACTGATTTCAAGTTTTTATCTCAAATCCTCTAACACTTCTCCCCCACTCTCTTTCTACTCATTAGCATCTTTTCTCTACTGTTACATTCCCAAGCATTGACTCTATTCTCCACCATCACCCTACAGAGAAGGCAAATTATGCCCCTCTCTTAGAGATTCACTTCTGACTGTGCTTCCTGGTCCCCTATCACTGAACACTGTTAATGCCAGCTACTTGAAAACATTGAAAACTTAGCCAGGCCTGCTTCTTCTTTCTTGTTTCAACTCCAGTCTCCCTTTTTCTTTACCTTGTGTCTTCCTTACCTCCTGAAGTACCTATTCCTTCTTACTCACCACTCATCTCTCCCCATCAGCTCTTCAACCTTTGCTTCCCTCTACTCTTAAAACTAGCTGAAACCTGGATTTACCTGGGATTACCAAGTTTGTGTTCTTTCGGCAACCATTATTTTTACAGCAAGCCCTCCTCCCCTCACCATTCTTTACCACACTGCTTCTAAGGAGAGTGAGTGAGCTCTTGAACTTGGGTTCTTCTGCTGTCATCCAGACCTTTCTCTCCTTTCTCAATAGTTTTTAAAAGTCCAGAGGGGCAGATTGAGAAAGTCTGTTTATCCTAATTCATGCCTTGCAATGCACAATAGTTCTGTGAAGTGTGAGAGGATCTGAGGGTGCTGATACCTTTCCAGAGCAAAAGTAGAATGCATCCAGGGTCAGCAATATAAACACCTGACTCCTGCTCTTTAGCATTTAATGTCATGAGAATTGACTCTAGCATGTATGATTGTAATGTTTCTTTCCTTTGTTATTTTTTTTTTTTTTTTTATAACTGGGGATGTCACATACATATATTGCTGCTCTCTTTGTCGCTGTTGTTGTTTCTGTTTATATATTAATTCTGTCTATACTAATGAATGTTTCTGGTGTCATGTCCTCTGACATAAAACAAATCTCCATAATGTTGTCTTTTTCCTTCAATATTCCCTTTTTCTCCCTTGCAAAATATCCTAAACTTACACCATGGTTTTTCTTACCTTGTAGCTCCCCCACAGTTTGTGGTGAGACCACGAGACCAGATTGTAGCCCAGGGTCGAACTGTGACTTTTCCTTGTGAAACTAAAGGAAATCCCCAGCCAGCTGTTTTCTGGCAAAAAGAAGGAAGTCAGGTAAGTTGCAAGCATCCTGTGAGTCTTTCAAGTCTTTCTAAATAGTTATGTTGTTAAATTTTGAAGAAAATTGGTAATATTGTCTTTCACAGTTTTTATCTTTCACAGAAATTTGTCTTTTTAAGCTATCATTATTCTCTACTGAAATTTGTGTCACTTATTTTTTTATATTTTGAAGAACACAAAAGCCATTTCAGTTGTTGAAACCTGTGCTAGGCACTGTATAGATGAGTGGAAAGAAACAGGATATATGTTAAAGGCTTTTTGTTCTGAAGCCCCCAACAAACAGGTGGTGACACAGGCACAGTAGATGAAAAAAAGGTATGACTCAATTTTGAACTAATCAGAGCCAGTAATTACAGTTCACAACCTGTCTAGACATGATCAAGCGGAATGTATCCAGCAAGCTGATTTGCATTGGGTTTTTCTCATAGGGCATACAGATACAGGTTTTGAACACAGAGATGCTTTCTTCAGTAAAATTGTCTCAAGAAATTTCTAGATCTGACTGTGGAAATATTTACCTGATCATCTTTGAAGGCATAATCTGTGAAGCAGAAATTGGTGCTGCCATCAGCCCATACTAACTTCTATAGCTTAGTATTTGAATGTGATACCACAACATTTCTTTAATGTAGGCATTGTGTGTACCAGCTCATACATGAAATAAGAGCTGAACCACAGATCTCCTGCTCTGCCCCACCTGCTTTTGCTTCACCTGCTCAGGAGATCAGAAAACTGGTCCAAAATGACAGGACCAGGCTGGCAGCATTTTCTGCTCTGCTGCCTTGGTGGCTTACAAAGACACAACATGATTATTTTATTAGTGTGATTATTTCATTGTCTGAGTGCAAGCTTAACCTTCAGTGTGCATCTCTCAGTGTAATATTTATAGAAATTTAGATCTAGCCTCCAAGGATCACATCCTGGAAAAACACAGTATTGTGAGTCTCACTAAGGTGACAATTTTTCCAAAGGGAAGGTAGAATAGCATATTGAAATTCAAGTAGGTAGTACTGATGTGCTAGCAAACATTTCAAGCCCCTTCCTTGTAGAGCATTTTAATAACATGGTAATGTTTATGTAAAGTGAGCTTATAGTGTCACACTTGAATCTAATAAAGTGGACATCCATCATGCTGTAATAAAGAGAAGAGCTTCTAATTAAAGTAGGACATCATTTTCAGGATTAAAGTCATTTAGCGTAATTGAAAAGTGCTAATACTCTATTTTATCCTCTTCCATTGGTATCACTTCAAGGGTAAAAACATTTTAAGGTGAAAATGCATCTTGTGTCTTTAATTGAAAGTTATTACCTACTGATTGTACTATGTTGAAGCTGCTTAATTACAAACCTGGAAAATTAATTACCATATTGAAAATCATATCCCTGAGGGTTAGAATAGTCATTTTGGCAAATAAATGCAACATAAAAATTGATACTTGCATGGTTTATAATCAAACTTTGGAACATGGCTCAATGTGGTTTACAGCATCCTCATGTTTATCTTAATTGATCATCAGTGAGGGTTGGGGCTGCCATCTCAATGTATAGCTTGCCAAATTTTGCAGTGAAATGCCACAGAGTGAGTTTCCACATAGTGTATATCATCATAGCAGCAGAGAGGGGAATTTTTGCCAAATTACAGGACTTTTCACCTGTGCTTCCCAGCTATAAATTGTTGCTTCTGCTTTTAGGTGAACTGTATGCAGCACCACTTGCAGTGTTCAAAGTAATGTTATACACTCATGTTACCCCACTCCAGTAATTGTAGGGCATTTCTGGTTGTGAATCCATTTCTCAATCCTGCATTTTTGAGCTCAGCCAGCTGGGAGGGAGGGGAGCTGTTCCCTCCTGAGTAATTTTTTGTGCCAACTTGTGTATAAACAGCTGGTCCTTTGTGCTTGGTGGCCTTTTCCCCAGGGACCAGCAGCCGCTCGCCGATGACACGTGCGAGGGCAGGGCGAGTGTAACCTTTAGACTGTGTGGATTAAATTCTTCCTTGAGATAAATTCAGGGGTACCTTATCAGGGATGGCTCTGGTCCCCCTGTTTGCATCCCAGCATGCCACCATGGTGCCCAGATGAGCAACCCCACAGCTAATTAAAACCAGTGAAATTGTGAAAAGCGTTTAAAAAGGAGTGGTACTGTAATTTAGGACAAGTTATAGGTCATAGTTATCTGATCTTTGAAAAGAGGAGTTATGAGACTGGTGAACTCCTCCTGATGTATGGAATATTCACTGGGACATGATACCTTTCCAGAACAGAGAAGCCCATACTGAAGGCAAAAACAAGGATTGATTCCCCATTCTAATGAAGTGATAAAGAGGCTTCTGGATTCTTTTTCTCTAGGAGCTTAATCCTTGCTCTTTTACATTCAGCTTCTTTTTACACTTTACGTAATGAGTGATAAATTAAGTCAAGATCAGCCATGTCGTCTTTCTCATAGTATTTTAAGTTTTTTGATAATACCCTCCAGTAGGTCACCAGTAGGTATCTTGTGCCAGGCAGAAATTATTCTGAAAGTTTCAAGGTGGTTTAGAAAACAGGGCAATTACTTGAGACCCTTAGTCCCATAGCCTGAAATTGTTTAAGAATTTTGACACTTTTTTTTTTTGCTGTTATCTGACATGTTTACTAGGTGAATATTTATTTTGAGGAAAAATTTGCTGTTATAAATTTCTTAAACATTGCTATTGAAAGGCAATAAAAGAAAAGCCTAGTGTGATGAGTAACCCAGTAGGTTAATACAATTATAAGGATACTTGGCATGTCGGATCTTATTTAAAGCAGATCTCTTTCATTTTACTGCCAAACCCATAGAGATAAAGGCATTTTTTTCACTAAAAAATAGAATTTGTTTCTTATTTGAATTCTTACTTGTTTCTTAAGGGGTTTGTTGCTTATCAGTTAAAAAAAAAAAATGTTAAGCATCAAGGTCTTTTTCAGAAGAAACATCTGCAGAAAATTTGTTTAATACTCTTCTCTGCACTTTTAGGTTTTCTTTTTGAGTCAATACAGACAAGCTTAAAAGTTATTAGGGAGTCATCATTAGAAAGCACAACAGAGCTAGACAAAGCTGCAGTAATGACTGAAGGATTATCACAGCATGGTAACAGTGTTTTGGTGTATTGCTGATGCAAACTGTATTTTTCATAAAGTCTTGTTGAGCTGACATAAAATCTAGACCCTGTTTTACTGGAATTACTGTTGTTTAATTATTGTTTAAGTTGTTCTCCTTTCTGTCTCATTGGGCAATGCTGCTGACCTTTCTCTTCACATTGCCTCCTGTTTCCTGTTCTTATTTATTCACAAGAGCTGTGCCAGAGGGTGTAACTTTTTCCTTGAAAGCACAGCTCTCACCAGTAAAACCTTTTCAGGTCTGTAGTATTGATTCATTCAGTCCCTCATCATATGCAATGAATACTAGAGCCATTCCAGTTATTATTATTGACGTCTCTCTTTTCTCAAATCCAGCCCAAAGGCAAAAACTAATCTCCCTGTTTTGTGCTAACTGATACCTTATCCTACATGAAATTATTTTTTTCTCTCTGATGATTTCCACATCAGATTAATACCCCTTCTCTTCACCCTCCAGGCTCTATGCTGCATTTCTCCTTTGGTTTATCACAGTTTTAATTTCCTTTTATTTCTCTTTTAAACTCTCATGCTCTGCCAGCTTCTCCTACTTTATGGCATGCTCCTGTCTTCCTCCCAGTTTCACTTATGTGCCATGCACTTACTTGCTTCTTTTTACAGAATATTTTCACAGCCAAACAATAGTGCTCTTCTCTCTCAGGTCTCTAGGATTCAGTGCTTGCTGCTAGTTTTGTAGTGTTTGCTGTAGTGTTATGTCCTTCTGGTTTGATAGCCGAGTTTGTTATTACAATTGCATTCAGAATGAAGACGAATGTGTCACAAATATAAATCACTCTCAAGTGTGATTGTTGGGAAATGTCTTCTTGCCTACACCCCAGTCAGAACACAGCACTGTGAGCTGTCAAAAGGCTGTTTCTAATTTAGACTGTGAGTTGCCCAAGGCAGGGAAAGCAGCTCTGTGTTCATAAAGTCAGAACCACACTTACTTTTTCTCTTCGATTATTTATAGTACTTTTAAGGAAAAATCATTGTAGCTGAAGGAAAAGTGGTGCTTTTGTTCTTTGAATTGATGTGAGATGAATTGTCTTTGCAGAACCTACTCTTCCCAAACCAGCCTCTGCAGCCCAACAGCAGATATTCTGTGTCACCAACTGGGGACCTCACCATTACCAACATCCAGAGGTCTGATGCAGGCTACTACATTTGTCAAGCACTGACGGTTGCTGGAAGCATTTTAGCAAAGGCTCAGCTGGAGGTTACTGATGGTGAGCTCTTAGAAATTCCTATTGTTTTTTTTCTTGTCAAAAGTACTTTAAAAGCAGTGTAAAAAAAGGCATACAAGATCACATAAATCATACAAGTAAATGGACAATTTTCTATAGGAAATAAAGTGAGAAAAGATGTCTGTATTTGTCTGTGGAGTAAAAAAGGTACCAAAGTCTAGTTTGCCTCTTGCTTGCTTTCTGGAGGTTTGTTAACAATGGAAAAAAGGGATAAACCAGCTTAGAATAGGTTTGGTGAGAAATGAAGCTGCTTGGTTTGCTAGAGCTAAGAGAGGACTGCACCCCCTAAAAAAAAAAAAAAAAAAAAAAAAAAAAAAAGGAGAGAAATTATGCACAATTAATAGGTTTGTGATTGAAGTCGTGAATTGGAGTGCAAAAAAATGTATCTTTATTCCCACCAGTCTCCAGCCCTATCTTAGACAAGCAGAGGGTGTGTCCTTAGCTCAATTAAATCAACACAGTTGCTCTGAAGGTGGTGGGGTGCTGTAGGTTTAGAATACCTACAACATGTAGCCCTTTAGTCCCTCTGTGAATGAGGCACCTACCTGTGTTCTAAGAATGCCTCAGTAGGGGTTGGTGTGAAAAAAGTAATGAAAATCCATAGGCAGAGAAGAGTTTTCAGGAAAGGAAAAGAATTACATGGTCTGTCTTGATGCTTTTCATTTCAAATTTTTGAGTTTGAAATTCATCATGCCTTGAGGTTTCCTATCTACAAACATGAATCCTTTTCATGTATCAGGAATCCTGTTGTGGATAGAAGGCAGTTTGCATCCTTTAATATTGGTGAAGAAAACAAGAGAATCCCTCTTATACTCTGGAACAGTGGCATTCCCCAGCATCATTATTCCTTATCTTAACTGACACATTAAATATCTCCTGACAGACTTTGATGAATTTTTGCCATTAAAACTGTTGTTATATGCAGAGGTCTACTTTTACTGTTCCCTTAGAGACCTGCCTGCACCATGAAAGTTTGAAAAGATGTCTAATTTTGAATAATCTGCCTTTTCACAAGAGCATATTCATCACAAGTGACAGGTAGAGAGGTTCAGGCTCATGTTATAGAGGTTTGAGCATTAATTTGATGCCTTTTCTTTGTTTTCCAAAAGCTGCTTATATTTTTATGACAAGGGGAAATAATTTCTGCCTTATCCTTGCATCTCTTCAAGCACATTGCTTTTCTGTAGTTTCTGGAGACTAAACACTTGGCTTTGCTCTGCAATCTCTTCAAGTCCTTCTCTCATGGTCTATGACAAAATGATGCATTTTCATTCAATTCAAATTTAAATGTAGATTAAAAGGTCATTTAAAAGGAAAGGAAAGGCAATATTTTTTAATATCTGTCCGTAGTGCTGCCTGATTCAGGGCCATGACTGTGATTGGAATAAATAGAACACACAAACATTGGCTGGGAGGACATTGAGCTGTTAAATGGTCACACCTGCTGATGCTGCACAGATTTACAGCAACAGGCGCCGAGCGGATCAAATCAGGTTCAAGGATGCTAGTGATGAGAAATTCTTCCTTTTGACAGCCAAGGGCTTTGGTCCACCTTTATCTATTCCTTGTGTGGGGAAAAAAATAAATCCTAATTGATCTCTTTGGAATTCTCATTAGTTTGCTTAGCAAGCCAAGGGGAAGTGTCCCAGCTGAAATGCAAGCTCATCTCCAGTTAATTCTGATTAAAGGCAGCGTGCATTCCACATCAGCTGGTGGCTCTGCTGAGAGAGTGCAGGACCTGCCTTCCCCAAATGCTTTCCAGAGCCCACTGTCAGCATGGTCATTATGAAATAATACAAGATTGCTTTATAGAAATACCATTTCATCCTGGAGTCAAAGGGCAGGTGAGGTCAGAAGAAATGTGCCAAAACAACATTGTGGAGCTGAGATTATGTGAATAAATGTAGCATTAGATCACAGATTTTTTTTTAATTGCTTTTAGTTAGGAAGTTAACCATAAATGTCGAAATAATCTGTTTTGGTTGATGCTGAGCAGAAGTTATGGGAGCTAATGACTTTTATCAGTAGGGAAATCTAATTTAATAGTTTTAAGAATATAATAAAAGATAAACACTGTGCATGCTAGCTATATGCTTAAGCATTAGTGTTCTAGTTTTTGGCTGGTGATTTCAGTTTTACTTCCTAGCCCAGAATTTTTCTGTTTGGTTAATGATTTAATAATAGTGGCAAGCCATCTTTTTCATTTTGAACACATTTTTGTTTGATCCAGAGTAATTTAGATCCAATTGAAGTTCCAATACAGAATGAAAACATGTCATGTGCAGAAAAACAAGTGCTTAATTATACCATATATAGCAGTGTTTCAGTTGTTACATTTTTGCACTTACAAGTCTTTACTGGAAATATTTTTAACTCAAGTGTTCACATGAGAAGAGATTACTAGCTGTGATGAAATGTGCTGAGTTGAGTGATAATTTTGCTGATTATGGACTGTGCTAAGAGCCTTCAGCATATTTGAAATTCAAATCTTGTATTTTCTTGAAAGGCTATCATGCAATTCACTGTCTAATGCACATCTGGAAAAGCAAAATAATTTTAAAAGTTGAAGAATCATAGCAATCCTTTCAAACCCAAGAAATGAATATGCAGCTCACAATCATAAAATGACAGATCATGCCAATAAACCAAGTGCTTCCATCTCTGTCTATGCTTAATGTAAAGGGAATAGGTTCCAGTTAATATTGTGTTAGTATTTGTCAAGCATGCACAGAGTATTTTGGAAATCTTAAATTCACCTTACCAATTATTAAGATTTATTTATAAATGCTCCACAGTTTATTTGCTACATATCTGACCACCATGACTTTTAGCCCTCATCCAAAGTATATTGCATATTTTATATCAAGGGTGACAGTTTCAAACAGGAGGAACTCAGAACAACTTTACAGCTTCCTGTGAAGCTCTCCTGTGAAAACAAAGACAGATGAAGGATTGATCTTTGTTTTTCCACCTTTCAGAGAGAACCCTGTCCTATAATGAGTGTTCATCATGTGAATTTTCTTACTTGCATCTGATTTTACCCATTATTTCACCGGGAAAATTTTTTGAAATTTTGATTTTGGAGGTGCCAAAGTAAAGACTTCATTTTGTTTTTCTCTTATTTTAATTTCCATTGCAAGTTGACTGAATATTCCCCAAATTTTAATATGTTTTCATTTGATCCAAACAGCATTTGTGGTGAATAAACTGATAAAATAAAATTTGTTCTTTTCCTATAATCTCTTAAAAAATTAGGAATCTGTTAATTTTTCAGTTACCAGAATATGTGGATTTTGGCTTCTTGGCACATCTTGGATATTGGCAAATAGTTTCAAAACCATTTTTAAAATTAATTTTGAAATCGACTTCTGTTTTACCTTACAAATATGTTTACAGGCCCACAAAATGTTTTTGTGGAACAGATATAGACATTTCCAGTAGGAGAAAACTATATAAATGGAAAGTAAACATGATCATGTTTTAAAAGCAACTAACAATCACAAACACCATTTTGTGGCTATTTTTCACTAGCCTTCCCTAGCACTAATGGTTCTCATATATGTATAGTTTTAAACTCTAACCAAGTTTTGGATCCTTACTAATGAGGACCTAAGCAGTAGGAATGCAAGCACACACATGTTTTAGAGAAGATTTACAAGTCATAGTTGTGAAGACAATACAGCCGTTCACAGATCAGTGGAAACTCTTAAGTGTTCATTTAACCTTTAGCCTTAGTGTCATGGAAACCTGTAGTGGTCTTTCACCCATAACACCCTTGAAAATGAAGATTTCTTCTGGCCAGGAGGCTTTCAATTACACTATTGATCAGAGCAATTTAAAGGATTATGAGCTCCTCATTTGGGCTGTAAAAAAAATCTAATTACATGCCAAAGAACAATGTCTGTAATGCAGCAGGTTTTGAAAATACCTACATTGCTGCACATATGAAAGACACTTAGGTTAAGCAAATAACTGCAATGGAATAGCTAGCAACTCAAATAATTCTTCTTTAATTTTTAGCTACCTAGAATACTGGGATTTGCTGGTTTACATTAAATCCAAACAATAACTAGAACAGTTAAGTTTTAATTTGAATATACTCATGCTGCTAGCCTAATAGTACATTTGAGCTGAGATGAATTTTTATTTCTCCAAATGCCTGAACTATGTAGTCATAAGGAACCTTAATGAGATTAAGTATTTTGTATCATGGTGAAAATGCATTACATTTTTGTTGTTTATATAGTGTTTCCTGTCCTACCTCTTAAGTTCAGTGGGTGATATTTTAGAATTTCCAAAATAGCTTTCACATTCTGGTGTTAAGAAACAATCTGTATTGGCTTTCTCTTTTCAGCTCAAAACATGTATTGGCTTTCTATTTTCAGTTTCAATTTCAATGAATGTCATGAGCTCACACTCCAAGGTGTGGTTCTGACAATATTAATGATTCTGATCTTTGTGTATTCTTAATTAAAAAAAGGTAGGTAGTATTTTTGCAACATTAAAATTCAGAAACAACTATTTTAGGCATAAAATGTGTCACTAACATATCCTTGATATGTTTTATTAAACAGCATGATGAAAACACTTTGGATCTGTTGAAAGTTCCAGAGGTTTTCATCTCTTAGAGCTCAAATACAACAGAAGCAATATTGCTTCATAATAATTTGTTTCCACTTCATTGTTAGAGTCAGGTGTTGTATATGGACTATGATGAACAGATTCTCAGCTAGAATAAATGATTCAAACTCAATTGACGTCAGCAGAGGCTGGCTAACTTGTACCAGTTCAGAAGTTAATCCTTCCTGCTAAAATATTTAATACCAGACACACAATTGTTCAGTTGTTCAAAATTTAAAACAGCAGCAGTATGGCTGGTAAATATATAAAAGTACATTAAAAGGAAAAATAATTCTCAGTTCTGTTATACTGATTTTTTTGCAGCAGTTCTAGCCTTGTGTATATTCAAGTATTTCACATTCAGTTTGTATAAACACATTCTTCAGAAACTAAGGTTATATTTTGCTGCTTAACAGATGGCTCAGAAAAAAAGTTCTACGACAAAATTATTTGGGATAAAATGATCTTTTAAGATACCTCATCTTCAAGATATCCCACTGTTCATAGAATGATGCTTATATTATGCCATGCACTCTCCCACTGGTTGCAGGGTCCTTTATTCAGTATTGCAAGCATGTAGATGTAAATTATCAGAAAAAAAATGGGAGTTCATGCCTTTAAAAGGTGATGAAACTGTTTGATAAGTAAGCTGTTAAATGGTGTGATTGAGTTTGAGCTTTTCTCTGCTGGAAAGAGCAGTAGTGCCATTTAGATTCCTCAAATTATGAAAATATTTAGTATAATTGTTAGATATTTTTGCTGGTGAA
This sequence comes from Erithacus rubecula, assembly GCF_903797595.1. Taxonomy (NCBI): domain Eukaryota; kingdom Metazoa; phylum Chordata; class Aves; order Passeriformes; family Muscicapidae; genus Erithacus; species Erithacus rubecula. Next base: position 8,769,712 of record NC_136658.1, on the reverse strand, counting down.
AACTTGCAAATAGGGTAGGAATAGGGGATGTGGTTGGTAGCCAGGCTAGAATAGCTATAGTGTTTCAGTTTTAATTCAACATATTTTCTCTTTTAGAGTATAAATTGGGTAAGCACATTTTGATGTGGCATCAAAAGTGTGTTTTAAGTGCTTTCCCAAATTGGAAGAAAAGAGTGATGCACTTCAGTTCTCTGAATCGAGGTCTTAATTTTCATCCTATGAAAATTAATGAGCCTGATGATCTTTGCCAACAGATATTTTTCTATCTACATGTTATCTTGCAGTGGTGAAATAAACTCTTACTGAAACGCTTTTCAAATATGCCAACTGAGTGATAACCTCTATTTATGGCTCCTCCAAAAATAATGCTTTTAGCTTCTTAGATGCTGACTTAAAGCTTCCTAAAACTTTTCCTGCGTGGTGGAACAGGGCTGACAGCAGCAGCAGAGGATGGTTAGAGGTGTGGATGCCAATGCCTGTGCCACTGTTTTAGTCTTGACAGATCGGCCTCCGCCCATCATCCTGCAGGGCCCCATCAACCAGACGCTGGCAGTGGATGGCACAGCTCTGCTCAAGTGCAAGGCCACTGGTGACCCCCTGCCTGTCATCAGCTGGCTCAAGGAGGGCTTCACCTTCCTGGGCCGGGACCCCCGCACGTCCATCCAGGAGCAGGGCACGCTGCAGATCAAAGCTCTGCGGGTGAGTAATCCAGCTCAGCTCCTGCTGGGTGTCTCAGCAGCTCTGCTGCCTTCCTGTTGTCTTCAAAATTCACTTTTCTACTGTGAAACCGCTGTTACACTTCTCACCAAGTCATTATCCATTCTTTGCCATTGGGTAGGAAAGGGGAGCAAAACCGACTTCAGCTTTTTCCATTATAATTCCCTAAAAACAGAGTTGATATTTAAAATCTTATGTATGTTGGAATAGAACATGTGAGTTTGGGATAGACAGAAATATAAAAGAACAGTCCTTCCTTATCTTTTCAGTTGGTCTTACCCTGAAGCCATTGGCCTCTCTGTCAAAACTTAGAGCAGTTCCTTGGCAGCACCTGACCATAATTTTCCAAGTACTTGTGCTAGCACGTGATCTGGAGCTCATCAGGGTTTGACCATGTGCTTTCCCCATCAACAACTCGTCAGTCCCGAGCTGGCTGATTTATTCCAGTGTTGTGCTTCCTGGAAATGTTCCACCAGGCTGCAAATGGGAAACCACAACTAATATTGTAGCATGCGTGCAGTCACAAGCAGAGGGATTTCTATTAAAAAATAAATACCTATTTTAATATTTACATTTTTACACATGAGATAATACAATCTTCCATAATACTTCATATAGGACAATGTCATATGTTTTTGATAAGTATTGCATCACTAATGTCTTTTTTGGCTTTTAATTTTTCCCTGTTCAAAGATAAACATGTGTATTTGTGTGTATTTGGACAAGCATACATATGGAAAAATAGTAAGTTAAACATACTTATTTGTCAAGAACTTGAAGATAATTTCAGAAACCATTTAATTTAGTAGGCAGAAATGTCTGCACTTAATTTTGCCATCCAAAAAAATGTCAATAAACATAGTACTAATGACAAAAAACAAAGAGCAGCTTTGTTTTCTGATACTGTCTCATCATAGATGAATTGTGAACTTCCTTAGAACAAAATAGAATTTATTAAAAAATTTATGCTAGCTTGCCTTGGGTAAACAATTTGTCGTTCCTCCCTGGGCTGAAGGCAGGTTTAGGCCATGAAGGTTAATGCATTTTTCCTGTAGAGCTGGATTAAAGAGTGCGCTTGAATAGTCAAGATTCCCCAGCAGTGTTAGAAAGCAGCAATTAAAGGTGGAAGCTTAGTGATTTCAAACAAACTTTCAGGCATTGATGATGGGCTTCTGTGGAGTGTCCACGAGGCAGAAGCTCTTGGGATACCTGTCTGCATGCTGCTGTGCAAACAATGAAAATTGCTTCTGAATCGTGCCAGCGCATTAATCTCACTGTTAGAGGCTGTGTCTGTAAACTAAAGGAAAATAAAATTGCTTGCAAGAGGAGAAGAAAACAGTATTAGTAGTGAGTGTGGTTCTGAAAGGCATGAGGCTTTTATTGATCCTTAAGTGGCTTATTCGTTGTTACCAATTTACCTTAAAGGCTCAGAAAGGAATTTTTTAGAAACCCCTCTATAGCAGTAATGTGCACTGCTTGTTTGACTCAGATTTAAGAACAAAAATTACACAGAACCATAAACACAATTTTTCTTCTGTGCCTTGCAAATTTTATGAATCAAACATGGATTTAAATGAGGAATGTTTAACTTTTTTCTCAGGTTTACCTAAACTAGCACCACTTGCTAGAGAAAAAAAGGACCACAAAAATGTCCAAGTATGTTTCCATCCCCAAATTCAAAATAAATTAATATTTGCCACTCACATATCCTCAGCCTTCTGGCTCAGGGTAGATTTAGATTAGGTATCAGGAGGAAATCTCTGTGAGGATGGTGAGGCACTGGAACAGGTTTCCCAGAGAATTTGTGGGCTCCCCATCCCTGTTCAAGGCCAGGTTGGATGGGACTCTGAGAAACCTAGTTTAGTTGGATGGAACTTTGTTCAGCCATGGCAGGGGGGTTGGAATGAGAGGATCCTTAAGGTCCCTTCCAACACAAACCATTCTCTGATCCTTTTCTGCTGTTTCTGTTACACCACAATCAAATGATTCATGAGCCTGCAACAGTCACATGGGGACAGTCATAACATGAATATAGAGATTTGTCTGATACATGAATATAGAGATTTGTCTGATCGGCCAATCTCTCAGTTGCCCTGAGAAGACAACTAAAAGCTCTCATGTCACTCATTCAACACCCCTTCTGACAGGTCAACACTGATGGAAAACTCCCTTCTTCTGTAGAAATGTGCTGCACCAGGATTAGACACCTGCATTAACTGAGGAACAAAACTTTATTTTATTGAATAGTGAAGATTTTTCTATTCACCTCCTCTGTTTGTTTTTTTGTTTTTGTTTTGTTTTTTTTTTTCTTCCAGAGCTCTAAAAAAGTACAAATAATTGAATTACCAACACACTGAATCTGAATCTGTATCTGATCCATCCACAACCTGGAAGTTAGATAATTTGCCATAGCTTGCAAGAAGCAGTGTACTTCCAGCTTGCTTTGTATGTTGTTTGCTTTCTGCAAGTTTCTCTGTTGTGTGCACCACATACCTCATTGAGTATGCCGTGCACCATCTGTCACAGTAGTGCACAAATGAAGTTGAGAGCCATAGCCTTGAGAAATATTCCCCATTATCCCATAATGAGGAATTATATATTTAATAAAATCTCCAAGGAAGCAAAATAAAACACTGTTTCAGAATGCTGTAAGGCTCTCTCCTCTGGAAAATCTCTCCTTTCAAGAGTCTCTCTCATTTCAGTAGCAGCTTTATTTTGAGTCTTTGAGCCATTGTCAGAAGGGTTTTCATTATTGCTTGTATTTCACACAAATAACCATCTCCTGAAATGCAAGTTATGCTCATTCAGAAAATTGAGCTGGCATTAATGAGTTGTTTCCTCCCCTAAGAATGGTGCACTGCAGTTTCAGTGTATCTGAAGACATAGCAACCAAATTCATGCATGACAAAGCTAAAAATCAATTAAAGTACATATCTGCAAGTAATCTAAAGAACATCTTGCTTTTTTTGCCATGATATTTGTCCCAAAGAGTGATATATAAGGACATATGCTACAATGCCAATCTGCATTTAACAGAAAACCCATTACAATTCCTTAAAGTCCAATAAAGCTTCTTGGATGCAGTTCTCTTTACATCAAGTCATGTGATGGTGAATAAAATTCTTCCTAATCACTAGAGTCAGCACTCTCCCTTTTCTGCTTCCACCTCCAGATTACCATGCTTTATGTCTCATGGGAGGCAAGGCATGTGTTGTGCTTTGTAAAGTTACCATTTTCCTTCCATCCATCCATCCATCCCTGTAGTCTTCACTTCTTCCTGACTCGGAAATCTTTATTTTAAATTTAAGCAGGAAATAGGAAAACCCTTGGCAAATTTTGGAGTAAAACAGTTTATACAGTGATGAAATTAATATTGGCATTCTAATTCAAAGCAGTTTCCCCAAATAAATTTAAAATATTTGAAGTGACAATGGAACCAGAGTAGTTTTATACAAATTGCTACCAAAGGGTCTTGCAAGCCTGAAATAAAATCCTGTGTGAAATAGAATAAAGGTAAGGTTTAGGATCTAATTCAATGCTGCTGTTTGGAAATTGCTTGGAGGAATGTCTGTATAGAGAGAGCCACTGCTAAGTTTCAGCAGCATTTGTATGTGGGGTGTATTGAAATTACTTCATCTGTCATAAGAGTCTAAGGTGATGTAACATCCTTCCTGGCACTGGAAACAGGACCTCTGGGTCCTCATGGGATAATGAATGCTGTGATTTTACCCTCTAAGAGGTTAATTGTTGTTATATTGTTACCTGATTTCACCTGTATTTGTTGTAACCAATGCAAACACTGACACTGTTAGTGCTCCATTCTGGAGCATTTACAGTACTGGTACCATTAACAATATGAAAATTAGAATTAGTAAAGTATTAGAAGCAAGTAATCTTATTACAGTTCTCTAAGGGCAAGCCACCATTAAATGATTGTTTGAAAATGTCTGGTGCCTTCTAGTCTGGTGTAAAATGTAGGCTAAGTCCTTCTTAGCAAGGAACATTTAGAAAAAGAGAATAAGAGCAAACTCAGCTGATTCTAAAAGGTTGTTAACTCTGCCCTTATGCCCCTTTTATGTCCAGCTGTCTGATACTGGGACTTACACTTGTGTTGCTACAAGTTCCAGTGGGGAAACATCCTGGAGTGCTGTGCTGGAGGTGACAGGTAAGCAATGCCCAGGGATGTGCTCCACTTGGAGCAAAGCATAGACCATATGACAGCAGTCATGTGATTCAGATTGTCATATGATTCAAATATGATTTAAAAAGTTATATGAGTCAAATTATTCTATATTTCTGGGCTTGACATGGAGAAGTTTTGGAGGAGAAGGCTGTGTTCCTTCACAAACCTTGCATTTCATTGCTATTGTCTTATAATGCCCATTGACATCAAAACAGTTTTGTGTCAGTGACTGCAGTATGCTTTAATTCTTCTAACAGGTGCATTAATAAAATGTGGATTTATCCAGTAATTGGCTTAGGCAAAAAATTGCAAAAGTACTCTCTGTGAGCAGTTGATTTGGATGCAGGAACTTTCTCAGCAATGGAGTTTTTTAGTATTTTATGTACATTTCAGCAAGCTGGGCTTTCTTCTTCGTCTTTCTTTTCTTTTTATTTAATATAGTTAGATATAAACTTTGGAGTTTTGCTTTTTTTTTTTTTTTTTTCTTTCATCATGTACTTATAGAATGATAGCTCTTCATCCAGAAACATGTGGTAGTAATGCAGTTGTTGACTTAGTTCTTTTTAGATTAGGAACATCCGTTCTGCTGATTTTGCAGATGTTTGCCATGTTTTTCATTTTAATCTTCTACTTTGATCAAATTATATAACCAAGGATCAAAACTAATCGTTTTGTATTTGCCCTTCACAGAATCTGGTGGAGCAACAGTCAGTAAAAATTATGATATAAATGACCTCCCTGGGCCACCATCCAAACCTCAGGTCACTGATGTCACTAAGAACAGTGTCACCCTGTCCTGGCAGCCAGGGACCCCTGGAAGCCTCCCAGCTAGTGCATATATCATTGAGGCTTTTAGGTATGTGAATTATACCACTTTTTAGCTCCTTTCTTTCTAATTTTGCTTAAATCCTGGTACCAGGGTTTTGTGGTGTTCTTTTGGACTCTTCATATATCATTAGAAGCTCATTAAATGACTCAGCTGCATAGAAGGCATTGATTCATATTCTTTACATTGATTTTTTGGTAATTTATCACTTTTTTTGCAGTGATTAATTGAAGGACATCTAACTATTTCTTAAGGTCAACAGGAATGTAACAGAACAATGCAGTAATTATTTGTCACTTTTCCCTTAACGTTGATGATCAGTGAGGTTCTCCTGTGGGAATGCTGCAGGTTCTTGGCTGTCATAGTACAGATAATATGGAAATAAATGGATAATCCTGAAGCCTCTCTGCAAACTTTAATTCCTGCTCTTGTTAAAGCAGTACCTATTAAGGAGTCAAAGTGTTTTAAATGTCTATTTTTTAGTGTTTTAGGTAGATTAAAGCTTCTAACTGAAAATACCAGCATTGATAATTTAGGATTTTATGGTGCAGCCTGAGGCTGTAAAGAATCCAGGTGCTCCCCCTCCACACAGCAGCAATTACTGTGTGGTACAAGAGACCTCCTGGGCTGTAATCCAGTAAGGTTTTTTTTGAGCACAGGCCATACTCTGACATGTATCTCTAGAACATTTCAGCTTAAAATCTGCAGCTTCCTAAGTGTGTTCCAGACATTAAAAAGATGGCAAAAACTTCAGTTCATCTCTAAGTTAGAATTAATGCAAGAATTTTTCATAATCATATGCATGCAAATTTTATCTCAAATGCTTTGTAAAGAATAGTATGGTATTTGCACTTTGTTGGTTTTATTCTAGAACTTATTTTTTCTAGAACTTACTCTTTATGCACTGTATTAATGAAGCAATTCAAACAACTTATGCCTTTTAGCTTTCCATTTACTCCTTCCTTTTAATATATTTAAATCTTTATTTTTTATCAGTGCAATACTACAAAGCATAATAAAATAAAATTCTCTTTAAACTTTTTTGATGTTTCACCCTAGATAAGCTTTAATGGGATCCCATCAATAACTTTTTAAAAGCCAGACATTTTCATTAAAAGCTGTTTTAACAATCACATTTGAAATCTTTTCATATGGTGGGATTGTAATCTAATTATAATAATAGTGAATCGAAAATGTAGTGACAGAAAAAATATTCGTATACTTTCCTCCATTTCAAAGCATTTTTTCATTTTTTTTAAAACTTTGAGTGTGAATTTAGTTTAAGGAGAATACTTTTCTTCAAATGACAGTTTATTGACATAGTTTACTTAGCAGTGTAGAAAATTATTCTTTCAAGCGAACTTTCCTTTCTAAGGCTTTTGTTCAAGAGTGGCCTGTTTGCCATTCAGATTTACTTTACAGCTTTCCACCCATTCCTTTTGTAGGTATTTTAGAGAAATAACAAAAAGTTTTACTTTTATTGCACATAGAAATACTTTTGACAGATGCATTATGGTTTTTAACCCATCTTGATGAGCTAACTGAAACAATTTTTTTTTTATTTCACTCCACTTTTACTACTTTTTTCTGCACTTAGAGTTGATGCAGGTTTATGAAATAGACTTTATTTTTCTCTTGCATCAGTTTATAACTTCCACACTGTTGTTGTTGCAGTCAGTCTGTGAGCAACAGCTGGCAGACAGTGGCCAACCACGTGAAGAGCACCCTGTACACGGTGAGAGGGCTGCGCCCCAACACCATCTACCTGTTCATGGTCAGAGCCATCAACTCTCAGGGCCTGAGCGACCCCAGCCCCATGTCAGACCCTGTCAGGACCCAAGGTAAGGGCCTCTCTCAAGGCTTGAGCTAAAGCAGAAAGAAGGAGCTGTGTCTTGGCTGATAGGTCAGTCTGGCTGTTCTGCTTTACACACTCACTGGAGGAATCCTAATGTGAGCTTAACCAATAAAGATGAAATAGCCCAATGTTTGCTGCACCAGTCTGGGGTTTCAAAGGGAAAGGTTATGTCCTTAATCCTTTGTACAGTGTAGACCTTTAGGTTTGCAGTTCACTTAGACTTGATTTTCCCCTGGTTACTATTGAAAGCAATGTGAGTTACCCAAGCTTTTCTGAAAAGCACTCTGAACACTCTCCTCTCCTCTTTCCTCTCCACGTCCTTTCTTCCTCTCCATTAGTAGGGATATACTATAGCAAGTGTTTATAACACTGTGTTTAGAATTAGTTTTAATCAAAAGAAGTACACAACGTGTTGAGGCAACATTTAGGCTAAGAATTCATGTAAATTAAAGCATCTGCATGCTGAGGATATATAGAATTTATTCTGAGAAAGCTATAGGCCTTCTATTTATATATCTACATTTTTGAATTCTTTGTATTAATCCATTGCATAAACCAAGGGAGAAGGCTGAAGTGAATTCCCTTATTTGTAGGGTGGTGGTAGGGTTGGTAGCTGTGATCCTCCATTGCTCCTGAATCAGCTACTGAAGTCTGTTCACTTTGCATCAAGCTCTAACTGAATATAATTACCACAAACAGATTTCCCTTCACAGCGTGGATTTTTTTTTGGCTTTGACAAGACATTGCTTGAATACTTAATTCAAGAGTGTAGTACTGTGTTAAACATGTCATAATACAGAAATTCATAATCCTTTGGAATCATAATTTTTCAAATCCAAAGTAATAGCTCCTGTCACAGTTAATTAAAAATTAAATCCTCTGTCTCTGTTCATTGTCATTCAGAGACTTTTGTCTATGAAGATCTGAAAGTGTCCATGGAGAGCACATCCTGAGTCACTCTCTAGCATGTGTGGTGTATGTTGTTTGGGTCCTTTGCTGGATGGAAACAGATGAACAAGAGTAGGGTGGAATTTCTTTATCACATCCAGCCTCCCTCATCCCAGCCTAGTCCTGGATAAATCTGTCCTGAATAGTTACACCCTGAAATAATTATGGCTGGAAGAGGAAAAACAGAGCTGCCTTCTCAAAAGCTGGAGGAGTGAGTTGTGCAGGGATTTTATGGCTTGACTATCCATGGAGTATCACAAGTTTCCTTCTTTCTTATTTTCCCATTATTATAGGGTGACTCATGCTTTTCTGTGCAACAGCCTTTTATTCTGCATAACTTATCACCTAGGTAGGAAAAAACCCAACTTTGTTTGGCATTTGAGTGTCAAGTATAGACTTTTTATCTGACATAGTGACAAGCAATTTGATTTCAGTAAAAACATGTCTTTTAATTAGCTCCAGCATGTGTTGCAGCTTCCATTTCCAGAAGCTGTTTAGCACTCAAGCACACTGAGACATGTACAGGATTTATAGCTTCTTTGCAAGCCTGGAGTTTAATAGAATTAAATCATAAAATCAATTGAAAATTAACATAATGTTTTGATGTGATTTCTAATTATGCCTGAATTTAATTCAGACTCACAGAAGAAGCTGACACATGGTGCAAAGCCTATTCACAGTGGCCATGGAGAAATAACAAAGCAGCTATAGCAGTGCTAGATAATATAATTTGCAACAGGTGTCTGTGGTAGCTTTAATAGCTGAACATTTCATGTCCTGGTGTTCAGTATAGCAAATATAAGTAATAAAATTTCAGGTAAATTTTCATCAGTAAAGTGCAAGTGGATAATCAGGTACTATCAAAAAGTTTACCTTATATATGAAATAAGGACAGACAAATCAGTAATTAATCTAATGAAGGAGTTGATTTCTTGTTGCATTATTAATAGATAAAACTATATAATAAAAAAACTCTTCCAAAAAAACGATATATATTCCAGCATAACTTAATCTAAAATGTAGTCGTGGATAACTGTAGTTTTATTGTACCAACAGTCATAGCTTTTTGTGGCTAGAATGGTCATCCTTCAGACCAGTCTGAATTGCAGTTTTATTTTATAATATCTCTGGTTTTTGGCTGCTTTGAATAAACATAATTTGCTAGACAACCACCTTCACTGATGCTCATATTTGGATTATATTCCCTTTGGAGATCCATGGAGCCATTTTAACTTGGAAATCAATAGAAGCCTGTGGCAATATTGTTTGTTGGTGACTCAGAACCCATAACAATCCCAAACTATGAATGTGAATTACTCATCATCAAACACTATTTACTTTCAAGGTCTGGTGATATATGATTAAAGTTGTTATATTTAAAGGTTTTATTCTTAATACAACTATTATTTCTTTCAAATAGCATTTAGAAGATAAAAAGAAATCATATTATGCCTATTCCCATATCTAACTCCATCAGAAAAAGAAAAAAAACTCTTTTGTATGTATCTTTTTCACAAGGATATGATGTTGATCCAAAAAATGGGGAACTGTCATTGACTACTGAATCCTAAGGGAAAACCAAGCAGATGCCCAGACAGGCATGACCATAATTTATCAGTTCTTTTTTGAATATCTCTGTAATCAAATTTTAACTGGAAGAAACAATTTCCCCACACACTTTGAAGGGCACATAATCTTGAAGAGAAAATTTCTGTGGTAGATGGCTTTTGTTGGTCTTTTACTAGATGAGAATCAGTTTGGCTTCCTAAATTAAATCTTCTTTTTCTTCATGTTTGCACTAGATTTCATTATCTATGTCTGTTAAGGGAAAATTTGCTTTGCAGAGGAAAATGCTATTTTTAGTATTTGGTTTTTTGTGTGCATGGCATGTGGGGAGAGGAAGCTTAGTGAAAGTTTGGAAACATATAATGACTTAATGTCATGTGTGCTTTAGCAAAATAAAAAAAAAACACTGTTCATTTTCTTCAATTATACTAACAAATTTGGTTCCAGACATCTGTGCAGCATTATTATTATCTGAGTACTTTGGAACTAGTGAACATTGCATCTCTCTCATAATTTACAGAGCTGAGAAAACTTTGCCATCTAGTCAGAATACTCCTTTAAAAATATTTATATTTCATGATTTCCTAAGTGGCTCGAGGTGGATGGTTTCTTTGCATTATTTGATATTTGTGTTTCAGCCTCAGTGCTGTATTTTTTTAACAACAGTGCTATAAAGGATGTTCAAGTCAGTCATTAGGCTACTCAGTAAATTTTACTGATGCCATATATATATCTGTTCTTATCAAATAATGCTTCCCTATGTGTGCCTGGCAGATATCAGCCCCCCAGCACAAGGAGTGGATCACAGGCAAGTCCAGAAGGAGCTGGGAGATGTCATTGTAAGGCTGCACAATCCTGTTGTGCTGACACCCACGACAGTGCAAGTCACCTGGACGGTAAAGCTTCTGCTCTTCTTGCCTTAACAGCACTTTCACTCTGCCTATTTTGCCTGTTTATCCCTTCAGGGTTTTACCACCCAGAAAACATCCAGTCTTGACCCCAATGTGAGTGCTCTGGCAATCTAATATACAGCAGTGTTTGTGTGTGTAAATATATATGTATATATCTAGATAGATATAGATTATATAGATACATAGATACGTATAGCAATGAAATAGTAAATGTCTTCAGTCTTCTGCTTGAAGCAAGTTAGCTGTCTGACTAGAAAAACATCATAAAAATGAGTGTGCTTGAAGGGTAATGGTACTGTGGGTTCATTACATGGCATGTGAAAAAATAATCAAAGTTAAATATCGACAAGAAATTGCAGTGTGAAAAAGTGCATTCTGCTTCAAGTCATAGTGACCTCTGACAATACCCTGTTTTAGTGACCCAAAAATCAAAAATATCTCTCCTACAGAGCACTTGTAGTGAAGTCAGAAGCACGTGGTGCTAGTGCCTGACACACTGTGTATCATTTGGTTTTCCAGCACAAGCCTTACCCACAATGAGTGGATATCCTTTCATTAGAGAAGACCAGAGTCTTTTGGGCAGTGTTTAACAGCATTTCTATTTGAGGGGTCAAACTACTGGGTAGAATTTTTAATACAGAGTTTGGCTTTCAAATTGCTCTGTTTCCTTTCCTGAGGCTTGATGGAAAGGATTTGTAAGAGTGGGAGAGAGTTCCCAGGGCACTGCACACCAGAAAAGAGGGCTGTGTTTCTGGGGCATCTGCCCAGAGGAAAAGATCCACAAGTGGAAGAGTGAGAGAAAAACTTCCTTGCAGAACATCAAAACTGTTGTAATCTGTAGGATGAATTGTGCTAAGGGGGCATTCACAATGCTCAGGATTTTTCTTCTACGTGTCATATTGCTAAGAGCTTAATGTGTGCAGGGGATTACACAAGAGGAGATAAGAAATGTGGTGATAGATTCTGTATTATAAGGATTACTGCTGTTTTTGCACAACTCAGCCATTATTATGGGGGCTTATGCACCATCCTTTTTCTGACAGATTTCAGTGGTCAGGGTACAGATTAGAAAAAAAAGAGAAACCTACAAATTTGTCTTTCATTTAAGATTATTTAAAGTATGTGTCACTACATTTTGCCATCAGTGATGTCAACATGCATCTTGGCTTTCTTAAAATGCTGCAGGTTTTAGCTACAATTCCTCCAGAACAGGCTGATTAACCTTTGTGGCAAACCCTTTTGCCCAAGCAAGTGGAACAGTACTAGAAACTTAGGATGTTAGCAGAGAGTAATTGTAAACCTGGAGCACATCCAAGTGGTGCTCCTTCAAGTCCTCTTTTGGGTATAACATCTATCAGAAACACAGATTCATAGGCTGATTTTTTTCTCTAGCATATACTGCAAAAGGAAGCTGCAATAGAAACAGAATTCAGTGTTATACTATGTAACCAATGTAATTATATTTTATTTTTATATATATGTATGTGTATGCATTTGTGTGTGTATGTATGTGTGTGATATTTATTCTTCTAAAAGAATTTCCTGGCACCCCTACTGAACAATGAGTGAAGAAATGGTAAGATAAAGACAAATTGTTGCAAATGCCATGGATAGCAGCTTATTGGGAAGATCCCTCAAAGCAGTGACCCTGTGCCACCTGACAAGCACAGAGACCTCTGTAGAGGCATTTTGGAATTGCCCAGGGGAAGAAAGACACAAAGAAAGAGCTCTGAAGCAGCTAATTAGAAACTAGCCAGCAACCAGAACAAAACCAATTAATTAACCATAGTCTCTAGGAAAAAAACCCCACTCTATCCAGAGAATAAAGTCCACACTATTAACATGAAATGGATAGATATGTAGCTATCATACAAAGGACAGAAGTGCCATGAGAGTCATAAGACTCTTTGTGTTGGCTTTATGCAGTTTAGAGGGTGAAAGCAAAGGAATGTCCTTGGTTACTGACTTTCTGGCATCCTGTCTGACAGCAAATTAACACCACTAACTTCTCTCCTTTATGAGATTGTTTTGGTTTTGCTTTCTCTTTATTTTTTTTCAAATTTGAGTTTACATTTTTGGGAATAGGTCCCTGTGACTGCGTTGCAATTTTAAATATGCACATATTTTATTTAAAATGCACACATAATTTAAAAAGAAGGTCAGATTTACAATGTCAGTGTTAAAAAATAAGAAGAGGAATGTCAAAAGTTAGGTTTTCATTGCCACTTAAATGTATTCCTCTTGTGTGTAGATATTAAAATATAGCTGTAATTATCAGGTCACATAGAGGATCTCTTCTTCATGGAGCTATTAAACATTTCTTTTTATCTTCTTTATTCTCTGTGTGGTGCCAGGTCTTATTAAATTCATACTATTGAAACCTTGCATTGAATAAAAAATTATTATTTTGTCTCACATGCTTGCTTATCTGTCATGCTCTCAACTGTAACATTTGTGTGCTTCACAAATAATACTGATTTTAACATCACAATGATAAAAATGTGTCATTATCCTAACTTTACACATAGAGAGGTGAGGTGCAGAGATAGTTATTGCTGATGAGACTTGTGGAGGCAGATATGCCCACTGTTATCAAATGGCTAATTTTAAGCCATGGACATGGTTTATTTTTGCTTTTCTTAAAACATTTCACATTGCAAGAGCATATTCTATACTCCAAGAGCTTTTTTAGCTGACCTCAGCTATGGGCCAGCACTTCTAGGCTCAGTGGGCATTAAACTGAAAGTTTCATTAGTGACCAAATATGAAATGTTCCCTGGCATTATAAAGAAGCCCTGTGGCACAAGCTGGAATAAAAAATCATTTCTTCAACATGGCAAAAGAATTGCTGCTTTGAAGTCCTTACTGCCTTCTAGGAGACTACCAGGCAGAAGGATAATTTGTTTACCTGTGTTTTTTAATTTGATGTAGATTTTAAATGAAGACAGCCTTCCAGATTATCATCCCCATTTGCCTTGTTCCTGTAGGATACATAAATGCCAGTGCAGTTTGAATTTCCAGAGGCTCCTGTGAGTCCATGCCAGGGAGCTCAGCACAGCACGCAAGCTACTCTGCCCAGCTGGAGAATTGCTGTGGGTATTGCTGGGGAAGCAGAGGATTTCTTAGGATATTTTGGGATAGAAATATGCATGCTACAGAGCATACTGCAAAAAGTATTTAGGGTGCAGATTAACAACTTTGCCTGAAAGGAGCTTATATCTGCAGCATAAGCTGTGTTATGAGTTTCTTGCCATCATTTTAAAAACCTGATAGCCATTGAACCCATCTTGTGGCATGTGCAGGGAAAATGAGCTTCCTGTTCTGCAGGAATGGTTTTGTAGATGCCTCCTGCACATGGGCTCAGCATGAAAGGGGGTGAGAAGAAGCACACAGGACCAATTCTGCTTGTAGATTGCTTTAGGTCAGTGCTGAGCATCACCTCCCTGGGAACTGCTATTCCTGCAGTTTTAAAGGAGAATCTGCAAGTTCTGCCATGTCCTTTGAGGGAGCAAGTGTGTCTTTATATGAGCAGCTGCTGCAGATCTTTGGAGTTGATATGGCTGACTAGAAATATTCTCTGATCCCAATATTCAACACGAAGAATTCCAGCAATTGCTGAAGCAGTGCTGAGTAATTTGTGTAAGGAAGTGGCAACAATTTACCTCCTTTATCCTTTCATCAAGCCAGAGTGCATGTTTCTGCAGCTCTGCCTCTGTGTGAATGTGTGCCAAGCTAAGAGATGCATAGCTGAATTAATGTCTTTAGTGCTAAGCATATAAGGATATTCTTAGTAGTCTGCTCATGGTGTGACACATCATTACCACAGAAATGGAGAAAATTGTGAAGTCTCAGTCACTTTGTATTATGTGTGACCATGTGTGGAGCTGGAGACAGACATAAACATATGTATGCTCATGCATGTTTATGTGTATGTGAAATATCCCTGACCTACGCCTCTCAAATATTTCTGGCTAATCCATGTAAATATCCAAGAGTAATTTTTATTAGTTTGAAAACTCTGAACAAAACAAAAAAATCCACCTTTCTCAGTAAGTAAAGTGCCCTCCAAGTAGTTTCCCAACAGAAGACCCTGTTCATTCAGACTAGCTTTAATTGGCCATGAAAGATGACCTTGTATCCTCTCCTTGATACTGAATGTGACTGGATGTTTATAGAAAACATTAAAAATGCATAATATTTTCTTTTGTCAGTACCCTCTCAGACTCTGAATGATGAAATCACTGTCAATAACCTGATCACTCCACCCTGCTGTAATCAAGCTACTAATTGAACACTCTGTGAAACTCAAGCAAATCCCAAATCAAGCTAGTTTATAGCACCCATAAATGTGACAGCCTTGTGGTACATTCTGCTTTCATATTCCTTCTATTCTTTAGTCTTTCAAGTTAAGATCTTAGAAGTCTGGGAGGAAAATATGTGTATGGACAATTTGTATGGAAGTAGATGCAAAGGTATGAGGAAATGAGAACTGGTATTCTTTAGAAATTATCTAGGAGTCCAGTTCTTCTCAGTGAGTTGGGGCTGGGTTTGTGTTTGTGCCATGCTGAACAAAATACTTTCCATACAGGAACACAATGCTACTGTCAATTCTGAATTTTCAGTTTTCTCCACTAGGCAGCAGTCAGTAGAAAACAAAAATAGAGCAAAGACAAAATGGAAAGTTCTAACAAGATATGTCATGTTTCAGTGTAGTGTCGAACTCAAAATTAAGGCAAGAATCAAACTAGTGTTTGATTATTAAACATCATAACCTTTTATTGTATTTTAGGTTAAAAAATATGTATTACAAAGTGAATGAAAGCATTATTTCTGCTGAATATTGTAGTAAACATGAGGTTTATAAAGTCTTTATATCCATAAAACATTTAGTTAATCAAAGTCAAACATGGATAAAAACAGTTTACTCTGATTTACAGACTCCCTTCATCTGGAAACAGCTGCTTAATGTTCTTCTTAAAAACACAGCTTGATTCTTTCGGTATTAACAAGCTATTATTGTGAGTTATATCCCTCTTTCAGTGCATAAATTCACTTAAAGTGAATGCAGAGAAGTTTATAAAATGCAAGCTTAATGTTGTTGTAACATATGTTGCAAGGTTTTTAACAGTGACAGTTTTGATGAAAGACATTTCTGCCTTGCTTTCATAAATAAAGCTTTCTTCTTGCTTGCCTTGCTTTTTAATGTCTAAGAATCTGTGTCCCCTCTGAATGCCTCAATAAACTGTAACAAGATTAGAGAAGGAGCGAAATAGAGCATGGTTTGTGTTTTCAGCCTTAAATTCATTTATTCTTAAGAGATGTCAAACAAATGTTTCTCTAATTCTGGAATATCTTTGAGTAGGCGAATTGACAAGAACATAAGAAATATCCTACTTGTTGAGTCTTAGTTACAACACAGAATTGCTGAACAGCCAGATGTATAGTCTTGTTATTTGTGCTTCACTTTCTTTGCTCCTTGTTTGGCAGCTACAGAAGCAGCTGGGTTTTGGTTTACTTTTAGCAATCAAATCAGTTTTGGTTTTTTAATGTTTTTTTCCCAGGAAAAATTTGTGCAAGAATCATGATGCCTTGGTTTTTGGGGTGTTTTTTTTTTGGAAAATAAATAGATGCATGCAACCTCTCAAAGATAAAACACATGCAGTTTTTCTTCAAATGAAAATTCTATTTATAGGTTAAAGTTGTTCCTTGGACTTTCCATGGAAAACTTCCATGGTCCAATCTTGAATTCTGCTTGCCTAGCAAAGAATAAAATATAAACCAAAACCAACATTTCATCTCCATCTGATGTCCTGAGTGCATCACAACCCCAGAATGCAAAGGGGCTGTTCAGGCTGTGAACACAAGAAACAGCACATGTCTTTGGAAGTTGTTTTCTCTGCATCTGTCTTATGTTTATTTTAATTTGCTGTACATTTCATGAGCTGTGAGCCAAGTAATGGACTAATTGTAAGCATGTAGAGTATCTTCAAAGACTTGTCCTTTTCTGAAAAAAATTTGTTTTTCTTTTCTTCTCCTATTTCAGCACATCAGTAGCCAAGATGTGCTTAGTAAGTTTACATGCAGCAAGCCTTATGCCAAAGTTTTCTTTTCATTATTTATTGCAGGGCTGGGGGTATTTTTTATGATTTAAGGTGGTACTTGTCATAATATATAGAGCTGGAGAAAGCAAAACAGAAAGAAATATTTTATAACCAGTAATGTGAGACAAATGCTCTTTGTAGACAATTAATCAACAGCGACTTACAAGAAGGTAGATTAATAAATTCAGCGTCATAACTGTGAATTTTCTCTTTTTGACGAGGGCAGAATTATTGTTTCCTTTATACACAGTGGGGTTTTTTTTTTTTTGTTTGTTTGTTGACTTTGTATACTGATGTACTGCTTGCTGTCCTCTCCAGGTGGACCGCCAGTCGCAGTTCATCCAGGGCTACCGCGTCCTGTACCGCCAGACCTCGGGGCTGCCGGTGCCGGCTGCGTGGCAGAGCCTGGAGGTCAAAGTGCCCACGGAGCGCAGCGCCGTGCTGGCCGGCCTCAAGAAGGGGGTCACCTACGAGATCAAGGCTCGCCCCTATTTCAATGAGTTCCAAGGCATGGACAGTGAATCCAAGTCTGCCCGCACCACGGAGGAAGGTTGGTGATGGGCAGAAAAGCAGCGAGGTTCCATTGCTACAGTGTATTGTTCTGTGTATGCATGTTCATCTCTGTTTGTTACTGTAAATATCCCCTGAGAAAGCACTGCACTGAGTCTTACATTCTTCTAGCTGATACATCCTTCTAAGGTACAGGTGGACTTTTGGTCTTCCAAAAAGTGTGCACTGCAGTCTTTTGTAACCACTGCTGCTGCAATAAAAGACTTTGGTCATCACTTTGAAAAAAAAAAAAAATAATGCAAGCTCTCACAGATGAGTGTTTGATACTAAGCACATCTTTCTGAATGGGTAATAATGTAGATGGACAGTTGGCTGGAAGATGAGGAGTAGTGAAGGATATATATTTAACTAGTCTGGAGAAACTCCAGTCTCAAGGACACACCACAGTTTCTGTTAGCACAGTGATCATGAAACTGCCCTGCTCAGTACTGCAGAGGATTCCCCTGAGTACCTTTCAAGCCTCTCTGAAAGAGGACAGAATGAACAGTTTATACTTCTGAAATGCTCAAGCTTTTATGTCTATACCATGTAGCTTTGTATATGGGTGTGCTAAAGCATGTGCACTCCAGGGCTGCTGGGCTTTTGTTGAAAATAAAGACACTGGGGCAAGGTGTAAGTAATTTTATTATAGAAACCCACCTTTCTACCTATGTAATGCAGTGTTTGCCTGGAGAATCTCTCCTGGAAAAGTAGGATTGTCCTAACAGTGAGGGTTCATCTTCTCTCTGTGTCACTGATGTTTTTAATTTATTTTTTTAGCAAGAGAAAGAAATACTGGTGAAGTTTTAAAATGTTCATATGGTTTCAATGGGCTTTGAGTGCACTCTTTCCTTCCTATTGAAAGTGCATCTTAATCATTTATAGTAGTCTCCTGAGGTTTAATTTAGTGCTGATTGCCAAGTACTCTTTAATTCTAGAACAGACTTGCTTATTACTCACTTTTCTCTTTGATTTGTTATGATTATTGCCCAACATGTAAGTAAAACTGGAGATAACTTGGTTGCACTTTATGGATGAAGATATTCAATATCCTGCAACACGTAGAAGAGTGTGCAGGAAGGCTGTTTTCAGGTCTGATTTGGAATTTAGGATTTTATGGTTCCCAGTTCTTTGTTCAAACTATAAAGCCTAAATCAGTTGGTGAAGAATATGTTTGCAGCACTCTGAACAAAGTTTTTTTTTAATATAAAACCCAAAATTTAAAAAATATTTCTACAGGTGAATTTTCTTCTCTGGGATTAAAATGTGGGATTTTGTCCTCTCAATAGCAGATTTTTCTCTTGTCCAATTTCAATTGATGTTTGATGTTTGTTTAGTTCATCTGTCTCTTGCTAAAAGTAAATTAAGAATTACTGAAAAAGAGAGAAGGACTTATACCTCCTGTCTGTTTCTATAAAATACTTGAGGAATGACATTCTCTTTTATAAACCTTACCTCCCAGCATGTCAGGTAATTTCCTAGCTTAAAGGACACTTTGTTCATATGGAATAGCTTTCCACATAGTAAAGATTAAAAAAAACAATAATCCTGCCTGCAGATATGTATAACTCACAGCCTAGGATCTGCTTTGTAGATTAATATAACTTTCAAGGAGTCTGTTTACAAGTATCTCCTCCCAAAAATTGTCAGCATAGAACCCGTAATACTATCACCAGAAAAATGTCAGGTCCTGCAAAAAATTCTTCCTCGGGTGATAAAATTAGATACTTCCATGAGAAAACCAAGACATTCAGTACATGCAGTTCTACAGATATTTCCTTTAATTCCTCATATTATCTTTGTAATTATATTGGTGTTCATGCATTTTAAAAATAGTATCAACTAAGTGTTTAATGATGGTGCTTTGCTCTTCTCCCACTGAAGAAAGATGGCAGTGTATTTAAAGGTGCTGTGTTGCCTGTGGTTGCAGTTTGAAAATGAGCTTTTTTTAGACTTGGCTTTTAAAAAATGTCAGCTATGCTATTTTTAGAAAATAATTTGGAAGAGTGATACGAATGTTGGAATTTTTTTTGCAACATCAAAGCAAATATCCCTGGTAAAGGCAAAGTACAGCTAAAAGGTAGTGGCAAATTTCTGCTGGGTTGGATTTTGCATGAAATGTTACTTCTGAGGCCTACCTCTAAAAATCAATTTTGCTGCAGTTAGGCTTTTCCTCTAGATCAGACATTTGTCACAGTTCAGTATCCATCCATCTCCTGCCTCTTTGGCCTTGTG
The DNA here is from genome assembly GCF_903797595.1 of Erithacus rubecula. Taxonomy (NCBI): domain Eukaryota; kingdom Metazoa; phylum Chordata; class Aves; order Passeriformes; family Muscicapidae; genus Erithacus; species Erithacus rubecula. The sequence goes on along the minus strand of NC_136658.1, from coordinate 8,749,821 downwards.
AAAGTAACAAATGGAATTCTGTTTGGCTGCGTCTGGAAAAGATGAGCAGCGATTTGGGTTCTTTCATATCTGTAAGAAGAAGCTGAGCACTGGAATAATTGACCTGTCAAGAAGCAGGCAAGGTGTTCTCCACAAGCCAGCAGCAAGGGAAATGAGAAAACGGTTTTAAAAATGTTATTTTTCAGTGTGATCTATTTAATAACTGCAGCAGTGTCAGACGAGTGGCTTAATTTATGTCCCTGTGCCAGCTCACAGAGTGATATCATCAGGGAGAGGAAGCTGAAGTGGTACATACAAGCATGTGTACAGGCATACAATGGGAGCTAAGTCAAAGATTTAATTTTATAATTTTCACTATTTCTTTCATACTGTCTCTAGAGACATTTTTTTTTTCAGTTGCATCCACTGTTAAATCTCCTTTGGAATAACATTGTGGAGTAGTACTTGTCCTGCATCTTGTGTGTCACCACAAAAATATGACAGGAAGGGAAGTTTTCCTTAGCTTTTATCAGCTGCTCTGTATCTGTTTCTTGTCACCTTATTGCAGCTCTTAAAATGGTATTTCCATAGCTGCATTCATTAGCTGCAATTTTAATTTTGCTTCAAATTTATCCTATGTCCTCAAAAAACCTCAAAAACACCAACACACACTGGTAGAATATTAACTAGAAAGGTCATGCAGTTTAAATGAATACAGTTATGAGGATTTTGTAAATTTTAGAGTATGGTATTCATTTTACATTTCTTTTGCATTCACACTCCCCTCTCCCCCCCAGGTATGCTTATATAAGTCATTATATTTCTGAATGTCCTTTTTGTTTCAGTAATGAAAATAAATATGTTTGAGCAAGTTGTTCCATTGTACTTAAAACCAAAAATGTGTTATGCAGTGTTAAGCTTTGCCATTTTTATGATTATTATTTTCACATAAAATATTCTAATTAATATCACACACATACATTTATTCATGGTTTTGTTGTTCTGGAATAACTTGAAGACTTTTAAAATGCTAATTTTTCCACGGTGTGGCAAATTATTTCACTTGCCATAAAAATACACAATGCAGGTATTTATTTCACCAATTTTATGCTTTGCACGTTTGCAAGGAGTAGCCCAAGGCCACCTTTCCATGCTTCACTCAGCTGGCTAAGAGTCAGATTGTCCATAATACAGCTCCATTTCTCCCCTCCAGTTCACTGTTTTTCTGCAGCAGGCAAGGTCACCAGGACTCCACCAAGCACTGTTAGCTTTGCAGCTGAACCAGCATCTGAAAATGTACTTGTCGAAATGTGAACCCTCCCAGGACTGTAATATGTGTTTCATTTTCCATCTAAAATATTTTTTTATTCTGCTGTAATCTTGTATGTTTCCTTGTCCTCACCCCTGATACCCTGGTTTGAAGTTGTGTGGTTCTTGCAGCAGAGCACTCCAATTTCTCAGGGTTATCAGGGTAAAGAGTTGAGCTCAGCTCCATGAGCCTGTGCCAAGTCAAAGTGCTGAGGAGCTTCTGACATGGGAACACAGCCAGCCTCAAAGAGGCTGTGGAGAACAATAGGAATGTCTGAATTGGCTCAGAAGACTTGAACACTCCTGATATCTGTAGCTGTGCTTTTTTGTGTTAAACCCACCAGACCTAAATACAAAGATGCCAGGGGCTCTTGGCTTTTCTGAGAAGCGTGGTCCAAGGATGGGCATGGACTCAGGGATGTCTGTAAAGATAACACCAGAGTTCTTTGCCATGGAGTTTGGCAGTGAAGAAGTCACTCTGACCAGGGAGCTGGAATCAGCAAGCTTTGACACACAATATGAGATGCCCCAAACCACATTGTTGTCTAGTTTTGAAGTTGGGGCAGGAGACAGATAAATATTTTAGGTTCTGGTATGATGTCTTTACCATAAGTTTTCAAAATCAGCTTTTGTATTTCATATGAAATGTTTTAAGATCAGATTAAAAGCAATGAAAAATATGAGGAAGACAAATTCCATAAGTTTTTGTAAAACATAGCCTCCCTAAAACAGAAGGTGGTTAAGCAACAGGCTCCTGTGAACTGGAAAATTGTCCTGGAGAGGTATCACTCTATGCTTGCTTTATTAGTTCACACTTTTCTGGCCTCTTTCTATTTTGTTGAAGACTGGATAGAGGGACTAGGAGAGATGGAATAAATAAATTCTAGGACCAGTTCCAAGCAGCTGCTATCCATCAGCTTTTCCCTCCAGGGACTGTACCTTAATATAATACAGTCGACCTCGGTGGCCAGCTCGCCACTGTGGTGTAGTTTCAACGCTTGCCTGGGAGCAAGGGAAGGATGAAGGGGGGCTCCAAGAAGTTTTAGGTAGCTGAGCATGGCCATATTGACATCCTCTGCCATGGCAGCCCCAGCCATGCTGGGAGAGCCCAGTATGGATATAGCAGATGCTCCCAGAGACTTTTCCATGGCAGAACTCCTGCATCACTTCCCATGCAACGTGTCCTGAGCCAACAGAAGGACCCTGCTGCTGGTGTAGCTGCAGGAGGGGCTTGGCCAGCATAGCTCTGGTCACTAATAGCTGGGGTTTTATTTTTATTCTTTTTAACATTTCTAGACAGCAAGCATGGCTGGCAGACAGTTGTCTTGCAGAATTTTCCATGATGTGCAGTGACCAAGCAAACAGCTGTGAATAGTTGAACTGAACAGGGCTCTGAAGAGAAAGCAATTTGCCTAGGGGCAGAAAAGGACATAAGTATACAAGTGACCTAACTTAGCACCTGCTCTATTCACTGGTATTTGATGTAAAGCCATGAACATTTTAATTCTTTTCCAGTTCAGAGTTGCAAGTTCTGTGTTTAAACCTGATATTGTCTTCCTGGAGAGAAAAAAAAAAAAAGGATCATTAAATGTTGGCTGCTCACATTATTGTTAGGCCATGTAAAAATAAAAGAACCAAAACAGTTTTCAGGCCAGGTGAAGCAGCCTCACATGTGACTTAGTTAATATATCTGTATTTATTCATGCATATTATAGAAAACTAAGGCAAATGTGAGAACAATTCCAGTGCATATTCAAGAAATGCCAAATATAAATAAATGAGGAGTGATTTGTATTGATTCTCCATTGCCACAAATTCCACATTGTCATTCAGCCCTATGCATCTCTTCAGAAAGGCATTTTTCAACATTTTCAGTGCCTGACAAAAGTGCATCCCTAGGCCTGCAGGGTGTTTGAGTTTTCTATACTGTGTGCTTGCTGTTGTACTGCTTCAGCAAAATCTGTGCCCTAGCAAATGGATTAATGCCTTGCTTCTGTTTGCTCCTCTCCTTGGTGTAGCTCCAAGTGCTCCTCCTCAGTCTGTCACTGTCCTGACAGTTGGAAATCACAACAGCACCAGCATCAGCATCTCCTGGGATCCTCCTCCTCCAGATCACCAAAATGGAGTCATCCAGGAGTACAAGGTACACATGGTGTCTGATGGGAGGGCTGTGTGCTCAGGGAAACAGCCTGCTCGAATTACAGAACAATAGCACTGTTTTTGGGTTTAGACTCTGACAGCATTTACAGCTACCCATATAATTATATGGAGAAAGAGGACTGACTGCTTATGGATTTCTTCATTATTATTATTACTGTTATATTAAAACACAAAAACACCATAAGATAGATATGAAAGAGAGCTGTAATTTCTAGCCAGTTTACAGTTCTTATCCTTCTATCTTTTCTCTGCTGTAGGAGAAGAGGAGGGGGTATTTTTATATTTTTTGTAAGGGGTTTCTGCACTCTAGAGACAGGCAATGAAGTCCCTGTTTTGGAGTACCTTCGATCTGGCGGCAAAGCTGGCAGGAAAGTTGCTTCTTATTTCCTCTGCAAAAATGCTGATCCTAACACTTCAAGGTCAAAGTCAAGGACTGTGGCTCTGGGAGAATTCAAGATTTCTCCCAAGTCTCAATATCTCTGTCAGGCTTCACAACTTAAAGTGGCAGATTGTTTGCTCTGAAAAACAGGTTGAACACAACTAGTATATCCAAAGTTTGCTATGTGAGAGTTGCTTGCATTGGTTGTATTTTCTTCCTTTTTGTTGCTATGTTGGCTCAAAATATCCACTCCTTATACATTAAGTGTTGTTCTAGTCTCTAATTTTGTACTAAGATCACTTTTGCACAAGGATATTTCCATAACATTAAGGAAAAATGCACTCTGTTATTCAGGTGGAGGAAATGACGGGGTGACGTTCAGCCTTGTCACAGCATGGAGCACAGTTTTGTAAATTAGCCTTGCTGTGGCTGGCCTATATACACCAAGTGTGAAATGTTTAATTTAAATGGATCAGGGCAGCTTTCTTGACAGTACCAAAAAGGGTGGGTGGTGACTGCAGCTTATTTCACGTAAAAGGATTATTTTTTTTTCCCTGCTGTATCTTGAGGGAACAAAGCATGAAGGGAGAAAGTGCTTGGCTTCTAAATCAGATAATGGTTCAACCTCTTCCAGCTTTTCACTTGGTCAGAGGGATGCAGTAAATGCTCACAATGTTTATGTTTAGCATAGCACTTCCTTTGTTTTGCTTTTAGTCAATATCAAGATTTATTAATCCCAGTATTTTATTGATCTAATTTTCATATCAATTAATAATTATCCCTTGGTTTAATTAATCTTGATCCTGACTCCAGTATAAATCAATATAAACCATCCAGGGCTTATAGGCAAATGAGTAAAGCACACTCCTAAACCACAAAACCTGTAGATATGAAACAAAGTGGGCTGATGGCTAATAAAAGCCATGTTCCAGGTGAGTGCTCAGGCCTCTGGGCTGTGTATAAAACCAGCTGGAGTCACTACCTATTACAGCCCTCCTGTGTTAGATTAGGTGGCTGCCTGAGTGGTGAACTGCCTACAGTGAATGGTGCAGAGTCTAGTATTTGAGTATAGAATAGTTGCTGAAGTTCCACAGTGCATTTTCTAGCAAATTGAAAGTAGATCTGTTGATTCCACTTCAAGTATCAGAAGGCTGTAAATTCATTAATTAATTAAATGCTTTTAATTAGGGGCATCTCATAGTTGTTGTAACCTAAGACCAGGACAGACAAGGAGTGAAGGAATGAATGCAATAGTTACTCACCTTAATGCATTCTGGCTGGCAAATAGGACCACCTTAGGTTTAGGAAAACAAGAGAGTTTTTTTCCTCTTCAAATCTTTCTCTGCATTTCACAGAAAAAAGATAAGGAGTTGTAAAACATGAGCAGGGTCAAAAGTAAATGTAAAGATATTATTGTTGTTGCTTAGATGTATTATTGTGTCATTGATAGTGGTTCCACCAGTATTGTTTTCTTCTGCTGTTATTTTTATGTAAGTGTACATGTTAAATATTTATGCACTGATTTTCTTGAGTTGTAGTGAATGCTTTGTTTAGTAATACAGAAGCAGAATTTGCCAATAGCATTAACTGAAGAAACATGCCTGGAAGGTAGTTTTGAAACCTCTTTCGGCAACACTATAAAATAATGCAAGAGGGAGACATAACACTCTGAACTCATAGACTGTTCTCATCACAAAATGCCAGTTGTGATTATAGGGTAGATTTTCTGTTTAATTAGATAATATCTGAGTGAGAAACTGATGTCTGGATTCCTAAACAATGTAAATAATCACAAAGCAGCGGTAAATGTGAGTTGGTACTTATTCCATTTCAGAAATTCCAAATATCCCTCTTGTGAAATGAAAAGAGTTTTGACAATTGATTGTTTATTAGTGCTTTAAGAAGTGTTTCAACCTGTGCTTATATTATTTGATATCCTTCTGCTATTCAGCAGGAAATATAAAAGAAAAAAAAAAAAGTGGGATTTTTTAACAAAAGGTTTGATAAACAAGATTTTAATTAATGTATAACACCTCTTTTCCACTTGGATGATTGGGTCTGTGCTTCTAAGAAGTGTAAGCACAGAATTTGCACTTCATGGAGACACAGAGTCCAGAGAGATATTTGCAAACAGTCTTGCAGTGGCTTGGTCCTGCACTAATCTGGGATACCTTGCTGAGCTAAGTCCTCCCAATTTCAGCTACTCCTGGACAATAAGGTTGTCAAGAAATCCTAACAAAGAGATTGCCATGAAATGCCGTGATATGTCATATCTATGCACGATTGTGTGAGTGTGGAGAATTTCACCCATTTTAACACATCAACTTTTGTCCCAGATCTGGTGCCTAGGTAATGAGACTCGGTTTCATATCAACAAAACAGTAGATGCAGCCATTCGGTCTGTAGTAATAGGTGGCCTGTATCCAGGTATCCAGTACCGCGTGGAAGTTGCTGCAAGCACCAGTGCAGGTGTGGGAGTAAAAAGTGATCCACAACCCATAATAATTGGTAAGTTATTGTCTGTTCTGTTGTTCTGTTTTGCCTGGGTTTTTTTGTTTGTTTGGGTTTTTTCCTCTCTCAGAAATTTTTTTCATACATCATTTCTGGAAGCATAAAAATCTTATTATAATATAAGCAATTATGAGATTTGACTAGAGCTGGTTAGTTAGCTTTTACGTCCCACTGCCTGATGATGTTTTGTCTTCTCTTCCTGCAGAGCTTTTGCAGACCATGAAGGGAAGTATGTTCCCAAGACATATGAGAAAATGCACATTGTCTAGTGAAAGTGATTTAATGTTTTGGGGTTTTTTTTAAATGAATTTACCACGTTTGCAGGTTGAGAGATGTGCAGAACAGTGTGATGTCCCTTTTCCTTCTGTTAAGATGGCTGGAATATTGCCTCACTCATTCCACTGGTGCCTAAGCCACTATTTGCCATTGTTTTCTGGATGTCTAAAGTCAGTGTTTCTCGGATATCCCAAGAAGATAAGCCTCCTTTGTCAAAGAAAAAGTGTTCTCTAAACCAATTAGAGAGCAAAGGTAGCATTATCATCATCAGCCTTGGAAATAGTTGTTTCTTGGTAGTGGCCTCCATGCAGAACTGATTTCCTGACCTGAGGAAAATGCAGGGTTTGTTTCTTCTGAATTTTTTTTCTGAATATAAAATTTAAAGGCAGAAAAAATATGGAAGGCTAGAAGTAATAATGTTTAGCAAACCTGAAATGAGCTGTGCAAAGCAGCACCTCTTTTGGAGTGCACAATACAGGAATTTTGTTGCCTTTATCTGTACCTTAGTTATTACTTAAATCGACTTTGTTTGGGGACTTCTGTTGTTACTAAGTATTTTCATTCTAGAAAATGTTCTTAATACACTGTCCCAAATATGGACTGGTCTACTATGTGTAGAACCTTAGAAAAGGACATCTCATAGAATTCTGTATGGTCTGATGCTTATCTGTACCATTTAACAACCTGCAAACAGAATGAACAATTCCAAAAATGCTGAATTATGGAGAGAACAGGTCAGTGGTGCAGGAGAATTAAACTGTGTTTCTAAGCTGTAAAAATTTTTAATAGTTATGAAATAGAAAGTAGAGTGTATAAAAAGAGATGTAATTTTTAAGTACAGGATTCATTCTTCTAAAAATGTTTTGAGGGGGTTTCTGAAAATAACTGGTTTTTATGGTGGATAATCAACTACTGGCCTCTCAGAGAAATTTTAGGTAACAGACCTGTGGCAATCCAGAAAGCAAAAACAGGAGAACAGGAAGCAGTAGGAAATACATTATTCCTTTAGTTAGAAATTGTCTCACTGTTACAGGAATCTTGTGCCCACACTTGAAGCAGGATGTTGAAAAAAATTATGTAAGACTCAAAGAGAATCAGGAATAAAACTTTTATTATCACTAATGATATGCTAAAAAGCATTCACTTGTATAACCAGAAGTAAAATTGGAGATAAGGGCAATGCTGGTTAATGCTGTAGCTATTATTTCTCTTCATCAGTTGGCCTGGTCCCTCTTACATTCCATCATTGGCAGAATAATATGAGGAACAGCTGCAAACTTTCACAGTAATAGGTACAATCGAATCTGATGTGTCTAATTAATTTTTGGTCCGACAAATTAGTTTTGTTCTTCATTACTCTCCAATGGGAGGAAGACATTATATTTCATTATGTTTTTGTCTTCGGGAACAATGGAGCGTTACAGGTCGCACACTTCCCTTGTCTATGCTCTAATTAGTTGAACTGACAGCATTGTTACAGAACCACCTGCAGTACATTAAATAGTACACTGGTACCTTGGATGACATATTTATTACTTCTGCTTAAATATTATATAAAGAAGTACAAGATTAATGCTGTTTATTTCTCCAACCCCCAACAATTATATTAATTTTATCAAAAGTCAGTGAGTAACATTCATCTGTCTCCATTTATTTTTCCATCACCAAATTCACAAAGCATATGTTATTTCGACATTGAAATGAATTATTACTTTAGCAATTGTAATTGCTAGGCACAGAAGGATAAGAGCAAACAGTCAGACTGCAAACTTTAGAAGGTAATCTGGAGACAGAGTGTATCTTTTCCTAGAAGAGAAGCAGAGTGTACAGTCAACTGAAAACTCTCCCCAGGCTCTTTGCATGTTGCTCTCACATCCTCCATTTTCAAAAGACTGTTTTCTGGTCTTGGAGAAGACAGGATCCTCAGATGGTTTTGGAGGCTTTAGTGAAAAGAACTCATTCTTAAATCCAGGAGTGTCCAGTCCCAAGGCTGGTCTCTCCAAAGCACTTCCCTGCCATCTCTTTTCCTTGGTAGCATGGCTGTGTCTGAAGCAGTGCCAAGAATACCTGTTTCCTCACTCTCCTGCTGCTTTGGCCTCTCCTCCAAAGGGCACAGAAATTAACTGCAAGTTAATGGTAATTAGAGCAACTCCAACTCCCATGCTGATTTCTACTAGAAAATCGATTTTGTGTCTGGAAGAGCATGCCATTGAGAGCCCCTTTCTATTAGTTCTGCTGTCAGCCCTTCCTCTTTCAGCACTGGGGTGCACCTATGGATTGGATCCATGGGCCAAAAAAACATGGAATATCAGATAAAGCAGCCACAGCTGCTCACTCAGGTTCATTCTCACATACTGAATCAGGCCTGGAAGCCATTGGGCCTTTGTCAGTGGCAAGACAAAAGATGGAAATCGGGCAAAGGACAGCTGCAGCTCCTGGAGCCTGATGCTGGTGAAGCTTCCCAGCATGACCAGTATAGACTGGTGCATGACACCAGTACTGGTGCATTTTTTGTGCTTCTTTCTGTGGGACATATTCTGCTTTCTGGGAGCCTGTTTTGTTCCTTGCCCAGAATGACTGAAAGCAAGCCAAGCTCTAGCACAGCTTCCACAGTCTGACTGCAAAAGCAGACAGGCATCAGTACAAAATATTGACGTGGTGCTGAAAGAGAGGAAGCCCAATAAACTCACTGGGGTCATCAGCAGTGTGATAACAATGGCATGCAGGGCTCTGTGTTTCTTCCCAATTAACCCAGCCCAGCTCTGAGCACCACTGAAGCTGCTTCTTGGGCAGAGGCAATCCCAGAGGGATCTTCTCAAAAGATCCCTTTTATAAAACATGGCTGTGTGAACTCCAGGTCACCTGCAAGGAGGTGTCTGTGGAAATGGGACTGGAAGTGTCAGACTTCTCAGATTTGCTTCATCCAGAGACTCTGAGTGCAGGCTTTAGGTTTTAACCAGTGAGCTCCTCTGTTGGAAGAAGTAAAGCTAACCATTGTTGAATTATAGTAAAGGAATATGCATCTTTTCACAGCATGGCATAATGATACCATACTTCTAATAATTTCCTCTCAGTGACCATTTCAGTGTTTTACTGCAGTGTTCAGCTACCTTTATGTGTGAGATAGACTCTCATAATTGAGAATCATATTGTTTGCATTTTCTTTGTCACAACAGTCTTGCAGCTTTTCAGCATGCATACAGGCATCTGGTAATACTGCATAAACATTTTAAGGATTGAGCTCATATAAATGCTTTTACTGGAAATGGTGGATAATCTTTCACAAATTTCAAAACTGCAGATGTGGGTAGTTTATATAAAATATATCTAGAATAAAATGTGGGGGATTTTTTTAGAAAAATATGTTCTGCATTTCCTAATTTTCAGACTATTTTTGACAATTTGAAAGTGCTGGCCCTAGAACTGTATGCTTTAGCATTTCCTGGATTTCCATTCAGATTTTCATAAGCATTTGATTTCAGGCCAAATGCCAAGCTTTTTCTTTTAGAAAAGTTCCCTTTTAGAGAAAGAGGAGCAAAAAGCAACGGGAGCATCTACTGGAATTCACAGTTTTCTACTGTAATATACAATTTAAGATCCTATATAGTAATAATTTGATGCATGTCAATTTAATTGGTATTCCAAGTAATAATTATGTCTTGTAGGTTGATATTAAGGATTTGGATGCATATTTTAGGTTTAAAAAAATTAGCATCTATTGCTGTGATTGTTTAGTGCTTGCAGTTAACTGTGTGATTTTCTGCTTTGTGGAAGAAGGTACACCTAGAATTTGTATGAACCTTTTACTCCTTGAATTAATTTCTGGAAAATGCATCCTTGCCCCAGTGGAAAGTGCATTTATTTTATTGTTTATCTCAAATTTGGAAGCTAGCATTCAGGTTTGAGTTGAGTAAGAATTTTTGGCCTTCTTCTGATCTTTTAGCATTATTTTATTTAGAATACTTGTTTGGAAAAAACTATTTATTGATTGATTGATTGATTGATTTTTTTATTAATTTCCTGTGATCCATTTTCTCATTATTGTATTCTGTCTACGATTATGGAAAAACAAACTAATGAATATGTATATTATTAAAGAAAAAAGCTTTGGGGTGGCATCTGTTAGATTACTTGGGGGTGTGCTATAGGCTATCTTTGCAACTCTATATCTGCCAAATGGCTATGGCTGTGCTCTAGGAGCAGATTGTGATGATGAAGCAGCATTGCTACTTCTTAAAGTTCTTCTAAAGTTCTTTTGAGACTCACTACGATTTTTTAAAAACTTTCAATTTGTAGTACTGGTTCCACTGTGTGTTACAGAATCCAGAATAACCACTTTCTGTTCAATTTCTCTCGTGCAGGAGGTCGTAACGAAGTTGTCATCACCGAGAACAACAACAGCATAACTGAGCAAATCACGGATGTGGTGAAGCAGCCTGCCTTCATAGCTGGCATTGGTGGTGCCTGCTGGGTCATTCTCATGGGTTTCAGCATCTGGCTCTACTGGCGGAGAAAGAAGAGGAAGGGGCTCAGCAATTATGCTGGTGAGAGCAGTGCCCTTATTGCCATCTCAGTGCTGTCATAGAACAGGGGTTACTGAACCTACCTAAAAACCACACTGAACTTACAGCAGAAGCATCCTGGGTGACTTCTGTGTGCTTGTTTTAAATGTATGCTGTGGAGTTGCTGGTGTATGAAAAGCTTTAAATGCATTGCTCGGTACCACATTTCATCATTGTCATGAGGCAATAATTTTACATCTCCAGCACATCTAGCATTAAAAAAGTAAAAAGAGGATTGACTGTTTCTCTTGCCCCTTGCTCAGAAGGCATTTTGTTGGCAGTGCAGCATCATTGATATCTTCAAATATGAGTTAGACTAGACCTTTACAAGGAAAGTTAAAGTTTTTGTCTTCTTCATTCCTGTGCATTTCCACGTCTCTGAAGCCATGTGCATGGCAAATAAATGAAGGTATTTAATCAGTGAGTTCGTGCCTGTAGCTGGAAGAGTGATGTATTATACAGGGAAGTGTGATCAAAATTTACCTAAGGCAGGCACCATAAACAGTTTTGTCTTGTAGGCAGAACATCTTGGAATGTTCTCTTTCATTAAATGTTTGTTCCAGTTATCAATTAGTTTTGAAAACTACGTTTGGAAAATATAATACACTTGCCAAATGAAAATATGTTCATCTTTCCCCAACCTTTGTTTGGTGTATTAGTTTGTTTTCAGGATTCTTATGAATTTTTGGGAAATCTGGTGAACTGTCATAAAATGGTTTGCTCTGAAGTTAAATTTAACACACACACAACCCCAATTGTTCAAATACTGCAATAGGTTTTCTTGCAGTTCCTACTAACACTTAAAAGGAAAAAACATTTGCCCTGTTGAGAACAGAACGTATTTAATCTTGATGTTATATCACACTAAATTTACACAAGTGTCCTTCTATTTACAAGTTATCAAATGGGAAGCCAAGTTCCCTCTATGGCTGAGGAACAACTTGCCAAAAACCCACAGTCACATCTAAACTGTTCCCAGTTCAGTTCAGCCATAGTCAGACTCCTCAGTGTCCTGACCAGGTTCACTAAACCAGCAGGAAATTATTCTATGTTGATTTTCAATCCTTCCTGCTGGATTTTTTTTTTTTTCTGCTGGCTTAGTGAAAGAAAAAGAAGATATCAGATGAGCAGTGGAAAGAGAGGAAGGTGAGACCAGTGGCTTTTGGGCCTTCTTGGTTTTTGTGGAACCTCACTTTGTGTCACCACATGATCTCTCTCATTCATGGATTGTGCTTTGTCCCAAGGGTTGTTTTTCCTTTCCTTTAATAGCAGTAACTTTTACTCTCTGAGAGATGGGGTAGTTTTAACTGAGAAATTAATCTATATCTCGCACACTTATGCATGTGCTGACATGAAATATCATTCTAGATCCCAAGATTTTTTTTCATACTGGGACACCTGTGCTCTTACTTCTCTTGTTAAGTAGTCCTACCTATAGCTTTGGACACAAAATGTGACTAGATTTTTTGTAAAAAGGAGAACTATTAGTCTTGTATGTGAGTTGGCATACTGGGGTGAGACAATTGAGAGCAGTCTGTTGTAACTTGAAGAGTGTAGCTGTAAATAATTGTGAACAGCAAGTCTTGTGCAACTCATTCCTTCTCATGGCATTTGCTGCATCTAAGTGTGATGTGAACATTGATTGCATCATGAAATTGTGTATGCTTTCAGCAAGGAAAGTGGATAACAGATCATGCTTCAAAGTTCATCCTAATGTTTACAACTTGGAGAACAGCATGTCTGCACAGAGTCTTCAAATGAGACTGTCAAAATTCACTGCTCATCTTTCCAACCATCACTTCTCATTGGCTGCTGGCTGGTTGGTGCTTTAAGCTCAGCTGTTATGTCCTGCTTATGATATTCAACCCCAACTGAGTAATTTCCAGAGGAACCTCGTGCCCTGCAATAAGCGCTTTTTGTCAGGGTGTGTAACTCACAATGTGTTTGCTTTCTTGTTTTGCAGTTCAGTCCTTCACCTTCACCCCTGCAGGTACTGTCCATTAGTCTGTCTCTTACCTCACCAACACATCATTTCAAGCATTAGCTATCAAAGTGTTTATGAACATGTGAGATATGGAGAATCAGAACCAAGTACAAGGAGAAATACTCTAGGTGCCTATCTGTGATAAAAAGTAGCATTCATTCTCCTCCTGATTTCAGGGAAAAGTAACATCTACCACCATTAATGTTTCTGTCACTATAAATCTGCATACTTAACTCATCTAACTCTCTGAAATGCAGTTTTGAAAGTAATTTTCAGAACCAGATGCTTGAATTAACTTAACATAAACAAGCATTATTAATGTAACTGCATTTTGATTTTAAAGCTCTAACAGTTTAGCAGATCCAAGTGGAGAAATGGAACTTTGTTCTATTTTAGCTCTCAGTTAATTATGTTTGACTTGCCATAAGGTGTTCAGACCTACAAGCAGTGTAGTCACCACCTGATGCATTCATGGACTTTACAGGGTTTTGGAAATTGAAACATGTGGGTTTTTCTCTTACTATCCAGCTCAGAGCTGGTATCCTATTTTTCTTATCTTTAAAAAGATAGCATACAGTAGACTATAATCATTAGTATGATTAAAGATACGTGAAGGATAAGTGAAAAGTGGCTGAAACAGCAGGTTGCAAACACTTTATTTAACATTTGGATAATCGGGAAAAATAGAGTATGCAATTAATAGAAATAATTAATACAAACAATTAGCTTCTGCTCTTGAGATTTAGAAACTCAAAAATAATTGTACTTCAGTGTTACAGTGTTAAAAGCTGATGAATCTCAGTGTTTTCCAGCAGAAGTCTGTTGAGTTTTTTGGGTGTAGTTTGGCCCCTCAGTTGCCTTTACCAGAGCTGTCCCCTGGTGCTCAGTAGCTGATTTCTCTCTTGCTTGTCTTCAGCCAAAGCTTGTATTCAGCTTTGCAGGAGGAAGCAGATGACCACAGGTGGTGGTGTGTGCCCCAGGGCCCATGACATTCTGAGGGAGAAATGTCCATGTGGAAAAGCTCTGGGGACTCAGGATTGCTCCCCAAGCTGCCAGGCAGAGTTGGTCAGGTTGCTGTAAGCTGTGGCACAACACATCCCACCCTGAACATTTTACTGCCTTTTCTTTGAGACACAACATAGGGATTTTTCCAGAACTGAATAATAGATCTTTGCATTTGGTTCCTATGACTGTCACTGTCAGCTGTCTTGGACTGTGGTGCATTTTCACCATTGTGTTTGTAGCATGCATTGGCATGACACAGGGTTGTGCTGGAGCCTCAGGGTCTGAGCATGGTTTCTCACTGTTGATCCACATGTGCTGGGCAATTGGGATATGTCAGAGGAACTGCCAAAAATGTTCTCTTTTAAAAGCAGTTTTGACATCTTGTGGACTTTGTGGAACAATTCTATTTCCTGGCTTATAATAACTTTTAGAGGAATTGAGAACCTAAGTCCTCCAGTAGTTGAGTCCAAAAATTATTTTAATTTATAAAAGTATTTTCCATATGACAGAACATAGTGCATGTTTCTTATCTTTAGACCCAGAGTTCCAAAACAAACTTTGTTAGTTCTCTAATATTTGAATTTGCACTTGATAATATCATTCAGAAAGATACAGCTATGCTTGTGGAGTTTTGACACTCAAAACTGTATGTTGTTCCCTTCAAAGTTATGATTCATAAACAGTTTGGGTTCAAATACAATTATTTAGACAGTGGTTTGTAGCTTTCAGAATCTCCTCAGGGACAGCTGTCAATGAAGTTTTACTAGAGATTAATTTATCCTAAAATACTCAGATTTTAGAAGGTACACACTTTTTGTTCTGACATCTGCTTTAAATTTTTCCTTCAGAGAGTTGCAGAACACACAGATTTAACTGTGGTAGAGAACTGAATCTATTAGTATAACAATCATCTACTTTATTTCATACTCAGAAAAATAATCCTCTGTTGTTTCTGATGTGAATATTTTTTGTTTTATTTTTCTTCATCTGTATGTTTCTGTGTGTAGAACATAGAACACTAAAAACTAAAAATAGTTGTTTAAAATTCCAAATCCATGCAGTTTTATAATTACTTGTTAAAAATGTTCTTTTGGGTCATTTGCAGATTATGGGTCATTCACTTGGACCACTTGTTATTTGTATTCTGTTATTAGGCTCCAAAGATGTACAATTTCTGCTTTGTGACTAAACCACTGTAACACGTGGGAGAAGAGCAAACAGCAAATGTCAGGCAGATTTTAACAATTTGTGTCAGGGAAGAATTACTGATTGAGTTAAATACTTTTAGATTTCTGTCTATGTGAACATTTTCATATGGCTCAGATGGTCACAAACAAAGTAACACTGATAGTCACAGCTAAATCTTTTTAGTTATTTTCAGTTGTGCTGACTCAAATAGTTACTGAGCCATAATTCTGTACATCACTGTTTTTCCACTTCCCTTTCCACCATGACTCTCCAGGCCTTGCTTCTCAGCAATATCAGTGGTACAAAACATTAAATTTAGATAATATGTTTGTTAGATTACTGTTGTTAAGTGGTAGTGTCATCATCTTCAGCTGTACAAGGACTGTGCATTTTTGTGACCATGACATACTCTCAGCAAAACCAACTCTGGCACAGGGACACTAAACACAACTGTTGTCCCTTTACAACCATCTCTCCTGTAGTATAAAGGGTGGGTTGGTCTCACTTTTGTTTATGGGAAAGCTGAAGTCCTGCTGCACTGTTTGGGGTTTGTTTATTTATTTGTTTGGGTAGGTTTGTTTGCTTGGAGTTTTTGGTTCGTTTTTTTTGTTTTGTTTGTTTGTTGGAGTTTTATTTACACTTACCCTTTACTCAGATTGCCTGGATATAAACATGCACCATAAGCTTCCATGTTACAAAGATACACAGCAGTGATATCTGACCACTTATTGTATAACAGATGGATTGTTTCAATACTGCATTACAGTAACAGAACAGATTCTGTTTATTTTATACTGGAAGTTGCAATTCTTTTTTCAAATTTCTGTGAAAAGGCATGGCTGTAGGGAGAAAAAAGAGAAATTTCATTTATCTGCTTATCTTTCCTGTGTTCTCAAACTTGTTGTGCCAGTACCCACTCACCAGAATATTCAGGTGTTTTCAAGTGGCTAGGCCATCAGTCATGCAAAAAAAAGTAAATATGTATTTTAATTTATGAGTAGGTAAGCTTATTTAGTGACTAGTGCTCCTTGGGATTAAAGATTTTATGAAACCCAGTAAATAGAAAACAAATTAAAAATAGATAGAGAATCATGGAACGTTACACATTTTATGTGCAACTCCTGGAACTGTTAAATGAGGATAAACTACATGACAGAATCATCCAAAGGTAGACAGAAGATTTGATGGAATTTTTATGTGCTGATTATCTGTTCTGAGTTAATGCTTATTAAAAGAGGATTAATCTACATTCATATTTGAGGAACAGCTTATCAGTAAAAGGAATGAGACTTGGCTGGCAACATTAAAGTTTTCATTTGCAGTAGAAAAATGTGGCCTACTAGAGATAGGCATACAGAAAGCTTTCTAAAGCTTTCTAAAGCTTCCTTGCCTCAGAATGTCGACTTACTATACATTCATATTTTTCCAGTTCTAGCTGGCATGAAGATTAAGTTTAACCTTGTCAGATAATATTAGTAAATGGTTTTGGTACCTCCTTATATATGTAATAAAAAGCATGTGAAAAGCTCCTTAACATATTCTGGTTTTCATACAAATACATACAATATAATTTCCTGAAATATTTATGCATTTAAAATGTACTTTGGATTATATTTCTGCATTTTTGCAGTCCTTGAAGTATAAGCTGGTGGGGATTCCTTCAAAATCTCTCTATGCAGAGGTTATTTTTTTCATCTTCTTTTGAAAACCAATCTCATCCCTGCAGGTCTTCAGCCTTTCTAAGAACAGGTATCAGATGCAAAGACTGCTGAAAGAGCTTTTTTGCTTCCTTGGTGATAAAAAGCAAGGAATGTGGGTGGGTCAGTGATAGGGACATCCTTCCCTTCCTCCTCTTACATTGCCCCTTGAAATTGCTCTGCTTCTTTTTGAAGTGGAGACAGGATGAATAAAGCCAGCTGTCTGTGTGTTTTATTTTTGCAGTGACATCTACAAGCCTGCACTGCATTAAGTATGCTCCTATTCAGGCGTTTAGACTTGTTTTGTAATTGCAGAAATCAAACTGCAGGAAAAAGTGCTGACAAAATGTATGGCAGGAATGATAAACATAGTGCTTTTTCTGGCAGCCTGACCATATCTTCTGTTGTTAGCTGTCTTGCCTTTCACAACATTGATGCTAAAAGAAAGGCACCTTCTCTATCCAGCCTCAGATAGGTCACTTATGGATGGCATCAGGAATATGGGGGGTTTTTGTAGCATCCCAGTGACATGGCCACACTTCAAGAGGAATTTTGGCAAGCTTAGTTGATATTCCAAAGCCTTTTACACCAAGCACATTAAATAAATAAAATGCTTTCTGGTTTATTTTCTCATTGAGATTATAACCATGCATTCATTGGTGTACAGAGTGAAGGGTAAAAAAAAACTGGTTTCCTTCCTAGCTCCATACACATCACATAAACCAGACTCAGTCTTCCTTAGGAAAATCAATGTCACTGCAAACTGAACCTTTCTTCTAAAGATGATGTGTATATTGGGAGGGGGTAAGATGATTTAACACAGGAAATTTAAAAAAAAAAAAAAAAAAAACTAGGAAAAAGTTCCTACCATCGGGACACACGGAAGAAAAAGGAGCAAATTCTGTGATCCTTTTTTTTCTCAGCAGTCTCGTGCCACAGCCAACCTGCAGCAATTATGGCTCTAGCAAAAAGGTTTCTATGTCATGTCTCCTTAATGCAATTCTAGTGGCATTCCAGGGAGTTTTTCCATACCTGCCTACACAGACAATAAAATATGTCAGGCAAACATTACTGAAATCTCCTGCTAGCTCCTTGATTTCAGCTTTTGCTTTACACAGGGATATAAATATTTTGTAGATCACAAATATTGTTGGGATTTTTTTTAAATTCATATCACGTGCACATTTAAAAGCTCATACACCTGTACATGGTATACATGTGGTAACAAAATTACTTCAAAATAATTTCTGGTAGATGACAGTCTAAACAAGAACATTAATCCAAGCAGTTTTCAGAAAATATGTCTTACTGCAATTCCCCTAGATCTGTAAACTTTATTTATAAAGGTTGTTATGAAACGAGCCTTTGTTTCTCGTTTTCCTTATTTATTGTCACTTTGACAAATGCAGAAAGTTGGAGAAATCAAGTATTAAATTTGGAGGAGAGGAGAAGAAAGGAAACAACATCTAATGTACTGTTGACCAAGATTCTTGGAAACAAAGCCAGGCAGTACCCACATCTTTGCATAATCACATATGATATGCACAGCACTTCAGATTATTCACTTTTAAGCAGTGAGTGGTAGTCATTTGACAGCCTGTTAGATAGCACGTGAATGAAAGTAGCATTGCCTCTAAAATTAATTACCCACAATGTTTTACCATGTCTTGTTTTTCAAAGCAGACCTTTATTTAGTACTTTCCACACTTGCATTTTGATTTTCTTTTCATTAATTGGTTTGATTACACCCTTTCAAAATTCAGCTATTAACCATTTTGATGTGACATATGACTGCAGTGATTTTCTGATATTGGTATTAGTCTGCTGTGCAGTGAAGGGTAATTAATCACCCTACTATTCTTCCAGCAGAGCTTCCAGAGGGGCCAGTTTTGTCCCCTTTGGTGAATGTACACTGTGAAATTACCCTAGAAGTTAATAAAGAAACAAGGATTCTATAAGGTACCAGAAGAGTTTTCCCAGTGGCTTTATGTCATTGCTTATTTTTTTAATGAACACAGAATTTCTGTTGGCTGTAGTAATTTTGTCTGATTAGAATAGTGTATAATAGAAAGCCTAATCCTGAGTTAGTATAGTTTGGACTAATACTTGGAAAATTTTGCAAATACTTTGGGAGCTATCATTTCATGATGGGAGCCCATGTCTTACAAAGGTAAATAGTATTTCCAAATGAAGGTCTATTTTAAATTAAGCTGGTCACAAACTCTTCCATTCCTCACTGAAATTCAAGCCCTCATCCAGTCAGGGGCCTGTAAGGGTGCAGGTGTCCAGTACATTGGTATAATTTAATAGTCTGCCTTATCTATGCCTGACAATAAATAATGGGATATTGCCACGGAGAACCAGAGTAGTCTGTTGGCCTTGATTCAAAATATTTTTTCAGTGTTTCAGAAAGATCAAATGTTGTCAATTAGCATCTCACCAGTTGTGTGGGTTTACATATATTGCCTTGAAATGTAATCCTGTTAATAAGATAGATAAGGGAGAGGCTGAATTTTGTCAAACATCCATGATGGAGACATAAAAACAATTGTCTCCCTCTGATTATGTCCTTGGCATCCCCCATGGATGGAAGACTGGAAACACTGGCATGTGTGCATTTATGTGTGGGTGCTAGTTCTTAAACTGTACTTCTAATGGAGAATGTGCAGCTGGATGCTTTTTTCCACCCCTTCAGCTGTAATAGAGCTGCCACCTCTTTGTGTTTGTCCTGGGAAATGACATATTTGTGCGGTGACATTATATTACTGCATTACGACATGATGTTATTAACTCACTGGTGCAATGTCATTATGTACTGAAGCAGAAGCATGCCAAGAAAACAATTTCATCACATGGCTCAGACTTGCAATGCAAAGTCATATGAAGGGGCCTGTGGTGAATTCAGGCCTTTTGCCCAGGTGGCTGCTTTGCCTTGCAAGGTACAGTAATGTGCAGTGGAATCCTAAATGAACTGCAGCCCCAATGTGCTTGAGCCTCTTCCTGTCATTTCTGTACTTTATTATGGGATGATGCCAAGAGACCTCTGACCTCGGACACTGAGCAGTTTGAATTGTTACTTCTAATTATTACTAATTGATTTTTCCCTGTCTTATATGTGTGTATGTGTGTGTGTGTACGTTCGTTTTGTTTTTTCCAACCAAAACACAGTCACCTTCCAAAGAGGAGATGGAGGACTAATGAGCAATGGAAGGTATGTTTCTTTGTATAAAGGTCTTTCCACTGTGTTTGTTTTTAAAATAAGGGATCTGAAAAATGCTATAGTTGATGCACTTGGGTCATATCCCATCGTTGGGAAGACTGATAGCACTAGGAGGACTAAAGTAGCTTACCACAAGGTTTAATGACCTATCTGTTGTGCACTTGGGAAGAAGCAAGCCCAGATGTTTCATATCTCCCAGATGTCCTGGAAGAAATGAGTAGTAAATATCACAAAGAATGTGTTCATTTGTTACTGGGATGTTTATTGCATTAATTAGACATTAGCAAATGAAGTTGCTGTTGTTTAAGACTCCTTATTGGCTCCCCCTAAATTGCTGTGAGTGAACAATTACACTTAATCGATCACAAAATAAATGATTCATGGATGATGAATAGGCTGTAGATTGATAGGACTGGATTCCACAACTTTGGCTACTCAATTGAAATTGATAAAAGCTGATAACGGGCCCATATATCCTCATCTATTTTCCCTTTGCCAATATGGAGATTGTAATTAGGCCCTGGTAATAACTTCCAATCTCCTGTTTAATCAATATTTTAGCAAAAAGAGATTAGGCCTAATGAGAGGGAGTAGATGTGGCAAGAATGTGGCTGGGTTGTCTTATTGCCATTTCCATGGAAACGGATGTTTCTCTTAGGGACCATTCCAGGCAGGGGTCTGTATTGTTCAATGATGGGAGATGTTGCTCCAACTTCATGAGTGCTGTAATAACCCAGGAAAACTGCAGAACTGCTTTGTGTTTTTGTTCAGGGGGAAAAGGGTATCTGCAGCAAATGATTAGTTTCATCTGCTGAACACAAATACAAACAATCCACCTGCCTGGCTAAATTTCTGTTTATCCTGGGGGGAGAGAGACACGGTGCCTTATGGCCTAGTGTGCCTTCTCTTTCACCCTGCTCCCTGTTTAACACTGCTCTGGGAGTTGCAGGCATATAAAAACCATGCAGTAGTGGCACACAGAGATAGCTGGGGACTTTCCATTAATCCTCCTCAAACCTGTTTGCCTCTAAACCATCCAAGAGTGCTCAAAGAAAGAGTTACCAGCCTGTGGATGACAGGCATGCATTTGGGATGCAAGGGAAGGAAGAAATAGTAGCCCAAAGTCCTGGAAATGGCTGATATGGAGCAATCAGTTTGAGTGATGGCTCCCTTGAGGTGGTAATTTATCATTCAGCCTGGCGTAGGATCCCGTGATGGTGCTGCCTAACTCCTGTTTCACACAGACAGCAGAGTTCATTTGGATTCTGGCAGAGTCACGACGGACTGGTCCCACTTCTACTGACAAAGTTGATTTGTATATAACCTTAATTAACTGCTCAAGGTCTTTAAATCTTCAAGGGGTGTACAATTGTAATTCGAAATAAATTAAAGTCTCCTAAACTGTTAGTTACCTACGATGTTAGAAGAACAGTAATATGCCCTCTTCCATCACTGCTTATCCCACAGATCTTGTAATTATATATATATATATATACTTATTATATATATTCGTGTGTATATCTCTTTTTCTTATTCTGCTTCAGTCGACCAGGTCTGTTGAATGCCAGTGACCCCAGTTATCCTTGGCTTGCAGACTCTTGGCCTGCCACAAGTCTGCCAGTAAATAACAGCACTAGTGGACCCAATGATCTTGGGAATTTTGGTCGTGGAGGTAGGTTTTCTTTTATTAAGTCACCCAATACTATAAAATAGGCTTCCATTAGTTAACATCTATGATGAATACTGTACAATATTTTTATCATTATAGTTCTAGGTGTTTCTTTCTTTCTATATTTGATTGAAAATTGACTTTAAAATGTTCCTTTCACTTTATCTCTTTTTACTTCTTTCAATGTAAGTATAGTTTGTAATTTGCCCCACAGTGGTGGGACAGGGTCTGCTTATGATGTCAAAAGAAATGTATTTGTGTCTCAACCTCATTCCCTTTTGTGTGGAGATGAGCAATGTGACATGCAGGGCAGTATGGCCAGGGATGGAGGATGTCCATAAGAGCAGAAGAGAACTCTGGAGATGCAGGAAAAATATTCCATCAGCAGAAGGACATGAGAACTTTGTTGGTGTCACCTTACCCATCCTCTTCCTGCTGAGGGTCTGCTTTCAGTCCCAACTATAATCTGTGAAGAAAACCTCAAAGGTCTTAAGCAACTTTCTTTTTCATTGGAGGAAAAGATGCATAAAATGGAACTATTTAGATCATTTAGGGGTTTGTTTCCATTTTGACTTGAGAGACTACCTTTGGGAGAATGAGGTAAAGATGTGTTGTTACAATGATGAATCTTTGGAGGGGTTATTTCCTTTCAAACATTTAACTCAAGTGGGAATTTTGAGATGTAAGATTGGGATTTTTAGAAGTCATAGTAATATTCACATCTCTCTGTTACTTCCTTGGTTTCTGTGATAACAGAGCTAATTCTGCATGCTGGTCAGAAGACTTCCTAATGTAAATGAGTATATAAATATTTTTTAAGACATAGATAAAAATCCAGATAACCTATACATCAAAAATGCATTGAAATGCAAGAAAAATCTATAAAACCATCAAACTGGTAAATATGAAAATAATTCCGTTTTGGACTGTACCAGAATCTGCTTCTGAAGGCCATCCCTCCTATTGGTTATACATGCCCATGAAAAGCCTCTTGCCTGTGGTTTGATTCCTGTGACTTAAAATTACAACAAAACACACTAGATTTATATTCTGTATAAAAATGTTGTAAAGTCCTTGTCAAAAATATTTAAAAGTAAGCAAAACTTTTGATAATATTTACAAGGCAACTGAATTTCTGCCAGCTTCTTTGCTGTGAATATCTGGAAAATAAAACCCTTCAGTACTTTTCCATCTTTTCTTAAGCTCACATAATACAGAAAAATTACCATTTTCTTTTAGCATTTGGCTCTATATGACTGGAATTGGAAGTATTTTTTTAAATTTTTGGCCTCATTGTGTATGAGGCACAGGTCCAAATTCATGCAAGAGATACAATAGTTAATGTTTTGAAATTCAGCAGCTTAATTCCACCCATGATTTTTGCAGTTGAGCTACAACTTTTATTCTGGGTGGTTTGGGATCAATTATCTCTATCTGTTTCAGCTGCTGAGATTAGATGTTTCTGCATTAAAGATGGGTTAGAAGTATTTTAACATGTAGAGATGAAATATTAAATATATAAATATTACTTGGGCCTCTTTTACTGGTTAAAAGGTTTGTTATAATATTGAAGTTCTGTAAGAATTTTAAAAAGAGTAAGTGGCATCAGTCACCCTGGAAACTCAGAAGCTGAGGTAGGCAGTCCTAAAATTCTCCTTAAGAGTGAAATTCCCTGTCCTAGAGAGGAATTTAAGGGAAGGCTTTGAGTGGGAAGCACAGGTTAAGCTTGGAGTCATGTAAGGCCACAAAATGGAATTGCATCTCCAAGGCAGCAAGAAAGAGCTTCCCTGCACAAGTATTTCACCACTATTTCATCATTCTCAAGAGTTACAAACAAAAGTCAGATTTTGGAGAGTTTTGGGGAAAGTCTCCAGTTGGAAATGCATCTTCATGTTTGGTCTGAAATGTACAGTGTGGCGTTTTTGCTATGACAACTTGCTGGGGAAATCACACTTGAATTTTACTAGGTGACTATGGCACTTTGTAAAATCTCTTCTTAATAGCTCTTTGGTGCTTAAATGTACACATCTCACTGAGGTCAAAAAAGTAATTTGTGCTCATACTGAAAATTTCCAGAATATCTGGAGGACCTCGGCTTATCAGTAAGAATGACTGAAAGTCCTTGGCTGGTGGGCAGCTATGCAACTTCCCTTTTAAGTGTGTGCTCATGAATAGTTCTCCATTTTAAAATGACTGTGCAGAGATGATACCTCTTCAGTTTCCAGAAATATACTCTAAAAGACAGATGTATGTCTGAGTACTTCAGGGATGAGCATTTTGCTAGTTTTTACTTCCTTGAGTTTTCAAATTCAGCACAGACAGGTTGAGCTGGATTTACTTCACTTTATGCATCAACAACAGAATTTATTTACTAGACTTCAAGCCATTATACTTTGATGGAACCAATTGTGAAAAGAAAAAATGTTCATATTGTGGATGAAGTGCAAGAAATATAGGACTACACTTGTGTCTCACATCTTATGCTGTATTTGCACATAGATGCATTTTTGTTTGTGTACTGCCCCTGAAAAGCACATTACAAATGTGTAGATAGTAACAGCATGATTTTGAAATATGGGCTGTAGTTTGCATTCATTGTAATTTTTTTGCACTTGCAATTTATCTGCAGATAAAAGTTAATACAATTAAGATCTTTTAAATACTTGATTGTGCCCATTTCCCTGCTGTATGCAAAACCAGATCATGCTGATAGACCCAAATTTAATCTCTCTCTCTGCAGTGTCTCTGCTGAGCATTTGCTATTGCCAAATTTATTGTTAATATTATCTTGCTGCCCTGAGACTGAAGATGTTATTAGGGTCCATGTTAAAATCTTCTGTGTAGCACACCTGAATGCAAAAGAAAATGGTTCTGTGATTTAATGTTAATCCCAGGGGGAAAAAAAAAAAACAAAACTAAATCTCAAAAATCAATGAAAGCAAACCAAAAATACCAAATCAATGTGAGGAGACCATGGTGTCATATCTCATTGCTGGATAAGTCTTTGAGACAATGAGAGAAAAAATGTATTTCCTGGGGTTGCACAGAACCCCCAACTGAGTTTGGAACATATCTTAAACCCTTGACTAGGTGCAGGAATTGTCTTTTCTTTCTGGGGCTTAAGGTACATTAAAAATTACTGTGGTCCCTGGAATGGGATCTGAACATCCTCAGTATAGGAGTATGCATTATCTCAAATATGATCTATCAGTTGGAACCTGTATCTGCCATCTGGCTGTAGAAAGAAAATGGCATGCTAAATGAAGGGGTTTTTTTAAAGAAGTACATTCTGGAATTGATTCAACTTTTCAGAGTCTAAATAAATTGTAAAAATAGTACCATTTGACATATTGACCTCTGAGACAGCAGTAAGGAGGGTTATCTGCTGAGCTGTGGTTCTCCTTGGGACATCATGCCAGTCATCATTAGATTCTTCACACTTCACTAATCTCAGTTTCTAGATCTAGTATTCCACCAGCAAAGGTCACTTCAGTGTTTAGTAAGGAGAGAGACTGCCAATCTAACTGATTAAAGATACAAATTGCAGTACGGGATAGGATTCAAAATATGGAGAAAATTCAGAGAGATATTTAGTTAAATAGGCTGTAATGATTTTCAGGTAAATGTACTGGAGTTTTTGAACAAGTTGTCTCCATTATCAACATTGCTTTGTCATTTTGAGGGGCTGATCACCTAAATCACTTCAGAATATCGATTTTTTTTTTTTTTTCACGTATCAGGAACAGCTTATTTTTGTCAGGTTTTACTTTTGTTGAAAAGAAAAAATGTACTGGCTAATGTCAAAAGGAAAATCAGATAAGCTGATGTAAAAAACTTCAAGGAAATCAAGGTGATGCTCTTAAAAAATTACTTTGAGAATTTTTCTACATATTTGCTGGGCAAGTTCCCTCTGCTGCTTGTAAATTCTCTCCTTTCATCATTTCCCTGAAGCCCAGACAGTTTCATTGGTTCTGGCATAGAGTGAACAACTGAAAACATTCTTCAGTAGAGAAATATTCCAAACTTCACTTTCACAGCTGAAGGTATGAGGGGAAAAAAAAAAAAAAAATATGGTTTTAGGCAGCGAGACGTGAAGGACAAGTGGTAGGCCTGTCACAGCTGCTGATAGCTTGGCGATGGTTGTACATCATCCTCCCTTGGTTGGCTCATGGACCTGTCTCAGCTGAAATGCAAACGTGCAAAATGACACGTTTATTTCTCTGCTTAAACCTTGATACTCTCAGGCTTCCCGTGCATCAATGATTTGTTTTGTTCCACAGATGTGCTGCCACCAGTGCCAGGGCAAGGAGATAAAACTGCTACCATGCTTTCTGATGGGGCCATTTACAGCAGCATTGACTTCACCACCAAAACCAGCTACAACAGCTCCAGCCAAATAACTCAGGCCACGCCATATGCCACCACCCAGATTCTGCATTCCAACAGCATCCACGAGCTGGCTGTCGATTTACCAGACCCGCAGTGGAAAAGCTCAATTCAGCAAAAAAATGACCTCATGGGATTTGGCTACTCTCTCCCAGACCAAGGCAAAGGCAACAATGGTAATTACAGCTCTTCTTTTCCAGAGCCTTTCGCTTTGTGTACTGTGTCATCTGTGCATGAGTTAGAAAATTCTTTTTAGCTCTGTGAGACACTGTTCCTGTTGACCTGAACTAATGCTTGCCCATGCATGTTGAACCTCACCTGATCACAAAACAACATTGCCCTGTGCTTTTAATGCTCTTTGTCCTGTGCTACTCACCAAGCCATCTGCCTTCCATTAGGCTAGGGTAGGTGTACCTTTAGAAATAACCAAGTTCAAGCCTGCCACCCCACCCCATCTGCCCTCGACTTGCTAACTGCATGCGTCGCATGTGCTTGTGCTGTCGACTAATCCCACGATGCCACTGTGACCTCTGCCGTTTAACCCTTAGCCTTGCTTTACATCCCTGACTACCGGGTGGCTGAGGGACTGGCTAATAGATTGCCACACAACCAGTCACAGGATTTCAGCACCACCAGCTCCCACAACAGCTCCGAAAGGAGTGGCAGCCTCTCAGGTTGGTTCCGTCGCCGTGCGCAGGGGAGCGAGGGACGGAGGGGTGTTGGTGAGCTAGTTGGAGGCAGAAGACCTCCCAGGCACCAGTTGAGGATAACCATGAGAGTTCCTGCCCATCAGCAAACCATGCCACCTGGGGCTCTACTGACACAAAAAAGCCTTTTGCAGGACCTACTTGGAGATAGCTGGAGGGTCCTTCCCTGTGGCACAATGCCAGCCTCACCTTGTCACATCCTTTCCCTGGCACCATCTATGCAGCAAATGTATTTCTGCATCCATCCTCAGTTCATAGGTCTCTCCACACTGAACTTCATGAGGAGATTATTATTTTTATTGAGTTGTTAACAGACCCCCACCCACTCCCACGAGCTTGTTCCCTCAGTGAAGCAGCTTAGAAATAGTTGTAGGGCCCTGAAAGGTGACTGAAAGGGATTTCAACAAATTGTGCCAAGTCTGCCTACAAACAGGATGTAAATTTTATGTGTGTGCTGCATGTTCTATTGGAAACATGATGCATTTTCATCAGATGAAAATGATCATAGTACATGTGGTTGTGTATTATATCTGAACACACCTTTTTTTTTCTTGATTTCTTTAATTTTGCTTACTTGTTGCTTATGTTATGTATAGTTGTCATTATTTTTCTGTCAAGACAAAAACTGAAAAGACAGCAGTTAAGATGAAAATCTGTGATTTTACCTAGCTGAAATAAAAGAGCACTGAAAGGACTTTTAATATTCAGAATATATCCACAGTCGTTTGAATTTCCACTTTAAGCTGGAGAAGTCTTCACAGTAACAGACCAAACCTAGAAATGGCTTCTTCATGTCCATTTAAGTAATTATTCAAACTCAATCTTGAGATAAGAATCCTATAATCATTGGCCCATGACTCAAATACCCAAAGATGATTGCAAATCTTTTGTTCTCAAGGGGGAGCACCGGCTGATTTGACTGAGACCAAAAAATAGGTTTATGGCATTGTCAGAGATGTATCTGGAAGCTGAGTTCATGAAATACTTCAAGACAAGTTCTTGTTCTTTGCATGTGAGATGTATTGACAACTAGCTTTGGAAATAAGCTTGCTCCCTGGGCTGCATGAAAATGCAGAAATTGATGTGCTGAGGTACATATATGTCAGGTATCAGAGGGCTGTATGTTAGATATGTTGACAGCCAAGGCTGCCTAAGAATTTTCTCAGAAAATGAGTGTCACTGGAAAATGCCCATTGATCAAAAGTTGGACGTTGATCAAATATTTCAGATGTAACATATTCTGTGTTGTGTTTCTCAGTCAGAAGTGAATTTTTTGATGACACCAGGAAACTTTGAGTTACAATCAGTCTTTCTATGGCCAAGGCACTTTTGTTGTGACCAAGGCAGCTCACAACTGAATGCCCCAGTGCTCATATGAGTGTCAGATTATTGGACTGCAGAGTCAGTTTTTTGCTCTCCCTTGCCCACTAATTATGCCTTTGATACAGGATAATTATGTCTGTAATACACGAGAAACTGGGGGAGACCTTCAAATTGTCTGATAATTAGGGCATCACTGGAGTCAGAGACCAGCCTTGATTACGTAGTCCCCATCAGGGTGAGCAGGGATTTGTTCTCTCACTTCCTTGGTTAGTACTTTAAGTACTACTTATTATTCTGAATAAGTTTCTGTCTCTCTTACATGAATGTCATGAGAATTCCTGTCCCACTGTGGAATGGAAAATAGCTAAAACCTCAACTGCTTTGAGAGGCAGGGAAATTTTGTAGCTATAGTTTGCACAGATTATGTCTGTACTAGGATCAGCAGCCCAACTGGAAAATTCTTTCTCCAGCACCCAATTCACCTAGAGATTTAAACAATTATAATTTAATTTCAGTGTGAGGAGACATTGAAGCATCAAGCTTTGTTGCTATGGGGAAACAAGGCTTTGGTGCATCAGTTTTCAAACACAAATCAGGCTTTATGTGCTCGGTGTCTGTCCCACCAGTCTGACACTGGAGTAACTCTGCCTGTGGGGACAGAAGAGAAATCTCCCTCCCAACTGTACTGTGCAGGCTGCTTTCCCTACCAGCAATGACCTTGGAGTTCTCTTCTTTCATTTCTTCATCTAAACAAGTCCCTTGTCTCTCTGCCTCACTCCTCTAATATCTTCATTATCTCTAATTTCTCTCTTGGAAACTCCCAAAATCCAAGTGACTCCCATACTAGCATTCCACATGCCCAGTCTCCTAAGATTATCAAGATGCTGCACTTCTAAAATCTTCCTCTCCATCTCAACTAATCTCTAAGGTGAAGTTGTTCTTTGCATTTCCCTTCTCCATGTATTCCTACTTTAAATCCTCCTGCAACAAAAAAAACCCACATGCATGTGCTTTTCTCCTAAAGCAGCCCCTCCTGCCTGAATTCTTGTTGACTCCTACTCCTGCTGACTTTTAAAAACATTTACCCATGTTCCACAAATTAAAATTAATGTACTTCCTTTGCACTGTTCAGTGATTCTATTTATAACTCCACTTTTTTGCCTTACCTGTGCTTTGAAAGCTTCAGTTTCCCTCCAGAAGGTTCATGTATTTGTTCCTCTACCTCCATTGTCACTGGGGTTTCTTTTCACTGGTGAAAATGTTCTTTCCCTTTTCAATAAAGATGCCCTCTCTGCTAGGCTACAAATGGAAGGAAGAGCCTGCTTTCCATCCTAATAGAAGTAATATCAGCTCAGTTCACACATAGTGAATGACAGGATCTTGGCTGGACTTACTATAAATACTCCAAAGCAAGGAAGGAAGAGCTCTGGTCTGGAATTGAGTAGTGGAAAGCAAAGTGCTTCCAGCCAGGTCGATTAGAAACATTGTTGGGCCTTTTGCCTGTCTCTAGCAGGCACAACAGGAGGTGAAAAGAGAAATTTTGGCTACTTCTGAGTCACAGAATCACCTTTTTCTTCCCTCTGTATTTGTTCCTGTTTTCATCCAGCTGATATTTGAAGGTAACAGAAAGCCACTCTCTCTCAGACAAAGAAGTCCCATGACAGGAGCTTGTCTCTATTGCTAGAATTGCACTAGCAATTCCTAAACAATCCTGTGTTTCTCTCTGCCTAAAGTTAGAGCCATGGCAAAGAGGGCAGTGCCTGCCAGTGCACATCATGCCACCCTCCCTGACCAGTCAGTTGTGGCTTTCTTGATTCATTGGTTCATTTTTACATGGGGTTTTTTTTGGCTGATCCTTATAAATCATCAAGAGGTGTCAGTGAGTGAGATTGATTAGTCTGTGCTTTCTACAGCAGGCCAGGGATGAGCGAGAGCACTCCCACTCAGGGTACCCCACTGAAAAGGCATCTGGCAAACCATTCCTCCACCCAACAGAGTTTAAAAACCACAACAAAACTCAAAAAAATAGATGGTTCCCCAAGCAGTCAAGGGATTTGAAATGTTGAGCCATTCTTGCTCTTATTTAATGAGAAGAAGAAGAAGTCAGGGCAAAATGAAAGAAGCAAAGCAAGTGGGACGAGAGCTTTCTCTGTAAGATCACACTCCCACAAATGCAAGTGTCTCAGCTGGAGAAGTGGATGCAAGGACCATAAGAGAAGAGCAGAGAGTTTAACCAAAATGTGTTCCTCACTTCATTTCTACTTCATGCATTAGAGCTGTAGAATCAGAAATAGAACCTCTTCTCCATAGTGGCACAAGATATTTGAATCCTGTGAAATAGTCAGTCCTAAAACATTCAAATTACTTCCTGCTTTTAAAAACCACACAGAAATTAGGAAATTCCTATCAACAAAGCCCTGTTTCTTTTGTTTTGACTATTTAGTCTTGTTTTAAAAGTTCTTTACTCCAATGACGATTTTTTTTTTTATGTCCTTAACCTCTGTGTTTTCCACAGAAAGTGATTATGCAAAACTGTGTTGTAATCATGCTGGATTCTGACATGTAAAAGAATTTGCTATTTTATTATAATTTTATCTAAGAATGAATTCAAGAAGTTATGAAGTGCACATGAATAAATCAGGAAATATATTTCTTATACAGGAAAACCTGTCTTTCCTTTTTTCTGCACTACTGTGGTACAGAGATTTAAAAAGAAGTGATTTTCAGTAAATATTGGGAATATTTTCCCATACCATTCTATTATTACTTATAACCTTGTGACTGCA
Organism: Erithacus rubecula; assembly: GCF_903797595.1. Taxonomy (NCBI): domain Eukaryota; kingdom Metazoa; phylum Chordata; class Aves; order Passeriformes; family Muscicapidae; genus Erithacus; species Erithacus rubecula. The sequence goes on along the minus strand of NC_136658.1, from coordinate 8,718,681 downwards.
TTAGCACGTTGATGCTGATTCTGCTGAGATATAAATAAGTCTTCTTTTTTGGGACATATGCTCTGGAATCAGAATTCTGTCAAAGAAATGTAAATAGCTGGCTTTTTATTCCACATTATAGCTCTAACATTTTATTTTTCTTTTTTGGATTTGCAGGTGGCAAAGGAGGGAAGAAGAAGAAAAATAAAAATACTACCAAGCCCCAGAAAAACAATGGTTCAACCTGGGCCAGTGTCCCCCTCCCACCCCCTCCTGTGCAGCCTCTTCCAGGCACAGAGCTGGAGCACTATGGGGTGGATCAGCAAGAAGCAGGGTAATTTTTTTTTTCCTTTTTCTTTTGAAGAAAAATCTCTGATATGCAGAAATGAGTCCTTTTCTATTTTTTTTTTTTATTATTATTTTGTTAAGTGAAAATGTTATTCTGTTTTGTTAAAAAAAAAGAGAGAGAGAACACCTTATCCTGTTGACTTATTTGAGGCTATGGAGGAGGAAAGTCTGAACAGCTCCTCTGGATAATGACTGAAGATGGAAACAAAAGTGACCTTGCTTCATCACCATGTAGAGCTTCAATGCTTTCTCATGCTGAGAAATATCTCACTTCACAGGTAGCTTAATTGAATTCTGGGATGGCATGCAGCTGATGGGACTCACAGTGAGTGAGGATGACATAATCTGGCTCTCTCTGTATTTTTTCACTGCTTTGATGTTTAAAAATATTAGAGCCAACAGAACAAAAAAAAAAAAAACTCTACCAAATTGGATTAATTTTTGAAGATCAACCAATGGATAATAATCTTCTCATCGGCTTTTTGAAGAAATTTCACAGTCGAGGAAGGCATGCTAATTATAGGCTTTTTTTGTTATTATTCAAACAACTTTCAGGTTTCTGGAACCTTCCACATAATTTTGCATAGCTCTAACTTGTTCTCAAGGACACAAAATCACACAGGAAGTGCTGAATGAGAGGGAAGAGACATTTCCTATACAGACAGTGATTATGAAATGCTTTTTATAAAGTGTTGTTATGTGATATACCAGGTTATCAAACTCTGGAGGTAAATCAGGGTATATAAAAACATAGTTTACTGTGGGTAGCTCTGTTGGAGCCCTTGAGAATAATTGTTCTATCAGGGACGAATTTCTGTCTGTTTCAATACATGGATTAATCAATATTTCCTAGGGATTAAACATTTTTAAGAATATATTGTAATAGCTTTACTGAATAAAAATATTTTAAGTGTTATCTCAATTGTAAGTGTGATTTGATCATTACTACTTTCATAATTAAAATTAGAAGAATCCCATATTTTTTCTGTTTATACCAACTCCTTTGACTCTTAAAATGAGCAATAAATGACTGTGTTAGTGAAGTTCTTTTTAAAATTAAGGCCCATTCAGGCTGTATTAGAGTTAGAATTTCAAAGTAATGAAAAATGAATAACCTTACTGATTGTGAATGTTGTTTAAATCGTAAGGCAAAAAGTTCATATAATTATTGTCTTCTGTATTGTTACAAGAGGCTAAAATAAATTTAAAATTGTTTCACCCTATAATAATTTTGTCTTTATCAGTTTATATCCCTAAAACACATGTACAGCCATTTAAGTAGAACAATTATGCAATAGAAGGCAAACTAGTTGTATTTTCTTCAGAACAATGAAATAGCACTAAAAGTAAATGGAGATACCTTAGCTTTTCCTCTGAGCATGTTTTGAATTACTCTTCTCTGGTTTTTTGTAATGTCTCATTAGCAGTGGTGGTAGCAAGACCTTGTAACATGCATTTTACCAAAAAACAGCAAAAATGTGAAGGTTGGACTTAGCATCTCAGTCTGGAGCTACAGTGACTTGCAGCCACCTTTGCTGAAGGCTGAATTTGCAATGTCCATACTTTCTCAGGATGCTTCCAATGCTAATGATCCTTCTGTATTTAAGGGTTGATCTTGTGTCTGTGGTTTTTTAACATGCTAAAAGGGAAAATCATAACTACATTCCTTATGTTGCCTTTAACATGGATGTACTGGGTTAAAAAACCCACATTTTTAAACTGTTTTGTTATTCTTGTTTTGATTTACTCTATCTGTGACAAGTTCAAAGTGTTTTAATTTTAAAATCAGTTACATGCAAATGCAATTATATTATGAATTAAAACTGAAAAAGGAGCTTTCAGTCAGAAAAACTGAACACATTAATGCAATTCTCACAATATTTTAGAAAATATGATTGTTTAGAGCAACAAAACAAGGAGGCCAGCATCTAAACAGAAACTTGTTTTTCTGTGTGTCTTTCTATAACAATTAAATTCAAATGTGAGTTACATTGGCGTGATTATCACCAAAAAACTCTAAAAAGGTCACCTAGTTTTGCTTACTAGTGGCCTCATAAGCACTAGTGGACTTCTAAGTTGCAAAAGATAATCCACAATGCAAGTGATATTTAAAAAAAACCAAAAACAGAAAAACCCACAAAAATCTAACTTGACGTATCACAGAAAAAATACTCTCAGTTTTCTGTACCATCTTCTTCCCAGAGGCACTATGATTGGCATTTGCCTCCATTTTCCCATAAACTGCAGAAAGAAAAGTGAATATCTTGCTCCAACTAGCCCTGTAATATAATGTGGTAGCTTTGGGGATCTCTTATATTCCTGTTTAACCTCAGCAAAGAGCCTGTTTGTACCAATTAAGTTTCTCTTTTCCCATAGTAGCTCCCAAACTGACATGCTCCCCTTTCCCCCTTTTCAGAGGAGATGGTTTTACTTGATTTTATGTAAATTTGACAGTAAAGAAATGCTCATTTCTTACTCATTATCTTTGATTTTTCACCAATAATATGCATGCTTTTGAGCCAATCCAGAACATATTGGTAGCATATTGTTATTTGGTTATTTCTATTTTTTGCCATTGATTATACCTCAAAATGGAATATTAGCTGCTGAATGTCAGTATATTTGATACCTACTGTCTGTCTTTAGGAGAAGTAAAGGAAATAGTATCTTCTACTTCAAAAGTCCTTTCTGGTGAGTTCCAGGGAGGGAAACTTCATTTGTTGCAACAGTATGTGTAGTGAAACACAGTTTTTACAGAATGTGCCCTGTGTCTATCACCTTTAGTTTATATTTTGAAGGAACAAATCTATTAGTGCAATGAATCAGGCTTTTTAATAGTAAAAGATTGCTATAGAATAGAAGTGCTGACAATACAATAAAACTCATTAGAAAAATAGATACTCGTGTTTGTTAACCAGAACTTATTAGGGTCTTGATTACAATGAAATTAGAATTGGAGGTTGCTAATGAAGTTCAGGCATTTAGATTTCAATAAGTATACTTGAAAAAATTTGCATTTTCACCACATGGAGTTTTGGAGAAAACAAAAAAGAACACGGATGTGCCAACAATCACTGTGTTGGTACCAGATGTTTCTGTAACTATCACTTACATGACATTAGTAGCTATGCAGTCTGGTAGGTTTGGGGATTTTTTATTTTTATTTCGTTTTTCTCTAAAATGAAGGTTAGGGCTTGAGGCTTTTTAGACACCTTACATTAAGAAGACAAAGGTTCTTGTACCTGAAATATCGAATCTCAATATCCTGAACTTCAGGCTTAGGCTGCTTTCCATTTCAAACAAAATTTGGGTTAAGATATGGTACTTGTGCAGAAACTTTTCAGTGAGAAACCTCTGTACTAAAAAACCTTTTGCTATCAAGCTGAACATTTGGGAATTTGAAGCGAGCAGGGTCAGAAGGCGAGCACATCCAAAGCTCGTTTATTCATCACTGGAAAGTCACCAGGGAGTGTCTTTTTCCCCTGTCCCTTTTAAAGAAGCCATTATAGCAAAGCATGAGGTTGAGAGAGCAAAAGGAAGGGAGAGAACTGTTGCACTGCACATTTTTAGCAGCATGATTTAGGATGGTCCCTTCAGCCTCGGTTGCAAATGTCCTGAGTAAATATTGTTTTGAAAGACAAATTACAGCTGGTCATATCTTAATTGTTTGCTAAGGATGAGTATGTCATTTTCTTAAATCTCTGTGTTATGAAAATGGTAATGATCAATCACTCAACCTCTCTCAGAGGCCAGATGTTAGGAAGCAGCCTGTATTTTCATTTCTGTGCTCATCTGTGTTTGTGTATCTATTTATGGTTCTATCTACATATATAGAGATTTACATTCATAGAAGTGTAAATTACCAGATATATCCTGCATGGACTTCTGGATGATTAAGTCAGGTTGTTTTAGCTGTCCTGAATCTGTACATTTAAATACAGACTACAGACTTCTGAATAAGGAAACAGTAGTTTAGTTAGTTTAAGAAATCTTTGGGTTTTGCTGAAAGTGAATATTCTGTTCATAACACAGGTTTTGCAACTTCTCCATCTCAGTGTTCCCAGCCTTTTTATAATCTGGCTTCACACTTGAGAAAACTGACAGTAATTCATTTTTCTCTGGGAAATTGGTAAATCCTTCCTCCCAAATCAGAGGCTTTAAAGGAGTATTTTTAAGCTGGTTTGAGAAATTAACTGTGTAGCACAATGCATTGCCTGCCTGCATTGCAGAAAAAAAGGACCTTGTCAGCAGTCCTTGAAGGTGGAAAGAAGATAAAGTGACTTGGATGATGCTTGGGAAATGGTCTTTAGAGTGTGTGATGGTTTGACAGTGAAGGAGTTGTGAGAGCTTCTGGTTGTCTGGTTGCTTTTTGAAAGGGGGGAAAAAAAAAAAAAAGGCAGCTGTGTATCCTGAGCTGTTTTGGAATACACCAGGAGTTAAGAAATGTGTGCTGATGCTCAAGGGACTGGTGCCTGACTGGTTGTTTTGAAGATGGAAAAGTAGACAGTTGAGATTTGAGTGGTGTGGTTGTCAGCAAAGCTGAGTAAAACTGAAGTTGTGTTCAGATTAGGGAATTACTCTGGGGAGATAATGCTCAGGGAATTACCACAGTCACTAAGGCCTATCCACCTGGAATGATGCCAGAGTCTCTTAGGGACAGCATCCCAGGATGATACTGTAGTACAACACTGCATTGAAAGGTCCTCTAGTGAGTACAGAGACTGAAAAAAATTGACTTGCTGGAAAAACTCACGTAAGAAGTGGTAATAAAATATAAAGCTTTTGTTTCTAGCACCACCCCTTACACCTTTGGTATAGGGCACCAAAAACCACCAACTCCTACCAGGACACTTTTTATCTCTGAAGAGAGAAGAATTTGGTATTCAAGAATTCTCCTAGTGGTTAATCTTTCCATTTATTTGGGCAGGTGTGTTGAAAGTGTTCAGAAATGTAGCTCTGTCTAGGTAAGTCCCAGTACAGATTGGTTAGGAGGTGGGGTGCTGGCAGAGCTGTCACCATGTGTGCTAATGTACCTTATCAGCTGGTGCTGTGACACAGCATATGCTTGGGGTCAGTGCTGCTGTGACATGGATGTATTGCACATCATAGGAGATACCCATGTGCAGCTGGAATTTATGAGGGAAGTGTAGCTTTTCATTTGAACTCCAAACCAGAAACAAATGGTAGATTTATAGACAGATAAAGGGGAGGATGGAAATAAATGCATAATGCTCTTGGGCTCGTGGTGTGACTCTTGGTGATGGTGCTGTGCAGGACCAGGAGCTGGACTTGGTGATCTTTGTGGGTTCCTTTCAACTCAGCTTTTTCTGGGATTCTGTGAAATAGTTGTGTAAATGCTACTACATAAAGCTTGCTCTGCCTTTTAAGATTGCTGCTATTTTCATGTCTAGGTCAATATTCATTCTCCCACAGTAATGATCTTAGAAGTGAGTTAGTTCATTTTTGTTGTTGATTGTGGTGTAACATTATCTAATCACCATTAACGAATGTGATAATGGGTCAGTAATTTTTCTGTTGCATATCTTGTTCAAGTTGCTTAGCTGTTGTGGGAAAAAAATAAAACTGTCTCAACAAGAACAATCTAAGCAATTATGACCCTATTTTCATTAAATTTTCGAATTCACACTGTGTGCAAGGTTTCTGTAGCAGAAATCTTGTATGCCCTCTATACTCTCTACTGTGCAGCAGAGATAAGTTTTGACATGCACTAAGTTTATTTGGTTTTTATTTTAGATACGACAGTGATGGCTGGTGTCCACCCTTGCCAGTTCAGACCTACCTGCATCAGGGCATGGAGGATGAGCTTGAAGAAGATGATGATCGTGTCCCCACCCCTCCTGTCCGGGGAGTAGCTTCATCTCCTGCCATCTCCTTCGGGCAACAGTCGACTGCAACCCTCACGCCTTCCCCACGAGAGGAGATGCAGCCAATGCTCCAAGCTCACCTTGATGAGTTAACAAGGGCTTACCAGTTTGATATAGCAAAGCAGACATGGTAAATGCTGGAAGGGGTCACTTCTAATCAGGGAAATGAAATAATAATAGTAGTAATAATTATAATAATATAACCACAACAATACACTTCTTTTTTACGTGAATAATGGCTGTGTTCAGCAGTGTTTCAATTATGTTTCTAAAGAAGTAAAATGGAAGAAGAAATAGCAGAGCTCTACTCACACTTGGAAGGCCTTACACATCCCTATGTACTTTTGAATCATAATACTTGGTAACGTGCTAAATTTTGTCTGAAAGCATGGAAAAACAATATTACTCCAAAATTTTGCACGTGTTTAGATAAGTAGTTAATACTCACCTTTTGACAGCATTTATACAGTGAGAGTGCTCTCTTTTCAGGCTAGCAGAAGACAGGAATTTTTTAGGATTTTCAAAAATAATAAGATTTTGAATTCCTGATTAAAAATAATTATAATTATAATTGACTATAATATAATTATAGTATTATAATTGAAATAGCAATGTGGCAGCTTTTACATTGTGTCACTTGAGAATGAAGTATTTGCATCTCTGTACTTTGAACTACTATGAGAATTTCTGACTCATAGGAAAAGCCCAGAAACAGCAGAAAGCAAGTTGTTAGTATTTACAGGATGGATCTCGTGTTTCAGAGTGCTTTATGCCTGTTTAAAGGGAGAACAAGCAAATATCACAGTAACATTTCCCCTGCAAAACAAACAGAAGCAGTATCTTCAGGGACTGAAAAAGAACTTGTCAACTGCACCAGGCTGGGGATGTGGTGAAGGTCAGTTGCTTCCTGGGTGCTCTCTGAGCAGCAGTTGTCCTTTTAAACTCTTCTAGCCAGACAAAGCCCAGGACTCTCAGTGGAGCAGAGCAGAGCTGGTTATGAATGGCACGCTGCCAGCAGAGGAGCAGCCTTTCTTCCCTGGTAAATAAAGCCACCAAGTTATTCAGCTTGAGCTGCCACAAATACATCAGGCAGGTAGGCAGGAGGTGCCAAGCCAAAGGCAGCTGTTTTCCCTGGGCACTGTGCAAGCCTCAGGGCTTGTCTGCAATCTGCACTCCATCAACAGGGCACCTGGGCCCGGGGGACAGACCCAAATCCCAGGCAGCAGCAGCCCTGGCCTGCTGAAGGTACTGCCTTCTGAGCCAGCACACAGATGCTCACCCTGCCAGCACAGGCAGTGGCTGCTGCATCCTGCAGCTGTTGTCCTTCCTGTGCCCTCCAAGCCTCCAGACTGGTCCAGGCGTGGCTAATGGAGCAGGACTCTGCACCAAAGCCTCATGCAGCTGGCAGCAAAGGCCTTGCTCCCTTTTGGAGAAATGAAAATTGATTGGGAGCTTTCATAATGGATTTAGGATTATACAGATTTTAATGTTGCTTTTGTGTAAGGTCATGCCTGTAAAAAAAATCCCTGAAAAAAACAAAACTAAATAACCTTTTTTTCATACCTTTTGGGTATTGGGCTAAATGATGAGTGTTATTGTTACATGCAAATTATTTTTATGACATGGAATTTTTTAACATACTTTTGTTGTTTGGCTGGATTTGTATCATGCTAGTCAACGTTAGTAGAAAGCCCTGCATTGTTTAGACTAGGAAGGATATTTTTTTAATCTTATTTTCACAAAGTTAACCTGTCCATTGCAGAGACAGGGTAAAAGTGAACAGCAAAATGAGACCTGTCAGATGGGTTACTGTGGGAGTAGCAACTGAGAAATACAGAGATCAGCCAACTAGGAATTTAAGAAAGAGCCCATTAGAGATTACTGGAAAAGTACATAATCATTATGGCCTTGATCCAGCAAATCACTTAAGTATATGCTTAACTGTGAGTACATGAGAAATTGACTTCAATTGTTCTATCACATGCTTACCATTAAACATATACTTAAGCATTTTGCTTGATTAGGAGCTAATCACACTGTTTATTGAGGGTTAGTTAGATGGTAGTGCCCTTTAGTGCCCCAGTGTTTTGAACACTGTGTAGAACACTAAAAACCTGGTGTCCAGGCAGAAAAGTGTTCAATAACTGTTAATCAGAAGGAGGTTGTATGTCAGAAAGGAAGCACTTGTTCTGGAAATTAGATTCAGAATAAGCAGTAAGTTAAAACCTACACTGAGGTGGAGAAAGTTACCAGTGGTACATAACATTTACCACGACTTTCTCATATCTGATATTTTTACATTATGAAATTGGGGAAAAAAAAAGAAGAGAAAAGCTCATTGAATAAAGAGAATTCATTCATGTAGGCAATAATTCATCACAAAGTTTCCACTGGAAATGTATTATAGTTGTGAGCCAAACAGGTGACAATTGTAATTTCTTCAGTTTTACTGATGCCCAAGCAAGAGATCAGCAGAATCCTGGATCCCATCCAGAGTGCTGCCGACTCAAATCAGGTCATGGCACCTCATGTAGAGACACCCAAGGATTCCCACATGCCTAAGTTATCATTTCAAGCATGGTACATGCTCTTGTGCCAAGGCCAGTCATGCCTGGCACAGCTTGCTGTGTACCTGTTGTGCTGTGGGGAATGCTGCCCTGAAAGCTGATGGTGTTCTTTGCTCTCAGAGACCAGGCAAATCAAACTCTGAATCCCATTCTTGCCTTTGGCCATTTAGCTATCCTGTGGGTGCCTTTTTTTCTTTTTCTTTTTCTTTTTCTTTTTTTTTTTTTTAATGTGATTGCTGCATGCAGTAATTTCACACATGCATGCCCTAATACTGCTGCAGTTAAATCAATTAAACTTCTTGGAATAAAGCAAAATGAAAAGGCCTGGCTGATGATGCTTTAATTGGACTTGAAAATTTCTTCTGTCCTACTGGCCATTTCCTCCTCTTTTGCTTCAGGCACTGCATCTGTTTAAGTGGAAGGAGTGGGATTTAACTTTGGTTCAGTGTGTGATTTGCAAGGGGTGAGATATTGGGTGAGATGCTTACATGCTAGGCTGGGATTCAGAATTGTGCTTTTCCATGGCTTTCCTACCTGATTTATGCAGCCTCTGTGTCTATTGCTCTTCATCTGTGGGAAGACAATCCTGACCCTCCCCATCCTAGAGGATTTCATCTTTATTCTTTTTATTTATGAATGGAAAGTGTGCAGGCACTCTGGTATTAGGAGCTGTGGTGAATAACTGAACTGACTTTTCTTGAGTATGACCTAACCAAGCACATTTTGTAAATCTACTTCAGGACTTGTTGTAAGGCTTGTGTTTTATTGACCATGGGCTGCAAAGTCTCATCCATTCTGATAACTTTTCCTGTTTGTTTGTGTAGGCACATCCAAAGCAATACACAACCTCCTCAGGCTCCAGTTCCTCCCCTAGGATACGTATCTGGGAACCTTATTTCAGATTTGGAAACAGATGTTCCAGATGAAGATGACGATGAGGATGATCTTGAAGAAGAAACTGTAGAAATCAGTAGGCCACTAAGAGGTCTAGAGCATACTCCAGGCTCCAGTATGGACAATCTAGACAGCTCTGTGACAGGTAACCAAATTCAGTAACACCATCTTGTTACTACCAGTAAGTCCATCACCATTTGGACACTTGCTAAGTGAAAATTTATTCCACTCGGTTTCTGTAGCATTTAAAATGTTAATACTAAACACTAAAGTTTAAGAAGGATTTGGAAATACTTTGCTTTGCTGCAAAATGATAAGGAAATTCATGAATTTTAAAAAGCTTTAAAGACTTGAAAGAAAATTCAGTTATATCCTAGCTTTCATGAAAGGTTCATTCTACTAGAGAAGCAAGGCAGTTACATAAAAAGGAGGGGGAAGACCTCAGCTTAGCAATATATATTTCATAAATCAGGAGCAGCATAAAAATGCTATCTTAAAGCACTTTTAGATATTCTGCTGGGCAAATGCTTTCCCAGATGAACACAAGGAAGTTAAAGACTTCAGAATAAGTATAGCTAGATTGCCACAACATTTATTTCTAGAGTAAATGCAACATTTACATAGGAAAATGTGTATTTTGAACATATTTTGTATTGCTGAATTAAGTAATTGTTCCCTTTTAGAAAATCTTTTAAATAATTCTGACCCTCCTTCCCTCGCTTCTTCCTGTCCTTTGCATGCCTTGGCATCATCAAAGGGGACCTAGAAAGGCCTGCAGTAAAAAACTAATGCACAGAATCTGAATTAATTAAATTGCTGTTGGTGAAATGTAGGCAGTGAAAGACTTTGTTGTTTAAAAACACAGATTTTTATATGGATGTCATGTACTTTTTGCAAGCATCAGTGTAGTTCTCTTCAGGTTGAACCAGGGCCTCTGTATAATGTTCTGTGTTTATAATGTGAAAGTGTGCTGGATATCCCCAATGTCACAGTGTTATTTCAGTTTTGATCTCAGCAGACAAACACTGATTGCTGGTTTTACCTTAAGGGAGGCTTGTTCAGAACAACCATAGCACCACTGAATTCCTTTTTTGTCTGAACCTCTGCAATCCCAAGGCCTGTGCACTCATACTTAAAGATTGCTATCCTGAAAACACTGTAGGAATATGACAGTGATGGAGCATCAATACTGTATTTTCTTCCTTTCCCTGAAATAGTGTGTAGCTTAATCCCACCTTCCAGGTTTTCCTTCACCCTAGAGCCAGACTGCTTGCCAATCTAATTAAGATTTAAGAATTGTATCTCTGCTGCTGTGATTTGAAATCCAGATGAAACTGAAGGCCATAGAGTTAAAGTTTAAATCCCTGAATTCAGAAAGTTGACTTTTTAGTGCGTGAGGATGTTAACTCACTTTGCTTGAATTTCTAGTGTAATCTCCTTCAGGCTATAATTCTGCATATTTTTGCATATCTCACTAATGGCTCAGAACCAATTCACTAAGAGTTTTGCACTGGTAGAACAGCAATAAATAAATTTTAAAAAAACAGGTTGGTATAAATTTTTCATTTGGTATATATTAATATGGCAATGCTTATGCATCTGCAAATCAGAAAATGAATGTTTCCACATTTGCATCTTCACCTAATGGGAAAGTTTGAACCACCCTTCCTAGAGCAAATAAGGAATAATTATATTCCTGCTCCAATTTGAAACTTTAGTGCTTACTAAAATTTATACTTTTATTAATAACCTTCAAACTTGTTATATTTTAAAATCTTGTTTAACTTTTGGAGTGTTAAATGTCCAATTACTGAAGCATTAAAGGCTTCTTGGCAGTTTGGAAGAAATTGGGCAGTACTTGATATTGTAGACTGGGAATATACTTAAGGTGATCTAAATACACTTCCTCTCATCACCACCACTAACTTCAAGTGGCCTCATGCAGCTGAAAATTAAGGTTTTTCTTTTGCTTTTTTTTTTATACTTGTTTAATTACTAGCTGTATCTGTTCCTTGCTCTGGTTTACTGCATGGCAAGATGTGTGCTGGCACTGCAGGCAGGAAATGTGCAGCTGGAAGGGAAGCAAAATTATAGACTGCCCCTACAGAACCTAGCCAATATTTAGACTGACTTAATCAAGGAATGATAGTCTTACAGAAGTACACCCAGAGTGTTAGCCTAAAGGGTCTGTAAGATGGCAAAATCTCCAAATAACTAATTTATTTCTGTTGTCCTTTGTCAATATATGGGTAAAACATTGATTTTAGAACAGTTTGTATTTGGCTTAGTTTTTTCATGAGAGTGGAAAGAAATTGCCTCTTATACTTGGGCAAATTTTGTTTTTCAAAAGAGAATTTTAATTTTTGTTTATCCGTTTCTATTAACTCTTCTAGACTTTATTTGATGGTGTTAAGGAGTGTGTAGCAAATTGCTTCAGTTGTTCCCAAGCTGTTTCTCATTCTTCAATTTGATTGCTTTTAAAATACTGTAGAACAACTAAATTGTTCTTGCTTGTGCTGAGAATATGTAAACTTGGTGACTTCAGCCAGCATCTTTCTAGGAATTTACAGATCACATTTTCACTTCTCTAAACATATTAAGAAATAGAGGCAAATGAGAACAGCTGACCCAGATGAAGCAATGTTTCTGTTCATTCTGAAGTGCCCTGGGAGTTCAGTGTTTGTGGGAAATCTGAATTGACATCCCTTGGTCCAGATTTCCTGCAAACAGAGCTGCTGTGGAGGGAGCAGGGTGAGGCTCCTCACCTTGTGCTGTTAGCAAGCCTCAGCAATACCCACTCTGAAATGGGGCTTTGTTCTTCATGGCTGAGCTGAGAACAAGGATTTCCTGCAGTGCCAAATGTGGGATTCTCCCAGGGGAAGCCCTGGCACTGTGTGAGCCAAAGCACAAACTGCTGAATCCCTCTGACACCACGGTGCTGCTCCTTTAAACTGTTTAAAAGTCAAGTTGTCTTCCAGGCCCTTGAGTTTTAGTCACAGCTAAGTGAGGATTCAGACAAGGGTTTAATCTGCACTATTAAGCTTTTCTCTTTGCAGGTGGCAGAGACATAATGTTGATGTGTATAATAAAGTGAAAAGAAAGGAGGAGTGCACAGGAACTGTATCTTAACATTCTCCAGATATCACAAAGAGTACTCAAGGAGGAAGGTTTAGATTTGCACATTTCTGGGATGTAATATGAAATTAAAGCTAACATTTTCCTTCATTCCCAGTATGGTTTGTTAGGATATTGAGTCACTGGATCTGCTTAAAAAAATAAAATAGAAAGAACCTAAAACATTGAAACATTTTTTTGCTCACTTTTAATTCATAATTATTTAGGGTTATTTTTTTTGCTTTCAGAGACACATGGAAATATGTTTTTGTGTTCTCTTATGTTTAATGTTTGCCTTTATAATGAATTGCTGTGCAGAGTTATGGCATGAATGGCCACAAAGAGTCCATTGCATTATTCTACTTTAATAGACTTAATTAATTGCATATGATGACTGTAGAAGAAATTAATTTGCTTCTCACTGAAATCACTAAGAGCAAGCCTAGGTTTTTTCAGGTCAAATTGTTATGGTTTGGGGGTTTTCTTTGCCCTCTCCTTATCTCCTCCTCTTGCAGCACCAGTGAAGCTGGTGGTGAGAGCTGTTGTGTCTTCAGTCCTGGTGCATTTTGACCAAGGGAAGAGTTTGAGCATGGAAATTAGAGCAAGACCTCTTCCACCAAACCGATACAAGCTGATATAAACAGAGAGATATTCTTGTAAACAGTGCCTCAACAAATGGGTAGCATTTTTTTTTTCCAATAGAATTATATAGATCTAAATTATAAAAATCTTTGTAGATTGTATAGCTCAGCAAGGAAGAATATCCCTTATTTGACATGTTTTGGTCTTGATTAAAAGACTCACTGATCACTGTCTGTATGGAAAAAGGATGTTCATTCACTGTGTCTGAGCACAAATGGAATAATTCTCAAAAACTGCACAATATCATTTTCATAAGCCATATTTTACCATGGCAGAACTCAATATTTGTATTGATTTGCTTAGGGATACCTATTGCAAAAGATTCTATTTTATAAGCCGTTAGACAGATTGCATTTAATAGGAAGAATGTGCTTCATGGATTAAATATGTGCTTAGAAAATAGGAAACTGCTACTTTTTGTATCTCATAAAAATGGTAATGCAACAATTAGCAGGGTCATATTATAAAGCACAGACTTTACTCTAGCTTAATGGATCTAGGGATATGCATTCATCAGCAACGATAGATTTAGCATAAAATGACATGTAAATGAATTGATGACTGATCATAAATTAATTTTAGTGCTGAAGAAGTAATAGAGACACAGCAAGTTGCCACTTTATCATAGTATTTTACTGCTCAGCAACATTTGAGCAACTACTTAATGTTCTATGTGCATTTCTTTTCTAACAGCTTGAATAAATTTGAGATTTTTTCGTGCCTTTCAGCAATATGGAAACTGAAAAAATCTAGAAGGATGGAATGCAAACAGAAATAAATTTGGCTAAGTGACATAAATTCATTTTTCATTAGATGTTTATGAAGGTCATTAATTATCATTGGACCTGTGAAGTGCTGAATATCTACCTATGTTTTTTGCTTCCTCTTTTTTTTTTTTTTTAGGTGTGTGTTTTCTGTCCAAAAGTAAGACATTTAAAATGTAGAGATTTATTCCAAACATATACATTTAAATATATGGGCATTTTTGGTGCAGGAAAGTAAAAAAATGAAGTCTAATTTTTGGAAGTGTGATCATATTTAGATTCTGCATTCAAACACTTCTATTATTCTTCTTTTTTTTTTGATGGTACAATGAATATTGTTCCTTCTATTCCATCCTTTCCACCAAAATCATTGGGCATTCTTGCTATGCAATCATGACAGTGGTCAGACATATCCAAGAGAGGATAATATCTTTCTTCTGTACAAAGGCTGAAAGAATTCTGTAACTGATTTCAGCTGAAGTAGCATTAGTCCCCAAGGATGTCACTCACATTTCAGAAACCTAATCACTCCATCCCAGTTCCTATAAAAAACTGCAGAGGAGCAGGGGCTTAGCATGAATATGTACTGGATGGTCTTATAAAGGAAAACACGCAAAGTAAGCACATAGAGGTTGGTGGCTGCAGAAAAGTATCTAATAGAATTCTCAGAAGTGCCAGGTTTGTTGTGAGCAGCTTTTATTTCACAGGTACATTATACTTTTATTATTATTATTATTTTTAAGTAGAGCAACACTACACTTTACAAAGAAAAATAGCATTTTTATTGCCGGTAAAATGCCACTAAAAGCAGTAGCATGCAGTCTACTGGAAGCTGGCATCTCTGTTTTCCTCACCTTTCCCTGATAGCAAAGAAGCTTTCTGTTTGCATTAGCACCAAGAGATATTTTATGGAGCAAGAAAACAGAGTTCAACTTTTCACAGAGCTGATTTTGTTCTGCATAAAGCATTTACTGCTGCTGTCAGCAAGAGTAAAATTTACAGTTGCCAGAAAGCGTAAAAACTCAAATGTGCTCTTGGAAAACACACAGTGAGCTGCATGTAAAGGAGACACTAAAAGCCTGTTTCATCCCATTTCAAAATGCACAGTTGATCTGAAAGGAACGTCAGCATCTCTTATTCTGCCTTTATCCAGGGAAAAGCAAATGTGCATCTGATTTGGAAAGCAAGGCTGCTTTAAGCAGGCAGTCACCACGTGTGCTGTGCTAGCACAGCTGTGGGGTGGCCTGAGGTGCCCAGGCTGGGCTCCAGCTCTCCCATGCCTGCTGGGCCATGTCTACACCTCTGCAGGTCAGAGAAAAATGGATTTACTGCTGCAGGTTTTGCTGGGGAAAAGAAGTTGTGTATTCAGGGAAACTACATAGCTCAGGAATCAGTAGAAATGATGTAGAGATCACCTTTAGCTCCCTGGTCACACACATCTGTGGGTGCTGTGTGTGTCTCAGTCTGTTTTGCTGACTTCAGCAGTTAGAAAAAGTTTCTGTATAAAAAGTTGCTTTCAGCAACCAGAAGTAACATAGAATGGTTTGGACTAGGAGAGACTTTTAAAGGTCATCTTGTTCCATCCCCCCCTTCCATGGGCAGGGGCACTTTCCACTAGACCAGGTTGCTCAGAGCCCCATCCAGCCTGACCTTGAGCACTTCCAGGATTGGGACATCCACAGCTTCTCTGGGCAACCTGTGCTAGTGTCTTACCACCCCTAAGGTAAAGAATTTCTTCCTTATATATAATCTAAACCTCCTGTCAGTTTGAAAATACTACTGCTTGTCCTGTCACTACAGGCCTTATCAGAAAGCCTTTTTGTCTTTGTGATGACCCCACTTTATATATTGAAATGCTGCAGGAAGATCTCCCTGGAGCCCTCTCTTCTCCAAGCTACAGAGAACAGTTGTCCTAGCCTGTCTTTGCAGAAGGGAGGTTACAACACTCTAATCATTGTTTTGGCTCCTCTTTGGACAGACTTGAACAGGTCCATGTCTGCCTGGTGCCTGGGAGCCCAGAAATGGATGCAGAACTCCAGGTGGGGTCATGGCATCTCAGTAAAACTCATGTCCCTGCAAGTGCAGAGTTATGCTTCCAGCATGACAGGTCCCTCCTAGAGCAGCTGCTGGAGGAGAGGGGAAGGAGGAGTGATCCATAGCCAGAGCACACTATTCCCATCCTTGCTGATACCTGCTGTCTGTGGGAACATGGAGCAGTTGAGGAACAGAGCTTTTTTATAGGGTTAGCCTAGAAAACTGCCAGTCTGATAATCAAAATGTAGGTAACTTTAGAAAAACTGGCATGTCTATGAGTGTGTAGAGCAATATCTGTATTCACATACTATGTCCTTTTGCAGATTTCCAGTATATTTCATACCTAAAATGAGATATTTTTTTTCTGACTGATTAACAAAGCGAATGAAAATCAGCTACTACCCATATCCTGAAAGTGTCTCATACAAAATACCATGTGCATTGTATGTTGTGTAACAGCTGTGGTTAGCAAATGGACCAAGCAATGTGAGCAAATAGAAAGTAAAAGTTCCTTTAAACATCTATAGTGTCATGGACCATGACGCTGAAAACAAAAAGTGCTCTGTGTATGGTTTTGTAAATCTCTACACAGACAATAGAATATATGAGACAAAACCCTTGGGCCCTGAAATTAATGGCATATGTGTTAAATTTTTAGCATCTAAGTATCATCCTTTGATATAGCTCTAGTTACATTTCCCTGCTTCAGTTTGTGGTCACATGTTTTGTGGAATGTGTCTATAAGTGATTGTTTGAAAATGTCCTCAGTTACAGCATTTCATTTTCGTACATCTTCATTAAGTGTTTTATCTGTAGTATCTCTTTTCATACATCATCAGTAACTGTTGCTAACTTCTTTGCTCTCCATGCTCTGTGATGTCCTATCACACTTTGATTGTTAGTTCACAAAATGTCTTCTCAGAAGAAATTCAGTTTTAGCCTTCTCTTGCTATCTGGGCTCCCTCACATCTGTCTGCATCAGGTTGAGTCTGTTTGGAAAATAACAATTTTATGTGTGCTTTTGGCAAGCAGAATCAACCTCTGTCACTCTCTGTTGCACTCAACACACTTTCTGCCTGTCAGACCTCCACAGACCTCTTTGGTTTCTTTTCTTGTATCTGAGGGGTGCACGGGTTTCTGTTATTATAGCCTGCCACTTCTCTGACATTAAAAGGTTTGGTCACTGCAGCATCACAAAATAATCCATTGTTCTTGGGCTTTGTGGTGCAGCATGCTGCTGCATTCCAGGATTCATTTATTGTACTCATGACCTATTTTTGCAGGACATTTTTAATATTTGACACCACCATTAGTTAATTAGCTTATCAATTAACCAATAAGCAGGTCACTATTGATTTACTACTTAACAATTTTAAACGCAGCAATGCTTTCTCGGACATGGATTTTAAAAAGGCTACTGTACTGCTACACATTTTATGTGCATTTACAGAAATTCAAGTCTGCTAACTGAGTAAAGTCAGGGTCATTGCCACCATCTCCATCAGAAATCCTGAAAGAAACAGAATTACAGTATTTTGGGAAAAAAATGAACCAAGCAATAGCTTTTGAAATTGATAGGTAGCTGATTGATGCTTGATTCATGCTTCAGAAAAAATAAAAGAAAATATAAGCTAAGAGCAAATAAGATTCATTCTTCCTTCTCTATTTTGTTCTTTATATTTTAGTTATGTCAAGATTTCTATATTTCTTTCATGTAGTTTTTCTGGTACACGGTTTTCTGATGTTTTCTGATGTTGTTATCACCTTCCTCTCCTGTAGTGATGATAATCCATAGTTAGAAAGTACCATGAGTCCAACAGTGGTCTAGCAACTGATTCAGTTAAATCTGAGCATATGTTTGCTCTGCTCTTGAATCTTAAATATTTCTAACCTTTTAAAAATATTACTTTAATCTGCTAGAGTTAATTACTTTAGATCAGCTATTTTTGGACCATTATAACTGCTCATTTATTTTAAGGTTTTGATTGACAAAATTGCACAGTGCCAATCTTGTTCAGAATAGCTCTTGAAGCCCAGGTCTGACTTTAGCCATATCTACTGAGACTTATATATATGCAGTCCAAAATTAAGACTTGGTTTGGCAAATATCAAACTAGATACTGATTTGTAACAAGTCAAGTAAAACAAAAAAAAAAACAAAACCAGCCACATTCAATTCAATCACAGGAAAAAAAATAAACAAAGCATTAATTTTTCAGAAGAATTTACTGTGGAGCCTTTGCATTTGTAGAGAATATGCATTGTTTTGTTTACAGGAGCAAAGCTACATGGAGCAAGCTACAAATGAGATCCCACCTAGCTCTGATAGTGCTCTGTTGTACCAAACTGTCAGATAAACTTTGGGGTTTGTGTTGTGAAAGGGCAAAATAAATGGGCATTAAGCTTTAAATGAATATTGCTCCCAAACTTTTTCAGATAAACTTTGGGATTTTTATTGTGAAAGGGCACAAGAAGTGGGTATTAAGCTTTAGATGAATATTGCTCCCAAACTTTGTCAGATAAACTTTGGGACTTGTGTTGTGAAAGGGCACAAGAAGTGGGTATTAAGCTTTAGATGAATATTGCTCTTCTGTACCAATCTCTGTCAATCTGGGTTTCCTGTGGAGAAAGGTTGTATTAAGCAGGTCTTTAAGCTTTAGATGGACAAAGAATATCGAATGTGCACCACTCACTGGCGCCCTACATTTGTTTTTAGGTTCAATGGTAAATGGATGGGGTTCTGCGTCCGACGAGGACCGTAACTTTTCTAGCCATAGATCTAGTGTAGGTAGCTCCTCAGAGGACTCCATCTGTACCAGCGGCACTTTTGCACAAGCTCTGGTTGCAGCAGCAGATAAAGCTGGGTTTAGGCTGGATGGAACCAGCCTGACAAGAACAGGTTGGTAGACTCAAAGCTGATGCTTTCTGCATGAGGGGTGTCTCTGCCTATCCTTCTCTCGGTGAAACTCACTCTTGTCTAACACGCATGGGATAAGGTGGATGGAGATGCTTCTGTCAGGGTATTTTAAATGAAACCTTGCATTGTGTTTGTTTCCAGTGATTTGAAGTAGTGAATAACACAAGCTTTTAATCTGCACCTTTGGTCTGCTGCAGTTCCCCTCAGTGCTGACTCCACTCTAGATTTACTGACATATCCTCATTTAATATTTAGCTGGAGAGATTACTAATTCTACCTTGCAGCCTTTGATGATTTCAGTTTCTGAAAAATCTTTTCCCTTTTCCAGTGATGAACATCACTTTTAAACTGTTATCTCCATCCCTGCTCCTCTGTTGCATTTCATCTTGCAAAAGTGTGTTTTTCTGTGAAGTTTTGCTGAGCATGGGGTGGATTGGTTTGCTTTGATTGTTAACAATACAAACTGTTTAAAACTTAATAGCTGATTTTAAAAATCCTTAATTCAATAAGTTAATATATTTTTATAACATTTAATTTTGGTTATGCCAACTGAATCTGCCAATGTAACACAGGTAAAGTGGATTTTACATTTGAAAACATCCAGTCTTCTGAAACTAGTTAATGAAAACTAAATATATTTTAGTTCCTATTTTTAAAGCTCCGTATGTTTTATTTCTATTAAAAATGGAAATACATAATATGTTTATTCTGGTAAAAAAAGAATACATGTACATTTCCTTAATCTTGTCAAAATAGCAACAATAACTAATTATTTAAATCTACAAATCTAATAGCAGAGTATGAGCTTGGGTCATATTTTTTGTTATGCTTCCTCAGCTAATTCTGGATGACAGGTCACATAATGTTCTTAACATTTAAATTTTTTAGACTATTAGTCTGGTAGAAGTTTTCCTTTTAGTAAAATATGTGCATTTAAGAGAAAATCTCATATGTTGGAGCTGAAAACTCTAGGCTTTCTGCATGCAATAACTTAATGGCAAGGATTGTCTTTTAGGAACATTAGGAATAAAGGAAAGAGTTGATGGCAAAGTCCTAAAATCTGGCTTTTTACAGATCACTGACTTTTATCACTTTGGTCAGACAGAGTGATCCTTTAAAGATTTTTCACTGTAGCTGAAGCCCTCAGTTGTTTTCTTCTATTGAAAAATTGAGCAAATGTGTCTCATTACTTAAAAAAAAAAAAAAGGCAAAACAAAGCAAAGAAACTCATGTAGACCTTAGCGTGTCTAGTGTGGACACATCTGGCCAAATTATAACTTAAAATATACTGAAGAGTCTCACAGGTTCTGAATGAAAGGTGTGAATCTTTTCCAACCTTATTTTGATGGTGTTTGCTCCAGTAAAATTAATGCAGATTCACCAAATTTGCTGTCACTTATATCAAACCTTTGAGAAGTGCCATTTCCACCACAAACATGCTCATAACAGAAGCAAATGGACATACAAACAAAGACACTTTAGAATAAATATGATTTTTTATTGTAGCTATGCAAATGGAAACTACAAGGAAAGGATGAGAGCCCCTTTGTCATTTGTATTTTCCTAGCTTGATTAGGTCACAAATGCACTTAAAGTGAGGATGTGTGTAATTCCTCAGACAGACCATTAGAACACAGATTACAAAAAAACATCCAGCAGTTGTGGTAGAAACTTTATGATTATTACCCTCTTACTCTCTTAATGACCCAGCAGGCAAAATGGAAATAAAATAAAAGCCCACATGCAAACAAAGAGCCCTCCCTTGTTTTCCTCACAGAAAGCTCAGCAAATGGAGGTGCTGCTCCTGGTCACTGCAGTGCCACTAGGATGTGTCACCTCTCAGGACAGGTGGCTTGGTCAGACATATCTGCCAGAGCCCAGAGCACAGCACAGTGTCTGGCAGTGCAGAAACAGCAGTGCTGCCCTGCTCATTGCTCTGGGGGGAGCCTGCAGGTCCTGACTCTACTCATCTGCAGTCTGGACAGTCATTTTCACCCATTTAGAACAGCTGTGAAATACTCTCAGTGGTAGATGCTAAAGGAGGTGTCCAGCTTGATGGGCTCACATGGGAATGTTTGATTGCCAAGCTGAGAGGCACTGGTGAATCCAGATGCAATGTGTCTCTCCTGCCAGACACTTTGATTCCAGTTTCCAGAAGCCATCATGTGATTTGCCATGAAGTTCAAACAGCTTTCCTTTTTAACACCCTTGGGAAATTAAATCAAGAATTAGTGGATTCATCCTTGTCTCCACTTAAACACACTAAATCTGCTGCAGAAAGTCTGACACTGCTCAGCAGTTCTTACTGGAAGGGCTGCATACAGATACAAGATGGTGTAATCAGTTATTAAGTGCATTGAAAAATGTGCTGCACATCATTTGTGCTTGCCCCATGTATGATTTAGGTCAGTGCTATTTATTTTGCCTCATTTTTGTGAAGGGATAAAAGAGAATGTTTGGTGTCTATTTCTTTCTTAAACCAGCATTCTGAATGAATAATCATATTTCTTTAGTCAAAAGAATAAGTGTGAAGAATCTGCATCCTGCACTCACTAGTTGCACTTGCACATTGTAAGTTTATTTTTGCAAAACATCTGTGCAGCATGCTGTGAGCTGGGATGGAATTTCAGACTCACATCTGAATTTCTTTGCATTAGGAGTCGGGTTTTTTTTTTTTATTTTTAAATGAAATTTTAATATTTTGCCTGTGTTCATCTGCTGTGTTATCCTTATCCACTAAACAAGGGCTTGATGACTTGTCTTTGTCTAGCTGCAGCTGTGCCAGCTATAGAGGTTAATGTTCCCAAGTGCTTATTCCTTGCTTTCTCCCAGCTCCAGAATTAGCTGCTTGGGTAGGTGTTGTGTAACCCAATTTCGGTTAAAATGAGCTAGGTTACCAAAGGCATTGTTTTCAGATTATGTAAATTCAATTTGGCACTTTTTTCTTTTTTTTTTTTTTTTTTTTTTTTTTTTTTTCTTGTTAAGGAGGGTTAGGGAATATCCAAATGAGTGCCTCAAATGTGGTAGCCTCTGATAGCTGGCAGAGATGTGCAGCTGGGGACAAACCTGCCTGAGAGCATTGCCCTCCTCAGGGTGCACAACAGAAGGCAGAAGATCAGGCAGGAGACAGTCATGAAATCTCTGAAGTCAGAAACCAAAGTGTTATCATAACACGTATGTGAAATAATGTCAGGCTACTTTTTGACTTTGCCCTCTTGGCACTGAGAATGTTTCCAATAGGATGCTGAGCTGCATATTACTCCCAATTAGGCTTTTCTAGATCAAGTTGTATGTGAGAGCATGTTGGAAGTAAACACTCCTGTTGGAAGGTTTCACTAGAAAAAATAACCCATTGCAGGGTACACCATGGTTTAAGTTAACCAGAGGATAAAATGATCTCCTTCTTATCATGGGTCCAGTTGACCAGGAAAATAGCAATCACACATATTGCCACTTTTTATCATCTCTTACACCATTTGGGCCTAGAGCAGCACTGAAAGAGCAGAAGTTTGGACTGGCTTATGCATTTTTCACTGCAGATAGCATTAAAATATGTAAGAACTTTAATTGCCAGTTCTAAATTAAGATGTTAACATCTCCAAAATTTCACAGAAACGACATACATAGGAACAAAAGAGAGTCAAATATGATAATTTTTAGTTTTAATCAGTTATCATTAAATATTAAGTCTAGTTAACAGAATAAAAAATATCAGAATAAGAGGAAGTGAATGCAGTAAATGAACTGTGCTCTTTAAATTCTGAGGCTTAATCATCTGCTCTACAGAACAGCATCAAAGATACTTCTTTAAGAGAAATCATATAGATTGAATTGTGTGTGTGTATATATATATATATACACAACAGATATTTAAAAAATTAGTAAATCTGAGGTCAGAATATATATTTTTTAACAAATAAAAGTAGTGAAAGTTAACCGGAAATTTTTAGCAGTTAAATATACCCCTATTTTTATTCCTTGAGTAAAGAGAGCCCTTAAGTATGCCGTGCTACAATGCTACATAGCTTGTAAAATCAGTTATGTTTATCTCACTGGAGTTACTCCAGATATACAGTGCATATGGGAGCCCCAAAAATGAGAATCTGGCTCAGGAAACATGAAAGTGCAAGGCAGGAGGAGATAAATCTGATAAGATTGCAGAACTGTTTTCCTTCCCTGCTCAAGGCTGAGGAGTTATGACACATCTGCTCAGCACACAGAGCAGGTAGGAGTTACATGGCATACAGTAGTTTTATCACAACAGATGGAATCATTTTAATTATAAAAGTTAAAGACAAAAGAGTGCCAAGTTTCTCTACTTCACTTGTTGTGGTGTGTTTTAAAGGAGTTATCAGGGGGTACCTTGAAGGGACACTTGCCTGCCTCTGAGAATTAGACCTTATTTAATGTTTCAGAGCAGACATTAGTAGAACAGCCCGTTTCAAGGCAATAACATTTTTTCATGTGGTTTCTCTCTTTTTTTTTTTTTTTTAGGCAAAGCATATTCTTCCTCTCAGAGACCTCGGCCAGGCAGTCCTTTTTCCACTGACAGCAACACCAGTGCAGCTGTCAGCCAGGCCCAGAGGCCAAGGCCCACCAAAAAACACAAGGGTGGACGACTGGAGCAGCCGCCTTTGCCTCACCGCCGGGAGGGGATCACGGACGGTGAGTGCTGGAGGAAAGCCTGCCCGGGCTGCTGTGCACTGCAGGGCCAGCTTGTCAGGAGCACAGGCCACAGTCACAGCAGTCCATCACTGCTTTGGTGGAGTTGGGGTCCCCGGGTTGCTGTGTGAGCCGTGTTGGGGGGCTCGGGTGAGTGTTTGAGGAACTTTTCCCCATTTCTGAACATGTCATCGTCTCTTAGGGTTTCTCAGATCTCGAGAGAAATCTTACCCCAAAATGACTGCATTGCATATGGGTCAACATTGACAAATGGTCTGTGAGTGATTTTATATTTTGTGAGAGTAGCCACCACTAGCAGTAGCTGTACATCATGAATTCCTAAGGAGAAGCAGAGCTGCTCCCGCAGGACTCGTTTGCTTTGTGCTGGTTGTGACAGACACCCAACAGCTACAGCAACACGTGCCATGTTTTCCCATGATTCTGCCTCACCTCTTGTCCGTGCTGCTTCAGTCCTGACATCCACTGACCTCAGTGACTGTCTCACTCTTTTACATCTCCACTTCTCTCTTACGACTACTTCCCATCTGGAAATTTCAGACGTGTCTGTTCTGCTCTTCTGATAATTAAGATCAGCTCTGTCTTCCATTTTCTTTGTCTACCCTTCTTGAGTCTGGCAAAAGACACAGTTAGTGCCTGTTAGGTTTGGAGGAAGACTGAATATGAAGGTGGCCAGCTGGCTACCTCCCCTTATTTCTTCTGATCCCTTCTGATCCCTCCTGATCCCAACACCTGTAGGTGTTGAAACAATCAGTGCTCACCAAAGGGTTTATTGTTGCATCTCCTGCTCTATGGCTCATTCTTATTGTGATATTATTTGTGGAAACAGCTTAAAGTAGCTTAGATTCTGCTCTTATGGATGCGAGTTGCCTTAAATATTAATTCCCTCCCCTTGTGGATATTTTGGATTTACAAAATTTATTTTGGATTTGTGGATTTACAGAGGCCTCTCTGTTACACAGATCCATTGAATAGATGTGTCTATGAGAACACTAGCTGGAAAGTTATGGATGGCACTTGTAGTGTTGGCCATACTTTTGCTGTAGATGTTTTTCTAACCCTTCTGAGTGCCATATCCAATCACTCTGAACTGTGGGCATCTTAGGCCACAGATTCTGTGTTTATGTGAGTTTGTAGTGCACTCAGTATGGTGTATACTAATCCTGCTTCTGCACAGAACTGCAGACAGAAGTGTTGCTACAGAATTGTTTTCCTAGTGCTACAGAAGTGTTTCACAATATTGTGGGTGCCTGAAAATTAATGGGGTTCCAGTTCAGGTCATGAGGCAGGTGGAAGTGAGGCTCATCACAGAGTGACTCCATCATAAAATTTGGCATTGTTCTAAATTAGTGAAAGAGATCCATTTTTAAGGTTCATTTTAAAAGAGGAAACTCCTATTGCCTTTTATTTATCCTTTATATAAATATAAATACTAAATATTCACTGGAGTTTCTTTTATGTATTTAAATCAGAATACCAGTGTTATACTATTTCCTTCAACCTCTCAGACATGGGCAATACCATAACAGCTTTTGGATGCCATTAGATTAATATTTGTCTTTTATGAACCTAGTTAAAGTCCTTGCTATATATTGCAAAAATTTATAATGTCCTGGAGCAATAGAGGAAAATTTCCCATCCTGTATTAACACAGGAACAAACAAACAAACACAAATGGTACAGTTTTCCTCTTCAACTCCTACTCACTATGAGTCATTAAAGTGTAATGTCAAATCTGAGTCACAGTTAAATTTGCAAAAGATCGTTTGTCAATTAAGGAAGCTAAAAGTTGCTGCTGCCACCTGCATTTATGTAAACAATTGAGTTTAGGAATCTCTGGTCTACAGAAATTAAAAATGCAACTAGATGCTTTCTGTGGAATATTGCAATGAACTTTACAAAGACAGACATCACCATTATGCTTAAGCTATAGCTAGACAAAGCAAGTAGGAGAGCCTCAGCTAAATCCAGCAATTCCAAACCCTAATCCAGGCCAGTCCATTCAGCCCTGGGCCATCCTGATTTCTATGAAAAGCATCACTATACATTTTCTCTGGTTTTTCTGATGTCTCCAATCCATTCCCTTATAACTGCTTCCTCTTGGATTTGTCTTGTGAGAATATACTCGATTTGCCAGTTGTTTTCAGATTCCCCAGATGGATGAGTCCTGGTATCCTGTGTTTGTCTCATCACATACCGGATGTCTGTCATTTTCAATTTTCATTGACCAAGAAAGCTCCAGCTTTCTCTGCCCATTTCCATACACATCCTGAGTGCTTCCTCCTTGTTAACTGTAACCATGTGGGACAGTGCAAAAGACCTAAGAAACTGTAATATTTAACACATAGCACACACATCTCAGACTGTATAAGCATTTGAGGGTTCAACTTCATGCTTAGTTTTGACAGCAATCCACACAAATCCCCTAAAACCCTGATTCTTCATTTCCTTCAGCTGCAGGTCAGAAGCCTCTAGAGACTGACTCTAGATGGAGTCTTCATATTTGTCTTGTTGTACAACTTTTTTTTTTTCACTTCCACATCCTGATAGACTGTGGAGACAGCAGCAAATTCACAGAGGAAGAATATGTTATGAATCCCTCAGATGGCCAAAACTTTCATTCTGAGCTCCCAGTCCACCATAAAAAAAAAAAAAAAAAAAAAAAAAAAAAAAAAAAAAAAAAAAAAAAGGCAGCCCAAAAAACAAACAGGAGGGTTTTATTGTTCGTGTTCAAGGAATAATTTGTTTTTCTGGAAACAATGTAGTCATAAATTGCAAAACAGTGTATTCTGTCAAATAGTTTGCAGCATGGTAACTGTGTGACTGAAATTAAAAGCTCTTCCTTAGCTTAGAATGACATGCAAAAAAAATGTCAAAGAGTAGGCAGAAGGGAAATACACTTCGGGTTTGAAAAGGAGAACTGGACTTATGTTACCATGCCTTGCTACTAACTTCCTACTGTGCATTAAAAATAATATTATTTTTAATGTCAAGAAAATACTTTCTGGTGCTAGAGAGTATTTCAGAAACTTATTAAATGTCACAGTAATTATCACCCCTAGGAGAAGAAATCACTGACACAGGTAGAAAGGTGTGTCCTTATAGTTGAAGGTTCTTTAACTTGCTGCTTTTTCCAGTTAATAATGAGAGGCTGTGCCAAGCCTTGGCTGCTGCCTGAATCATTCAGCCAATGCTCTGTCTTCTGAAGAAGGGCTGGAGTAATCCCAGACTGAATATCCATCTCCCCCTTATCAGGCACTCTGATGTCCTACAGCTCCTCAATCACAATCCCTCCATTACTAAATCAATAAGACCATCACCTCCCCACCAATGCACTTATGAATTGCCTTCCAGGTTTGATAATCCTGCCATTAGAGGCTTCAAAATGAAAGTCTGGTGACATCCTACTGACCTAGAAAGTTGCTAGCTCAGTGCAGGCTTTCAGCTTTTTCCCTACCACCTGAACAATAAATAGGATTTAGATGGAAGGTGAATCAGTGTTACTACTCTGTGTATCCTCACTGAAAATCTCACTGAATCCCTACATTCCTAAATTCAGGACTTCTCTGAAGGGATTGACATGATGGAATGATTGACATAATTGCCTTTATGTGGTAATAAGTCTTCCTGTGAGAATCTGAGACTTCTCATTTAGCTGACATCTGTTACCCCTTTAGCAGGGGTAGGAAATCTAAGGCAAGACTATTCTCAGGGTGTTGGAGGAAGAAACTCTCAATTCCAGATACAAGGAATCTTTCTATCAACAAGAGAGCAGAAAATACTTAGTTATTTACTAAGGAACAAGATTTACAATGCAGGATTTAAGTTGTAGAGCAAATCAAAAGCCACATTTCCAAATGAAGCTCTCTTCCACTTTCTTTTATTAAAAAAGGACAGGTAGGTGTTACTGTGGCTGTCACCCTGAGTAAAGAGTTGAAGAAACAAACAGTTTAGTCAGGTGATGTTTGGCTACAATTAGTAACTGTTCTTACAGATCTTCTCAGACAGGTGTAACACAGTTCAGTAAATTTGTTCTCAAGCCAGAGTCAGTTGATGTTAATTCCAAAGTACCTGTAGTTCTTATAGAATTCTGTAAAGCTTCATTACAAGATAAATTTTATTTTTCTCTTCAACTCATCCCTAGGTTTAAAGCACCCAATGAAATTTGTGAACATGGTGTTTCATTTCACTTCTCTGCATAAGTCAGTCTTTATGCTTGTTTTGTAGATGGATAAAAGCAATAATCAGGTTAACAGTAGATCAACACCATAACTCTACAATAATTCCAGGAGTTGCAGCCAGCTCTAGAACATGCAGTATAGTTTAAGTACAAGCCTTCTTTCCTTTTAAGTATCTAATTAATAACAACTATTAGACAGCAATTTCTGAAGTAGGGTAGTCTGTTTAAAGTTTAATACTGCAATAATTTTAACTAATTTTTTTCCTATGCTACTACTTGAAAATTTTGCTTATATTGAATGGTAAATAATGTATCTGGGAAATTGCATAGTCCAATGTCATGTTATGCCTGTGTTTATTGGATTCAATGCATCTCCACAAAGTGCTTGTAAATCACAACTTCAGTAATCTCTATTTCAGATTGCATAAGCAGATGCCAGTGTTGTGGTTTTGTACATTAACTGGTTATGATGGCAATAAAATCAATTATAAGAAATGCCATTTTGGAAGCCAGCACTATAAAGCAATTTTAACATTGGCAAGCTCCCATACCCTCCTGCTTCCACCTACAGTAACTCAAGTGTAGTCATTGTCATGAAAGGTCGCATCTATATTCATAACGAAAAATTTCTCAAATAAATTAGTGCTGAACATAAAGCATGCACCAAGCTCACTGACAGATTATTAAAAGGCTGCTCTTGCCAGAGGGTGCTTATCTTAGTCTGGGGCATAGCACTTCAGCTGTGGGAAAGGGGGCAGGAGCATCACTGGATACAGGTTTTTTTCTCTTGCAAATACAAAACAACCTGCACATCCTCATTTCTCTGTACAGTGTTGGCTGGAATGACATCTCAGTGACTTTGGAAGCATTTCTGCTCCATATGTGAGGTATAAGTATCACCTCTAACAGCAAGGACAGGAAAAAAATTCTGTGTAGCATTATATAAAGCATTATATAAAGCTGGATTAGAGACTTCGAAATAAACTCCCTCCAAAGGCCTCCTGACCAATTTATAAAATGAATTTCAGTTGTAGTAGAGTTATAAACATCTGACTTCCCTGCAGGCAAAGCAGAGGTTTATTTTTCCATCCCTGTTACTGAGCCAAGTTCAATTCCTTGATAAACCTTCAAAACACAGTAAGATAGAAAGGACTAGAAAACAAGTCAGACTCAAATCTATTGTAAGCTAACATAGGTTTTTGTGAAGTTGATGTGGCTGCAGAGATTTATTTGGGCTATCCATTGTCCCAAAACAGAATTATCAAAAACTGTTCCTTGTATAAAATGTGTATATGATATAGAAGAATTTTCATTATGATACTAAAGCTGCTTCCATTTTCTGATTTTTTTCTTTTAAATTATCAGGGCTATTGTGAGTCTGTCATATAGTTTACATGAAAAAGTTGCATTTAGAATTAGAATTACCCTGAGTCTATAATTACCTTGGGTTGTGGACTAATAAGATGGTGAGCTCTTGCCCCCACAAATCTGTTTAGAAGGTTGACTTTCAATTCTACAAGCATCTTGGTAGTCCAAGTCAAAAACTTGAAAAGGACAGAAGTTGTTAGAGGCAAGGCAAATGTCATTCTTTTAGCTGAAATTGTGTTTTAATTGGTTATATTTGCAAGACTGCTAAGCTTAAGAGTGGTCATCCTCTAGTCTCTGAAGGGTCTAACTCTTCATTTCAGTGACTAAAGTGCTCACCCATTGTTTGGTCGTTCCATTTAAACACATTGCTCAGATGTACTGATGCTTTTTCAATGACAGTAAGTTTCACAGTTATTTTTACCCAATATTAGTGGCATTTTATTCATTTTTATGAAGTTCTCTATTACATTTTGAGTTTACACCTCGAGCTGAAAGTGTAGGTGAAGCAAGCCCCAGTATGGTGGAGGGAAATTATCAGCTGGCACAGGTTGGTTTTCCACAGCGTTTCTTAATTCCTTGCT
This sequence comes from Erithacus rubecula, assembly GCF_903797595.1. Classification (NCBI taxonomy): domain Eukaryota; kingdom Metazoa; phylum Chordata; class Aves; order Passeriformes; family Muscicapidae; genus Erithacus; species Erithacus rubecula. Next base: position 8,688,728 of record NC_136658.1, on the reverse strand, counting down.
GTTAGTGATCAAAACAGCTAAAAAAAATCCCACAGAAAATAAATCCCATGCTAGTTTAAGCTAGGGCTCAGAGTCTATGGATTTTTATAGAAGTTAGAAAGAGGTAGAAACACAGCAACCAGAATAAAGAGCTAGCAGAAGTCAAAACCTTTTTCTGATGAAAATCAGACAATTTGGCGGCTCATACCATTTACAAGGCACATATCTTTTGAGCATCGAAAACAGACCTTCTGTTTCAATTTGAAAAAAAGTAAAATAAAAAAGATCAGTTCACCTGAATGTTATTCACATTTTTTAGATCTTCCACCACCACCCGACCCGCCCCCTGGTCAGGGTTTAAGGCAGCCCATAGTGCCCGGCCAGCGCGGAGGCTCTGCCGAGAGGAAGGGGAGCTCTCTGGAGAGGCAGCACGCAGCAGCCAACGTAGATGACACAAAGAGCTCCCTGGACCGGCCTGCTAGGACATCTCTAGAGTGGCAGCGGCAAGCCCAGGAGTGGATAAGCTCTGCAGACCGCCAAGAGGATTTCAGGAAAGCCCAACACAAAGCAGCCTGCGGATCAGGTGTGTGCGCGCCGCACCGGCCGAGGCGAGGCAGGGCCACCCTCTGCCCAGGGGCTCTGTGCAGGGCAGGGCTCCAGGGGCACCCCACACCTCTGTGGGAGAGGAAAGGCTGGAAAGGATGGAAAGGATGGAAAGGCAAAGTGAGACGAGGGCTTGCGATCCCACCATCTCCCCTGCCGCACAATGAAATCTCGTTAGCGCTGACTCAGTGCGCTCTTTGCAGGTTTTGGAAATTAATAATGTTCTCAAGCATAGCTTGGATATAGGTGGAGATAGGAACAGTTTCAGGCCAGCAGGGAGGAAGATTTTTAGAGTGTGTTTTGTTAGATGTATGTATTTATTTATACGTATAGGTCCATATTTTCCAGTTCTTCCAAGCTGGCAGCAGTTTTTACATGTCTGTGTGAAGGCTGATCCTTCTGAGCTACCCACATTCCTTTCAGCTGTATTAAAAACCCTCTCTTCTCTTTATTTGAGGGTATGACAAAGTAGCATTCATCTCTTAAGCCCAGCAAGATGACAGCACAGGTTTTCACCTTCATACAGGACCTGCACCTTGCCCCAGGCTGACTTTAGCACCTAAGTGGATTTCAAGTCTGCACAAATGTGCACAGGAGGTGATGCTGGGCTGGAGCTGCATTTCTGCAATGTTCATAGCTTCTTCCTCTCTCAGCCTGACCTCAAGTAAAAGCTGCTGTTTCATCCTAGGGCATTTTCTTTAACCCATTAATCTCCTCATCCCAGTGCAGTGCTGATTAGAGGATAAATAAGATTTAAACAAAAAAATTATACCTTGTATGAAGTTTTTTGTAGGGTTACTGTTTCTTCACTTATGTACATAGCTCCCACAGTCACACTAGAGTCACATTTAACATCCATATTTTTTCTTGATTTTATTCACTCTTAAATGTCTGTATGAGTCTAACATACTAATACCATTGAAACAGTAAAAAAAGAATAGTAGTGTGCAGACAAATCTGTCATGGGGACAGGATTTACTGAATAAAGTCCTCCTAGGGAAAATACTGCTACCTGTATTTAAAAAGTAAATATTTTTAATACAATCCATATCTTAAAATATAACAATAATGATATTGTTAACACCCCTAATATGTTGGCTGCATAAATGAGTGTCTGTTCATTTTCTGAAATCACAATGTGAAGTCAGTTTAAAAATAGTGTGTGAAATTCATGCTGCTTGGTGAAATGGCAATTTTAATTGCAATTTATGAGATGTGCATACACAGAAAATAGCCCAAATATACCCTACACTTCTCAGTTCCTTGGAAATTATTATTAAGGATGCTTCTCTGACTTGCTTAGAAAGAAGTCCCTTCTTTTTCCTCTGCCTAACAAGTGTACAAATAGAATTTGTCATTTATTCTGTGATGTAGAGCTTACACAGTAGTAAAATTCCCATCCTGCAGGGCATGCGTTTATCTGTCCATAAATAAAGAGAACTTGATATTGACACTTGCAGTGCCCTGCACTGAAGTGGTTACAGGTATTCTCTTCTTGTCAAATTCAGGATGCTGAGAGCAAGTGCATATCCTTTGTGCATAAAAAAGGATGCCTCTAGGAGATGTTATGAGTTTATTCTGGTGTGAGGAGTTCATAAAGTTTGTGCACAAGATGGGCCAGGGCTTCATATCTCTCTGTCTGCATTCTCATTCCAGCCTCTTGTACTGCAGCTTTCTTACTCTGCATTCTTGTCTCTCTGGTAGATTTTAGAAAGGCTACTCTTGTATGTGATGTTTGTTCATATCACTAAATTTGGATGGTTTAATAATATTAATTGTGCTTCTTCCCTTTTCCTATGTTAATGGCATAGGTCTTAGGAAATCTATTCTGTCCTAGTTTTCAATACATTTCCAAAAAAGTTATTATTAGCTATCAGCTTCCAGAAAATAGATAATTTGCAATTTAGGAGGTTTCATTCAGATGTTACCAAGCTGTGGGTGAAATTTTGAAAGCAAGACCTTTAGTTTGAAGTTGAATAGAATAAAAAAATAAAAAAAGTCTAAGATCTCTGTTTCCACTGGTTGCTTTCAGTATAAACAAGATCACTGAGTTCCTGGCAATGGCTTCATTGTAGAACTGGAGTTAAAGCACATCAAACATGACATTCTCAGCTCCCTCTCTGATGAAAGTGGTGCTAGATCAGGTTACAATAGTTTTGATAACAGGAAAAGCCTTTTGGTTAGTTTCTGAGGTGTAGAAGCATTGTTACACACACATATCCTGATTTCACAGGGACTAGAATTATATCTTCTAATTAATGGCTCCATATTTCGAAGAGAAAGGCACCAGCAAAGCCTCCCCATAATCTTTGCAGGTCTGGACATGGGGCACTATTAGGAGCGTGTAATAAATGTGAGCCCATTCTCAGGACTGGAGACTTTTGTCTACTTTTCATTTGCTAGAATGTTGTGTAGTTACCTAGCCTTTATTTTATGTCACAATTCCTTATTTTATGGATTATGTTTATTTCTGAGGACACAACAGATAATTTAACATGCCATATGCTCTATAATGATAATGCACTTTATTCATGGTAGTTTATCCTCAATATTTCATTGAACCCGAAGGAGGCCTTATCCTGACTCCACAAGCTAGAAAAACAAATCAATTGACTATACATGTCATCTTCCAACTCTTTTGCAATGCTGGGGACTTTTGTTTTCTTCCTTTAAAAATGTATCCATCTTTCTGCTAAACTGATTTATGCTTCTTGCTTTATTGCTGCCTTAATGCAAACTGTTTCATATTTTAGCCAGCCTTTGGAAACCAGGCTTGCATCTGGCTCTATTGTTAGGTTTTGATATATAAAAAAAACAAGTAACATAATTTAGGAGAAACTGTGGCTGTTAAATGCCATTTTACAGTGTCTTTCAAGCATTTCTTTTTATTTCAGCAAGGACAGCACACAATCATAGGACAAAACTGATAATCCCTTATGTCCTGCAGCACAAATATTCTGATCCCTTGGGCAGGACCAGAGGGAGATGTTTTGGCAGGGAAACAAGTCAGCTGCCTGCCCTCTTCTGTAACAGATTTACCTTCAAAACAGCCTCAGTTCAACAGCATCTCACGTAGGGAATCCCCACATCCTTCTCTCTTGTGGCAGATAATGAAATCCTGAAGTCCTGAGCTTCTTCCAAAAATTTGCTCTCATTTAGCAATTCTCTGAGTTAATTATGCCTCTGCTGCAGTCTTTGCAAAGGTTTCAAGGTTGTGAATAAAAGCATTTCTATCTCCTCTTTCTTTCCATCCATCCCCCCCTACTTTTCCTTCTGTGTTCCTGCCCTCTGTCAAAGAAAGTCCATTTCTCCTTAAAAGGTTGTTTAAGAGTGAAGACAATTGGAAAATCAAAACAAAGAAAACCCTTTTGGCCTAAATTCACTTTGAAAAAAGGCAAGATTCAAGCAGCAGAAATCCCACTGATTTCAGAAGGGACAATGCTCTGTTTGAGGTTGGTCATATATACTCATATTCTGTCTTGAACCAAAGTATATTTAGCAAGATCTCTTTCTTCAGCTTCTGAGATGGCAAAAGGGGATCATACACAGCAAAGAAATAAAATAGTGCTTCTATTTCAGTGTTAAATCAGTGCTGCTGTTATGCTTCTTAGATTTGGATTATTGCAACAATATCTCCAGGAAACTCTAATCAGAAGTGATGTCTTGTTTTACTTCATGCTATATGAAGATATACAGTCTTATGCCTTATTGCCATTAATCTTGCTCTTGAAAGCAGTTCATTATTACAGGTCTTCACAGAAATAGAATCCAAGTGAGCCTTTTGCTCATAATGGAACATGAAACAAGCTGCAGGATTATTTATCCACCCCAAATATTACAACTGCAATGTATAATATAATGTTTTCCAATGTTATTCAACACCAGTTAAAAAAAAAATTGTCAGTGTACTTTGCATCATTAGAAATTACTGAGTTGCTGGTAGCTAATTAAATTAGCTGATATTGTAGTTCTTTGTCTAAACTGATTGAGGTGATGTTGCCATAATTTCAGCTAAAGAAAAGGCACATTTATGTAGGCTTGAATCAAAAATCTAATCATAGCTTCATTGTTTTGGAAATTGTGTGTTTGCCTATTTTTATTAAAGTATCTATGATTCATGATCTCTTATTCATAATGAATCTAGATTTTTATAATTAATACAAACTGACGTAGGAGTTCACAAGGAAGCAAGATTTAAATTCATACTGGCTTCTCTGTCCTTGGGATACAACTGTGTTGTGTATTTTCTTAGGTTAAATTGTTATGCTATAAAGCAAGACAAAAGACAGATATGAATGAATACAATGTGCATAACTGAATTGCTTGTTTACTCCTACTTCTAGGGCTTCATTGGTATTTATTTTGCTTTGTTTTGCTTTTCTAGAAGACGCACTCGTACCATATAGTAAACCCAGCTTCCCATCCCCTGGTGGCCACAGCTCTTCAGGAACATCTTCCTCAAAAGGATCAACTGGACCTAGAAAAGGTGAAGTCTTGCGAGGAGGTCACCAACGCAATGCCAGTGACCTTCTCGAGATAGGCTATGTGGGAGCAAACACCCAAGGACAGTTTACTGGTGAATTATGTAAGTTTACCCCTAGCTCCAGCTAAAACTCTCAAATAGGGAGTTTCTTTTAAGGAAAAAAAAAATCTGTTGTGAAGGGAGTAGGAAGTTGTGTGTAATAATCAGGTTAAGCTTTATCCAGATCTTCGGGGGTGTTTTGCATGTGTTGGCAAACAAATGTCCTTCTGTTCCTTGCTTTGGACCAATTCAAATCTGTGTAAGCCATGCCAAAGTTTGCTACATGGTGCATCTCTCAGTGTGTAATGCTGGTGAGGAAAGGGGAAAAATTGGGAAGGAATTCTAGTAACTTAGAATTTTTTTTGGCAAAGTGTAGCGTGCTTGTCTTGGAAATGCCAATGACAGATTTCCTCAGCCTTCTCCTTAATTTCCTGTTGCTTGGTGAGAAGTATTCTCTTAGATGGAGGTCCTCTTTTGATTGTGTAGCTCAATTTTTCAGTTTTATATCTCCACTTTTTTCCTCACCATCCCAGGACAGGGAAATTGTTCTCTAAATTCATGTTTTATTACTGCTCATTATCTGTTAAACTTTGTGTAAAACCATGTTTGATGCTATGTACATGCTGGCAGTACCAGCTGCCCAAAGGCTTGACTCTGCTGTTTGGAAAAGTTCATCAAAACCCCAGCATGCTCAGGCATACTGGTGTGTTTAATAAACTTATTAATGGTAATAGCAGCAGTGGAGCTGTTGGCATGTCTGCATCCTCTTGCTGCAGTCAAACCCTCAGCACCTCTGGCAGTTACTGCCCTGTAGCTGTAAGAGAGCTCATGGTGACCCAGGAACCCTGAAATGTGCAGTCTCAGATATGGGGTTGGTAAGTGCTAAATTTTAGCATCCCTCACTTTTCATCTTGGAAGCAATTAACCCTGTTCTCACAATCTATTGAATATTCATCCTGTGCTACAGTAATATTGCCATAGGCTTTATTTTGTGTGGCTTTTTCTCCTTATTACAACCTCTTTCTCTTTCTTTTGTTTCTCTCTATAGAGTAGTTGAGAAGACACATTGCAAGCTGCTCTGATGGACCATCAGGTCTGAACTCATGGAAGTGATGACACTAAACAGTGCAATGAACATTTTCTTTATTTATGTACTATTAAAAGAACTGTAAATGCAATGTAAAGACACACAGCCACACATATCCCACAGATACTTTACTTGTGTTCTTCTCTTTAATACACCATCCACCTTAAACTATTCCTTGTCAGGAGTATATAAAAAAAGAAAGAAAAAAAAATCACCCTCCAGGATTAAAAGGATTTCCTTCTGTATATAATTTCTTTTGTTGCATTGCTATGCAAGCTCACCTTCTTTTTAGCTATGTTCATATTCATGTCTGTTTTTACTGGTCTGTTGTACTATATGTGAATTAATAGGCTGTGGTGCCATATATTAACTTTTAATTGTGTAACTTTTATGTTTAAAGTTTGCACTGCAATTTTATTTGGTGATAAGCACAAAACTCTACTCCTCATGACATGAAGAAAAAAAGAGACTGAATGTGTGAAGAAGGTTTACGTCCTGTAAGCTACTTTGGATATTGCTGGATGTAAAGGAGGATGTTAGGTGGTTTTCCATTGGGGTGTAGAAATGAGAAAGTGACAGGCAAACTGATGTCAGTGAAGACATTAGAGAGAGATTTAAACCTTTAAAAAGCAAGCAACATAGTTGCTCTTCCTATTTAAGAAGGGGTCAGAAGTTGGAAGTGTGAGATTAAAGAGTGAAATGAAAACTAAAGGTAGCATGAGATGGCCTAGACCCTTTCACTAGAATGATACCCTTAGTTTCTGCTTTTAGCCATCCCATGCCACTAAGTAAAGGGAAAGAAAAACAAACCTTGCTACAAACAAAAGAACTTAAGGTGTTTCACTAAAGCTGTTTTTATTTTGCAGTTTTGAAGGAATTATTACCCTAATTTGTCCAGCCCAAAATATAGGACAGAGATTTTCCAGGAGAAACAAACCATATAAACACAAGGAATACCTAGTAAGGAGATAAGAATGCAATTTATTATTAAGACATATTCAGGCTGCTTCCAAAAAATTGAAATGTCAGAGTATCTTATTTCATCTTTCCAATACATGTACAGTATGATAGAGGATAAAGCTGCACCACTGAAATTCATGACATTAATTGTTTTGATGCAGTCTACACAACCCTTTCTGTTCCATACCTGAAATCTGCAAGAGCTGAAGTTGGATCCACTAAATTCATAGTAAAATGTTTATTGTTTGGAAGGAAAGCAAGGGTCAAATTATTTTTGGCTTGCATTAAGTATTTCTGGCAATACAATACATCCAAAAAGCTGGATATAAGCAAAGGAAATATTTGGGCTGTGTTTTAGTGAGTGGCTTCAAACTCTACTATGATGAGGAAATAACAGCGCATGTTTATACACTTTTTGAATAAACCAGACTCTGTAAGTGGACATTAATGACAGCATCCTGTCTCTTCATTAATTTTCATGACTTTGTCCAAGTCTTCTTTACCTCTCAAATCTCAAAGATTAAATTCTCAAGCTTTTCTTAGAATATTGTGTGTGGCTGACCCACCCATTACTTTGATGCTTAATTTAAATATTGCATCTTACAGCTTATTTCTGTTAGTTATCTGACCATGAGCACAAGTTTCCATTGAATACCCTTTTCATATAACCAGTCTATGTTGTTTTATATTTTGCCTTGGAGCTCACCAGTATTAAGAACACTTTTTGTCATGGCAGAATTTTAGAAAAGTAAATTATGATGCTAAATATGTGTTGCTTTTCATTTCATTAACTTGTTCCATGATAAGATAAAACACTACAGCCATCAACTATAACTCAGCACTATTGAATATTGAAAAATGCTAGTTAACTCCCCTAAGGTCAAGACATGTTATTTAGCAAGTTACAAACAAAAAAAAAAGGTTGATTAAAAAAAGTATGAATTTATTTACATATGTGAGCAATGAGTATATGCCATTTCCCTGCTTGTTAAAACACTGTAGTTAAAAACATAACTTCAAAATGTGCAAAAATGTTCAAGTAAGATAAAGAATGCAGCATAATTACATATGCATGGTTTTTATTTTGCTGTTACCATATGAAGAGAAGACCATTCAGAGTACAATTCAAATTTATTTTTTTGAAAAATGTTTAGCTCAGTCACCAGTAGTTGTTTTTTCCCCGTTTAATTGAAAAGCTTGTGCTGAGCTTTGGTGGAACACCTTACTCACTCTGTTCTATTCAAAATTCAGTATCATTAGAGGTTGAAAAAGCCATTCCAATTTCTTTCAAATATGTGTTTTATCTCTTCCACTGGAAAGTAAATGTGTGTCAGTATTAAAGCTGTTCAGTACCATGATATTCACTAACTTGTCCATCTGCTTCTGTACATTTTTGTTCATTAATAATTTGCTTACAATATTACATAAGGTGTTGTTGTGTATGGCAAAGTGTCTCCATTATCTTACAGGTGATGTCTCTTCTTTTTCTCTCTCTCTCTTTTCTATACAGTGTACTTCCAATGAACCACAGTACATATTTTTTAAAATGCCATTTAATTTACTATTTTAAAAGAAGTATTCTTCTTTTTAAAAAAAAAAAAATTAAAACATTTATTGTGAATAATGTGTTTAAAGAAAAGGGATGTTGTGGCAGCACTTAGAATTGTTTTTTAATTTGTTTTTTTTTAAAAACAACTGTTTATTGGCTACAGTTTGTTCACGAAAAAGTATGACCTCTTAATGTGTTTCATTGGTATTGTTAGTGCAGCAAAGTTTAATTGGCATAAGAAGTTGGTTAATAGTACTGTTGAAGTGTGTATTGTATATTTACTGGGGAAAAAAATAAAACATATTCACATTTCAAATCTATGTTAAAAGACCTTGAGTAAGGAGTCAATATGTGAAAACCCAAACAGGGAAAATCAGGCAATAATAACATAGACTGAGCTATAATCATCACTGTCCACTTACAGGTGACAAGGAACATTTTATACACTGTTTTTTGAACTAAGCTAGATATTGCCTGTCCTAGGGGTTTCTGTTTAATGTCCTGTCTCCCTGGAACAGTTGTACCACTGTAATTACACTGATGCAGCTATTCCAGTGAATATTCTGCTCATAGCTGTGTTCTCTCAGTGTGGGGGAAGCACTGTGGGGGCACAGCTGGCTCTGCCTAAAGCCCACAGAGCAGTGGATGTGTAAAACTGGTCTGAACCTCAGACCTGGGGTTTGGTTCTGGTGGAGCTACAGCCAAGCCAGTACAGAATACCCCAAAATGTGTGGATAGGTGCCAGGTCAATCTTTCTCGATCTTTGCTCTGAATACTTGTCAATTCTAAATGCAGGAGGGCTGAAGGACCAAATAATGAATTGTTCCATGTGCTTCAGTGGTGCATTGCTATATGGGCAGCCATTTCAGTGATGCAAGGAACAGACATTTCCTTCTTTGATATTTCTTTTTTTTTTTTTTTCCTTTATTTCTCAAGTACATATCCGAGTCAGCAAACCTTTAGAATAACTTTTGGTTGTCACCTGAAATGCAACAGAAACACCATTCCTTGGGAAAAGTACTAAAGATAAGGTGCATGGAATGTTTTTAAGTATATTAATTTAACTACACACCAATGCAAAAGGAAGACATGACTGTTTGAAATAATTATATGCTGGTTTATGCTTGCCTCAGCCCATGCATTGCCAGCCATGAGAAAAGGTGTGTACTGAGGCTGAGAAAGAGTCCTCACAGCTGAAAGAGGACAGGGAGTAGGGTTGGGGGAGATTTTGGCAGGAATTTTTATTTAGAAAAGAAAAAATTACAGGCAGCTCCTTTGGCTTGTCTACAATTTATGCAGTTTGGGGGTTTTTTTATGGTTAATGGCCTTGTGGAGTTTTAGCAGGGGAGCTAGAAAGAAAAACGTTGACTTTTTGTAAAGATTGGGGGGGGTACTTTTTTGCTGGGGGAGGATTTTTAAATTTCATTTTTATTTTTTTAGCATGTTTTTGTGTTCCATCTATCTGGAACACATTAACTAAAACATAAATTGTTTTTGAAAACCATGTGGGCAGCGGGCAATTCATTTAGGAGGCACATTGAAATAGCAGGAAAAAGGGGAAAAGGAATACTAAAATAAGGAACACATAGTGGTTTAGACAAAGCCAAGTCCACCACAGTTTCACATGCAATTTTGAACAGTACAATAATATGTATAAACTTCATTGCTTTTGGTTTCCATACCAAAACAAATTACCCAAAGTCCATAGGAGGCCTGGATCCTCGGGACACTAAATCTGGTGCTTTGTTTTAACTGTGTGGGTGGTTAATCCGGGCTGGTGAGTGGAAAATGCTGGGGGTTGAATGAGCCCCCAGCCCTGGCTGCTCAGAGCCCAGGGTCTCCAGCAGAGAAGCCCTTGTGGCTTTAGGCTCAGTGGTTTCAGTGGATCCCAGGCAGGTCAGCATGTAGAGGAGGGTCAGTTCCCCAAGGATGGAGTTTTCAGGGCAGGGATGATGCTCAGTGCCTGTGGCACCACGGTGGCTTGCACTGAGCTCACTTTGAGCACCTCTCACATTTTGGGACTGCCCTGCCCAGTTCTTTCTCAGTGCTCTCCTGCTGTGCTCTCAGTGCTGGTCCCTGCATCTGGGGTGTCTGGCACCAGGGCTGCAGGAGCAGAAGGGCCAAGGAGGTGCCCTGCATGCACTGAGTGGCTGAATATATGGGTAAATGCCTTGTTAGTTCAGGGGGACTGGGGGGACAGGAGAGCAGTGGCACCAACATCTGCTCTGCTGAGCCTAGCTTGTTCCCTGCTTCTCTTGAGGGCTGAGCTCTTTCCTGCCAACACCCCTCTACCCAAATTAACAGATACAACTCACAGATACCTCATGGGACCCACAGGAGATGTAGGGCCATGCCTTTGTGCACAGTGGGCTGGTTTTTTGGGGAGAAGTAGCTCTGAGTTCCACAGCTGTGTGAGGACTGGAATATTCTTTAGCAGGACTTTATTTACCTGTGTAGCTACATCCAGGAAGACACGAGCAGTAAATAAGTTCCTAGAGCAGAGCTCAGCATTGCAGCATCTCTTCTGGTATGTGGCTCCTTATTCAGCCTGTGGTAGGCAGTCCTGAGTTCACTGCTGAATTCTCACCACATCCTGAGGACCCACATGGCTTCTGCTGACATCTAGGCAAGGGAGGTTGTTCCTCTTGCTTTAGCAGAATGGAAAACAAAACAAAACAAACAAAAACCAAAAAAATGCCAAAACTGAAATCTTTCAATTTAATATAAAATTTTTTAAGCAATGCTCAAAAATCCTATAAAAAAAGCATTTCAGATATATGTTTGACAACTTTTTTCTTTTTCTTGGTACTTTGTTTTGGCTATCATTTAAATGATCCATTTGTTTATTTTCAGAGCTGCAGCACTGTCCCTGCACCCCCCACCCCCACCTCCTGCATTTTCCAGTACTTATCTTTTATCTGTAAAGAAGTTATGGTAGAGAATGACATTTGTGTACTTACATTGTTCTAACTTTAAGCAACAAGGTGCACAGTTGCATTCAGTTCAATTGATCAAAGCCAGATGGGCACAAAATGTTTGTGGGGGTTTTTTTTCTAAAAAGGCCTGCTACTATTTGTGCTGATATTTGTTCCCCATTTATGCTGATCAGTGCATCTTTTGCCTTCAAGGATGCCATTAGTAATTCTCCTTTGTGTTCAAAAGCAGGAATCCATTGTGCAGCACTTGGAGAGCCACTCGGATGCAGGTAAAGAATATAACAGCTTGAGCAAGTGCTAATTACAACCAATTAAAGTTAATTGACCTCCTTTGGCAGTAAAATGCATAATAGAACTTGGTCTGTCCTTGCAAAATGGAGATCTTGCCTCTAAGCAAAAGAGTGAAGCAGGGTTTCATGTAGCAGCCCGTGGTAATTATGTGGGTATAACAACCAGGAAGCTGCTTGCTACAATTTGTCCTAATAACTGAGCTCTACTGTATCAGAGCAGCACAATAAAAGTGAGATTTCTGCTCCAGTCTATTTAGAAACCTAATTTTTACAGAGCAAATGAGCATCCCAAGATACCGATACTAATCTCTAGGAATGAGTTGGCAGAAAAATAGAGTCCCTTTTATAGGTAAGTAATGGTGTGAGCATAAAAAACAAAGCAGTTTTGTGCCTGCTGGTTGGAAATAGCCCTGATGCTCAGAGGTTCCATCTATCCTGGGCAGTGGGGAAGCTCTGGCAGTCCTGCACTGGTGCTTTGTCTGGGTGAAGGGTCTGCCCACAGTTCCTTGCCATGAGGTTGTCTTTGGCAGACTTGTGCAGGAAAAGCTGAGGTTTGTGGTGCTGCAGGACTACACCACTGCCATGGGCAGCACTGTGGACATGGTCAGAGGTACCCAAATAAGAGAGAGAAAGAGCAGGGGAAAGAATGGAGGGTAGGAAATGCAAAACTGTATGAATTCAAAAGCATCAGTGGTGAGTGCTAAATTGTACATCGCTGTGAAAAGTTGAAAAGCCATTTTTATTAGTAAACCAGAATTGATCCAGTTTCCATGACCATGCTTTGATGACTTTTTGCTTGGCAGGAACTGAATGCGACTGATTTTGCTGCTAACTTGGCCTTACTATGAACAGCAATAAAGGTGTTAGTCAGGTGGGGACTTTGATGTGACCAGTGACATCACTCTCCCTTCAGGGAATGTTCTGTGCTGGCTTGTTAATGAATTTCTTTCCTAATGAGTATCATTAAAAACCCTTTGATTAGCTATTTGTGTGAATGCCCTTCCTTTTTCCTCTAAGCTGCTACTTGCACCAGTGGTAGCAGGATTTTGCCCTAGGCAGAAGGTGTGCAGCTCCATTCCTCACCACATGAATACAAGTCTGAGGCAAACAGCAACAGTAAAGAGGGCGAAAAGAAAAATAATAAAAATGAAAAAAAGACCTCACGGATGAGTTGAAGTTATTTTCCACACGTGTACAACCTGAGCAGGCACCAGCATTCAGATGGGGACTGTCATTAGGGGAAATGAAGAGCAATAGGTGGTGATGGTGGAGCATGAAACAATAATTTACATACACCTTGAGTGCCAACGGGCAGGGAAACAAATAAAGCTGTAACCTGGGGAAAGGGAATGCCAGAAAATAAATGGACCACAACGAGCAAACAAAAAATGCCATGTCATAAAATGTAGCAAAAAGCCTGGAAAACAAAATTAAAAACAAAACAGGGCATTTGAAATCCAAGGCACTTTAATGAGATATTGATGGCACAGAAATTGCCTACTCCTATGCAAGACAAAGGAAGACTGAGAAACACAGAAACAATTAGGAAACAGATTTGGTTATCTAACATTTTATAGAAAGAGATGTGGCATAGCAGAGTACAATTAATCACCAATTGCCTGAAACACTTTCCTCTCCCAAGCTACTGCAGACCTGTCTCCCCTCCTCCCAGTCTTAAAATGACAATCACCCAATCCAGTTTGTATTTAAAATAACCCTCTGCCATTCTTTTCCGAGTCCCTCAAATATCCCAGTGAATTGCAGACACTGATAAATAAATATTTTGTATTTACTCTGGTGTCACAGGCTTCCAAGTACCTTCAGTCTACCCACCCCCTTCCTTCTCTTTTCCCACCAGGCATAAACTTCATCTGCATATTTTCTACCTTGTTGTTAGGCATATAATGAGGCTTTTCTATTTTTGTCCTTCTTTGCCCAGAAAGCTGTCTTAGCCATATCACACTCAGGGATGTATAAAAGTTCACTTTGTATTAGGTCTATGTGGAACATGAGGTTTAAGTTTAAACTAGGTCACTGGGTGCCTTTAGAGCATTTGTAACTAAGGGAGAGCCACTGATTGATGAGTCCTGATTTGAGTGGCTCAGCCCTGAATTCAGAGCCTGAGAAATCCAGAGGAATGATCACTGCTGCAGAAGGATTTTGACCATGTGTCTGCTGTGCCACACGTGATTCCCTGCATCAGCACGAGCACAGAAACGCACCTTGGAGCACCTGGAACAGTAAGTCACTCTGAACTCTGAACTCTACCTGCAAGTAGATCATGGCTCTGGTGAAATCTGTGGGAAAATTTTAGTCTTTCCTTCAATTGAGATGAAGGATCAGTTTCTGTCATGTATGAACAGAGTTTTGCCTGTCAAAGGACTCCTTTCTACTCTGCACTTTGCAGCCTTGGGACATTCAAAGACATTCTGATTTTCTCTACATGAATGTTTGGGTACATTAAAAACCTGTTTCCAAACATGGGACTTTAAATTTCTTTCTATCATACTTCATATTCTCTTTTAGACCTTTTGAGGGTTACCCATACCCCAAGTGTTTTCACAAACACTTATCACTAAGAATATTCAAAGAATAACCCTTTCTATATTTTCATATACTTTGCAGTCTCCTTCAGACCCATAAAAGAGAACAGATATGAATTTCAGCTTTTGATTTTGATATGTTGCACTTCTGATTTCATGGAAGGATTTAGAAGGCATGGCTTTCATAGAAACTGATATCAATTAGTTAATTGGAAATCTAACAGTAAAAGTACTAGATCTCTGAAATCAGGTAAGTACCCTTGTACTCTAGCTGAGAGTAAAACCTTTCAGTACTTGTACAACTACTTTTTCCTTAATTAATTGGATCAGAGAATTAAAGCATTTGGTGATATTTCTGGTAGTGTTTTCTGGGTGAAGAAACTTTATAGCAGTAGCAGCACTATTGGGGAGGGGAAGAAAAAAGCAAAATCCAGGTAAACTCAGCACCTTTAGTGAATACATGTCAAAAGCCAGGAAATGTTTGTTTTGGCAGGAATGTCTTTGTGCCTGCCCTGGCACTTCACTGTGACTCTCAGAGCTAGAGCAGCATGGCAGTGGAGGGCAAGGGGAAGAAAAGGAAAGTGAGAGAACAAAATGACATACAGTATTTCAACAACAGTTTTCAGGACGAAAAAGAATTCTTCTTTATTTTCTTAGACAGTTCTTTATCACATTATGGATCTAGTACACAGAAATTCTCCTTTTGCCCACAAGCCATTCTCTTTGAATGAATTTAAATACTTGCTCAAAAAGAAAATTTCAGCAGAAAAGCCCTTATGTTAGGAATCAAAACAATGTGGGTTTGTTTTCAGTGCAGGCCTCTGACTATCAATATTAGGATGTGTCAGTGAATTGATTATTGTTTGTAAACTTTTCCTAGTGCTGACAATAATAATGACAGAATGCTCTTAATTGGTCCCAGGGAACAGCAAAAGAGACACAAAATTTTCCTTTTTTTTTTTTTTTTAATTTTTTTGATGGTAAATAGATGGGCTTTTTCTGTCTAGAACTCAATATTTTCATTGTAGTCTTAAGGGTGTTTTGAAGCATCTTATGCTGTTCACTTTCTTAAATCTATCTGTTTATTAAGCTGAATGTTGTTGAGCATGAGGCTGACATTTGGTGGTTCTCACGCAGTTTCTAATAGCTGCAGGGTGCTCATTTTTGGAAGCAGTTTTATGATGCTACAGAATGTCTTCTCTGCTTTTGCTGGCACATGTCATGCCATAGAGCTGAAGCTGGAGCTGTCAGGACAGTGTGTCTATTTAGCAGACCATTGTTTGTCATCGAGCAGATATTCTTGGAGTTTTTTCAACTATATAGCATTGTTGCCAATGGTTAAGAATT
This sequence comes from Erithacus rubecula, assembly GCF_903797595.1. Classification (NCBI taxonomy): domain Eukaryota; kingdom Metazoa; phylum Chordata; class Aves; order Passeriformes; family Muscicapidae; genus Erithacus; species Erithacus rubecula. Next base: position 8,672,912 of record NC_136658.1, on the reverse strand, counting down.
TTAAAGCTTCATAAATGACTGTGCACAGGAAGATGAATCCAGCTGGCAAACTTTCTAGTTTTATGATTTTTGTAGAAGTCATCAACAGGGGAGCCAATAATTTTCACTCTCTGATGAAGCCTTCATTATGGAGCATCTGAAACCTTGTTGTAATGTGGATGACTTTGACATTATATCTACAGTTATGTGCTTGCACATCTAGTAGCACTCATACAATGGGAATTGAGCACCACAAAGAGCCTCTGAAAATAGAGCAACTAAATTTCCCTCTGCATTTATACAGTGCACAGGTTTAGGGAGGTTCTCTCATGCTATTAAAAATGTCTTTGTCAGATTCTTTTTATTTTAATTTCCAGGTACATAAAACCTACCAAATGTCAGCACTTGTAACTATCAGCTCTCAACAAACACAATCCACAGGGAACATGAGTCATGTTGGGCACAAAAAAGAGTAGGTAATGAACAGTTCCATAAGATACAACTGCAAAGGAAGGTCAGGTTAGCCCAAGACACTTTCTGTGTTTGTCAGATTTAATTTAAGGTTTTGTCTGTCCACAGATTCAGGAACGCTTGTCACAGGTGCTCAAGACAAGCAAAGAACAACTACAGTGAATAATAAGGTTATTGTGCTATAATGGTATTATAACACCTGAAGCAGCCATGGTAGCTATTGTTTCGTCCTTCTTTAGCATTGATTTTTTATTCTGAAATGAAATTGCTACAACTTTGACCTGCTAGTGGATTCTGTGATATTGAGGAAATGTTAATAAGGTTTTTTTTTCCTCCATTCCTCTTTTTTTTTTTTTTTTTTTTTTGTCTTCTACTTCCTTGCAATAGACTCAGGTTGATCTTACTTGAGGTGTAGCCAATTATCAGCACAATCCTGCTGATAAAGCTCTTCTGGATGGCTGCAATGAAAAAAGAAAACAATAACAATTGGCCAGTGCTGCTAAAAGGAGCTGTTCTAGATGTCTTTATAGAACTTGAAATTTTGTCAATTTTCACATCTCTTCAGAATGAAATTTCTTATTCAGAAAATTAAAGTTTTCTTTCAGAAAAATAGTTTGATCCATGCATTAATTCACTGCCAGACAGGATCTGATTCTTATCCTTTCATACAATTTTAGCAGCATCTTACTTACAAGAGTCCCAAACAATAAGTGGGGTTTGCTCAGAGTGCAATGCCCATCTCATCCTGCTCATAAAAGCCACCTGGACCTTCCTTACTAATGTAATTAATTTTTCACACCACTGTTCTTAAATTTATTATTTCCTTCCCTCTGGGCTGTAGCATTTTAATGTATTCTGGGTTCAGTATTCTTAATTTGTTTATTCTCAGTTTTCCTTACTTTTTTTAAGATATGATTTTTTTTTCTTTGATCTCTCTCTATTTCTTTGCTGTTTGCTTAAGGAAAGTCAGAGCCTGATGCTCACCCAGAGCAGACTAATTTACAGGTCGCCTGCACCTATATACCTGTTAAGGCACCTGTTGCCACTTTTACAGGTATATCTGGTATATGTTCAGATGTTACTTCCTTAGGTAACTTGTGTGATGTGAAAAATCCTGGTCAAATAAAATTCTGACTTTGAGAACCTTTTTCACAACTCCTAGACAAGCCTATCTCCCTTTATGATACGTTGTATTTACAAAATGCAACACAGCTTTGAGCAGTTCCACATTTTATCTTCCAAAATTTTCCTTCAAGTGCAAGAGTTATACCTGGAAATTCAAGGAACAGCTTCAGCCTCTCTAAGCATGCATCCACACAGCCTGTAAGGGATTTGGGATGGCTTGAGTTCAACACAGCTATTTAGGGAGAGACAGAACATCCTCACTCAGCTGGAGTCATAAATCATCATACAGCCTGGCACTGACAAATTGATCTTGGCCTGGAGCATCCAGGAGCTGTGTGAGAAACCTGTCCAGGGCAGGGGCTCAAACATTAGCAGCAGGCATCCTGGGATATGCTTTCAAACTTCACTGTGGAGGGGGATATGTAAACAATATGCTTGGGAGGCAAGTTTCCAGGAAAATCTATTGAAATTTTTAACTCTTCTTCAATTACTTTTCCTGGAATTTTTCGTTCAGTTCAGTTGCTATCTTTGTTGTCCAAAGGAGCAGGAGCAAGGTGGGTATCATTAGCTAATCAGGCTCATCTGTCAGCACTGATATGAGAAAAATGGCAAGCCAGCTGCAAATGAGTGTGCCAGAGGTGGCTGGTAAAGGGTAACCAGCTCATCAAACTTTGCTAAAAATGATGAGGCTTTTGGGTGGCACTTTAGGCTGCTGGTAGTTGGAAAACTGTTCTAATCAAACTCAGAAGCTGTCACATATGGTAAATCTCCACAGAGACTGAAAATAAGCTGAGAATTAATGACCTGCTAATTTCAATACTGATATCTCTTGAATGTCTCCTTTTCTTCCCCGAGATTTTTTTCTTATCCCTTCTCTCTGCCTTCCCAGTCTTATCCTTTATATACAAATTCCTTATCTCCCAAGCAGCCATTGCAGCACTTTTCTGTTCATGTGCCTGTGTGTGTACAATAGAGCTTAACCTGAATGGTACAAGGAGGCATTTGGGTATCTTAATCTACCAGCAAGTGATTGGCACGACTGGGGGGCTGGGGGCCACAGCCCTAGTAAGCTATTCTGTGAGAAAATGGCATCAACTTTGCCCATAAGAACACATTTCTTATTAATTAGTGTCACTGAAATGCTGCTTTCTGAACATTTTAATGTTTCAGCTAGCTGCCAATCTCTATCTGTTCACTTTAGCTTTCCCCCTGACTCTTTATTACATCTTCCACTCTTCTCTTCTATGGCAGTTTTACCTTATTTTTCTAATTTTATGGTTTTGCTATTACCATTCTGTCTTCCCTCTACTAACCTTATTTTCTACTTTATCTAGGATTTCCAACTCTCATCCTACTCTCCAACACCACCCTTCCCACCATCTAATGCTCCAAGATTATTCCTTCCTCCATCTGCATTGCTAATGTGAAATTCACTATTTAAATATGTCATTCTAATATGTGAATAGCTAAATCTCTGAGCATGCACAGAGAAACTAGATGTCTTCAGAAAAAATGAAGAGAATCAAATTCACTTGACTGCTAATGTGACTGATAGCCCTGTTTTATCAGCTACCTGGTTTCTGCTTGCTACAAAACCTTAAAGGATTTTCTTACACCTTGTATGTAGATGTACAACCATAGGAGAGGAATTAACAATTTGCTACAAACATACCAGTTCTTTAAAAAGGTCTTCTAGGAAAACATAAATCTTTTGGAGCTTGGGGGCAGAGCTTGCTGGTAATGCCTATTTTTTCTTTTTTGTAATCTCCATGGTGCTGTTACAGAAAGATTTAGAACTGCTTACAGGCCTATTGGCTGGGTAGTATAAGATGTGAGTACAGTAAAATAGTATTCTTTTTCCTCATTAAAATATTATGAGTCCACTTTGACATAAAATCCATAAAACCTATGGATTTGGAGAACTCTGAATCATTAATAACACAATGGCTTGTTTGTGGAATAAATATAAGGGAGAGATGAAGTAGAAATTAAATGTAATTGAAAAGGAAGTAAATTTTTGCTCAGATAATATACCTTACCAGTATGGTTTAGTTTATTGGTTTTAGGGGGAACTGAGGGGCTATCAGGGTGTTGGAAACAAGGAAGATGGATCTCCTTCTCTTTGTCCCATGTGCCAGCTTTCTTCTTTACTCCCACTGCCTCCCTTTCCAGATTCTGTAGGGTTTGTGCTGATTGGTGTAAATTATGGAAATGTTTCTTCTGATTTTTGCTGCTTGGGTGTTGAAAGGTAAACCTCCTTGGTGCAAGTAAACAAAACCAATCACAGTATAGGGATGCTGTGTTCTCATTTTCCCTTTTCCAGCATGAGACAATGGTTTCTGTGTAGACTGGAACCACAAAACTGCATTCACAGTTTCTGGGGTGCTCTTGTCCTCTGGCACTGCTGGCTGGGAACACAGAGATTTCACAAGTAAGTCTTCATTTCCACAAGTTATTTAAATAATCTGCTAAAACTTTTTATGTAAGTAGGTAATGGGATTTTTTGATTGTTTGTTTTCTTGAGATCTGCACTGCTGAACTTGAAGATTGGATGGATTTGTTGCTGGTATTTGTTGTTACATCAATTGCCTTTTCCCAATCCTTCTGAAAAGTCCAATATTTCAGAAGTGTGTATTGCAAAATGCTGGGCAAGTGTTTTCTATTGACACCAAACTAGTGAAAAGGCAGGTGAATTGTTTCACAGAGGAGATTACAGACTGGCAGCACTCTATGGAAGGCTGGCAGAGTTACAGAAGCAGCCAGCTGATATTCACAGCATCAATTACCAATAATGGATGGGATCAGGTCAAACTGGGCACCTCCAACTGGTTTTGGTCAAGGTTATACCTAGAATTCATATCAATTCATGAAAATAAAGGAATATTATATTACTAAAAATACTTTATTACTTATCAGAAATATTAATTTTATCTTATATAAATCTGAATAGTGTTATATATGAATACTAAGCAGCATTCAGCATTTTACTAAGATTCACGGATAAATTATGCAACAAAAATTGTTGCTCTCTGTTGCTCTGCTGTCAAGATTATAACTAACAAAAACAGGCTGAAAAAAGCCCTCACACAAGCTGAGTAAAATTTCTATTTTGACAAAATAATGCTCCTTGAAGCAGGTTTCATGAACCAATAAAGCAATCCATGGATGTGCGAATTACAGAATTACCTATTAAATGAGAAAATAAATGCCAGGGGTTTGGGAGAACATTATGTTTGGTGTCATAGTCTGATAAATCTGTTTTAAAATGTAAAAGGATTTAGAGAGATCATTACTTAGGCTAGGATTAGTAATAAATAAGCAAAAGCTTTTTTGCTAAAGCCCTAGGTGAACAATGGCACTTGAAAATGAAACACTGGCAAGATGCCCATCTCCTCTGGGAAAAGAAGGGAGAGCCAGCAGTTCCTCTTTGTAAGCAAACAGCCCACAGAACACCAGAGTCTTCCTGGTGCATTAAGAGAGTGTCAACAGGGCACACTTTTTGTGTGGTTTTGTGATTACCTGTTTAATCATAAGTGATGGTTAAATTCAGAGGCAAATACAGGGCTGCTGCATTTTTTTTCCATCTGCTCTTTGAGGGTCGTATGTTTACATCTAAGTTCCTTTTTTCCTCATCTGTGTGTATTTGGTTTTGGTTTCTTAATTTCCTCTTCCAAATGTGTCTCGCAAGAATGAAAAGATTGAAATGTGACCACAGATTTTAAGATTGTTTTGCCCACATGTTTTCAATTTTTTTAATATATGTCTTACTGGAACCAGACACATTCCAGCACAAACACACACTCACAGAGGGCAGAATTTTCCTACTGCAGTAGTTCTGGCACAAGACACTTGCTCCTCATAATAATCTACCTGAGTGAATGGGGTGAGGATGATTCACACATTAAAAAAAAAAAAAACATGGTGCCAAATTCAGCATTTTGAGTATGAAATATTTAATATTAGGAAAATTTTCTCTACTGGGAGTCAAAGGAAGAGGTTGCCCATAGGAGTGGTGGATGCCCCATTGCTGGAAGTGTTCAAGGCTGGGTTGGATGGGGCTCTGAGCAGCCTGGTCTGGTGGAAGATGCCTTGACCATGGCAGGGAATTGGAACTAGATGCTCTTTAAGGTCCCTTCCAACCCAAACCCTACTTTGATTCTGTGAAATGGGAAAAAGTTGATCATTGTGTGTTTTCTGGCAAATCATAGCTTGGATTGTTACTTGCATCCATAATTCCAGGTTAGGTTTTTGTACAAAGTAAGTTTTTTAAGATGATGTATTTAAGTTTTTGATGAAAACAGTTAAAAGGCTGTTTGATCCACTGCCTTAAAAAGTGGCACCACAGCATGTATAAACATGGCAACAAGTTCCTGGAATTCTCCCATATGGAATACAAAGAGCCCCATTTCACCAGTGTATGTCACTGGCATTTAGACCCCACGAAATTAAAGGCATGGCTTGCCCCCATCATCTGCTATTTATTCCTGGTACTATTTAAAAGAAAACCACACCTGAGAGCTTTAAGACCAGCTCCCTCAGGGAGCTGAACCCCAGAGGAACAAGCCCCTCTGCCCTGTAATTCCTGCAGACCCCTGAGGAGGCCAATGGCACAGGGGTATTTTGCAGCCATGGCCACTGGGCCAGAGTGGAATGGAAGCAGCAGCAAGAGGAGTTCACCATCTCTAAGGATTACCAAAAAAAAAAGGTAATTGTTTTTATAATATTTTTTATTCTTTTTTTTTTTTTTTTATTTTCCCTAATATCTACATATATACACAAGCAATGGGATGGGACTGCTGGAGCAGCTGACTCAAAGCTTTATTCCATCATAATCATCAGTTTCATTTTATAGAGCATGGGAGATGGAACAGCTTCAACTGCAAGCACAGCAGATGAAGTTCTCGTTGTTACAAAGTCTTTAACAACTTTTTAACCAATTGCATAAGAACATCTTGCTTTGAACAATGCTTGCTTGTAATAGATTTAAACAATGGATAAAGCTGCATTATAAAGCTTTTATATTTCTACCATCTTGCATAACACATTTTCCTAAAGCCTATCTCTATACAGCTCTGGTTTCTTACATGGAAACATGAGCCAGAATTTCAATCTTGTTTGGCTTGTCAAGAAAAAAAAAGTGAGTTTTCTTCCACTTCCTACAGGATTCTGAACATCTCCTGGTGCTGTAGAATCACCTCTACAAGGGTAACCAAAAAAGAATTGCTGTAATGCTTGGGATCTGGTTTGGGGAAGGGCTGCATTTACTTCTTGGGGGGCTCATGTTTGTGGCTTGCATACAAAAGAGGGGATATGCTACCTTGGTGTAAAAATGGCTTGTGCTGAGCACCTGCACTGGGAACATCATCACTGGGAACTGAATCCAGGAGCAGCAATTCCCTGTCCTCAGGGCCAAGTGATGCAGCAGGGCTGTATTTGTGCTGCTCTGCACCAGCCTCCTACTGCTTGGCTTCCCATGCTTATCTCCACAGTGCTGAAACCTAGATATTTTCTGCAGGTTTCTCCTTGAGTTCACAGTGTCTGAAATACAATGAGAACCATGGATGTCTTTACAGCTCAAAACTGAGCTGCTTCATGGGAGCCATGGGATCTGCAAGGCAGCAGAAGCACTTGGGACAGCGGTGAGAAAATGTTTCTTTCAGAGAGAATTTTGTTTATATTGCTTAACCCTGATATGGAACAGAGTAGCAACATATTTAGATTATCCCTACAGCAAAAAAAACAGCAATTTTGAAACTCCCTGAAGTAAAAATGCATCTTTTTCTAAATTTCTAGCGACAGATGGGAGGCTGTGTTACCCTCCTGGCTGTGAGGGGCCCCTGAGGGTGTCCAGGCTCTGCAGTAATAAGGCTCTGAGTAACCTCAGAGGGGTGTCTGGCTCTGCAATAATAGTCTGAATGCAACAGTGCTTTGGTCACCATTGCTCCTGTTCCCCAAAATTGCTCCTATTTTAAGCTGTCAATTTTCAGACTCAAACCACGCTGGCTTTGTAATGGATACAGATACTCCCCAAGCAGATAATGTTTTCAGAGAGGAGATCTCATCCAGTTTCTGAGCCCAAAGCACCTGGGTGACAGCAGTGTGACAGTGCATAACAGCAGAGTTTGGATTACCCCTAATAACTTCTGCAACTGGGTGCTTTAGCTGCCCTAAACCAAGGAGCACAAGCACAGGGCATTTTGCATTCCATAAAAATGGGAAAATTCCCTCTTTTTTCGTGTATGTGTATGGCACATTTGTAGTTTCTAAGGAGTAAGTCATTGGAATGTTTCTATTACACTCATGGAAACAAATTTATATTTTCCACATGTCTCTGGTCCTATGGATTAAGAGAAGGTTTCATTTTTTTTTATTTTCTGGTAAATTCAAACTGTTAGTTGTTGTTTCATTTGTTGGGCTTTTTTTAAAATGGAGCAGAATAGTTTTTGTATTTATATTCTGCATTTCATATCTGAAGCTTTTGGTGTTAAGTATGCATTGTGTGTGTGTTTCACAATGACTGCCCCAACACACACACTCCACATATGTTTCCTCTCCTGATTTGAATAGAAATCTAACACTGCAAGTGAAGTACACTGAACTACTGTTTCACAAGCTGTCATTTAAGTGATAGATGGTAAATTGGAATTTTGCCATGCAAATTAGTTAATGCTCAGATGAAGCCAGTGTTTAACTATTCAAATAAGATCTCATTCTTGATCAGCTGTTTCAGCTTATATCTCCAGTGAAGCAGACAACTAGCTTTCAGCTGGAGCAGACAACTAGAACTCCACAAAACCATCAACTCTGCTCACTTAGGGCTCTCTCAGAAGATTAAATGATGTTCGAACAGCACTGATCTGTAGCTATCAGCTGGAAACAGCCAAAGATGCTGTTTCTTCAGGCAAAAAATTGTGATAGTTGGTAGTATTTTGAAGAGAAAATTTACATCTCTGGAATCCACTGCATCCAGAAATGTGAAAATATAACAAACTCACAGTGTGACCTTTCTTTTAACAAGAACATATGTAAAATTCACACACAAAGAATAGTATATTTAGAATCTTAGTGGGTGCCAGGAATATCTCCTATAGCAAAGTTCCCTAAGCCTACATTTTAAATGCATGTAACCTTTCTTTCAGCAGTTTCATACTGCTTTTGTGCACAGGAGACCTTTGAAATCTGGGAGGAAGAAAGCCCCTTGGCTATACATAATGCCCTGTCTTTACCTGAGAAAACTCCACTCTGTTTCACATTTATAGCACTTCATTTCAACCTATTTTTCTTGGATTCCTTAGGGAAATTTCAACCTGTCAAGTAACTGAGAAGGAGACATCTACAGAGCCAGTCATGCTTCCTCAGCAGGACTTGCAGCAGCCTTGGTTATCCCTGAGAGGTACCAAAGCCTTAACAAGGGTGGAGGAAGAGGAGCATCCTTCCCACTGCAGATCTTCTTCATGGCCCTTCACTGGAGTCTCCTGGAAAGAATTGCCACAGTCTTTTGGAGGTGAGGAATAACTGCAGCTGAATTTAACTGCTCCTGGCTCCTCACAGTTGTTCTCAGCAGTTCCAGTGTTTGCCTTTCTCACAAGCCTCACAACACCTGCTTTTCCAGCTAAAGCACTTGATCCTGCAGTACAGGTGAGAGTGATCTGTGCTAGGAGCTCATAGCATGCTGCAAGTGAGGATGGATGGTGGGAGTACAGCAAAAGTGTTGTGCTATTTCAAAAAAAGTGGGCACAGGAAAAAGAGGTTTTTCCCCACTGAAAAAAAAAAAAAAAAAAAAAAAGAAATCTCATCACCTGTGCCTCCAACAGTGTGAATGACACTATGCATTTGACATTAAGGGTGACATTTTATCATCAGTGCTGTTTTTTTTCAACCTCCTCCAAAATCATACCAACTTTCTCTAGAGATGTTTGTAGCACATATCTTTTCAATTTTTGGGAAGACTGCACACAGTAGAGACACACCTGGTTTTCTCTTAAGTCCCTCAAGACAACATCAAATATTTAGATGCCACAGAGTGTGGCAGGGACAGAAGGACCAGTCCCACCCACTTGTTCTTCCTGAGGTGATGGGTGTGCTGGCTGCCTCAGCTGCTGTCAGCAGGGACAAGCTAAACAAGGTTCTAAAGAAAGACAGAGTGCTGGATTTCCAAAAGGAGGAACTACTGAGGGAACAATAGCAGAAAAAAGAAAATCGTGTTTGTGATGTCCATCAGTGGGCAGGGAAGTGGGAGGAGGAAGCCAGAGAGTGGGAGAAGCACCAGAAGAAAGGATTTACAGAGTGTGGGGTTATAAGAAATCAGCCCCAGGTTTTGTCAGCCTCCAAGGGGAGGGAGGAGACAAAGCAAATGATGCTTGGAAGGGAGCACAGAGACCGATTATAAAGGAAAGCTGTTAGTTTATACAGTTACCAATGCTAGCAAAGTCCTTTGAACAATTCTTTATTTGTGTAGCTTTATGTGTGTATGTATGGAGTGGGCCATTTTCCTGTTCACTAATGTGTATTCTCATCACATCCCATTCTTTATAGGCATCTTAACAGCATCTATACTCTGAAGACATCTGCTGAAAGGGGTGTAGGTACTCAAATCAGTTTGGGCTAGTCCTGGCATTTCTCCCAGGGATCTGACTCAAGGAAGAAATGTGTTGCTATCATTTGCAAGATGTTCACAATGCAGCTCTGTACCAAAGGAGACTGTGTAGCATGCCACAATTTGAAATCTCTTTACAGTCTCTTTCCATTAAAACAACAAACCTTGGCAACTACCATCTACTCTTTTCTGATTAGCAGCCAGCCAATTATATCACTTAGAATGCACTTAATTAACGAGGATGCAAGTTCAAGGCACTGTCTTTGTGTAGTTCGAGTTGTGCCTTAGGAAAAATTTACTTTTGTATTCCCTTCTGTGTGTTAATTTCCTCCACTGCTTTTGTTAATCCCTCCTACATACAGTAGCTCCCCTGCAAACATGATTTTAGCAGTGACCTCAGAGTGTTCTGAGTGTCTTCTAAAAGTCAGTTATTAAAAGAATTCTGTTGTCTCAATCCCTTAGTGTGACCTTCAGTCTCTAGAGTAGCTCTGATGGTTTGAGTGGGAAGAGCTGCAAGAGTCAAAATCGCTCCAGTGAATCTGGGCTTGACAAACCATGTTCTGTGTTTGTGGCTTACCAGATGGAAGAGCTGCTGTAAGGTCTGCAGTCAGAAGGGCAGACATGCTGGCTGTAGAGGGGATGGAAACAATAGGATAGCCTTCAGCATGGTCTAAGCATCCAAGCACAACCTAATGACCTTCTGAGCATTCATGGTGCACTGAGCCTATAGCAGCAGCCTGGTTCCTTTGTTCTCAGACCATAACTGCTCTGTCTGGTGGGGTGTGTCACCCTCTAAAACTCAGCAAAGAGTTCACTGGGATTTAGGTGGCTCTGCCCACAAATATACACAGAAACACACAAACATCTCTGAGCTGTGTTAGAATTGATGCCTGATGTGATTAGTCACAATGTTTACAGAAACTAGGCTGTGGTTCAAGATTGTGATGCAAATATCACAGTTTCAGGGTGGCTCTAGATGAAAGGCCTTCCCATTATAAGGTTTTTTCTCTTGGTGAAGTCATAATAGTGATAAATTTCTTATGGCACAGACATTTTTATACGTAACAAAGTGAGTGCCACAAAGCACAAGTTTGGAACTTCATTTTCCTGTAGTTTCAGTAAAAGCAAGATCATAGATTGTGAAGAACAAATCACAGATACATGTAGTGAGTGTTAACAAAATTTAGGAACAAAACTAAAGTCTCAATGTAGTATGATTTGATATGATTTACTGAATCAAGGGGGTTGAGATTTTGCATTGAGTCCTACAGATAAAATAAATTAATAGAGGTCTTCAGGTTTGTTCTTTATCTAAACTGTTTTTCAAAAGTACATTTTTTCCCTCTCAAAATGTTTGTAAATATGTGCTTTCCTGCCCTACTGTCTTGTCTGACAAATCTAAATCCATGTCACACGAGATTTCAATTTTGCAGTGGGAATTCTGCTTTTAACTTTCCTTGAGTATGTTCAAGACTTTCTGATTTAAACCTAATTCTCCTGCCTCTAAATAAGATTTAAGTATTAAACATTCTTAATCAAAACTGTATTTTCCACAGGGGGTCCCTGGCCAACTTTTTCTTTATGCCTGTTCAGATTATATCACAGTGGCCCCAGGCCCTGTCTGGTGACTGCCATAGGAAAATATGATAACAATAATAAACCAGCTATGCATTCAATCCCCCCTGAAACCCTTCATTAGTCTCTCTCCCTGCTGTAGCACTGCAATGGGAATGCCAGAATGAGAGCTGCCAGGAGGGAGTAGAAACTAAAGTCCTGGCAAGAGCCACAGAAGTGCTTGTCAGTGGCTGGGGTGGGGGCATAGGTTTGCTCTGCAGTTATTCCAACCAGAGGGCACAGTCACACCATCTGACAAAACCTCAGGGTTTACACTCTGCCTTCAGAATCTGGTGAAATTCTACCTCCTTTTGTGCTGCTAGTCTTCTCCAGCTGATGTGCCTTGGGAAAGAGCACTGTGAGCCTAAAAATCTTAATTTCATGAAAAATGTTAACAACACTATTAAAGACACCACTGAGCTTTCAGATACAAAGTATAAGCTGCATGAAAAGTATATGCAAAAACCATTCAGGTGCTGGTTTCGTTTTTTGTTTATGACACTTTTCTTTTGTCTTCAGCAGCAAGAGTACTCTGCAGTGTGAAGTTTTCCTTTGTTTGTGGCTGCCTTTTGTACCATTTTTCTTTCATGTTGCCACACTCAGTGAGACAAAACTGCAGGTAAAGGAGGAAAAGAGTCTGTGGAAATTGGGGTGGACAAGGAGCTGGCTTCACATGCAGATGCAGAAAACTTCACACCCTGGGAGACACCTAGCTAGGAGGAAGGACATCCTTCACATCATGGTGAGAGAACAGAAATAAGAGTTGGCTAATGGGAGCTAATATGTAACCAGTTTGTTATAAATAAGGTGTTGTTCTTGGTTTCCATATATGGTTGGCTGGCTGCCAACTGCATTTATGATTTTGTTCCTTATCCTCATTATTGTTTGGGCTTTCTGGGTTTTGGGGTCTTGGGAAGTTGCTCCTTTTACTGTGAAGTTTCTACATTTGTTCTTGTTACATTAGAAGCTCTTTGGTTTTTGGCAACTCCATCATTCCCATCTCTATATTTTCCCCATGGACTCCCCAGCTGGCCTGGTTCTGTTACAGCCACTCACAGTGGCCATAATAGACTGGATGGTTCTTGTTTTAAGCTAAATGTTTTTAGAAGCCCAAGTATCATAAAAAGTGAAATTTTAGGATCAAATCTGACTTAATTTTATCTCATTAAAGGGTTCAATCAATTGATTTAGGGTGTCTTCTTCTAAACTTGCTTTAGAGGTATTTTCTCAGCAGATGGACATGGCACTTTTCCATTTTATCTAATGTTTCTCATGAAGACTATAGTAGTATGATCAATTGTCACTAGAAATAACTTTGAATTTTCTCATTACTGCAAGACATTAAGATGTCAGGATATGATTTACTACGTTGAGTGACTTTTATTTCATCTATTTTTCAGAAATCCTGTGACTAGTTTAAATTTCCATTTTCCTGGCATTGTATCTATGTGTGTAGTGAAACAAAGAAAAAATTGACTAACACATTGAAAGCATTAAGCATTTGAAGCTGCCCTGCTAGACAAATACAACAGCAGCACAGTGCACCATATGAAACCAAAGCAGCCACCTGGAAGAGAAGGAGAGAAGAGCTTAGGCTATTATCAGAGTCTTTGAAACCATTTTGACGGCAAAGATAAGCAGTGACATGAAAGTGAAAATTAGAATATCCAGACATCTTAAAAGTCTGAAAATATGCAATGCATTTCTTCTGGTCTTTTGCATTTGATACAATTTCTGTTGACTTCCTGGCAACAGGAATTTTCCCTTATACACCTTGATTAATAGGGGTGCAGTGAATGGCTATGTAAGAGTCAAACCTTACCCATGGGTTAGCACCACAATATGTCCATTTTTCTGGAGTGGCTGCACTTCAGATTCCTTATGCTGCTGTTTGCTGGAGGAGGGCTCTGAAAAATGAGACTGGTGGCAACCAGTGTGGCTACCACATCAGGTGTACATGATTTCACTGATTTCACAGAGGTAAAATGCAGTGGTGTGGCAGGTGTCAGGTGGGATTTGTGTTATTTACATCCACAGATGTCTCTCAGGAGAAAAAGTTTAAATGAGAGAATTACTTCTTGCTGTAAACTCAGACAGACCTCAATATCTGCAAAATCTCTTGCTGATTTGCAAACCAAGTACATTCTGTATGTACAGTCTGGTGTGTTCCAATGGGCACCTTCTCCAGCATCACAGCCATGAAGCAGTTCTGCTTGGCTGCCTGGGAGAGGCATCCCTCCTGTCTGGGCATGCCAGTGGCAGTGCTGGCCAGCCCTTCTGGAAGGCAACTCAGTGGTTTCAGCCACTGGGCAAGACAGAGGTGGCTGTGGCAGTAACAAAGAGTGTTTTCCTGGCACAAGGTATTTTATCAGGGGGATTTCATTTGAGAAATAGGCAGGGGCACTGGTGTGTGGTGGGATGCTGCACTTGTGTTAAACCAATAAACAGAATAACAGAATTTATTTCTGCTCAGGGTGACTTTCAGAAAGAGTAGCTCAAATGCTGTTAGTTTTCTGTGGCTGTTTAGCAATTAGCTCAGCAGTGAATTTTCATAGCTACCTCCGTGACTTGCATATCTGCTTCATTTTACCAGCCAAAGAATTTAAGTCTAAAACCACAGGCAGAACCTTTAGAACCTGAGCAAAGCATTATTTAAAATAATTTAACAGTTTCCCAGTTGAAAAATAGACTTATAGCACTTAGGATGAATAGGGAAGCCAACTTTGTCACAAAAATATAAAGCAACTATAATAGCACAGAAACCTCCTGGAACACAGAACATTGTACTCTTAATTGGGTTGCAGGTGTACCTCAGTGACTAATGGATTGCTCTGGATGCTGCTTACATAGCAAGTTTCCCCTCTAGCTGGTGTAGAAAATGGCTTTCAGCTCCTAGTTTCTGTTCTGGTGAGACTGCACAGCCACATGTGCAAATAGACACGTAAACCAAGGTGGAAATAGTAACTAAACAATGAAAGGACACACCACATGCAGTGTATCCACAAGAAAGGCTGGGTCAGATCTTTGCTCTCTGACAAATAAAATAAGCAGTGTTAGCAACTGGAGACAATTAATGTTTACTTCTGAAACAAAAGTGAACATGAAGGGCACTTTCAGGTTTTTTGTCCATCAGATTCTCACCTATGAATGATGACTGCAGGGTTTGTCATGGACCAACATCTACTGCAGAGCATAAAAAACGTTTGTGACTTACTTGGGGCTGCACAAATTGACCTGCCAAAAGAGCACCTGGGATAGTGAATGTCTTAATCTGTTTCACTTGCTTTTTATTTTTCTCCCTGACACTTTACTTTTTCACATAAATACCACATAGAAAATAAAACCTCTCTCTTTACATAATTTTAGTGTTAATATTGCCCTGAACAATTATTTTGTAATGTACATTTCAAAGTGCTTAAACAGTCTGGAATACTGTGATATTCTGATGGCTCTGTGGATATATTTAGTTTGCCTGAAATATGGCCAAATGAACAATTGAGACATATTCGGGGGAAAAATCAGCTATTAAAAGAGAATTAGAATGTTATCATAATTAAATATGGAAGAGTCTTGCAGAATATCAAAGCAGTGCATAGACTTCATATATTGCTCATGAGGAGCTTTGTGTGCTGTAAAAATGCAGGACAGTGAGTACATCTACAGAATTTAATGGGAAATACTGCACTTGGATAGGACATAATTAATACACAGCCTTTTCTTCCCCTTCCACCCTTGAAACATCCCACAGAGGTTGGTGATAGTCTCTCCCTTCTAAAACCAGTGAGGAATTAGGACTATATTGTGAGACACTGATGTGGGTGCTCCTTTTGTATGGTCTCTGGCTGATAAGGACACTCAGGATGCTGTTCAGCATCCTTTATCTGAGAGGATTTGAACTGAAACCTCCCAGGGGAGTGCCCTAATTAGCACTCTGTGGGCCAGGCTGAGGTTTCACACTCATTACCTTTTGTTGGAGCTGCTCTGACGTCTGTCAGATTTTGTGTTTACAGAATTTCTGTTTAAGCACCTGTACATGTCCTGACCATCAGGCCATATGGTTAAGGTGTGATGTGAGACATCAAGATATGTAGGGGATTATTCTGCTGGAAAGTTTGGGGTGCATGGTGTCATTAGGGCTTGGGATAGCTTTTGAGGATATAAATCAGGCATCTAATTGATAACTTTAGATGCCCAAATCTCTTTTAATTCCCTGTGGGACATATTCTTGAGGTTTTCCCAAGAAAGACTTTATTTTTCAGCTGAGCAAGAAAATTATGCAGAGAAACATTACTTACAGGCTTATTATAAAATCCTGACTGTGCAGTACAGATGCAGCTGCTTGCAATTCATCATCTAACTTCCCTGAAGTTCTGTTGGTGGATGGCTTTAATAGACACATTCTGCCAGTAGATGTGATACTGCTTGTATTTATATGCAATATTTTAAAATACATGTGTACCTGCATGAAGCACACAAGGTCTATGTCTGTTGGGCTTTGTTTGGGGGGTTTTTTGGTTGCTTTGTTGGTTTGGGTGTTTTGGGTTTTTTTTAATCTAAAATCTTGCAAAATGGCACATTTTTCTCCACTTACAAAATCAAGCCCTAATTTTGTGATCTACATGGAAAACCTGGTTGGGATCAGAGAGATTTTATGCTACTGAGGTCTGTTTGTGTTTAAGTCCATGTTCCCTCACTGTTATCCTTATGCATGATATATGTTCTGTTTATTTTATTGGAGTCTAAGCTTTCCCATCAGCCTTATACTAAAGTGCTTTTTTGATTAGAATGGACTAATCAGATGACAAAATTTATTCTACTGATACAACCCTTGTGACAAAAATGTATTTTGCTGATGCACCACAACACAGAGGTTGGTTTTGAAATCTGAAGAAATAATTCATTCATTATTACATAATTTTAGTAATTATTTGTTAAGAACTTTACTCCTGGATGATAGCACTTAAAAATGAGACATGATAGCTCCTACCTTTGCCTCTGTGACTTAGATGATTAATGGAATCTCCCATACTATGCTTCAAAATGGTTTCTGTCTGCCTGTGCTGGGCCAAGAGACTCTATTGCTCAATCAGCTAAAAATAATGTGGAGAAAAATGCCATTCTTTTTCTTACAGTAAGCCTGATCCTCTGACTATAGTAGCAGCTTCTACAAAAGATGAGCAAAATCCTTGTTTTGATTGGGTTTGAACAAAGAAGTGTTTGTGGATGCAAAATTTGGAATATTTTTTTGTTATGTTAGCTCCTCTTGGAAACTTGCTCATTTAGCACAGCTACAAGATAAAGGTAAATGGAGATAATGACAAAAAACTTCCATGTGCAAGCTTCCTTTTTTCTTTTTAGTGCATTGTACAGTGTGCAGACAGATGCAAACTGGAGCTTCAGGGAGCTTGACTGATAAAAGGCTTCATCTTGACCAGAAAAGAATGATCTGGTGATGAAGCTAGGAAATATTCTTATTGTTCATGGCCTTTCACTTCCACATTTAATTAAAAAAAAAAGAAAAAAAAAAAAAAAGAAAAAAAATTGCCAATTTTCTTTGGATGAAGCATTTTCACTGTAGATTACAACTGACACAGAAATCAACCCCAAACTTAATTTCTGTGATTAATCCTTTATAGATTTTCTTTTGTTATTCAATGCAACTGGCTAATGATTAATACCACCTGGGAGAAGGAGATTATGCAACACCAGAGTGGCATGGTGTCCATACACTAGGTCTGTGTTAATTCACCATGCAGCTGTCCAGAGAAAAGCCAACCCAGCAGAGAGGCATATGGGTATGGATATGGAAAGGAGGAGGGGAATAATGATAATTGTTTTGACAAAAAACAAAGTAAGCCTTTGGAAATCTATGTAGGGTTCTGCTGGGTAGGCAACTACCCCACAGCCAGAATGTCATCAGTGGTTTCTTGGTGTGGAGGAGCATTCACACTCTCCAAATACCTGCAACATTTGTTCTTACACCTACTCTGTAACAGGCACCTTCCCCCACAACTCCCCTACAAAGTAAAACCACAATCCAGCCACAACTTCTACAGTAGCCAACATACAATAAGCAATAAGCATTGTATAGCATTTCCATTGTGAGAAAAACCACTTATTGTCATGCAGCCTTAGTTTTAAAATCTCAGAACAGATGGCCATACTTTGAAATCATGAGTATTCTCCACAGACAAAGGGCTTTTGTCCAAATGGATCTGAGTGCCTATATATATGGAAATACAAACTTGTGCAATATTACACAACAGGGTCTGTTGGTACACTGGGAATGTAAGAACAGAATGCAGTGCCACAGTCTAGGTGACAGTATATATGGCTTAAAGACTGTGCAAAGCTTATTTCTGTTCCAATATAAAGTCTCTTCATCCAGGGAAAAGTCTTATTGTGTGCTGAAAATTAGAGAAGAGGTCTTGCTGAGGAATTTTCTCCTCTCAAGACCAATTCAATTATGTCAGAATTTGACTTACAAAATTAAGTCTATAGCAATTATGAAGAATAAAAGGGAATCCTGAGATTATAAATATGAAGGTTTTTTGCAAAAATGAATACCACTGTTTTTCACATTCATATATTCTGGACTTCAGTCCCTTGAGTGGAAATATTATAAAGCCCTTAGGTGCTTTTTTTTTTTTTTATCACCTTTTTTGTTTTGATCAAAGGGTCATTATTCACCACAAATGTCAAGTTTTGCTCAGTGTGGTTTTCCCAGTTTTATTGGGGAATTAGAAAATGCCTCAGTCTTTAAATGTACATAGAAAAGTGCCCAGATGTTTGGTTGGGTTTTGTTTGTTTGTGTTCCTTCATAAAGCAGGGATCATGAAGGACATGTGAAGGAAATATTTGGAAAGTAGAAGGAATAGGAATTGGTGAATAACAAGCTGACTGAATTGGGACTCTGAGGCAACTGCAAGGTCAACATTGTTATTACAGTTGGACTTTTTCTCTCCTTGTGGCCATTTAAACATATCATAAACCAGTGATATTTTGGGAGAATAATTCCTATCAATGATAGGAACTCCTCTAAAATTTCTAAATGAAACAACATAAAAGTTACTTGATTTGTGATTCTTGTTAAATTAATAACCAACATCAAAATGAGAAAGGAGAAAGTGTGACTAAAAAAATGTTTGAAGGTCATATAGGGCCAACATCTACTGATAGCTGAAGAAATGAGTTTGTCTTGTTAGTAAGTGTTTCTTTTAAGTTGTAGAACTGCAAGAGACAGAGTGATAAGTCAGTTTAAAGATTTAGACAACTTCAGAAAGTGTTTTTTCTAAAGAATTGGCTACATGCTTGTGCCCATTGTTAGGAAGAAAGTCATATAAATACTGAGAACATTTTTGTCACATTCATAATTCTGTGAACTCCATGTATGCTTCAAATACTACCCTTTAGTGGTATGTGAATTTGGGATGACTTGGGATTCAGCTGAAGATAAGAAAGATGTTCCATGAAAGACATTTAATTTTATTTTATTTTTGTCATTCTTTATTGACAATAGTCCAGCACCACCAACATAACTTCTTATATCTCAAGTCCAGTCCCTAATAGCCTATGCAGTCAGATCTGCCCAAGCTTGTAAAATGATACTGTAGAGCTTTATAAACATTTTATAAAAAAAGTTCATAGACAGTGAAAGTATGACAGTGAACATTTACAGCTATTTTTATAGCACAAAGAACAATGTTCATTACTTATGAGAAATTAGTGGAAGATTCTATTATGATCCCCCAATAAAACAGCATTTTGTAGAGTTTTAATTCTTTGTCAAAATAACTGAAGTACTTTCTTGTCCCATGAAAAACATCTGAGAATTTGCTGCTTTTTCAGCAATGACAATCTCAATAGGATCTGCTATTTCAGGAACACAGTTCTTAAAATATCAATGTGCAAAATGTCTTATTGAAAAAAATGAATAAAAATGAGTGTGGGATACAAGTTAGTGGGTATTCAGTATCAGGAAGGCAATTTGATTGAAAGCTATTAATATTATCTCATTAGAAGCATTAGAAGAAACAACTCCCATTATTAGACTTCTAGTTTCTCAAAAGAACTATGACTAGGCAAGAGACACTCTTTTCCACTCCTGCATTTATTAAAATCTTCACTCAATACCTATTTCTATATTTAGGTGATGATATCACAGCTCATTACCAGTGAGCAAATTAGTTTGAATCAGAATCCAATCTCCCTGTCGTTCAAGGGAATAGAGTGCATGGAAAGTGCTCTCAGTGGTGCTCTGCAAGGGATTTTTGCTCACCAGCATTTTTGCTCACTAGAACAAGTTAGTAAGGGACAGGACATACTGTTTTTTATCCCTGACCTGGGGTATGAAGATTTTGAACAGATAAAGTGATTTTTTCTCATAAGTGTGAACTTTTTTCTCTTTGAACTCTCTTCCTTAATATTTTCTGGATCAGTCAAATCCTTTTTCAGAGCAAATATATTGGTCTTATTTGGGGAATCTTTAATTAATGCTAACCAGCAGAGGTAAAGACATGGCTATAGGTGCAGTGACAAAGCTATAGGAGATTTGGAAAGCCTAGAACTGAGATTATGAAAAAGTAGGAGACCAGTGGCTTGGGCCACTGACACTTCAGCAGCTCCAGCACTGAGGTCACTTATTGCTGAGAGAGTGATTTACATTCCTCTGGGCCCCAGTAAATAAGTTATCACCCCACACCATGTAGGAAAGTTGTAAACAGGGGGTATTTTGAGAAACCATGCAGCCTGACTGCTGGGGCCAGGAGCAGCACATATAGGTCTAAGCAGAAGAGCAAGATAAATTTTGGTGCCTTCCAGTTCCTCCATGATTGTCCCAACCCCAGCACTAAAAAAACTGAGTCCCAGCCCTTCTGGCTTTCACAGAGAATGTGAATGTGTATCAGTGTGTGTGTGAGAGAGAGAAATCCAGTAGAAACATTTTGATGGATTTGACCCAGTTTTGCAACTATTTTTCAGGTCAGCTGAACCTGTTCCTTTTTTTTTTTTTTTTTTTTTTTTTTTTTTTTTTTTAATGAATAAATCATTTGTCTAAATTCTTCTGCTCTGCTCTAATGGGGTGAACAACTGATGATTGTAAGGTGATGTATAACATTCATCCATCTTATTAGATGGTCACAATAACTGAGCTAAGTAGTTAATTAAGGTGGATGTATCCCAGTAGTGCATCTACTTCACCCTGAGCAAAGGGAAATGAAGGAATAGTTGAGGGCAAATGTTTTGGAGCTTTTGAAGGTTACTTAAAGACTGAGTGAACATCTTGATCAAGATTTTCCCAGTCTAAGCCAGTTGTCAGATATCATACCACAGAAAATATTCCTGTCCAACTTTTCCCAAACAATTGATTATTTGCAATCAAAGGCAATTTCTCTTTGGAATGGTGCTTCTCCCTTTATTGATTAAAAAAAAAAAAAAAAAAAAAAAAGTTTCTCTCATGCAATGAGAAAGGCATTTGCTAAAAGTTGACCAAAATTTAAACATTTTGTTCTTTGGGTAAGTAATTGTTCATTGCTGATCATCTCAACTGAGTAACTGATTTCCTCTTCTGAGTTTTTTACATTTCTTTGACCTTGAAGTTTTGGGTTAAAAACATAATGGGAGAAGATATTGCAGAAAAATGCTGAGTTTTCTTTCTTTCTTTTTTAATTTCACTTATTTCCAAACAACTGCAGCTGGAATAAGGTCTTAACCAAAACCTGATGCAAAAAACAAAATAATGTCTGGAAAGCAGGCACAGACAAAGTTTGTTTTGTTGGGTTTTTTTGGGTTTTTTTCCCTAACAGACTATTATTTCAAGTGAATGTGTGTTGCAATTGACAATTGCATCTTACATATCCACAAATTTGAAATTGTTATGAAGATGTTTAGGCCTTATCACACCTTAATCTTCCTTTTTCCAGTTACAGTGTAATGATGCATATAATGCAGAGATGTTCAATGCAGATGGATTAGTCTTAAAATTGATGGAGTATTACTTTGAAAACACAGTGGGTTTTTTTATGCCAAGTTATGAAACTATAATGATAAAGATGACTTATGAATTTATTACTTTTTTGCTAGTGCTATCTGTCAGGTAATGTCTTGTCAAAATAGATCTGTAAAATGAAAATAACAACAGCAATCTTGGCAATAAGAATTTTCTTAAAAGGGTAAAGGTACTTCATTGACTAAACCAAGTAGGCTACCCATGTTTTATTGGATTGCTCTTGGTTCATGCCCCTTCTTTGCCAAGGAGGAATTAGAATAACTGCTCAAAACAAAGGAAATGTCTATTTGAATGTTGATTTCCATATCTCTTTTAGTTTGATTAATCTGCTTCTGTAGTAAAAAAAGTGATTTTTTTTTTTTTTTGTGCTCTCCTATCATTAAAATGTAAATGGTTTTAGGCCCAAAAATTAGTGCAGGAAGTAATGTAGGAAGAAAAATTGACAATCAGTTTTGATAACAATATCACTGATGTTGTGTGTCCTTTATATTTATACTTTTAATGATCTTTTATATTTGATCTTAATTTGCATCCAGAGATCTGATTTAAAGACAACTCTGTGGAAAGCACAGGATGAACACATGGCACTGTCCAAAAAGAGGTTATTATATAAATAAAAATGTCAATAAAGGGTGAACTGTCTAGCCATACGCCAGCTACCAGGGTTTTTTATTTCCATTTGTGTACTCTGACTCAGGCCACCTTTTGCAGCACACACCTCATATCTGCTCTGGCTAATTTCTCCTGGGGAGGCAGGGGTGGTGTGAAATCATCTGTGCATTACACAAGTGATTCAACCGTGGCTCATTTCTCTGATTTCCCTCAAAATAATTTCGATGTGATTACCCAAGCATGTAAAATGGTCAATAAGTAGAACATAGAAAATGCAGTTTCAGATACCAAATTCAGTTGTTCCAGTGATTATGTATAAACTTCTGAGTGAAATGAAATTATTTAGCTTTCTCTTGAGAACAGAACTAAAGTAAAACAATTAGCAGCATTCCAGAGAATGCAGAATTTGGAACATGTGAAAAATGGGAATTAGTCGTTGATGTTTCAGGAGCAATTGCTCCCAGGGACCCCATACCTCTTAAATCAGCTAGAAGGCCATCTGCTCCAAAAGATTTATCAATTACTGTATCTCTCTTTAAAGCAGTTTCAAATATACAGTTATACTTCTCTCTGTCTCCTTTCTGTTGAAAAGCTTTATAGCTTTCATGAAAGTTTTTAATGAAAAACTTTCATGATGAACATCCAACTGAAATGTGACTTGATCTAAGTGTCGTCACCCACCCAGATGCAGGCTCCATTTATAATCATTCCAAAATCTGCAGTGTCTGAAACATAAAATTTATAAAAGTTATTACTGTTGTAAACTAAAAAAATACCACATTCCTTTTGCATTTTATTCTGTGTTAGGCAGTAGTGCAAGGAAGACAGGGCCAGCTTCTTGATTGGGTGCCTGGCTCACAATTCTTAAATACACAGGAAGGTCTGTGTTTTCAAGCATCTGCTATTAAATAATCTTGGAAACTTTTCCACAAAACTTCTGCCCCTAAATGATTTCAGCCCACAATTATAAGATTTATACATTCTTACAAGCTTACTTAAGCTGTACTCCTGGCCTTTTGTCAGTATTGAATATTATAGGTCATATAACTGGATTATAAAGAAGATCTTTAGATCCTATCATTAGATCTCAGGGAGTTAGGGGACTGGGCAAAAATGAAAGCACAGTCCTAAAAGTATTTATTATATAAAACACATATTTTATACATATAGATCTGCTGTTTCTGCCTGTAATAATTACATCAAAATCCTTGCCATAAACACTTCATCTTTAGGATATTTCTCTTTCATCAATTTTTTTGTGCTTGGTCTCACTTCTTGTTTCAGCAGAACAGCAAAGACACATGTCCCTCCATACTTGGGACTGGCTGCACCAGGAAATCCAGAGCCATCTGGGTCTGTCCTGGCACTTGGATGATTTCATCCCCTACCATGTTGCTGGTGGTTTCCTTTCTGTTAAAACAACATTTCTATTTATTAGGAAATGTGCGTTAGACAGTTTGACACTAGAATTTGGCGCATGTCTTTGGGTTAACTTGGCCAAAGAGATTTATAGCTGTTTGTTCATGACCAGCATCCATTAGTGGAAAATGCTGTCCAAGTAAAATCCCATGGGAGAGGAGCACAATGGGGCTTTGTTAGGAGCTATCTGCACAGCCAGCACCCCAGCCACCGCTGAGTGCAGGCACTGTTACCTGATGGCCTTGCTCTGGACACGCAACCATACTCTTAGGGACCTTTTAAATTCCATTCCTATCCTTATTTTGCCTTCCTGAATTTTCAGAGAAGGATAAAATTCAGCCATCAGCACTGAATAGCTGCCCTGCAGAAGGAGTGAGCCAAATTATGGACTGCAATCTGATGCTGTTCCAGCTATTAGCACCTGATCCTCATGTAGTCCCATTAAAACTTCCTAATGTAGTAAGCATGAGTAAGCATATCATTATCCAATCCTGGCTGAACATGCACCCTTCACATCTGATGGCATCTCTCATTTAGTGCAAATGAATGCTTCGTCCTGTACATTAAATATGAGATGAGGGAGGGAGGAAAAGGGACAGTAAATGGTCTTCCCCATGGTAGGCTAGAGAATGGTTGGATCACAGCCTCTTTATCCTGTGGTAAAGCACTTTAAATAATATAAATATAGGAGCTAAAGTATACTACAGGAAATTGAGGAGTTAAGAATGAAAATGGACCTCCTGAATAAATGCACATTACAATAACCACTGACTGCCAATTTTGAGACAAGCTAGGTCATGACTGCCTTTGTACTTTCACCATTTCATGACTAGGTGAAAGATTCCAACAACACTGGAATTCATCCAATGTGTTAAAATGGAGTTTTCTCCTGCAAAATTGTGAAAGCAAGTAGACTGATGCCTTGCAAGGGGAAATTTCTGATGTGAAAGGGCTCTTTACATCCAGGATTATAAGCCTGTTAGGATAGGTACTGGGCACTGGAAATAAACAGGCACAAGGGAAACTGGCACCACCACTTTCAGTTCTATGACAAGCTATTAGTATGGAAATATGGATAGTAAGGTCCATCCCTGTAAAATTTGCTAATTAAGGAAACCTGTGGGTTTGGGATTTTGGGGTTCTTTTTGTTTGGTTCATTGGGTTTTGGTTTTTTGCTTTCTTAAACTTGTTTGGGAATTTCTTAGCCAAAAGTTGTTTTGATCCCAATGCCTTTAACCCTCTTCTCTGTTTAACTCCCCTGCTAATCAATACTGATTTCCAATTAACTTTTTGGAGCTACAAAGGTATTTTGAAACCATGGTACCTGTGGTAGTACCTAGGACAGAATTTAAAACCAGACTTAAAAGATTTAACAAAAAAGGGTGTTTCAAGGAAGAAGCAGAAACACTAACCTTCTATTGCCCTTCTCTTCTGGGCAAAACTTTCATGCCATAATGCTAACCAGCTTACCTTCCATTCTGACATTCTGTAAGTATTAAAACATATATGTTCTTAATAATATAGAATTTTTAATAAGTAAAACAATTTAGAATTTGAGGGAAGAGAACCACTTAAATATCTATATTGGTTTTTTTTCACAGTTCCTTTATATTTGAAAAAGTGTGTTACACTTGAAAAGTATTTTATAAGGGTTTTTTAATGTCTTTAACCTCAGTTCAAAGAAGAATATATTTATATTCTTAGTTTCTTAATTGATAAACTCTCTCTCTCCTGTGATCTAATACAATAAGGAAAGCATACATAGAAATACTATTTATTATTTTTTCTATATAGTGGTGAAAGAAGCCCTCTCTATGTCATATTATATATTTCAGTATCTATTTTTGATGCCTGAAAATTTTTATTTCTCCAGTGTCTCTCTCTTCCCTTAATCTCTCCTCATTCTTGAAATGAAACATTTACAATAATTCATGTCGGTGTCCATTTTAAAAGCAACAGATCTTTTTTGCTTTTTTGGCTTCATAGAAAAAAAGTTTAATTAAAAGGAGAAAAAAACAGTTTTGAAACTACAGAATAAACACCTGGTACACACAATAAATACCTCTCTCACTTGCAGGAAAATGGGAGAGAACAACTGGAATGGTTTCAAAAGGCCACCACATGAATAAAGGTGTCATCAAGAAACAGCAAATCACTTTGAGCACATTACGGGAATACTTCACCTTTCTCAGAAACTCTAAGCACAGACCATTCCCAAGAACGTCACCAGAACTTGTTGTTAATCTTAATTATGTGCCTTAGCCTACTTGCTAGGAAGATGGTGCCTTCAGAAATGTTTGCAGTGATGGCAATCACAAAACAGGAACACCTTGCACACAAATGCTCTGTGGCCTTGCTGTGTGCAAGGCTCTGATTAGTCTTTATTTTCAAATAATCTTTTCAAATAAGAAAGCTGTTATTGGTACTATTACACACACTTGCTGACTATGTGACAGCATAGAAATTGCATGGGAGTTTTATGGCATGCTGTGGCAGAAAACATAAAATTCAGCACAATGGATGAACAGTGTGTGTATCCTATTATTTGGTATGCAATTAGCAGAAAACTTTGTGCTGTGTGTTTGATTTAGTGAGTTGTGATGCTTTGCAGTAGATAACTGGCTCACAAAGCCTTCTCCATGAAGTCCTGCCAGAAGCAGGTGCAGTGCTAAATCTCACTTTTGTCAATGAACTTATCTAAGAGGAAAAATTTATGTTAAACTGCTTTGTGCTTGTAGCCCTTCTCAGAGCTGTAGCCAGGTTTCTCTCCTTACCTGCCTCTCACATTAGAGTAGCTGTTGCTATCATAACCCCCCATGCCTGCCCCTTCTTCTCTGCTCTCTATTGTCTGTTTCCACACTCCTCCCTGCTTTATAATCGCTCACTCACACTCATTTATCACTGGTTACTCTGTCCTGCCTACACTATCTCCCGTTTTTGTCATGGTGCACTGGTACATTACAAATACAATTAAACCCTTTACGACACCACAGCTTTTGGCTAATGCATCCCAGCTTCAAGGTTGAAAGATTTCTGATATTACCACTGATATCAGTTCTTCCCCATTTATCGGCAGTGTCCGGACTAATGCAGAAGTGTTGCATTAATTAAAGGAAGCATCCAGTAATGCTGCTGTTTTTGCCAGCCTGACACTGAATTGGAGCTTGATGCCTGCTCATGTTTTAAGAGCCATTCATCACACATGTCATCCCAAAGCAGCCAGCTGTCTGAGAAAAGCCTCATTTGCATTTCATCAGCTACACTCTCCTCTTCTCCCTACCTTTTGTATGGAGCTTTGGCTTTTTTTAAAAGAGCATCATCTTCAAAAGCAGCTTAGCTAAAATTAGTATTCCATTTAGAAAGATGATTTTCTTTAGTTCAGAGGTCTTAGAATTGATCTGAGTGGGAAAAACTGTCATACAAACATAGCCATACAATCTGTCTATATAAAGAAATTAATGCATTATGGGAGAAGACAAAGATTTTTATGATGAATGGACTACACGTCTATTAGTTCTGTATATTAAGCTGTTAGAATTAATAAAACATTTCATTTATTTTGAAAGTTTCTCAAAGGGCATGGGATTTTAAAATCCCAGCAGCTCTGAATGATTCTGCATTATGTATTTTGATTTCCTTTATTGTTAGACTGAAATTGTCTGTGTCAGGTTATATTGAAGCCATTTTAGGAGTCCAAGGAACACGTGAAACTCTTTCAGTGTGCTGAAACCAGCTGGAGAAAAGAGAAAAAAATGAAATTATATGGTCACACGTTCATTCAGTGACTGACTCGATGAACTAATTTTTTGCTTTTGTTGCCTTAGTGAATAGTGCAGAATCTGTAAGTAAAAATATCTACCATATAGCAAAATGATCAAAATGCAAATCTGTCTGAAAATATCTTTATATTTTAAATACGAAATGTTGTGTATATATGTACATGTGTATGGTCATGTGTCTTAACTTCAATTTTTGTTCAATGTCAGGACTTGTTTAAGGAAAAAAAAAACAACAACAGTTCAAATTTGGCTCCTACATCCCTTTAACTAAACAGCAATTGTACAGAAAAGTTTTAGTTTAACATGATATAGTTTAAAAATGAGTATACCTGTTTCTGAGCTGTTTCAGATCTCAATTTTTTTTTTTTTTTCAGAAGCATTGAAAATCTATTCTTCCACCCAGCAGAGGAGATGCATTGTCCACAACTGTTGTGATAGAAGTTGTTATCTGTCACAGTGGAGACAGACAGGGCTGTGTATGTACAATGGGTGTCTACAACTGAGTCTAATTGAGTGGTTGGCTCTAGATGATATTTAAGTTCCCTTCCACCCCAAACCATTCTGTGATTCTGTAATTCTAGGGGCAGGTGCTTTAGGGAGTGCTGGGCTGTGAGATGTGCCTTCCAGTTTTTCTGTCCAGAACACACCTTCAGTCAAATGCATCTTAGTTCACCTGCATCTTATTCTGACTGCCTCTGGAAATGGCTGGTGTGTGCATTTGGAAAGATCTTGAGGTTTTTACATCACTTGGGCTGGATGCTGAATTGTTAAAGGACTCTAGATTCATTGTGTCATGCATATGTTTGATGCAGAGATATTGGTCAAACCCCAATACTTACCTCAATCTAGGTAAATATTAGCCAACACATGTATATACACTTTAGGTGTATATACTTAAGCCCTGCTCATCCCAATGGGGTTTAGGTTGCTACATAGGCTGTATGGTTGAACTGTTAAAAAGAAAATGTGTGTTTGCATTGTCAGTACAAATGTTAACTTTTATTTATTCTGATTTTTCTTATTTTAGCTGCCAAGTTTGACACTGAATTTTAAATACTTGCAGTTAATTTAAATCCTAGTAAAACTTACTGTAAGTAAATGTCCAATCCCAGCAGAAGCAAAGGAAAGGTAAACATTTCAGAAGTCTGTCTTGTAAGTTTGGAAGGGATCTGCAGTTCAGAGCAGCTTTGTGGTGGGATTCTCTGTCCTTGCTTGGTCACAGAGCAAATACAGACATGGCATCTTGCTCTCTCTTCTCCACAGACATGGCTGATTTAATTCTGTCTCCATGTTGACCAGCCAAGCCCTGGCACTGCCCTCGGGCAGCCAGGGAAGGGGCTGGCAGTGAAGCGAGATGCAGAGGGTGGAAGTGTGGGAACAGCCAGGAGCCCGTGCCTTTTCCTCTGTCTGGGAGGCAGGAGGTCATGAGTTTAGCTGCTGTCTCCTTTTCAGAGGTATGTTCATGATGCATTTCAGCAGAGAGTTGCAGCAGGGACTTAGTTTTGTATGGAGGTGATTTAGCTGTGTGTTTTGTCTGCCATGGGGAAGATCTCCACCTTAGAGTCAGGACTCCCTCTCTGTTCCTAGGTACACCAGGCTGTTGTGCATGAGGCATGGGAGTATATTGACTGTAATTCCAGGAGGAATTTCATCAAATAAAAAAAAATTCAAACCAAGAAATACATCTACACACAGCTACAAGATGTGCTCTGTTTCTATTTCAGAGTGAGCAAACTGGAAAGAAACATTAAGTCTCACATATATTTTTTTATAGCTTATGATTTCTTTAAATAATAATTTTATCATTTTTAATCAATAGGAAAAGAGACCCTCAGAGATATCATTTTTCTGTGATACATTTGGTTGCAGCCACTCCCTGTCCTATTCTTTCTTTTGTACAGTAGCACAGCTGTTCTTTGTGTGACACTGTAGCTGCTCCTGCTATTTCTACCACAAACCTGGAAAAATCAGCAATAGTTAGGTTAGTTTTTGTACATGATTAAAATTTAATACATTTGTATCTGTTTTTCCTTATATAGCTCCTCCACAATGTTATTTAATATCAAAATTGGGATTGTGAGGGGTAAAAACTTGAACATGCACTATAATACTAAAATGTTTCTTGGAATTTTTCAAATTAGTGTCTTTTAATTAGTATAAAGATTTTAAAACAAAATTTATTTCAGTTTCACAGTTTTAGCATGTTAGGGATTATCTCACCAATACCTTTAAACTAACTATGTGTATATCCTTATTGTAAAATAGTAAAATGTATCACAAGGTCTTCTTTGGGTTTTGACACCTGCTGTGCATTTGGAGCTTTTTCTGATTTTTTTTAACCCAGTCATCTCACTGGGTAATCACTTATCTATCCCTCAAATTATCCAACTTCTCCCTTGCTCTAACGTGCACTTGATTTTCTATACTCATAACAGATTATTTTCTGCTAAAGTGATTAGTGGGGTTTTTTTAGGGATTATTACTGGAATCAGATCTGCTTTTAAATTCTTTAAAGTTGTCATCTCTCTTTTGTCCAATTTATCAGATACATAATTATAGAACCTTTTCTATTTTTCCCCAATCTCAGAGCAAAATATATATACACACAAGCTTATCTCTGTTTCCAGCTGGAAAATAGGAATTATTTGTAAAAGTAATTAAGAAAGATTGATTCTTAATCAAATTAAAATACTTGGAAGCCATATTCTGTGAACCTAATTGTCATTTAAATAGCATCTGAATTGGTACCTGAATAGACTAATAGTTCTGAAGGCAAAGCAATGACTTTGGTCCTTTATAAAGCAATGACTTCCAGGCCTGAGCAAATACATGACAGCAGCACCAAATATGAAGAGTTTGCAGTCCATGTGCAGACAAAGAGTGGGGGATTAGGCTCTGTCTGGTGGGGAGAAGAATGAGCAGCAACTTCAGGAGCAATGTGTGGGGAAAACACTTTCCATAAAAAAGGCATCTGGAGAGGAGAGGGGGTCCAGGGGGAGCGTGTCTGGCAGAGGGTGGATGGGGGGACAGTGAAGTGACCTGGAGAGGGAGGAGAGGCAGACACAAGAGGCAGGAAAGAGTCAGGAAGAGCCACAGGACTCTCATGGATGTTCCTGAACGCTGCCGGTGGTGATGCTTGTGGGGAATGTGTCCTCACTGCCTAGAAAGTCACTGTTTATTCTCAAAGAATTGATTCAGGGCAGCAGCAGGGGAAGGTCACAAGCACTCAGGGTCCCTCTCATCACAGGGAGATAAGAAGAAACTGAGTAGCCCATGGAATGAGGAGAACTGGATCCTAATCAGAACAGCTCATGTGTTTGCAAACCCAGAGAAATTTGCTCTGCTCCCATCCAAATGACTTTGTAGTGAGATTTGTAGGGGGAATTTCCCCATTAAAGATGTCAATTAAATAATCAAATGGTGCTGAAATGGCAGTGGATGATACAACAGCTGAGAGAGAGGGTGAGCCACAGGAACTGTGGTGTAGCAGAGAGCTCTGAGATAGAGGAAGGGAAGTGTCAGAGTCTGTGCCTGGCACCAGAAGAGCATCAGGGACTTGTGAAAGGAGTGCACTAGCACTTTCTTGCTGCCTTCATGCAGATTTTTGAAGTATTTTTCTCTCTTGATCTTTTT
Organism: Erithacus rubecula; assembly: GCF_903797595.1. Taxonomy (NCBI): domain Eukaryota; kingdom Metazoa; phylum Chordata; class Aves; order Passeriformes; family Muscicapidae; genus Erithacus; species Erithacus rubecula. The sequence continues at coordinate 8,641,678 of NC_136658.1, read as the reverse complement.
TCTGTCATCCATCTCTTTGCTGAGGAGTGAGAACAGCCTGGACACTGACAACACACAGAAAGTGTGACCAAGGTAAGAGGAACACCTAGACTATGACAAGAAAAATACAGAAAATGCTCTATGACAGAAAAATACAGGTGCCACCAATCTTACAATCATCTTTATGCAGCTGTTTCTCCTGCCCCACCCTGAGGATGCTGTTTAGCCCAAATCTGCAAATTCTTTGTATGTCTCTGTGCTTACCAGCTTCTCACTCCCACCCTTCTGTCATCTTTCTCTCCCTGTATTTCCATAACCATATTTTTCTGGTATATATCATATTTCTCCTTGATATTTAATTTTTTCTGACTCTTCAAAAAAAAGACCATATAAGGCAAATGTAAATAGAAATACATAAAAAAGGTTTGCTGATTTTTGCCTTTGTTAATTGCCTTGGGTATATCATCTTTTAAAATTTTTCTTTCTAAAGAAAATTTTTAAATTTCAGATTCCTGATTGTGCAACATGAAAATATAAAAAAGACTGCTGACAAAGAGGATTGGAAAGACTTAATTTTTGTGAACAAAAAATTTGTGGATTAAATTGTCTTAATAGCTTCTATTTTTGTTTACATATTCATTTCACTCAAAATAAATTCTAGAAATTAAAACTTACATTAAACCATTAGGAATTAAACTACAACTCTGAATGATTGTCATGAAAATTCATTTTCTTCATAATTACATTTGTTTCAGTAAGAGGCACAAACATAAAAGTTGGAAAAAGGCTCTTTCATTTGACAAAACAACACAGTTGCTGTGACTGCTATAGGATGGTGGTCCAGACTGGTTAAAGCTCTGGAATAGTGAGATAATTTCCAAAGGAAAATGCATATGCAAATTAGTTGATCGAATCAGTACACTATTTTTCCTGGTGTTTGAAGTGAAAGAAGGAAAAGGCAAGACAAACAGCAGTAGGCTGACATAATATACATTATTATTGTTAACATAATGTAATAAATGTAATAAACATAAGGGAAAGGAAATCTCCAGCCCTCGTGGGGTAATGTACAGCAGCAATCTCAGTGACAATGCAGTGCATAGCTGAGATTGCATCTGATGCACAAGCAGCTAGGGATGGCATTTATTTCACCTGACTTACATTATCTGCAGTGTTGTCATCTGGACTTCTCTTACAGGCAACAGAGAGAAAACAGCTTGTACAGGACAATTCAGGCTGCACATGGCAGGTGAGTCCTCACAACCCTTGTTGGTTCTCTGTAGAATATTAGTAACTAGATTATTTCCAACAAACTGGCAAATTTTAGGTGTTAATTAGTATTTGTTAGACTTTCACACCTTTATATGTGATGTTCTGGAGGTTTTTCTGGATCTTACTACAGGGAAAATTTTCAATGAGCAGAAGGCCTATATTCATGTGACTTTTCTATCTGCAATGAGCAAGTTACTACTGGGAATAAGTCCTATTAGTTATCATTTTGAAACAAATGCCTGCGTTTTGTAAATAAAAGCTTATATATAGTCCTAAAATTTGCTAATATCAATTAATGCTTGGCTATATTAAGACAATGAGATTTTTGGTTTATACTAGGTCAAAAAGATGGCAGGTATTTATTTGGCTTCACTAGTATGTATGCTGAGGTATTTTATTGTGAAATTAAAATTGGTACTGGAGAGCAATCAATAGAGAACAATGCAAATGCCCATTTTGAGTAACAGATATGTTGATTTTTTTTAATCTAGTGCTGTTTTCCACACCAGAAGTGAAATATGGCAAGGGATTTTTTCATCCTTTGTTTGAAAACTTAAATAGCTACCAGGACATAATTAAATAAATAGTAACACTGTATTAATTTAGAAAACAGTAGACTTCCAAGTCTCCACAACAGAAAAAATGTAGTTGTTGCAATTTGTAATGACAATCCTTCTGCTCCACTGTTTACTCAATACATTGTATCAGCTGCTTAGAAAAAGCTCTTTGGAGTTGGATTTAAAATCTCTGGAAAGCATCGTATCTGTATGGGATTCTATAAACAGGATAAGATAATTTCTATGCTGTACACATGCCAAATGAATTAGCATTACTGACCGAAAAATTTTAATGGCACGAAAGGATGAGGTTCAGTTCTCCCGAGAAAACCCAGGGAAGGAAGTGGCCATCAAGCCAGACTTCATCACAGAATGATTCTCATTAATTTTAAAAATCTGCTGACTTTTTGGAATGGTTACAGCAAATGACTTATGAAATGAAAAATTCTTTCCCAAGCCAGTGAGCTTTTCAATCAATGTTCTCCATGATGTGCTGTTTGCTAGCTGTCTCAACTCAGCAGTCCTAAAAATATTTAGCAATATAAATGTACATTTTAATAGCTTGCTCTGATCTCTCTTTTGATATCTGGCTTTCATGATCTGCCTCCATTCATCCACAATCTCTGGTGCCATCAGCTGAAAAGTCACTTTCTCTCCAGGGTTCACCTGAAGGCGTCTGAACTATTCAGCTCCCCCAGCCCCCATCAGCACTGCTCCATGTCCCCATCAGTCTCACCAAATTTTATTTTTTCCTCTCTTATGAAAAGTATAATAACAGTTTCTTCCTGTGCATACTCCATGCCCTGAGGAGAAGATTAAATTAAATTAAAACTTAAAAGAGGCTTTACTGATGGCTTAAATTTCTAGTTAAACTGCCTAAGCTACAAATAAGTTTTATGCAGGTTATTGTTCTTTACCTAAAGCACCATTACTGTAAGGTTTTGTAGCAGACAGGCTACAAACAGACAGGCTAATACTGCTGAGGGAGAGAGGGTTAGTTTACTGACTGCCCATAATACTCCTTGCTGACCAACTTTTCCACCTTTTTCTGATTGTTTATCTAGATTTTATCTCAGTGACCAAGCAAGTAAGGTCTGGGAAGCCATCAAGTACTTTCACTCTGGGGAAGGAGGGCATTTTACACCAGGAATGAAGTTATTTGAGGCAAATGCTTTACACAATTCACAGGAGTCATCAGGGTCAGAAACAAGGTGTTTGCTCTGTGTTTTATTTATTGTCACTGTTGAACACTGTTTGTCTCTCAGTCAAACAATACAGGTGCCCAAAACAGCCTGGTGTGAGCCCCAGCATCACAACTGCTGGCTCAGAGGAGCAGCAGGGAAGATCAGAAGCCTGTGGAGATTTTGAGCAGGCGTGTGCTGTGCTGTGCATGAGCCCTGTAGCAAAGGTGGCTGCTGCAGCAGGAATCTCTCTGTCCCTTGAATGGCACAGCTCTGCATCCTGGCAGGGAGGGACACAGTCCTGCTGGGGCCACAGCCCTGCTGCTCTCTGCTGAGGCAACACAGAGCTGAGGTGGGTACTTCAGACACAAAGGGATGCTGGTTACTTACTGCTTAAATTTTCTCTGGTGTTCTCTAGTTCTTTTTGAATAGTCTGTGTGATAAGCTAAGGTTCCCCAAGTGTCAGAAACAGACCTGGTCAATGTCCTTATTTATGGTATGGATGAGGGGATTGAGTTCACCCTTCAGAAATTTCAGAGACAGCTCTGAGGGGGAATGTTGATCTGCTGGATGGTAGGACTGCTCTACAGAAGGATCTTGGCATGCTGGATTGATGGACCAAGGCCAATGGTATAAGGCTCAACAGCCCAAATGCTGGGTCCTGCACTAGAGTTCAACAACCCCAGGCAGCATTACAGGGAAGAGTGGCTGAAAGCTGCCCTGCAGAAAAGGACCTGGGGCCTTGAACATGAGCCAGCAGTGCCCAGGTGGCCAGGAGGGCCAGTGGCACCTGGCCTGGATCAGCCATGGTGTGCAGCAGGACCAGGGCAGGGACTGTCCCTGTGCTAACAAGTGCTGAGGGCACACCTCAATCCTGTGTCCAGTTTTGGGAACCTCACTCCCAGAAAAACAATGAGGGGCTGGAGCATGTCCAGAGAAGAGAATAGAGCTGTTGAAGGGTGTGGAATACAAGTCTGGTAAGGAGCAGCTGAGGGACCTGGGGATGTTCACCTGGAGAAAAGGAGGTTCAAGGGGAGCCCTATTGCACTCTACAACTCCCTGGCAGAAGGGTGGAGCCAGGGGGGAATCAACCTCTTCTCCCAAGTAACAAATGACAGGATGAGGAAATGGCCTCAAGTTGTGCCAGGGGAGGTTCAGATCAGACATCAGGAAATTTTTTTTCACTGGAATGGGTTCCTGAAAGGAGGTGGTGGAGTATCACTTCCAAAGGTATTCAAGAAATGACTGGATGTGGCACTCAGTGCCTTGGCCTGGTTGGCAACGTGGTGATCATAGGTCAGACTCAATCATCTTGGAACTATTTTCAAACAGAATATTTCTGTGATTCTGTATGTACAGCTGGGGGAAGACACTGAAGGATTATGTACCTTCAACATAGAAAAGCTTTTGGAACAAGACACAGACCAGTTTCTGGGGCTGGGTGTCTGTCAGAATTTTGCACTTGACTGCTGTGCATGCAGATTTCTGTCAGTCACCTTGGCTCTGGATGGAATGGGAAGGCCACAGCCCTCCTTATCTCACAAACATCAAAGGTATTTCTTCACTGATAAAAAATGAAAGCACATAGGGTTATGTCACTAATGAATAATAGAGACGTGTGGCACTTCTGTATGTAATAAATGTTACCTTTCTGAGCTAGGTGAATAAAACTGATTTCTTGCAATGACTTACATCCTAGATCATCATAAAAGAACAAATTTCACTAATAAATACAAACTGAGAAAATCTGAAGCAACAGGGATTGCCAGATAAGTTTCAACAAAGTGAGCAAGCCAGATGATTTTTAAAACCTGCCCTATTGTTTCAGCTATTTCATGTATGAATTATAAAATTTTGAACAATAGCTCCTTGATTGCATATCCCTGTTAAGACACATAGAATGGACAAAAGACCCATGGAAAATTCAGGAACAAAAGAGCAGGGAGGTTTGCACCTTTACAATTTGTTGGCTTGAAACTGAAGCAGAATCCTAAAAGTCTGCACTTGTTTGTCACTGAGAGTCTGTTTGGAAGTACAGCATGTGGTAATACAGTCCTTGCTATTAGTACAGCAGGAATGATTTTCTGTTGTGGATTAAAGATAGAAGAGGAGAAAGACCAGGTTTCAGATTTTGGTACCATTAGTTACCTATTTTGCCTAGGTCCCAGGAAGTCTGGCATTTTCCCAGCTATAACTTCTTTTAGAATGTTGGAGAAGCATCACTGTTCTACCTGCCTGATGTGTGGCAAAGTCCTCGTGCAATAAGTTCAGATCAGTGCAAAATTATGTTGAAAGACAGCATGTGAGGCAGCAAAAAATTATCTTAATGGATTGAATTTTTTCTCCCTTTTTTTTGACAGCAATGGCCAGACTTTATCAGCTCATCAAAAAATGGCAATCAATAGACTGAGTCAGAATTTAAGCCTCACAGAATGTTTTGAGATGAATTGATTCAAACAACTCGTCTTAAAAAAAAAATTATGTTGTATATGAGCATATAAAACAGCAAATACTTAACTCCCAAACTTGAACTGCATGTTTATCCTTGTTGAAACACATGAAACTTGGCCCTGCTTACCTTTTCCCTGTTCCACAAAGGTGTTCTCTTAAATAGGACACAACCCTAAAGTAAGAAAAAAGGACACCAGGTGTGGTTTGACAGGGCATCTTCACATTCTAAAAGAGTTTTGAGGGCTATCATGTTCCAGGAAAAGAGATGTAAATCTTCATCCTGATTTTAGATGACAGACCCCTTTCTGAGCAAAATGTCAGAGTCTATGCCAGAGTGATAGTTTTCTCCAGAAATCTACACTTGGTGTTTCTTTTTTTCTGTAAGTGTGGCGCTAATATTTTTTTGTATTCTTTCCATTCTCATTCATGATCCCTGAATTCCATGTTTCAGTCCTATTAGTCTTGCATTATGCTTACATAAGTGTTATGGGCTGTAAACACTTATGTTGCAGTAAACACATGCACTGTTTTGTCCAAAGTCTTCCAGATTCTTGCAGTCTTGGAGGACAAACATGAGGATGGCCTCAGGAAAGGAATCATAAATAGGTGCATATTTGCTCTTGTGACTGTATGCTTTAATCTAATTGAGCATTCATGGGAAAAAAAAAAAAAAAAAAAGTCTGCTTTATTACTTACCATAAATCCAAGATAATTCTATTTAATGTTCCTTTAACTGACAAAAAAAGGATAAACATAGCTAACCATAAACATGACATAAATAAAATCTGGCATTCCTCCCATTCCCCACCCATTGTCCCAGTTGGCTATTTTATCATATCACTCAATATAAAATTTAACAGTACTGTATATAAATGATCCTTTTTTTTTTTATTCTTTTGCATAATAATTGGATGGTCTCCAGTAATAAAGAATAGTAAAGCTACAATTTATTCCAAATCATAAACATCTTTGTTTTATGTGTGCTTCTTTCCTTTTATTGTGGAGAAAACAATGCAACAGCCAACAGAGAGCTACATCAGCAGAAAGCAATAGTTGTTTGAAAAGAACTAGAGCCACTTGAATTCTGTCTGAATTTAGCTGACTTGGTGTCTTACTCCTTGGCTCAGGGAAGTAGAGGAGATGCTAAAATGGTGACACAAATTGATGTTAATAAATTAGTAGGCTCATAAAAGGAGACTCCCAATTTTAGTGCTAACAGCACACCATTATACAGAGAATAATGTAGTTTAAAAGGCACGCTGATAAGTGGCTGTATTCAAATCCATTTATGTGCCCTTTTGTGTTCTTATCTACCCTGGTCCAGCAGACAATCCAGCTTTTCACTAACCTTTGGCACTCCACCATCAGCAGTAATCTGTGCTGCCCTTCATATGCCCAATGAGCATCACCTGTGGTATGTGACATTTGGAGCTGCAAAAGGGGCTGCTCTGGTGCCTGCAGCAGTGGAAGAGGCTCCACTGCTCAGGGCCCTTGGGAACCTGCCTGTGTGCCCCAAAGCAGTGCCAGGGAAATGGCTAAATACCTCTCATCTCCACTGAGCTGAGCCTCAGCCCCTAATCCTTGTAATTGCTGCTTGGTAGGGGGAAATAAGCACAGGGGTCCTGAACTCACCCAGGGTGCTTGGCCTGCCTCTAAGAAAACTAGAGAAAGGCTCATATTTGAGATAAATTCTTTATTTGAATAAAATAGATTATTGCAGCACCACCTCAGTTTAAAGAAATTGATTTCCTTTAAAAATTAATTTTAAGGGGGTGTTCTTGTAATCATAAGTATTTTAAAATTTCTTTTAAAGTGTATTTATGCTGAAACTGGAGATATTTTCCCTCTATGAATTTATATCTATTTATCAATGAATATGAGCATGAACATTCACATGTATGCAAACAATTTTGAATTGTAGCAGCTCTGTAAGGGAATAAGTGGGCTTGTAATGTTTTCAAAATAACAGTTGATAATGAACAGCACTAAGAAAATGATAGTTTTTTTAGAGCTGTAAGATGAACCTAAGAAAAAATAAAGCAGAATAAGAATAAGAAAGCAGAAGAATAAGAATCTCAATAAGAAAATAAGAGAATACCAAGACCAGAAATACTTGCAGAAATGGCATTCCAATTGTCTGAACAGCATACTTTTCAATCCTTTCATTTTTTTATGTGGTGGGTTGTTGTTTAGGTTGCTTGGGTTGTTTGGGTTTTTTGAGGGTTTTTTGGATTGTTTTTTGTTTTTGTGGGGATTTTTTTGGTGATTTTATTTTTGGAATTTTTGTGGTTTTTTTTTTTTTTTTTTTTTTTTTTAGAAAAATCTAGGTGAGAAGTTTAATAAATACATTTTCTTAAAGCAAAGGTCAGTTTAGCACCAAGACTGTTATACTCAGGTGTAAACTTAGACACATGGTGGCAAGGTTTGCAATGTAATAGCAAACATTCTTCCAAAAACAGAAGGCCACCAAAATAAAAGCTTTTTGTTGCTGAACTGATATGTTGAAAGAAGTAGAATTCGAGTCAATAAATGTCCCAGACTAAAAACAATTTCTCTAGTAGTGGAAATACAAGAACATTACCAGGGCTATAGAACAAAGCTATTCTGTCTCATAATACAATTGGCAATAAAGGAGGTAATATTATTTTCTCTTTCAGAAATTCACTGAGACAGACAGCAAAGAAATAATGTATTTTGAACTGTCAGATATGTTTACCATAGTTTAGCATCTCATTTATGTATGTCTGACATCTGATTTTGCTCTGGACTTCCCCAAAGAAATAGATGTATGGTCTCAAAATATTGCCTTTTAAAAAGGGAAAAATATTCAGTCATGATGAATCAGCAGGTAACACAGGCAGAATATTCTGTCTCTTGAAATTGAATGACTGACTAGCAATACTCCATAAATTATAACCCTGCTCTGGATATCCTTTATTTTTTATTGGAGGAAGTGAACAAGTGGTCATGTTAGAGATATCACATTTACTACTGTCTATTGATTGGTTGTTTTGTTTTTTTTTTATTTTGGGGCTTTTCTTAAACTCATAGCAAAATATGCTTATGGAGAAAAACATACTAGTAGAAACTCTGTGAACACAACAATCTAAATTTTTTCCTAACTAAAGGAACTTGCTACTGTCAAGCTCCTAGACATTACTCATCAGAGCACATAAACAATAATACCAGGATTATAATGCCACCCACCAATATTGAGGATTAGTGTGGCAAAGGTTTGGTTCCCCCATACTGGGGCAAAATAATTCTGCCTAGCAGGAATAAACAGTCCTCTTTTAGCTAATGTGCTCATCTGCAAAACAATTTATATAATTTATGTTGCTTCAGACATTGCCCCTGGCTTGGGAGTACAGGACTTGGGGCTCCTAATTATTTTACAGACATCAAAAAAAAAAAAAAAAAAGCTTTCAGTGAGATCACTTTGTTTTCTCATCTTTTACAATCACCTGACAGTTTTGAAAAGGTATTGGATGGCTATAAAAGCACCCATCAAATGCAGCTGTATTACATTGCAAAGCCAGCCAGCAGCCTGTTGCTGCAGCACAGGGAGACATCCACATACCACAGGAACCTCAGAAAAATCTCCTGAAACTGGGGAAAATGTGGGTTCTTTAGACAAGAAAGGTAACAACAAAGAAAATGTGTAGGGACCTGTTAAGAGCATAGTCCTGCTGTGTTTGGCTGTCCTGTGGTCACTGATATTAGAATTCTTAGCCTGACCAAAGTTTTTGACCAAAATTAGTGGAATACTTCAGATTTAGCTGGTCACAGGAATCAATCCAGATCTCTGTCTGCTCCTTCATTTCCATGTGAGCAGCCACAGAGAAGCCATGACAGGGTGAGAGCTGAAGTGAGATTCAGAGCCCCTTGGGGCTGGTTTCCATCTCTTGGTAAAAATTCGAGGTTGTAGTTTTTAATTATCTCCTCTGTCCTGCAGAAACAGGAGAACTGGAGCTGCTCACACCAAGCATGCAGTGATGGTCAGTCACCAAGTGGTGCCTGCAGGGCTGGGGATGCTGGATGTGCTTGGAGCTCCCTGGAGAAAGGTGGGTGAAGTGGTGTGAGAGGTTTGGTACATGGGCAGGAGGCTGGTTCATAAGCTGCTTCTGGAATTTTCTTCTCTTGTTGTTAAACTGCACATAAATTTGCTCTTTCACAAAAATCCACCTTCTTGGATCTTACTGATTCATTAGGAGCCTCCTTCTCATGCATGGGATTTCTTTTGTGGGAGAAGAGGACAAGAGTAGAAGGAATGGGAAATTGTTGTGTGAGCTGGGATTGTGCAAAAATTGCAGGGTTCCAGTGCTGTTGTTACTTTAATTATTCAAATAAACAAGAGACATAAATTATCTTGACAGTGCCTGCTGGCCACCTGCCTAGCCAAATGTTGGAGAAAATATGCATGATATTCAAAGAGGAAATACAGTTGAAAACAGCATTGTACTCTTCCAGTAAGCTTTATCTGCTATTAGTGTTTAATTAGTAACTGTAAAGAGATTTCTTCCTTAACTATTCAGTGGGATTTTTAAATAATGACTATACTAGGTAAGGATAATTAAGGGACTATTCTGAATATAATCTCAGCCTTAGTAAAGATAATGGGAATGTTTCTTCTTTCCCTCAAGTTGAAAGAAGCAAAATAAACAAAAATAGGCTTAGTAAGCTCAATGAGGGTCTACTGGAAATACCTTTATGCTTAATAAATAAAATAATTTCACTAGTGAAAGAAAGCTGTTCAATCAAGAGCTCGCAAGTAACCCATATTAATAGTTTTGCTATTGTTGCATATTTATATCTTTTCACCACCTCACTGTATATGTTGCCAAAAGATACTGATGGGTTTTGTTAATTCCAGGAAGCCCCTACCCATGAACTCTTGTCTCTGGCTTACATCAACATTTTAGTCTCACTGGTACCTTCATCCAGCATCCTTCCACAGAGCATGGAACAGACCTCTTCTTGAAGTGCTGCTTCCTGCTTTCTTGTCCTGTCTCAGCTCACAAAGCTGGCTGCTCATGCTGGGCAAAAAGGAGGATTTCTGTGGTGGAGCTGAAACAAAAGCCATACAGAGTAAAACAACAACATGACCTGCAGCTGCAGTGGGCTTCTGTTGGGTTGAATAGCCTGACACATGGTGATGGTTTTTGGCCAAATTAGTAGTGGCATGTCTTCTGGAAAAAGAAGGAAAAGAAGAAATCCTCTATTTTTATGATGAATATCAATAAAGGGTTTCTTCTTGTCTTAAACATATTGCAATGGGAAGGACAAGAAGGCCAGGGTGGAGTAGAGAAGCTTTAAGTGGAAGCACTTTCCAGGTTTAAATTATTTTCATATTCACTAAATAGCAAAGATTTATAGAGTAAACTGTGAGCATATATTTGCTTATTAGAGATGCATGGGAGCAAAAACAAGCTGAGATGGTTTTAGAAGAATCTGTCCAGAAGTAAATAGCTTTAGAATCTCTCTTTTTAAATATTAAAATTCCTCCCAGTTGTATTTGAAGTGTTTAATGAGAGAGAAAAAAAATGTAGTCTATTCCAATCTTTTCCCCAGCTGAGTCACAAATTTGCTTACAAACTTATTGTTATCATGAAGTTAATAATCACAGTGACAGCAGAGAACAGCTGGAGTGTGTGAGGCTTTCCTTTCTGCTGGGTTCAGAGTCCTGCTAATGATTCTGATTCTCTTTCCTTCCTCCTCTTCTGGACCCTGTCAAGTGCCACCACCTCTCAGAGCACATTAAGCCTAATGTGGGATTTGAGAGTGTGCAGAGAGCCCAGTGTCAGAGCTCTCTGGCAGAGGAGTTGTTGGCATTAACTCTTTGGTGGAATGAAAATAAAAGCCAGAACAAGGCAGAGAGAGGCTGAGCTTGGTGGTGCAGGTGACTGAGAGCAAGGGGAGCAGGAGGGAGCAGCACTCAGGAATTCTGACTCTGAGACATCTCTGATCACACTTGGTTCCACAACACCTGATCAAAACTATCTCCTGAAAACCCATAAACAAATTAGAAAGTAAAAGACAGGCTGGAGCCAAGCTGACCTCCTCCAATCACCAAGTAAAGTAGGCATGGCTTGTATTCAATAAAATCCAGTCAACTCTGTAGCTGCTAGACCTTTCATATCGCAAATAAAGTGAGATTTTTGAGCTATGAAGAAAAAAATATATGGCCTTTCATGCATGAAACAGAAATACTGCATATTGAAATGAAAAAAACCCCAAAACCATTCAACCAATAAAAACAACACTAGTTATTAATGAATACAGCAGATATTTTTCCTTAGTTAGGGAAAATGTTGTTATAACATTCAAGTAGATGCATTCTTTGTCTCACCCAGGAACCAGCTCAGCTGATAGCATATTAAAATTAAAACCCTTTTCCCAGATTATGACATCCTAAATACATCAGATAAGTGCTTCCAACTCAGTACCTGGCCTCTGACAGAGGGTCAAATTATGAGATCTTTGAGATCTTAAGAAATAGAAAGCTTAAGGTAATTACTTCCCCATTGTAGTCTCCAAATTCTGTAATTTGCCATTCATTTGCAAGCAAACTGTAGTTTGTAATTTGATGAACCAGAAGCTCAGATACATCACTGTGTTTCATAGATATTTATGGAGATTTCCTTCATTTTATCTTATTTCTTCTTTACTCATTCATATTCTAAGCAGATTTAAAAAATACTACTGCCATGAGTAACATCATCTAATTATAGCATGAGTTCTACTTTCTTTCACTGACTTCCCCCTCAGTCTTATATTACAAACATGACTGCTTTCTTCTTTACTTTCTCCAAGCCATTGAAGATTTTGTGGTGGTTGTTTGATTATGTTTTATTACAGTTGTTTTAGTTTATATTATATTATCTCATGCATATTCTATTATTTATCTCATTTTTAAACTTAAAGAGTTATAGCTGACCTTAGTTCCCCTATAGGAAAGAAAGCATGACAGTCATTATTTCTGCTCCTTCCCAGTGCCTTGCCTTGCACTAAAATGTAAACTTTGGAATGGCATGACCAGGTTTGCACATGGCAGTCTGAGCATGGACAGCCTTTGCTAAAAGATTTCATAGGTGTCATTTTACAGGGAGACCAATCCATTGCAGAGAATGGATCAATTATTCTGATTTGACTATGGCAAATAGATGATAGAGGGAGGGGATGAGGCATCAGCTGAAGACAAATCCTTCAATTTTTTTTGCTATGATTGCTTGATTTCACAACCTTAGTAATAATGTTCTAACATATATTTTCATACTTACAGAAGGGGTTGTGACTTTTTAAAAGTGTGGTAATTTACCAGAAGAAAAGTGTAATAAGAGGCTTAATGATCAGATTTTAAAAGTGCTATTTCAGATCAATTCAGCAAAAGCAAATATTCTGATTTGGGGATTAAAAATTTGTAAGATGAGTAGGTTCCAACTGGAAGACAAATTTCAATTCTGTAGAACCTTAATTTCTCTGGAATTCTGACTATTCATGTTGATGTTCATCTTGAATACATGCATAAGCATACAAACCTTGTCAGATCCACTATTCAGAGGGCAGGAAACAAAAAAAGCCATCATTGTGACTTGATCCCTCTGCTATGTATTTAGTAATATACTAATCTGTAATTACATGAACATGTAGATTATGTCCAGAGGATCCTTTCTTTATTCAGAGTACAAAATTAACAGTACTCTCTTACTGATTCAATATTTTGTTTCACTTCCATGGTCAATACAAGGTCATAGGCTTTACTTAACTGCAGACCAATAAAACTCTGCTCCAAAGCAGAAATTATTAATTCCTGATGGGTTTTTCTCTCCTATCACCATTCTAATGTTTTAGTATTTTAGAGATATTAATGAATGTGTCTTGCCTGTGCTGTCACTGGGGGATGTTAGGATTTAAAGTGTACACTCACTTTGGGGTTCAATTTCACATATACAACTTGATTTAAGAGTACTTAATGCTATTTTGGATGTTAAATCAAGAAAAAAAGCATTGATTCAGTTGCAGCAGTGGGACTCAAACATTTTTCTCAGTCAGTTCCATCTCCAAGAAGAAGCTTCTGGCTGAACATGGTCAGCTGCTTGCCTAGAGCACACAGGGAGTAGAGGCATGTGCAGGCAGGGCATTCCTCTCCACCCTGAGCATGAATTTCCCTCTGTCTCCCTTGCAAAGGTTTACAGAGACATGGTTCATGCATTCCCACAACAAGAATTGTCCTTTGTTTCTGCTCTTCAAGGCTCAACTTTTAAAGTATTTTAGTTAACTGCAGTCATACTTGCATTTTAAAAAGTTATATATTTGTGTAAGTTGCTGTTGAATTGCAGAAGATAAGCAAAAGAGAAATCCAGTAAATAGAGAAATCCAGTAATCAGTAGATCCCATTCCAGCTGTTATAAAACTGCTGTAAAAAACTGCAGGTATCATTGCTGTTCAAAGAATGTTCATCAAGGTTTTTCAGGTGGGTGAAATATTATCTATCTTACTGCAGAAATGGTAGAGGTGGAGAGTTTTCCCAACTACAATGAGAAAAACTCAATTTCATTGTTTAAATTTCAGCAAAATTACATGCTACTCAATAAGTTTTACTGTGGAAAATGAGAGAAAGCTTGAGCAATGAGCAGTATTAACATGCTTAGCAATGAAAAATCATTAGAGTTCCTTATGAGTTTCTCTGGATGATGAACTTGATTTCCTGTAAAAAGTGTAGAAATGTCCTATAGCAGCATTTAATTCAAACAAAGAGATTCAATATTTTCTACCCCCTCCAGATATTACAAAGTGCCCTTGAATTTTTATGTTGTGTATTATGTAAATTTATTTGTTTATGGTTATATTTATCTCCTTCTATTCTGTCTGAATCATCTAAATTACAAGCTGTAATTAATTCACTATTACTGCATTATGTGCTGAAAACATACATAAATAATGAATATATTTTGGATGTGTCTTGCTGTTTTAAGAATTTCACCTAAGCCTTCAGAATTTCCTCAGGCCTTCACTTGTTCTTTTGCTTCTTGCCAAAAATACGTGATATTTAATAGTAGCATTCCCTTTTTTTACTACATTAGTTCCTGAGTTTTATGTTAGGAACTATGATAGCTTTAAGTACAGCAATTGTCGATTTATTGAATTTGATTTTAAATGTTTTAATCAGTTGCTTTAGAATTTCAAAGGTAAATTTCAGAGTCACCTAACTTCTACAGAGGTTAACCATGAACTGACCTAACTCACTTTCAAACATTTTAAATTCCAAACGTTGGCAGGAATTAGGCTGTGGCACAACTACTACAGCCTTTGCTCCTGTAAAAACACCAGAACTCAGGCAGAAAGGATCTTCCCCTCCTGCAGTTGTTGCTCTCCCTCTCAATCAGGTTTCAACAAGCATGGCCACAGGAGTGCAAACCCCCCACGCTGTGTTTTACACTCTGCAGTGTAGGGCTGTCTGTTTTTCCACCAGCAGAGAATTCCCCTGGCTTTCCTGCCCACCACATTGTCCTGCTGCTTTGTTCCCTCTATTGTTTTTTCCTGCAGAGTGATGCATTGCTGTATCTTCTCTTGCTGCAGCTGAAGTAGAGCCATCCATCATCCCAATCACTGGAACTAAGGACCTTATGGACTGGGAGTAAATTATATAGCTATGGGGAGGGACAGAAGAAAAAGAGCAAGAGTTTTTTTGTGTGTTTGGATCGTATGTTTTGTTTTGTTTATTTTCTCTCCTTGAACCTGCTTTTTTGTACTTCTGTTTCTTTTTGCATAATAATTCTGCCTTGCTTAGGATCAGGATAAGGCAAATGCAGCAGAGGTAGTTTCATTATTTCCTGAATGTAAATCTAATCAATACAAATGCAGTTAGCAACTCCATAGCTGACTCGATTGTTGCTTGGGTCTGAATTTGAGTTTCATTTGTGTCTTTCCTTTCAACTTTAATGTAATGCAGATGCAGATTTCACTGAAATAAATGTCCAGTAAACCATAAAATAATTCTGTATAGGTGTTGAGTCCAATTTACTGTTACAGGCAAGATCTTCTTCCCATTCAGATAAAATAAAATCCAGGAGAGGCTTCTGCTTTTAATTTTAAAGACTACAAATTAATAAAACCTGAAACTTTGCCCTCAATCTAGCTCATATCTTGGCACTTAAAATGAAGTCTTAAATTTAACTCCTAAACTAAACCAGAGGCCAAAATCTCAGCAGTGTATCCTGTCTAACTAGGACCACTGAAAACAAAGGAGATGATTAGGCCTAATTTTCACTTCTATTCCTGAGTATTCCCGAGTGTCTCTTCCTTCTGGAGCCTTACAATATCTCTGCCCTTTCACTCCAAACTTCTGGCTTCACACCCCTCTCTCCACCTTGTCATTCCCCTGACAGGAGAAGTGAAAAATGCTTCTTACCCCTCAAAATTTTTCCATGCCTTAAAGGGATTTTTTTCAATTTGAGCTAAGATTCAAGTTTATACCAATTAAATTGCTTATGAGGATCCAAGGGACAGAGTTAGAAAGAGCATTGTAAGATTTGGGTATTAAGGTGAGGATTTTTACTTCTGGCCAGACCACACTAGGTTTGATATCCCAGTTACTCCTCAGATTGACTCTTGATGTTCAGAGCATGTCTGAAATAACAGAACAAAGGAATAATGAAACTGCAGTTTAGCAATAGAAGCATCTTGTTTTTCATAGTCTTGTCATGAGAAAATAAATTTGAGCAAGCTTTGTTGGTATAGTTAATGAAACAAAGATTCTCCCATGATCTCTTTGATAATTACCAATGAGTCCTAATGCCACCATTGATTCAGAGAACAATGAAATAACATTTTCAGAGTTTTAAAGTACAATGACTTTGCTCTGCATGTGGTAAACTTAGAATATCCATTTCAAAGTATGATCAGAGAACTGTATGGAAAGTCTATCAGCATTCAGCTAACCTTTTTAGGACCTTCTCTCTATCAGAGGTGATATAACTTTAGATTCATCTGGCCAAGACTTAACCAAAAAATTACTTTCTCTGTGCCTTCAGGTCTGTTTTTCTGGAGGATGAGGCTGAGGAACTGGCCCCTTGTGGCCATGGCTCAATCACACCTCTGTACTGAAGCTTTGCTCTAATGTGGGAGGAATCATCTATGCATCTGTGCACACCAAGTGCTGGCATATTTACCTGAGAATTTAATTCTTTATGGAAGGAAATACAGTTCTCTGGGGCTTTGTAAATCTTATAAAATAACCAGCACCATAAAATTGGCATAGTTTCTTCTTTGCTAAAATGAGTAAAAACTATGTGTACAAAGTTTTTTCAATTCTACTGTAAGACTAAGATCTTTAGGTGGATAAAACCTTTTTTTCCAGCTGTCATATTTTACATCTTTACACAAATTCACCCTGGTTAGCAGAATAAAATGAGCCATATTTACTCCAGCCAAGGAATGTTAAAGATACACTCAGACCCACAGGATGTGACCTGGAAATTCTATGAAGTTTATAGCTCCAGGGTCATGTATAAGGATAGAGTATTGCCCCACTGAATAAAAAGAATTGCATCTGCTTTTGTAATGAGAGTTATGCCTGTTGCTGACTACTGAAAGAGAAGCTGGTAAAATGAGATGATTCCTCTCCTACCTGTTTAAGTTCTAGGCTAGAGGCAGTATGATGCCAACCATTGGAGAGATGGCAGGTGCCTGTGAGGTTATAATGCAAAGTGATGGAGAATTTCAACACTGCCCATCAATGTGTGTTAATTATCCACCTGTATATGGTAGACCAAATTATATGCCATCAGTTGATTTATCATATTGAGCAAAAAATATTTACTCTAAACCAAATTATTTAGAACTTATTTTTGTTAAGGTGAACTCATGGGTGCAATTTCCAGACAGAAATCCCTGAAGTATTTTTGCACTCCTCACTGAACAGTCAGCAGACTGTTTTAGTGATATTTTGGGCTGGATTTGGTGGTATAAAGTGTCATGAAACAGTTCATGTCACTCATTGGATTCACTAGTCAGTGAATCCACTAGTCAGTGTCAAAGGCTGATACTTCAATTTCCTAACCTTGTTCCTTGATTTCAGAATAGAAATTCATTGTTTTACAGTAATTACTGGCTCTGTATTTTCTTTCTCTTCTTAATAAGGGGGATTTGATTTTTGTTAGTTTCTTTAGCTTTGTTTAGATTTTTGGGTTTGTTTTTTTTTCTCCTTATAATGTGTTTGTTTTGAATATTCATTTCTTTGCAGGATCTTGCAAATATACTTTTTGCTGAAAACAGAATAATTACATCTATTTCTGTTCCAGCTCTGCTGTTCTTGGACTCATTCTGTTGCTGAATTGACCTGACATATTCCTTAGCTAAGTAAGGAATGTTATTAGCAATTCTAATGTGCTTCATTTGAAATCCACATGAAGAAGGAAAAAGTTTTACAAATACAAGGAAGAGTAAGATACTGATCCCTATAGGATAATCACTTTCAAAACAGAATCATAGTTAGTCTTTTTCTTCTGGAAATAATTTTGCTTGGGTGAACAAAAGGATTGGGAGAAACAAGAGCTCTTTAGCTTTATTTTTTGTTTTCATACAGATTTCCCTCAATGTTCCAGCTCCATACTCAGTACTCAATTATTGCTCTTTCTGGATTGCATTTATGGTCTCTATGTTCTTATGTGCTTTACTGTAAGTTGTCCTGTGACACTCATTTTCCTCTTAAAGTGTCAGCCCCTGGGGTCAGGTTATTGTTTGAAACATGAAAAACATTTTTTTGCTTCATTTTCTTTCTTTTTCTCTCTCTCTCTCTCTTTTTTTTTTTTTTTCTTTTTTTTTTTCTTTTATTTTTTTTTTTTAAGCAACTTTACCAGCTCTCCCAGGCTGTTCTGAAAAGCTTTAAAATTGTGAATCTTCATGCTCCCAAGACTAGAACTCAATTTTTAAAACCTGGCATCTTTCTTGTCATCTGTGATATGTCTCTTTTGCCCAGGAATGGCTGTATGGTCGAAGTTGTCACCATCATCTTCAGTGCCAAAATAAAGGGGTTATTATGCCACTTCTGATCATAGGTGTGGCCATAAACAGAGGAGGACTGGGGAATTTGGGGTGCCCTCTTGAGTGAATTTCTGTTGTCTTAGCTGGAAGTTCCTACAAGAATTCAGGAAAATAATGATTTTATCCACATCTAAAAAGACATTGTTCTGGTGTGAGTAACTACCTTGCCTTCACATGCCCAGTCTGGAATTTGGGTCACTGGGATGCCAAGTAAAGGAACAACCTTGGTAGTGTATGGAAAAAGAAAAAAGGAGCAATATTTATTATATATTACTTATTATAATTTTAGATCTGCCACTGGTTCAATTGTTATATTTTTTATATGAAATTCTGACAAGATTCCTTTGTGACAGAAGTATTTAGCTATTGACTGGAATTTCTTCTTTGCACCTTTTTTTTTTGAATGCAGGATAAAACCAACACTTTGAGCCACAAATAGAAAGAAAGCACACTGATAATGCTCAGCTGGAAGAAGTGAGGGAGTAAACTGTTTTTATGAGGAGGTGTTCAGGTAAATGAACACATTGTGCTTCCCTGTTATATTTAATGTCTAGATAGGGAGAATATAACAGTAGATGTTTTTTGTTTTGGTTTTTGGATGGATTTTTGGTTTGTTTTTGTTTTTTTTGTTTGCTGGACAGAAGTCCAGGGAAAGCTGATCTGGGATGAAGAGAGGAACATGCAGGGAGGAGAACAGCTCAGACCCTGAGTCTTGCTGCTGTGTCACTAATGTGGGACAAGGGAAGAGCCCTGGAGGAACCCAGGGTTGTTTTACTGGCCTAAGCATTGCCTCTTTTGCCTTTCACACAGCTGGCTTGGACAGCTTAGTAGGGAAATTGTTTTGTGGATGCATCAGGATCACATGGAGCGATTCCCATATTCACACAGCATCTCTGGGACAACTCCAGCCATTGTTTCAAGGCAGCTTCATATTAGGAGCTGTTTAATGTCTTTTAGCTCTTTTCTAATGCAGTTTGGCACGAGGAAACAACTCAGATGGGGTGCCATCAGCCAATTCACTGCATGCCCAGGTTCGGGAATCTTGGCTGTGTGGCACCCTTTGTTTCACACCCCTCCCAGCTTTGGTGAGCTCTGCCTGACCTGGCTCCTCTCACCCTCTGGATGCTGCCACAGCTTCCACATCCCAAACTGAGGTGGGCAGCAGGCTCTGCTGCATTGGCTGGTGGCCCTGGGACCCTCAGGCTGCAGCTGAGCTCAGCCCATGCCTTTCCACATTTCCAGGTCCATGCCTTTCCACATTTCCAGGTCCATGCCTTTCAACATTCTCAGGTCCATGCCTCATCATCCTCGCTGGGACAGAGTCAGTGTTCAGCTGGCTCGTGTAGCTGCAGCCTGGTGTGCAGTTTGCAGAGTGTAATTTCTATTTGTTGTGCCTGGTGTGGTGTCCAGTTCTGTCTGGCTGTTGTTTTGCCTCCAGTGGCAGATCTGAAGAGGGCTCAAGAGCCAGGTGCTCAGCTGGGATAGATCAGCCTTGATGTGTTTACAGCAGTGAAATGTTACTGTTTTAACAGAGCTGCAACATTTTGAAAATGTTTCCTCTAGGTAGTAGCCTGCTGCATAGCTGTGCCTTGTTGCTCACAGTAACATTTATTTTTTTGCATTTATTACAGCTTTTCCACATCCCACACCCTGCTCCTGCTGTTTGACTGTCCCTGTTTATACAGCTTGGGAATGTTTTTCAACAAAACTTGTCTTTCCCAAACATTCATTTAAGCTTGCCTGAATTTTATTAGACTGACTTGAAAATGCTGAATAAAATTCTGACTTGCAATGCTGTCTGGACTTCTACTAAACCTCCAGGGCAATGTGGATGAGAAGTGACAGCTTTTAAGATGAACTTTTTCTAAAGGAGGTGTTTAATCCTCCTAAGAAAACCTTTACAAATCTGAAATGGTAATATATTTCCTTAAACTGTTTGATCTAAAGCTTTTCTGGGTTCTTGTTCTCTGCAGGAAAGGTTTTGCCTCATATGTATTTACATTTTCATATTTTTGCTCATGTTTCCTTGAATTTTTTGCAGTAATGGCTTTGAAATGTGTGAAGATAACTAACTGCTCAGAGGTCTAACTACATATTCAGGGACTAAAGTATGAGTTATTCAAATTTTTTTCTTGTTTGCTGAAGAAGAGTAGCTTTTTTCTGACTTAATTCTTTCAAGTAGCTGTGCAGGCAGGGCAGGAAGGCCTTTCCCTGACTGCACTGCAGTTTAGGCTATTTAATAATTTCAGCATAAGAATACATGAGGTGTAAATGCCTCATTAATTTGGATGCTCTGTCTGCTATTTTATAACCCAAATATCCAAAGCACATTTTTTCCCCTGAAAATTATGAACAGTCTGATCTGCAACACCCTGTCCTGTAAAAGGTGCAACAAGATGAACTCAGAAGAAAGAGAAACTTTTAGTTCCAGCAAGATACTGCAGGTCAGCTCAAGCTGGGATGCTCTGGAGTGCCTGGAATATTTCTGTGGGGGTCTCTTCTTGCCTTAATGAGAGGCAGGGAGTCTCCAGGAGAAGCAGCAGGATCCTGATGCTCAAAGCAAAGCAGTGGAGGCATGGCATGGTGCTGCACAAAGGGCACCCACCCCAGCAGTGAAGAGTGCTGTGATGATTTGTAGCTGCTGGTGGGTGATGCATCTCCACAGGTGCTCTATATTAGCAACTATATTACTATTATTACATTATAGCCCCACTCAGCTTTACTTCTGAATATAACAGGAAAAACACTACTTCTTTATTCTCACTCCTTCCCCCAAATAAAATGCTTATTAAATGTTTTTTAAGATTTCTGGAGTCGCTATGTTTTGAAGCAATGCCCCACTATGCCCAAATTGCTACTCTGTGTCATACAGCAGAGACTTCAGCTGGCAAAATATGTTAGGATTTCTTTTCCACTGCACATCCTTGAGAGTCTCCCAGCTCATACATTTTCCAGGCAAAAACAAATGCACATAATAAGTGCACATGCATTGGGAATCTGAAATGCTCAGGATGTGTCAGGATTCAGCACACAGGTAACAAAAGTGTGTGCAGCAAGGCAGAGATGTCCTGGACGAACTGAATGCCCTGTGCATGCACAAATGGTCTCCATGGCACACAGGAGCTGGATGATCTCTCACAGATGAGCCATTGCCATACACTTGCTCTGCTGTGCTGAGGTCTGGCTGGCTGTCAGCTCCCTCTGAGCTCGTGCTTCTGGGAGCTGCTGGCCAGAATGGATGGATGGAAAGAGCTGCCACAGCAGCAGAGGCTCAGAGCATGGGCTCAGAGGACTACCAGAGCCATAACAGGGACCAGGAAAAATTCTCAGCTTCCTGAATTCTGATCAAGTAGCTTACCCACCGGATTGTCATATAAAGATATGTAATTTCACAGCCCTTTTGTTGTGAGTTCTAAAATACTCAGAGCAAAAGCAAATGATTGTGTAGTGTGGAAAACACCACTTGCTAAAACATTCCATTCTCTTATGCTTTCTTATAAGAGAAATCAGGAGTCAGCAGCTCCCATGATCTGTGGGACAGGAGTGATTAACTAGACCAGATGCCTTTGTGAATCCTGCAAGGAACTATTATCATGCTGAAAAAAAAAGGAAAGAGCTGAGAACCAAGTATGCTTTTTAAGTAATTTTTTGTGCCCTTTTCTTATGCTACCACCAGAAAACTCAATAAGTAATGACCAAAACCAGCTATTTATGATTACCCTTCTTCCTACAGATGCAGACACTAAAGGATTCACCCTGCCCCTGCAGGGCAAAACATCCAGGCTCTTCTGTGCATCTTGTATATGCCCCACCATTCTGTGTGATGACTCTGTAAGTCTGTGTCTGTTTTTGGGGCCTCTGCTCCCTCTTGGTCACTCACTTATAGCTGAGGGATACTCCTTTGGGTAAATTGTTGCCTCATTAGTGTGCTTCACAATGCTGTTTCAAATGTACATTTAGCATGGCTTGGAAGCAAAAGTGAAACAGTCCCATGGGTTTAACATATCCTAATACTAAAATTAATGCTGCAGTTAAAACTTCATTCCTACACTTAGTCTGCATGGAGGCACATACAGTGACAAGCCAGGTGTCCAGAGTTCACCAATTTTTCAGAGAGGAGATTATCAAATTTGCATGCCAATACAAACAAAAGAAATTGATGTAGCAACCTCTGTTTAAATTACTTTTAAAACATAAGTGTTGAGGTGATAAGGTGTAGATGGAAATAGGCCCTTGCCTCACAAACAGCCAAGCCACTAGAATGCAGAATACTGAAAAGGTCATACTGAAATGGCATAGGACTATATTTTATAAAATATAGGCATTGCATTTCTGGAACCTCATTTGTGTGACAAAAACTGTGACAAGAACAGAGGTTGGCACAAAATCAATATACTCTGGCAAGGGTGTAATAAATAATAAAAGTGAAGAACAGCATAAATTTTAACCAGGTTTCATTACAAGTTAAAGCTGGTCTGATTTCCTATGTGATCTCTTGAAGCTACATAATTTCCAAAGAAACATCAGCAAAGGTATATTACTCATTTTGGATGAAAGGTGCTAAGGCAAATATCAGAGAGAGAGGGAGGGGGATGTTTATTATCTTTACTTGCACTTGGGTGTTACCAGCAGGACTGGAGGTGTGGAGGAAGGGGTAGGAGACAGGTGGGGGCTACCACAGTCATAGTCCTTGGGGTACCAAAGAACTTTGGCAGTTTTGGTGTTCTTCAACCCCAGGGAGTTTGTTTTACACAAGGCTGAGAAACTTCTCACCCATGAGTGGCTGTGCCATAGCAAAAGCCCCAATTTCAACCATCTCTTTACAGAGACAGCTCAGCATCCACATCCTGATGCCTTCATTTTCCAGTCAAATGTACCAGAAATATCAATTAACCAGCATAATCCTCTTGTGATAATCTGCTGCACCCTCTAAAATTTCAGCAGCGCCGCTGCTGCCACAGAAGGATCAACCCATTAGCTGCAATTTCATCAGCCCAAATGGACAGGAGCCCCTCCACTGGGCTCTGCCAAGGAGGCAATTGTCTCACTAAGGCCTCCTTGGGCAGCAGTGACTCAGCTCCTGGGGTATCCCTCCCTGGGGGAGGCTGGAAAAGCCCAGCCTGGTCCCTCCGCAATATGTCTCCATTTGGATTGACAACTTGCCCTGACTGCAGGTTAACCTTGTTATGACAGCACAGCTGCACTTGCCATCCCTCCCCACTGCCCACGAGAGCTCAGCCTTGCCCAAGTCACAGCAGCTCTCAGAATCATGGATTAAAGAGGCTGTTTCATCTCCAGTGTTTAGTCAGCCCCAAATCACTCTGGCATCAGTTTGTAATGGGGCAGTCCTGCTTTGCTCTGATTTCTCTTGGGACAGGGGTTTAGCAGGGGACAGTGCCTGTTATACTGGTTCTGTTTTGTTACTTTTCAGAGAAAATTTAATCTTGTGTCTGATTTCATGTCTATTTGTGTATGATTACCTGTCTATTGGACAGGTACTTTGTTACTTGAACATTGTTTCTACCCTGGCATCAGTAGTAATGGTGCTCAGTGTCATCTGTACACCACCATACGTTGCATTTATTTCTGCCTGGAAAAATTGCATCTTTAATGCAAACCCTGTTTCAAAATGTTGTTTTTACTTGGCTTTCACAATTTTTTAAAATTTTTTAAGCTAAAAAATTAAAAGAGGGTTTGTTTATATTTTCTGTAGACAGAAAATGATGTGGTACCTGTGGACAGTGTAGATTTTTGCTGTTAAAATATTTTAGATAGAGGACATGTTTAATTATTATCTTCATTTTTCAAATTACTTTTTAATGTTTTCCTTCCATTATAATACAACACTTGTCAAACACAACTCAGCTTTGCAAGATTTGATCTCTGACCATTGACCATTTTTTACAAATGTTAGCAGACCCATGTGTTCTCTCTTTACCTTCTGGATATCTCTCCAGATAAATACACTTTCTGGATAAACATCACTCTACCTTCTGAGCAACTACTACATGATGTTCACAACTGGCCAAATGTCTGTACAACAATTTTATATGTGTAAAAAACCTGATAATAACTATGTGCCTTAGGACTGACTAATATTGAACTGAAATAACTTTTGTGAGTAGATATTTTTAGTGTTGACAAATGTAGAGTGCAGCATTATTGAACTTGTTCTGTTGCCCTCTGTATGTCAGGAATGTGCCAAACCCAGTACAGTTTTTAATTGCTTCACTCTCTACTCAGTAATTTTCCTGCTGTTACAAGTGCAGGCTGCTCAGCAATCACTTGGAGCCAAGACATTTGTAGGACATTTCCTTTGTGTAGTGTCTGTGTCCTGCCTCTCAGCACTCTGTAATGCAGTTCTGCACATGCATTTCTGCTATACACCATGACTGGGTCCAACTGGCATTTCCAAGAACTCAGGGAAAACAATTTGCTTCATGAAGCAGGTCTTCTGGCTGTAACTGAGCCATATTTCTTAGATGAGTGTGCAAGAGCTGAAAAGATTTGGGAGGTCTGCTAACACACTGCAGACATATGGTGCTCAATCATATGGGAATTGAAGAAAGCAGGAGGGGGAATAACACTGCCCTAGGCTGGAGAATCCTGCCCTGTACAGTCTTATCCATTGTACAGGTACATCTATCTCTCTATCATCTCTATCTCATGGAGAATTGTAATCTTTATAGCTGTATTAAATGCATAGGGGCATAAAATTCATCCAAATAAGGACAAGTAATGAATTGGAATATTTTTATACAATATATCGTGGTTTCATCAAATTTCAGATAACGTTCTATTTATTGGAAGTTGCAAATCTGTACAAGTCTCCTGACATAAACCCCTGTAGGAACATAATGATTAAGACTGATTTACATTAATATCCAAGCAATGGATATACAATGGTTGGTCCAAATTCAGTTTTTATTGTGATGCTCAATGTAGAAAAATGAGACTAACTACCAAGGGATACTTACTTAGCTGACAGTTATTGTGGTCATTTTTCTGGAGATTGTCTTGAATCCAGGGTGTCATAGCCTTTCGGTTGTGGCAGATTATTTCAGTAGAGAATGGACAACAGGCTGTGGAAGGACACAGTTGTGTGTCTCTGAAAAGCTGCAAATCTCCCTCATATTGGAGGGGGGGAAAGATTAGTTTCTTTCCTTGTGACAACTAACACAAGTCAAAATGCAAATAAGAGAGTTTAGGCATTTTGGAGAGGTCCTTCAGAAATGCATATCATAATAGCAATGTCTTCTCAAATTGATTATGCAGTCTGAATCCTTGGCATTAAGTGCTTGGCAAAAGTATTACACTCTAGCTCTCCCTACTGGATTATTATCACACAATTTCTGTGTTTAATGGGTGCAGTGTATTGCTGTGTTAAACAATTGAACAGATAATACAAGTGTCTCACCACACTGTATAGATGTTTTATACTTCACATGCATTTCATCAGATACTGCTATGGCTTCCATGTTTGCTTTGTTAATTCTTCTTATTTTGTAACATATCACAAAGAATATGCTGGTGTCTCCTGCTGCACTTTCTGAAAAGTCATAATAGAAGATGAGAATATTTCTTTTGTCTGTAATTTCCAAAATTCCTCTGTGATTTTTAAGAACTTAAGCTTTAAAAAATGTTTATGGCTCTTAGAAGCCTGAACTTCAATGGCTTTCACTGCAACTTAGTTGTTTGTCTGAAAAATCCTTTAATTATGTTTTACTGTTCTATTTAAATTGATTTTTGAAAGCTGATAGAGAGACTAGTCTATACAGATTTCCTGTTTCTGCCATGCTGGTTTGAGCTATTAAATTTTTCTGAGGAAAAAAGCAAACAGAGGTATTTTAAGAGAGTTAAAATATGTGTGGGTTATATTTTACCTTTCTCTCCCCATATGGCATTTGTTGTAGCAGGACTAAGCTAAGGAAAGGTAAATTCTTCACTGATAAATATTTGATTGCAATATGTTTACCCACATTCTGCAATAAATTGGTCTTTACTGGCAACAGGACCTCTTTGACACTTTATGCCAAAGAAAAATGTGTGTATATATACCTTTACCTGTATGTTGAGATAATAATGGGCTTATAAGGTTTTGTTGTTTTTGTGAGACATCACACCCATTGAGAAAATTTACAAATAATATAGTCATATACTGTGGTCATAAATGCAAAAATTGTCTTTATAAAATAATTAAAGAGAACAATTATATTGTTTTTTCATTAATTGATATTTCACTGCAAAAATCTCTGCAACAAAAGGAAGCACATTTTTTTGGTGTATGTACTTACAGTTCATAGTAAATATCAGTTGAAGAACTGAAGCTATTTTATTATCACTACTAAATCCACAGGCAGGAATTTACCCAGAATAAATCACACTAACTTGTTAAATTTTAAAAAAGGAGCAGAGACCAAGCCCTATGTCAGAAAGTAACAGTCTAAAGTAATCAAGAATATGGTGTGGTCTGGGCAGTTTGTTGGTGAGTTAAAGCAAACTAAGAGAATGAGAAAGGTATGAAGCATGGAGAGAGCAGAGTACAGGTGATCAGGTTTGCTCTTTAATTCTTTTTGGGGTTTTTTGTTTGGTTTTACTTTTTGGTACAGGGGGAAGGGAAGGAGCTATCAGTTTATTTTAGTTCTGATTTGTTATTGAGGTTTTTTGGTTATGTTTTGGGGGTTTTGGTTTTGATGGAGTTTTAAAGCACAGTTGATACTCCAACATTCAGTATGGACATGGATCTTACACTAAAATTCCATTAATATTTTACCTGATATAATTCAGTTTCAACCTCAAAATATTTCAGCAGTGACATTACTGCAAAATACCAGGATTTATAAATCACTAGGTTTGCTCAGAGACTCTAGTCCATCCCCTCTTTTTTAAATTTGCCTTGCCACTTAACAAAATGTATTAACATGTTTTACTGATAGAGGAAGTTTACACACAATAAATCACTGGATTAGAACAATCTAAAATGATTTTATTTCACCTCAATGTTTTTGAGAGGTATTTAATAGTGCTAAAATATTGGTTTGGAGGACTGAGTTTTATCTCTGAAAAAATATTATCTTGGTTATCTACCACAGGTTTGATCTAACAAGGGCAAGATATTATAAAGCTAGAGAAGACACAGAGAAAGAAGAGAAAATAAAGCCAAGCATGAGTAAAAAATGCTGTGTATTTTAGGAGAGACATTATAGAACACAACTTTAATTTGTGGGAAAGGAGTTTGAGAGGTTACACTGATTATATTGATAATATCTGCCAGTGGAAAAATGCCTAGGTACTAACTGCTCTGTAATAAGTAAAATGGGAAAGAAGAAAAAGCCATATGTGCAAGTTAGAATTGCATGGATCAGCTTGAGAGTCAAAGAGTTTTGATGCAAAAGTGGTTAAAATTTGTAATAAATCCTGTGCATAAATTATGTATTTTCCATTTCTGTTGTCTTTATGTTAGTCTTTATGGAAGAACTTCTTGGCTTAGAGGCATTCACCTTAGCAGATCTCTGCATTAACATGGCTCTACCATCTCAGCTTGTTCCACTGTCTTTTGGGCAGTATAAAAATGGATCCAAACCAGTAATGAAACTAGTTTTGAGTCATAGCCATGTGTTTGAGAGAGAATACAGCCTGAAGAGAAAATATATGAAGTCATCTGTCAAGACAGGGAGCTGAATTTGAAATGGGTGTGTACATTTCTTGCTGTTCCCCAACACCAGTCCTTAGCACCCCACAGCTGATCACATCCTTATCAGATACATAAGGAAGGATTATAGATATAGGGCTATCACAAAAAATCTGAAGTAGTACCTGATACTGAGCTTGTGCCTTTTTTTCCAAGAACTTAAGAGTTTCAAGCCTGTCTGTTGTCAAATAGGGCAAGTCCCCGAGGATCCAGTAAAACTCTACTTAGTCTTTATTTTCTTTATTTTCTTCATTCTCCTTTCCATAACTTTTTTTTTTAATTTTTTTTTTTTTTTTTTTTTTTTTTTTTTTTTTTTTTTTTTTTTTTTCCCCTCAAGAACACTTTCCTCTCTGGCATTCATAGATAATATAATGTATATTCTGACCCAATTGGGATAAAGAGATTGAATGTGGCACAAAGGTTGCCATCTTAAGTAGGAATTGTGCACGTGCAGAATTAGAGAGAATACAAATTTTATTACAAAGAAATAAATAAAGCCTGTACTTCTGAGTCTGAGTTTCCCTTTCCTTTCCTTTCCTTTCCTTTCCTTTCCTTTCCTTTCCTTTCCTTTCCTTTCCTTTCCTTTCCTTTCTTTTTCCTTTCCTTTCCTTTCCTTTCCTTTTCCTTCCTTTCCTTTCCTTTTCCTTTTCCTTTCCTTTCCTTTCCTTCCTTTTCCTTTCCTTTCCTTTCCTTTCCTTTCCCTTTCCCTTTCCCTTTCCCTTTCCCTTTCCCTTTCCTTTCCCTTCCCTTTCCCTTTCCCTTTCCCCTTTCCCTTTCCCTTTTCCCTTTCCCTTTCCCTTTCCCTTTCCCTTTCCCTTCCCTTTCCCTTTCCCTTTCCCTTTCCCTTTCCCTTTCCCTTTCCCTTTCCCTTTCCCTTTCCCTTTCCCTTTCCCTTTCCTTTCCTTTCCTTTTTTTGATTTTGACTATGATCTTCTACATGAATGTGAAAACAAGAACTATGTTTTGCTGAAAACAAAGACACCCCACCTTAGAGTAATATAAAGAACCCCCCTCAGAATTTATGGCTTATTGAATAGACCCCTAAGCTTGTATACATCTCCTCTGACATAGAATTATTGTGTTTAAGAGCAAAACTCCACACCTGCAAGAAATTGATGAGTGGAAAGACAGGTCCATGGAGCACTTTATCAACTGCCTGCCACTTTCAGTACAGCAACCAGTAAAATGTCACTCACTGTGACAAAGAAGGAATAATTAAAAATATATACATCTGGTGGGGAAACTGGGCTGAGGATGGCCTGCTAATGGCATCATATATCACTGCATGGCCTGGTCTGGAAGAAGAATGACCTGCTGAAAACACCCCTTTAAGAATATTTATAGGAGTGAAATGAACTTCATTATATCATCAGATATGCCATAAAAACATCTTAAAAGCATTTAAGGTAACCTGTTAAATGAAAATAGTATTTTTAATGGTGTAATCTAAGAGAAAACAGTTAATGTGGATCTGAATTGAAGCAATATTCTACAAAATATGCCTTATGAGAAGTGGATGGTCACCTTGCTGTCAAAATATGTTGTCACACTTTTCTGATTAATATATTATGTTGTTTGATTGAGCCCATTTTATATAAAACCCACCTGAATTATGCTTACACTTACTTTGTGTAAAGCCTGGTAAAATTACAATTTTTTTTGGTCTTCTGCCTACAAGATTTGGAAATGAAATATCTGTTGCCTGCTGGCTGATCTTTGATCCACAATCCTCAGTTGTAGAGCAGATTTGGACTTCAGTAAACAGAAATAGAGTTCTGTGTGGGCTGTGACTAAACTCATTTCAGCACATTTGGAAGGTGCTAAACAAGTCAGTCCTCATTTGCTGAGTTTCTGACTGGAATCAGGAAAAGTGAGACAATGAGAAACAGGAACAAAATGTCCCTAAAACATATGCATAAAGCAATTTTGTTTTTCCCTTTCCCCCCTAGCTTGCTGACAATATTGACATATCAAGTGTATTTCATGCTATGATTTATTACCACTGGTCATTCCTGTAAGTCCAAACAATATGTTTTTGTTGTATATTTGTGTACTTGTTCTGAGCATAGATACAAAATATACAGTTAATATATTAATCCAAATTCTTTGAGAAGGAAAATGTGCTGTCAGAAGAACCATGTGCATGTCAGAGAGCTTTTCACAGGAAGATGCTTCTAACACACCAGTCCAAGAGAATGGGACTTATTTGGCCCATTTCTTCAAGCTGGGTTTTTCTGGTATGGTTTTCTTTTTTTTCTTCTCTCCCCTTTAGCACATTGAAGATGAACACCGGGAACTGTTGTGCTGCTAACTCTATTTTGTCACAAGTTTTGCAACAGTTTTGTTTCTCCTAAAGTTTTAATTAGCTGAAGGCCTATGATTATGATAAAATGCCAGTGTTATTTTACAGAGAAAAAAGAGTTTTTAAGTCCTGTAGCTGCAGAAACTACTTCAGAATAAAATCCTTCTGGCTTTAAAATAAACTAGAATAAAGCAAATGAATTTCAGAAATATGTATAAAGTTACAAGTGTGCATCAGTCAAATGAATCTTACAAGGGAAAAGAGAAGAAAGATAATTTGATTTATCATTTTAGAACACTGGTGTATTTTAAGCCAATGGAAAAAGAAGAGCCAGAAGAAAGCAAATCTGAAAAGATGCTGAAGAGGTAAGGACATAGAAAAAATGGATGGCAACCAGGGACTGATAATGAACACAGGGTACAGAAACTGTTTGCATTCTTGTCCCAGCCCATTTCTCTGATCATATTTCTGGACTTTACCATCCTTTAAATTAAGCAGAAGACTTACTAATGTCCCAAATAAAGCCATGAAAGAAATGGTAAAATAGCATGAGGTGAAGGAAGAAATTATAGCTGAGAGGCCTTTTGTCATGTATCTACTCTGGAACAGGAAAAAGAACAAAAAAACTATTGTGATTTGTTCTGGGAAGAAATGCAAGGTACCTTTACTCTGTGCATTTTCCCCTTTAGAAGAATAAGAGAGGAAGAATCCCATTTTTATGCCACTCAGTACAATATTAGACTGAGACAAACTTCTGCTTTTTCCAGACTTTTAAGTGTCTGTCTTACTAATGTGCAGGCATAGATCTGAGGAGTGATGCTCTCCAGATACTGATTTCTCATTTGTGCATCCTGAAGTTTCAAGTGATCCACAGACAGGCAGAAAACTTCTTTTTAAAATCCACTGTCCAGAATATTGTTCTGATATTTTACAGGACAAGGAAATTCACTTTTCATGAATAAGGAGAAGAAATGCCTGATTTTAATACTTATTTTTAATTATCTATCTTTTAAGGTCCCCCAGTATTGGTGCATGAGGATTGGTTCATATTGTTCAATACACAGCACAAAGAAATAGAGATTTCTGCCTGATGGCATATGAGGGAATCTCTAAGGAAGTACTTCTCACTGGCAGCCAAGCAATCAGAACACACCCATGATTGTCTTTGACACTATTAAATTTAGAGAATGAATGTGAAAAACTGGCTTCCTGGGCGTGGTGTACCCTTTAAGGAATAATTCAGACATAATTCACTTTCCTTCTTTTTAGCCTGGGCTGCTAAAAAAGGAAGTTTGTTTTTGCAGGCTGTCCTGTGTCTCTGCTCTCCTCCTGTTTTCCATTAACATCTGAACCCATAGGTCAGTTTTAACTAGATGGAAAGACAGAGCTTTTCCAAGATTATTGCAGTTCTATGAGTTCATGACAACTGACAACTCTTGGGGGAGAGATACTCAAATAAGTGCTTCTAACTCAGGAAAACTTTGAATAACTTGTCTGTCCATAGCTGAGTATGAACAAGTAATCAGCAAAGTGTTGCTCCAAATTCACCCAGTCCTGCCTTACAAGGATATGGGGAAAAAATGGAGGGGCAAAGAAGAGAGAGGAGAAGCAGCTAAAGCAATTTTCATGACAGTGTGCAGATCCAAAGTCTCCAGCATGGCAGCAGCTTGCCAGGGTTTTTATTCAATTTTATATTCCCTTTATTATGTATATAGAAATTAATCTGCTGCAGAGATTAGGGGTCTTGAATAGAGTATTAGAAGAAGCTCCTCTTCTCAAGCCTAGGATTTTTGCCCTGTTGGTTCTGGAGAAAGGCAAGTTTGGCTGTCACATTTTTTATTAAAACAACAAGAACTTTAAAATAGTAACCTTAAATCAGTTCATAGAAGAAACGTATGGGCACATAAATTCTATTCAAGGTCTCAGTAGTCTTTCTATTGACAATGGTTGTAAATATCTCTTTTACTTTTATTAATACTATTTACAAAACTTAGGGTAATGCCATGTCAATTATTATTTGTGTAGTGTGTGCTGTCATGAGTAGATTAGGAATTCAGAGGACACCCTCTGCATCAGAATATTTTGTAAGGAAAATTGGGAAAGGTGGCACTGTGAGTTAATAACTGCTTTCAGCTTGTGATGAGGATTATTAAAAATGAAAGGGAATGTGGAAATTTGGACTCAGTTTAAATTGAAGTATTGAGGGGGAAGGAAAAAGTGTTTACCACCTGTGGTTCAGGGTAGGGAAGCACACTCAGAGATGGCTGAGAGCATTAGATTAGTGACTGCAGTGATATCTAGGGAATTTTAATTTGTATAATTTATTCAATCATTAATAAGGAGGACTAGAGTTTCATGTAGAACTCATTTTTACATCAGTATGTGTTACAGGCAACTCAGCAAGGAAAAACTTCAGACTGAATTTTATTAAGTAAAATGGATATGGTAAGTACCATGATCATTAGGGATGGATTTTGGATACAAATACAGGTGTATTAACATGTAAATGTTCCAATTTAATACAATCAGAAATGTATTAAGTGAATGTATTAGATTGGCAGTGTTTATGAGCAAAAAACTCTTGAGGCCAAGAAAAAAAAGAATAATTTGCAAAAGGATTGGGAGGAAATACTGCAAAGCAAAACCTGAAATATAAATTATTTGAAGCCTCTGTGGATGAATGATAAGTTGTTAAGCTAATTGCAAGTAACAACAGAGAAGTAAAAAACCTCACGGAATCAAAATCTTTGGTACAGCTCTAACGTTGTGAGAAGAATCACAAAATATAGAAAAGAGCATTTTAAGAATGAGATAGAAAAATGAGTTTCTGTTGGCTGCTCTGGAGGGATGACCAGAGGGTGAAATATCCCTGTGATGGAGCTGCCTCCAGTGAGTGGAGGATGAGGCAAAAAAAGAAGTAAAATGAGTAATAAAATAGCAAACTGCATGATAAATTTAGCCTTTTCTATAACCGAGATTACAACATTACTTTTGAGTCTCTGTCTTCCTTACAAAACCACAAACCACCCCAGGGAAGGGCTGGTTCTGTGTCTGTCCCAGTCAGGGATGTGCTTCTTAGTCATCTGGAGATGAAAACTAGAAAACAGTGTTTCATGTGATAAAGATAGCTTTCTCCCCAAAAAGGGAGGAGAAGTTGATCCCATTATTGCTGTGAACAAACACATGAGAGGAAATATTAGAGGTTTATGTATTTTCCAATATGTTCTTAAAAAACTCAACCCCACTCAGCAATTGGAATGCATTGAGGGAAATATTAAATATCAAACTACTGGAAGGACATTGAGCATAATCTCTTTAGTTTTGCATGAGTCTTTTTGTCTCCTTTCTGTGATTAAACATGTTAAACATCTAAAAATATGGATTTTACAGTGAAGATGACAAATAAAATCGTCAAAGTGTAGCAGAGAACACAGGCCCTTCTCATTTCTTGCCACATCTAAATTGCTTTACTAATACTGAACATAAAGTGGAATGAAAGAGAAAAAATTTCTGTCAGTTTTGTTTTTTTTTTCTCTATTGAAGAAGCCTGCAGAATATGTCCAGTGACAAAATGTGGAATTGGAGGAATTGGTACAATTCCTATTTATTTCCAAAATAGTGTTGAAAGGTATTCCTGATAGAAGCACAATCTCTTCCCCCCTGTTCTCCAGCTTCTGTGACCAGGAGTGTGTTACTTAGGAAAACAATGAATATTGAGGTTGTCTCTGCTTTTTTTCTTAGCCAACTTCTTGAAGAGCACCTTATATTTACTGGAAATGAATCATTAGTTAATGAAACATGGTCTATGTTGGAAATAAATAAATAAAATAGTATATTAGAAGAGTGTGTACTATATTGGATGATTGTAATTATCCCTAATATCTTGGCAGACATCTTGCTAATGCTCAAATCAAATCATACCTAGGAGGGATTTTCCTTTAATCTTGGGAGAAGCACTTCAGCTGCAGCCTTGTAAGAGAGGAGTGAGCTCCTTCTGTTGTGGCACTAAGCATGTTCATATTTAATACAAAAATATTAGGAAAAAGATTTTATTTTTACAAGGAAATAAGTAGAAAATATATGAAATGGGTAAGATCTTTACAATTGGAAGGAATGAGGGAGAGCCAGAGAAAGTTCTCATTTGAAAGGGCTTGAGGGAGGTGTTTTATCCTGATATTCCAAACGAAAATTATGAAAGCTCAATTTGCCTATTGCAATATAAGTTTTAGCTGTGCAATAGACCTTGGGATTGCTATGTTATGACCAAGAAATGAGGAAAATGCTGCATCCCCCTATTGTGAATTTCCCAAGGTTTCAGTACCCTGATGACAAGCCAGTGCTCTTCACAGAATGACTCAAGCTGCCCTCACAGCATCTTTTATCACATTTGCCTGCTTCACTGGCGCTTTTGCTCACTCTGTCATTCAGCTCGTGTGTGTGCTGCAGGTGATCAGCAGCCTGAGCCTGCCCTGCTGCATCCCCCTCCCAGGCTGGAGCCCTCCCTGCAGCACAGCCACAGGGCTGTGCCACCAGGGAGGGATGGTGACCTCCATCACAGAGCTGGGAGCCTCTGTGTCCTCACAGGAGAGGTCCCCACAGCAGGCTCTGCCTTCACAGGCACCAGGAGGTGGATTCCTATGGGGAAAAAATCATAGTTGTGTGGCTTGCAGTGCCCCAGATAAATGGTTGTGACAGCCTTCAGTGCTTCAGGCAGAAAATGGCAACACGCTGCTGCTCTGAAATGGTGCTGTCAGCTGGGCTCACAGCTCCTTTGGAACCTTTCATGCCTTGCAAAGGTGGCAGGATTCTGGCATAACTCACACATGAAAGATGTGTGAGGCATGGAAGCAGGGGCAGGTGACCTGAGGTGAATGTAGGGACACTGTCCAGGTGTGCAGAGACAGGGATGGGACAGGAGTTGGACCTGATCAGGGATCTGAATGGCCACAGAAAGGGTGTCTACAGACAATTCAGCATGAAAAGAATGCCCATGGAAAAAGTGGATCTATTGCAAAAATGGCACAGGGACCTGCTGACAGGACACATGGAAAATAGTGAGGTTCTCAGTGCCTTCCTCACCTTGATCTTCACTGCTAAGTTTTGGTTACTGAAATCCCAGGCCCCTGAGACCTGAGGAAAAGTCCAGAGCAAGGCAGACCTTCCCTGATAAGGGAACATAGGAACAACCTGGACATACACAAATCCCTGGAACCTGGTGGGATACAGCCAGGAGGTGCTGAGGGAGCTGCCCCATGTCACTGCCAGTTCTCCCTCCATCATTTGTGAAAGGCTGTGCTGGTGAATAAGACTTCTGAGACCTGGAAGAAAGCACATGTCACCTCTGTCTTCAAGAAGAAGGATTCAGGCAACAACAAGCCACTCACTTCAGTCTTTCAGAAATCATTTCCAAGTAAGGTGAAGTAGTCAGCATGAATTCATGACAGGGGAGCCGTGCCTGACCAACCTGAGAACCTTTCATGATGAAGTGATGGGCTCAGTAAACAAGGGCAAGCAGTGAGTGCCATTTATCTTAACTTCAGAAGGAGTTTTAACAATGTATATATATATATATATATATATAATGTATATTAAAACCTGGTTGAGGAAGTAAAGAAGGCAGAGTCAGACTCTTCTTGATGTCTCCTACTAATAGGTCAGGATTTATACAACTGAAATACAGCAAATCATATGTAGCCAGAATAAAACACTTTCTTTTGTGAGGATGGTGGTTGTCTGCAAAGGCTGTGGAATCTCCACCCTTGGAGATGATAAGAAGCCAACTCTACATGGTCCTCAGCAACCTCTGTGGGTGACCTTGCTCTGAGCAGGGGTTTGGAGGTGCCTTCCAGTCCCACAGTGGTTCTGTGCTTCTGCAATACAGCAAAGATATGCACTCATTCAAAAAAATTTGTTTCTACCTTTGGGAGACTTATAAACGCTTAAAGGAATGTATGAAAAATAGATGAATGGAACATTTTCATATTTAATTTTAATAATGGATTTTCTTTTTTTTTGTATAAATGCAATAAGTGGTCTGCAATCAAACAAGGTATGTATGTTTTTAAGAGCTGAAAATAGGGCTGAAAATTCCTGTGTTTAAAAGTTTCCATGTTGTCATTGCAATAAATTAAGTTTCTAATTAAACACATGCTCACATACACACTCTTGGATGGGAATGCTATGCTTGATCAATAGCCCCAGGCTACACAGTAGCAGGCAGAATTATAGCAAATGGAACTGGATGAATGGGTTTACTTAATGACCACAATATGATTTATTTCACTGGTGGGAAAGGGGGTAGGAAGACATCAAAATGCTAAAAATATTACCTGAGCAAATTAGGATATGATCTTACAGGAGATGGGGATCCTGTGTGAGTTCAGAGCTCAGATCACTGTAAAAGAATCACACTTGATGAAAATGTGTCAGCTAATCTGCATTCAGCTTTTTTGCCATTTATAATTAAGAAGGCTTTTTTGTAATGTTTTAATGTAGATGGCTTAACCGTGGACAATTGCTGACTTAATCTGTACATTTTCACAGTGTCATGATTTCAGCTGTTGGAGGAGTCTTGGTACAAGAAACAAAATTAATGCGGAAAATTCCCCACACAGTAAATACATCTTTGAGTAAACCTTCTCAGAATTCAAAGCCCCTTTATAGTTGACATTTGCAGAGTTGAAGCAACAGCCTGGGAAAGGTGTGCCAGTGCAGGAATGTGCTGGAAGCTTCTGGTGGTGAATCTGCAAGTACATTCTGGTCTCTGCCCCTTGGGATCTGTCACTGACCCCTCTGACCAGTTATTTACCTTGCCAGGGAAGGGAGTAAACCCAAGCAGAGCTGAGACACAGAGACAAGGCATTTTTCTGAGTT
Source organism: Erithacus rubecula (assembly GCF_903797595.1). Lineage (NCBI taxonomy): Eukaryota > Metazoa > Chordata > Aves > Passeriformes > Muscicapidae > Erithacus > Erithacus rubecula. The sequence continues at coordinate 8,604,328 of NC_136658.1, read as the reverse complement.
TTGACTTAGTTGAAAGTAAAGGTTTGTGTCATATGGTTTATGACCTAAAGTGAGCCAAAATTGAAAGAGCTGGAAAAACTAGCAGCAGAAGTCTTCTTCAGTGCCCCAAAATATACTCACACACATATATTAATTTTGGTTCTGGCTATTTTCAAATGTTCTTTCAGTTTCTCTTTCCCCCTACTTATTTATCTGTGAAAAATACAGAAACTGAATATAAATCAGGTTTTGACTTTTTCTATAATTGTGCTTTTCAAAGGAGATAATTAAATTTCTGCCTCTTTGGGAAAAGGTCAGCATGTTGGGGTAACAAATATTCCTATCTCTAGGGCATTTGCCCTTATTAGCCATGAATCACTGTTTCATAAGCTTGGAGCCTTGGCTAGAATCCATCTAGCCTAAAATACTTTGAAAACCAATGAATTAACTGAGATCTGCTTTAATAGTTCAACTTTATTACTAATTAACCTGTATATGCCCCTGTTTGTTGTGCTGTAATTCAGAAACTAACACTATGGCTATTGTCTAGACATTTATTAAATGTACAGTGCTACTCCTAAATTTACTTTAAGGGTTTCTTGCTGTGCTGATCACTTGCATTGTACACAAGTCAAGGCTGTAGGCAATCTAAAGAGGTTAGTGAAGAAGACTTTGAAAGGCTGATGTTTGACTTTATGTTGACCTCCAAACCAACTGACTCATCTGCAGGATACTGCCTGCATTTTTGGTGCTGGAGAGCGTAGTCACCAGCAGACAAACACAGCAACCGGGGTAGAACACAGGGTTTGTGTCTTTTTTTTTATTTTATGCAATAATCTGTTGAGATTTGAGCTCATAATTACAGCTTCTGTTCAGATTTTCAACAACTTTTAAGCTCTATGGATGGCAAAGTTGTTGGTCTTTTTTCTGTTTTTGTCACCTGCAATTTCAGGCTGAAGTATTGTGACCAATCTCTATGTTCTTGTGCCTTGGACCAGATCCATAAAACCTCTCAGGCCTTCTGATGTCTGCTGAGGTGGAGCAGGAGCTGACAGCAAGCTGGGAATTGCATATCCATGCTGTTGGAAAACAGCTGGCACTAAAGCACCCTCTGGGCTGGGGGAGCAGCCTGGGCAGGACTGAAGCTGAGCCCAGAGCATTGTGCTGGCCTAACTTGAAGCATGGTGACACAAGCATGGCTTTGGTCTTTGCCAGCAGGTCCCTGCTTGTCTTAAGTGCTTAGACCTATCATTAACTAAAGTAAAATTTAGATAGTCAAGAGACTCCCACCCAGCTGCATCCTTAGCATCAGGATTTTCATAGAGTTCTACTTCAGGACTCTTGAGACATGTAACTATCTGACTGCTTATCCTAATTTAAAGCCCAGTGGAATTGAAACACTGAGTTGTCCCCACTTCTCTCACAAAGGTTAAGGCTCATCCTTAGAAGAAACTTTTATACTGTGCTTGTGCTAAGCAAGGAAAAAATAAATCTCCTCCTACTCTGACCCTCATTTCCTCTGTGGATTAGCCATTAGTATATGCTTCCACTAGTAAGAGGTTTAGATGCTTGAACATTTCCTTTCTTCTTGGATGTGTTTAATTAATTACTCCACATAAGACTTTAAACCCTGGTCTTTATTGTACTCTTCAGTCTTCATCCTTCCTGCTGAAACAGGTCTGTGTGGTGTGGACCAGAGATGAAGGGCTTGTGCCTTGTTATGAGAGTGTTTGCTAAGAAGTCTAGGTTCCTCTTGAAATGACAGCACAAGTTTAAGCATTTTAAGTATGGATTGTAGCAGGAAGAGTAAAAGCATGTACATTTTTTATAGGCAGGTATCCTAAGAGCAAACATATTGGGTCACATTTCTGTTCAGGTGCTTGTTCACCCCCTTCTGCTCTGCTGAATATGGAATATTAATATTATATTTAACATCAAAATGGAACAATCACAAGAAGAGGGCATGAGAGCATCTGCTCTCACATAAGTCTGTCATATACTGATTCAAACTTTCACCTGCAAGGCATGAGAAGGGGGTTCATAGCCCATCAGGCTAGAACATTAAACCTACATGTGTGAGAGCTCTTTCATGCAGGATTTCTATATTAAATGTGACAGTAACACATGGTTCATACAAATAACTGAAAATTTTGGTAATAGAGAACAAATAAAAATGTGAGTGTGCCTAGTCATGCAAAGGAAGCAGATGTTAGCAATACATTAAATTACAACTCCAGCACAGGCATAGCCTGTCTTTTTTTAATTTGCTATCGATCTTCAGACCACAAAAAGCAAAAGCTTTCTCGTAGTAATTTAGTACTTTTTTCAAATTCTGCCAAAGATCTGACAAAATGCAATGAGTCTCTGATAAGAGGTAAGTATGACTTTATCCAAACACTTAAAATTATCTTAATATATGGCATTAACTGCGCCACACGACTTGCCTAAAAGAATAGAAGTCTGCTCAAGGGGAGCAGAGGGAAATTTAGGTAGATTTAGGGGAAAATGTTGTGTCCATGCCCTCATAGGAAACAAAATCTACATCAGCTGGTTTAGAAAAGACCAACAGAAATCAAATGTTGGTGCAAACCAACAGGTATATGGAGCCTGATGTCCTGTGTGGAAAAGTGTCCAGAAGCAATTGTTTCAGAGAATGGAGCAAAAGAACTTGCAATAGGAAGCTGTATAGGAACAAGGCTTAGTCACTTTTTGTAACCATACCAATAATTTCACTATTTCAGTTCCATTTCCTCTAGCTGTGACTTCTATATGCAAGGAGAAAAGGTGAAAAGAAGACTTGAGGTGTACTCTACACAATTTACTATTTTGTTTGTTTTTATTACTTCTCCTATAATTTATCTCTGCTCAAAGATTAATGCTCTCCAGCCATCTTTCCCAGAAGGAAAATAGAAATGGATTTTTCAATTTAAAGAAGCAAACAAAACCAAATCTTCCTCTCTGAAGACAACATTGAAAGTATACATAACTGATGCCAAGAAAATGGAGTTAAAGAAATAATCTCAGCTACACTTCTATGACTGGAAGGCCTTCAGTATACACAAGCATCTATATGTATTTATGTTTATGTACTTTAAAGAAAGGTGTGTGGGAGAGATTGTTCTGTTTGAGTTTTTTATTTGGAGTATAACTGAGGATTTTTGATAAACTCATAAAAACTTTTTGTATTCGAACATTGCATAGTGAAGCCAATAAAATGAAAGAATTGTTTCTAATAAAGTTTTGCTATACAGATGAAAAAGGAAGGATCAGAAAAGTGTTTTTCTCTTTAAAGATGTCCTTGCAACCATAGCTGTATTTCAGCAGTGCTAATTTAATATTCAGAGTGCTCTGATGCCCAGCTGTGTGATGCTCTCATTTGAAGGTGCAGAAATTCACTGAACTTGATGTTACAATTCCTTTCCCTCATGTTCAGTTGTGACTGGACTCTCCCTTACACTGCTGGGAAAAAAAAGGGGGAATAATGCCACAGTATTTTGGAGAATTTAAGGAAATTAGGCAAGCAAAGACAGCAGCCCATTGTAGTTTGAAGGAGGTTTTTTCAAATATTCCCATAGTCTTTGTTCTTTGTAGACCAAGGCAGACTCAGAAATGTGCTGTATTATGAGTTAATGATCTGTTAGAAGAAGAGTAAACCTCAACAGTCATAAATCTAATTTTTTTTCCTACTATTTGAATGTTACTTCCTTGTTAAAAAAAAGAAAAAAAAAACCACACCAAAAAAAATCCAAAAAAACCCAAAAAAAACAAACACTACATTTTTTGGCATTTAGGTGCTGGAAAAATTTCTCTAACAGTAATGTTTTTCCACCCAAATTTTTACATAATATTTTCTTCTAAAGGTTTACATATGTAATTTAAGTTTGACTTTTATAACTACCTTTGTCCACCCAACCCTATTCCTATCAACACTAGAGGTGTTGAATCACTTCATAAGGTAAAAGCCATAATTTTCCATTTTGACTTTTCAAGTAGTTCTCTGATGGTTACCTTGATGAAATGATGCAATCTAGGATATTTTTCCAAACCCATGTCTGCTTTCTGGATTATCTTTCAGGCCTCCATTGTGCTAAAATAACCAATGTTCTATAACAGCTTTCTGTAACACCTCTAGGGAAATGAAATGGCTTTTTCATGCCTGAAAAAAAATCCCAGTTCCTTGTCCTGTTGCCCTTGCCTTGAGACAGGGCTTTGGCAATGCCTGTCAGAGCAGCCTTCTCTATGATATCAGAAATGTCAGAGTAAAAGCTGCCAAATTTTTGATCCTGTTGGCTATGGGCATTTATATTACCTTGTGGGTGTGTATATTTTTTCAGCATATCCTTCATCTTAATGGAGTGTGATAGCTTATGAAAACCAGCTTGACATTCATTACCACACAGATTTTTTTTCCTTTTGTCCACCAATAATATCTTTGTGAAGGCAGCAGAAACTGTTTATGTAAGAAAAGAATTGGAAAATATTCCTGATTTGTAGGTGCTTAGGGCAGTAAGTCCTTTTATTCATTGGAATCAATAATATCAGGCATGGCCCAGTAAGAGTTCACACTCCTGCCATCTGAGGCTAACTAACAATTCTTTTGTCCTGCATAGTTTGCTCATTTAGCTTGTATATGGCACTTAAAAGTTGAAGTTTCTAAGCTTCTTTATATGAAGCTTAGAAACTGAGGTGTTCATCAGTGAGCTAAGTACTGAGTGTTTAAATCCAATCCTTTCTGATAAAACACAGATGAAAATATAGATTTCCCTGTCAATCTAACAATAAAAGCCTTTGTTCTGAATTCAAGAAATACAGGAACTCCTGTTTTAGCATCATCAAATGTGTATCTAACCTGTTGGGCCATAAAAAAATCCTTCAGGTGTTTGCTAGCTACTCTGTTTTAGTACACACTGGAAACCAGTCTTGACTACTTCTTCACCATCCCTCTGCGCTTTTAAAATGATCTCTTATTCTGTCTTGTGAGGATTCCATTATTTCATGCACACTGAAACAATTTCAGCAGGGGAACTGCCTCACAAGTGATCTCTTGAGCCAGGCCACATCAAAACAGGACCTGTAAAACCTGACAGACTTCTTCCTTGAGGTTGCCAACATGTTCAGGAGGAGGTCCTGTGAAGGCTGTCAAGTGTATTTATTCACATTTTTCTGATTTTTTCCCCTTAGCTTTCAAAGACAAAGTACAAGGCCTGGGGTTTATATATTCTGAAATGATGGGTCACTATAATGGTAGTAATGACATTCTTACAGCTTTGTGTCACTGGTGAAAAAACGTATTTAAATGCTAGAACAGTATTCAAATAGGTGGGTGGAGAACACTGAATCCAAGTGTCCAGGATCATGGAAAAATGCTCTGTTGCTTTGCTGTAGAGCAAAAGCACTCCCTGCCACACATCCACAAACCTTGTGGTGGGACACAGCCAGTCAATGCAGTTTTGCTCTTAGTTGATTTTCCACTAGCAGCACTTCAGGAATAGGATTCAGGAATTTTTGGAACCCCAGCTTTGAGCTTTGTAGTTTTCTTGGCTTTTCCCCCAGAATGCTGCTGTGGATTTAGACTTTAGTGAACAATAGAAGTGAGCAGCAGTCCCATTGGATCAAGAGAGATGATCCTGTATTTAGGGGAACAATTTCTTGGCTTTGTTATCCCATTCTGTGTATCAGGGAAACCAAATCACTGTTTTAAAATTGATTTTTCACAGACCAAGGAACAGAATAAGACTCAGAACCTGCTCCTTCAAATCCATCTACCTCTGATACCTTCCTTAGACATTTTAATTAATATTCATAAATTCTTAAAGTTAAATGAAAGAACTCATGTTCTTTTAAAGTAAATAAATAAATACAGTAGGAGAATTTCCAATTGGCTCCATTAAGAGCAAGCAGATCACTCATTGTAGTGTTTTATTTTGTTATTTACAGAACAGCTAGCTTGTGCTACAGTATCTCTTCATCTCCAGAATTTCTCTTCCAAGATTATGTATAGGCTCTGTCTCACTAGTAATATTTTAATTCATCACCATATATTTAGCAAACTCTTCTTTTATCACTTGATGACAGAAGGGATTTTTTTCTCTGACATTTATTGCTTTTTAAACTGTATTTCTGGTATGGTGCCAGGTTTCTCCCAAAATATTGTAAATAAATGTGAGTAATACAGATTTGGATTTATGAAGCATAATGGTTGGATGCTTTAGCTATGAAGAGATGCTTTATCATAGTCCACCAATGTGTGGGGAAACTTTTAAGACTTGCTTTCCTGCTTTATTTTACTACAGTCCTTACAGGTTTTAAACCAAGTTGCTTTGAGACTTGAACACAATTACAGTAACCAATCTGACATACACACAATGTGAATAAAATGCTCAATTATATACAGACCTTTTAACACTGATACATTCTACACACAAAAAATAAAGGCACCTTGAAATAAAACTCTTATCTCCCTCACCTCACTTATCTACTAATTACATATAAACTCACACAATAAAAAAAAATCCTGTATGTCTATCATTAAGGAATATAAAAGAAAAGCTGGTTATCTTCCTTCTTGCTTATCTGTAGGACTCAGCAATGTTCCTATCTGTAAGAGTATATACTCTCTCTATATGTGCATGTTCATATATAGTTTATATATACAAATATAGCTCCCTTCAGACTCTGAATGATTAATACACTGGCTAGGGAACTGTTCTTTATTCACATTTTCTGGAACCAGAAATTCTTTAGATGGAAAACTCCTATTTCTTCCTTTGCAGGCACTGCTTCATGAGACCATGATATCAATCCTGCCACCCTTTTGGTTAAATTTTGATTCAAAATAAAAAATTACCTCTCCTCTAATATCCCAATTCTCTTTCAGTCATTATTTCATGACCTGGATAATTTATTTTTTATTTTGTGGTGGATTAAATGTGCTGATAACAAACTTTGAAAACATGGCGGATGAGCAAAACCATCACTCCTTTGAATCACATTCCTTACATTTTTTGCACAATGATACTTTGTGTAGTTTACCTTGAAGAATATGAACAAACTTTAGACCTGAAAAGAAAACATGTGCCTGGGAAAAAAATGAAAGAATATTTGCAATCAGTAGAAAATAAAACCTCTGCCCAGAATCATGTGTGACATTCCTGTCCCTCTCATGATGTGGGGCCAGCCAACATCTGAGCTCAGAGTGCTGCAGCTGAAGGTGAATATTATCAGCTTCTGATGGAAGCAGTCTGGGAATCTGGATTTCCCCCACTCCTGTCCCAGGGAAGAATAAAGGGCCCCTTGTGCCCCTGCTGCAGCAGCAGGGGCTGGCATCACTTTTCATACACTTAGAGGCCATGTGCCACACGTCAGACACCATGCAGGAATGCAGCAGATCCCTTATCTGCTTCCCTTTCTGATGTTTAATGATTTCTCAGTGGATCCAAGGATAAAACTTCCAAGCAGAGGAGTGACCCAGATCAGAGAGATACCACTGGGAACATTTCCCAAGTGCCTGTTTCATGGGGATGGGAAAGGAAGCAGATGTTTTCCATCAACAACTAATGCTGAAGAGCTACTATTACTCCCTCCCTAACCACAAGCTCTGTGCCATAATCATCTACTCCCTTCTTCTGCTTCTATACATGTTACAGCAGCATGTAATAATTCAAATTCTCTCTTGTTGACACAGCTTGCTTCAGCTGTACTGAAATAAAGTTTTTTGTTCACCAAGTCTGTGGACACATCAGCACTTTGCAGAGAACCTGAGAGGAGTTGCTGCTTTCTTGATGGCAATTGCCTGCTGTTGTCCAAGTTTTCCAGAAATCAGTGACACACACTGGAATAGCCACACACAGTAAATTTCTGTCAGTGTGGCACAACGTTTTTTAGACAGGATCACAATTTTCTCTTGAAATATTCCTTGGAATAATCCCTATTAAAAATAAATCTTTTCCTCTTAATTCAGGAAGCTGATCTCAAATAATCTTTTTTACTTTCCTTGAGTAATTATGCTGGTATGAATCTGTAGGGAAATTGTAGGAATTGCTTCAGTTGGATCTGTGTCACTGATTTGTCATACAAATCTGGCTTTGTGGGGAGTGAGAATAACAGGTATTCTGATGTATCAAGTTGAAAACTAACTGAATGAATATGATGCCTAATGGATTATATTGGACTTAAAATACAGGCGTGTATGCAAGAATGTCTCATAGAGAATATCACAGATCAAAAAGAGTGAAAAAAATATTAAATGGCATTAGTATAATAAAAGGGGACAAGCTCACCTGATGAACTGAAAAAGGTTAGCTGAGGAACTAAACAATATATTTTTGGATACAAACAAGGTCAAGATGTCTATTCTGTGAGGATGAGCACTTTAATATTCCATTTTGACAATTCAGGTAATATGATAGCTGTTATGTATTTCCTCTCCTAGTGCACAACTGCAGATGTTTCAAACTAGAAAGCAAAATCCTTAAAGCCTCTCCCTTTGCAAGCTCATAGAGATCTGCTACTCACAGAATCCTATGGAATCCTGGAATCATAGAAGAGCCCAGGCTGGGAGGCACCTTGAAAGATCCTCTTGTCCAGTCTTTCATAGGACAGGGAGCCTAGATCAGATTTTTCCAACCACATCTGGAAGAACTCCAGTGATGGGTAGTCCTCCACATCCCTGGGGAGGTTGTGGCAGTGACTGATAATTCTCACTGAAAAAATTCTCACTTACAAGAAGAAGAAGACTTATTTAAGAGCTCTGAAATGTTCCACAGTACGAAGCTTTGCTTCCCTTTCTTTTTCTTTGTTTTCCCTATCAAAAGGCTCCATGGACACAGCTGTATTCTAGGCTCTCCTTAAGTTCAAAGAGTCAAAGATGACCCTAAATTCCTAGTCCATGGTGTAATCAAGTCAAGACAATCCTGAGGACACATATATAGGGGATTATCCTACTCCTTCCACAGTGAGAGTTCTGGAAAAGACTGGACTCAGTATGGAAGTCACTATAAGTATGAAGAATGTGAAATGAGGAATGCCATAGGACTGTAAACCCTTCACAAAAATAAAAGTTCCTCTCTGCTTCAACTGCATTATGTGTCTTGGATACCAATCTTGAAGAACAAGGAAGGTGGATTAGTACTTTTACATTTTTAGAACAAATATAAAACCCACATTTCATGAGAAAGTGAAGCAAAGGATGCTGAGAAAGGAAGGCTAGGAGGGGAAGTTTTAGCATAGATAAAAGGAAAAGAATACACAGATGCTCCCTGAAGCAAAGCAGATGGGCTGAAGAAGTCTATGCCACCAGCTTCCTGTGTTCATTTTAAAGGTCAGTTTTAAAAGGTAGGAATCAGGTGTAGAGGACTTTTTTTCCCTCCCAAAACATACTATCCAGAAATCTTAGGAGACAGCAAGGAGAGGTGACAGGGTTTGGGATTTTTTTTGCTCTATTTTTGGTTTTTATAATATTTTCCCCTGGATTTAACCATTGCTTTGTCAGAATAAATCTTTCTAAGCTTTAGCTTTATTCAGGGGTGACAAATCTATAATGTTCTTTTTTCTTGAGGGTGAAACTCCACTGATGTTTTGCAGGAAACCCTTGTAGGAGCAATGCTCATGAAGGAAGCTTCTCTCAAAACTAAGAAAGTTCAGGGAGCTACAGGATCTAGTGCTAGGACTCAGGATCAATTCTCCCCAAGCACACACAGCCCTGTACCCTCCTTGTAAAAGACAGGAAAGAGGAGGCATCTAGGCTGAATACTCCCAAATTGCTACAGCTGATCGGTGCAAATTTCCTTTGGTGGAAAGATATGACAAGTGACAAGAGGGAGTGGAATGTTGCTTTGTTATTCTGATTTTTCACTGACAAACGCAGATCAGCAGCATGTGTGAAAGGAACCTCAGAGTCTGTGAAACAGGAGAGAGCTCAAGATATGATGTATAGACTTTTTTTCGTGCTTCATGGGGCTGCTGGGATATGAAAATGCCATTTTGGGGAAAGCTAATTGCCTGTTCAGCAACTAAAAGCAAGATACCTTTGTTCAGTGAGTTACAATTCCCTGAAGTACACTGCAGTAGCAAAGCAGTAATTACAATGCAGCATGTCTTAAAAGAGCACCATCACACATTTCATGAAGAAAAGGGTAACTTAAGCATTGCTGCTCCCTGGTTAAAGAAAAAGATTTAAAACATCTTGAGCATGATCTTGTGTGTTTTATGAATATAAATTTGTCTTCATACCTATTTCTAATGTGAAGACTGTGCTTGAAGCTTACTAACCCTGTTCAGACTGCTGTCAGGCCAGGTTATAAGCTATTTTGTGCTTCTGGCAACAGTCCAATAATAAAAAACACATTTTTAATTTTCTTCCTTTACCACCACCCCTTTTTTTTTTTTTTTTTTTTTTTTTTTTTTTTTTTTACCTCTGACTTGAGCAACAAAGGTATAGTCTCACCAGAATGGAATGACTTGTGGATAAGAAGGTGAGTATAAATTAAAGTGGGGTCTTTGACTGAAGAAGCACAATGAATGTTCAGGAAAGGGTGGTGAAAAGGAGAAGTGTGAGCAGACAAAGGAAACCAAGCAAAAAATACAAAATAATATGAGTTTAATATATTTTTGATATTCTAAACAGAGCAAGCATGGTTGCAGAATTCTGGAAATCATAAACACCTTAGAGAGTTAAGACTACCTCATAAATGGGAATAGGTAAATTTCTTGGGGATTATTTCTAAATCAGACTTTAATTAAAATGTTAGGAGAAGATGAACATATGTTTTAATAAAAAGTTCATAATTAAATGTCAAATAATAACTTATTGATAACTTCAAGCCTGCTATAGTTATTTATAAACCACTATTTATTTATTTACCTTTGACAAATGTAACACCTTCTGTGCAGAACAAAATTGCCTAAGGAAGCTGGAAAGAAACAAGATATGAATTAGAATATTGACAGAAATCAGTAAGGAGGGTAACATGCACACCAATTATGTTGTGTTGCATTATAGGTTCCATACTCTCTCCTAAAACTGTATAATTTTCTCATGTCTCCATGGTGCATATTTTGTGACTTTTTCATTAAAAAAGCCAACACAAACCCAATAATCTTTTGCCATATAATACATTATTAGGAGAATCATAAGAAGGGAGGATTAAGGAGCAAGTTTAATAAATATTGCAAAGCATACTACTGCTCCTGAATGTTTGTGTTGGATTTCACATGATGTATGAGAAGCTGACATGTCCTGTGGGGGCCAGTTTACATTTTTTTAATGAAAGGGTACAGTACTCTGGACCTATAGTTTATTTAGTTTTGCACTAGAGATGTAAATATTTATTAAGGCTTTGACTCATTACATTTTGTGCAAACCTTGCACTCCAAATCTGTGTGATTCACAGTATACTGAAAATAGAAATAATACCCCTAAATCACACCTGTCTGTGAAGAGAAAATCTGCCAGTTCTTTCACTCCCAACTCATCACCTTGTGACAGGCAAGGAAAAAAAAATACCCAGAAAGAAAACTAGCTGCTACTTAGAAATGAATTCATTGGAAAAACGATATTTTGTTAAGAAGTGCTTGGCTGGGATGGCTGGGAAAATGCAGGGCTCAAAAAGTCAACATGGTCTCAGTCCTTAGGTCACCTAGCCCCTTATTTTGAAAAATACCTGTATAGCTCTCTTTGTTATACTGTTGTTTATTTCTTTTTTTGGGAGTTTTGGGGACTTGTTTGTTTGCTTGTTTGTTTTGAGAGAGATGAGTTCAAATTCTTTTATGTTAGGGAGATGTAAATCATGGCCTTATACCTCTTACTGCCTATATCTTTTAAAAAAGTGTGTCTTCTACATTATTTTGTGATGAGTTTGACCCTCTCATAGTCTAAAAATACTTTGATGGGTCTCTCTCTAAATAAAAAAATTGCAGCCTTTGTGGAGTTCAAGTGGTCTCAAGGTTATGCAGTGCTAATCAGTTTTGTGGTTCCTAATTCTATTTTCAAATTTGGCCATAGCAGTCTTTCAATTCACTTTTGTGGCACTTGATTGATTTTGTTATTAACATTACAAGTCATGGGATCAGATAGCAGTGTGTTGAACAGACATGCACCAACACCAGTCTACTGAAACATATATTGATTTGCATCAGTATTTTTAGTCTAGTGTTTAAATTTTGAAGTTAAAATTACTCTGTATGTATTTAACAAAGATGAGGGTATTACAAATATCTTTGTGACTGCAACATATAAAAATATATATTGTATACCTTTCTGTTATATGACATTTATTTATAGATCTGCACTGTTACCTTATCCCTTCAGATAAAACTGTAAAGCTGCTTTTCCCAGGTACAAGAAAATCCATCTTGAAACTTTAATTAAAGAATAATCTATCAATGACAAATTACCAGAGGATAGATGTGTCACTCACAGTGCTGGCACATCATTTCAAAGAACACAACTGAAATCACAGGAGAATAACAGATCTGGGTATTTGTTTGCACTTAGCAGACAAGGGGAACAAAACTGATATAAAGCAATTTCCAGAGAGTTTCTATATTAAGAGATTAGGCTGAAATTCCTTCACTCTGAAAGAAAAAGCAGCACTAGAGCAAATCTGCACCTTCTCTGAAGTCTGTAAAGCCTCTCCTAAAACAAGGAATCAGTTGATATGTTTAAAGCTGCTAGTTTGGTTTTTTTTAAATTGTGGTCCTGAAGTGTCCACATTGGATGAAAGCCTGAGTAGCTTTTTATTTGGCTTCCTAGAAATAATTCTTGTAACTCTATTTCAACTTACCTATTAAAATAGTGGGAGAAGAAGCAGCTGTAAGAACTAGGAGGTTTTTCACCCCAGTTCTGTAATTCAAATAAATTTATCTTTACATCTCCTCTCTGATCAGCTGCATGTGCATTTCCTCATTTAGAGCTCCACAAGATAGAGTATCTCTGTAGAGTTCCTATATAAATTATACTAAAAGGTCTTTCAAAAAACCTAAGTGATTAAAATTACTCAGTTTCCCATGAAATTGGGATTTTTTTTTTTGTTGTTGTCCATGAGTTGTTGTTATTATAAGGCCTGTAACAAGATAGATTTCAAATGAGAGGTATATAACATCAATATGAATAACCCTAATTTCAGCTTGTCCTGCTTAAGAGAAAACACTGGTATACTAAAAATCACAGTGAACAGTGATTATCAGTTTTTTATTCCTTCCCCACAGATTATAGTTTTACCTTTATTTCATCTAGGAGAACCTTGTAAATAAACTGGAACAATACTTCCATCAGAATCATATGGGAATTTCATATAACCTGAAAGCAACTTGCTGGCAAGACATAAACCTATTATCCTGGGCTATCTATAGTTCCCTGATCACTTCATGCTCATATATCCCTTGTCTATAACCCTGGATGTTTTCTGGTCACCATTATTTATTTTTTTAACTTTGTGTTGTGTTGATTGGCTTCTTTTTTTTGATTGCCAGATATCAAATTTTTGCTTATTTTTGACCCCTGAAACAAATCCAACCTGCTGTACCCTTGCAAGGATGTTAAATCTAAAATAAAAGCATAGAAATTCACATCTAAAGGTCAGAGCTACAATTCTATATTTAGACTCAGTTGGACTACATTTCTTCCAGGAACTACTTTGAAGTCTCAACCCAAAGGAATCCATTTAATCTCTATCATGTCCTTTGGTACAAATACAGTTGTATTATGTTTCTCCCAAAATCTATTCACATTTTCTATATGAAGAGGATATTGGAATAAAAATTGGAAAGATTATAAATCTGGTGAATTTAGCTTTTTTAATTAACAGCAGTGTTAATCAGGTTGTTGATTAGGTTATTGTTGACCAGAACCTCCCAGTTAAAGTGTAGAATGTCCACTGCTTACACAACTTTCTATCATTTTGGCCTGGAGCCCATGGTGGACTTCAAGTCACTCCCTTTCTGTTGGGTCATTCATGATGCACATCTGATATTTGTGGGAGTGAAAGCACAAGAGGAGTGCAGCACTGGAGCCTGTCAGAGTTGATTGTATTCTGATGATTTTGGTATTTCCTGTACTGCTTTAACTGAATGGTATTCTTCCAATAGGAAATGCTTCTTTCAGCAGAGGAACCCATAGACATTGTTCTGGAATTATCAGTCCTGCAAACCTCCACTTTTCTGATGGTGGCCTCTTCCTTGCAGTTTTGAAGATCCTTTCCAACATGAGGCTTTCAGTGCAGAGGCTGTTTAATACCTTGCAACAAATACCATATTTCAGACACCTGAGAGGACACACTTTATAAAACTGTGACTGGAAACTTATGGATATCTTATTTGTAAGAATTTGCATTTTTTGTCTTTTTGATTCTTCTGAATTTCTTTATTATAGATTTCACTGTCTGAAGATAAATATAGGAGTCTTTCCAAGACCCCAGGTTTGGAGAAAATAGCCAAACCTCAGAAATTCTAAATGAACCTTTTTTTCCATTAATAGTCTTTTATTTACTAAATCCTCTTGAACAATTTGTTTCAGGGTGAGAATTACTTTTTACTTAAATGATTACACATGGCAGTATAAAAGATCTTCAATAGCAGTTCCATTGTGCTTAAATACTTAATTATTTATATGGGAAAGAGCTTCCTAATGATGACATTATTCCACTGCATGATGAACATAACAGACCACAGTTCTAGCAGACTGGGCAACTATTAACAGTCAGCTTTGCTATGATCACTGGCTTTTATTATTAGAAATTTTAGTTTAACTATAAATAATAGAGTCAACACATATATTGAGAAATATGAAAATTTTTACATAAAAAAATTTTTACATAAAAATAAAAATTCTCAGAGCAGTTATATAGCATTGAGTATAACTGTTAAGCAGGATTTGAACTGGTAACATTTTTGTTTTTTAAGTTCCAGGACCAAAATATCTTATAGGATATGATTGCTCCTATTAAGGGTATAGAAGAATTTTGTATGTGTAAATTAACACAAAACAAATAAAAAATACTGGTGGCCCTTCACTATGCAAAAAAGGCATCTATTTTCATCTAAAAGAATTCTCACAGCTTAAGGTGAGTGACAGTACATAACAATGATGCCACTTATTTCTTGGAACCAAGATCAGAGGCACAGGCTCAGGAGTTTTCATAGATCTTTTGTTATGTGGGGAACAATTTTTAAGTTCACCTATGCATTCAGAGATGCTTGTCTTCAATAAAAATGCAGAGCTGGAAAAGGAAAGGGATAGAAGTAATAGAAATACCTTATTGGGTTTAGATTGCTCTCCTCAATTCACTGTTGTTTACACTTTTTGGGCCTGAAGCTGCAGTGGTGTCCTTGGTTCTTGGGCTGGAAAAGGATTGTTTTGTCCAACTAAACTGTGAGGAGAACTTGCTAAAACTTCATATGAAGTTCAGAGTTATATACTAATGCAGTGCAGAATCTGGAAAATATGAAAGCTTAAACTTAAGGCATCATCTTGGGAACTATTTCCAAAGAGAGTCACTTCAAAGAGGTTACAGGAAAACATTTCCTCTCAAGTCTGTCTGATTCCTTCAGGTGAACAACTCTGTGTTTGCCTGCTGAGGTGAACAGTTTTGTAGTGTCTCAAGTCTGTCTATCTAAACAATTTTTATCTTGGCTTCTCTTTACTCATATGCCCAGTTCCCTTCTGCCCAGTTCCCATGTGTTTTTGTCTTTGTTTTTGTTATTTTTGTTTTTGTAAGACAAATCAGCATAAAATATGGATTTTGAATCTGAGCAGAAGGCTCTTTGGATACTACCTGGTTGTCTTCCTGTATTTCTCTTCAACAATTTTTTCACCTAAGATGGTCAGTTACCAAATTCAAGTATTTATGGCAAGATTATAAAATTTACAGAAAGTTTGCTTTTCCCTCTAGCTTCCATGAGGACTTAAGAAGTTTTGGAAATTCAAACTGGAGATTGCCTAAACTGGACAGATAATATTAATGCACAGGGAAGTTTTGTTTGTTTGAGTTTTATGGTGGGGTTCTTGCCACGAGTGGTTTGCCCAAAGTTAGGGAGGGAAATGATGTTTGAGTCAGTATTTAAAGATTGTCTTAAGAAAGATGTCAGAGTTTAAGATCCTGACATCTGGTCATCATTAAGAATTGCTGTTCACACATGATATTTTACTTAGACTGAACCAGGAGGCAGACAGTAATTTATATCCTGCAGCCAGTGGGAAAAAGTCTGGTAAAATGTATAAGTGATCATGAATAGAAGTCCCTAGCAGGTTCAGCTGTGGGGTAAGGAACGTGAGGAGACAGATTTACAAAAGGAAATCACACTTTGGTTATTTTCCTGGCTTAGAATAAGGAAGCTCCACCTCAGCTCATCAGATGAGAAGTGGCACTAAGGTACCTTTCCCACAGGATGTTGGGCTGTATGCAAAGAAATTTTGCCATACAAATGCTGGGATATTTTTGAGTTTTCCATGATTTTTATGTCTATTTCTATAAAATTTTCTGGGGGAAAAACTAGCTTTTTTTAAATTCAATTTCAGTTGCCATTGTGAAATGTTAGATTAGTAGCTGTCAGGCAGTCAGTCAAATATCCCAAAAGTTTGCCTGCATACTTCCTTAATTTTGCCAAAGATTAAAATGTCATCACTGCCACAAGGGACATTGGGCATGCTCTAAATTATTCTGTGGATTATACTTTTAAAAGTTTCAGCAGCATTTCTTGTACCTATTATTTCAAAACTTTATGAATTTTCTCCCTGAACTCAGTTTAATAACTGATCAAAGACCACTAATTTAGCAGAACTCCACTTCAGAAATCCTATTTTAAACTTTAATTCCTTGTATCCATACCTTTATAGTTTTTCCTACCTTGAAAGTCTTCAAGAGCTTTCTAAATTTGTACAAAGTTCAGGAAAGTCTCTGATACTGAAGCAGAACTTGGGGAGAAGGATTAAATAACGAGACTGATAAAGTGATCTTGTGGGATCAAAGAAAAGGTGGATGACATCAAAACTGAAAATGTTCCAAAATCCTGAAAAATGTTGAAAGAAAGGAAAGGAAAGGAAAGGAAAGGAAAGGAAAGGAAAGGAAAGGAAAGGAAAGGAAAGGAAAGGAAAGGAAAGGAAAGGAAAGGAAAGGAAAGGAAAGGAAAGGAAAGGAAAGGAAAGGAAAGGAAAGGAAAGGAAAGGAAAGGAAAGGAAAGGAAAGGAAAGGAAAGGAAAGGAAAGGAAAGGAAAGGAAAGGAAAGGAAAGGAAAGGAAAGGAAAGGAAAGGAAAGGAAAGGAAAGGAAAGGAAAGGAAAGGAAAGGAAAGGAAAAAGGATTCAACTTTTCTTTCAGTATGAAGGTAGCTATGGAAGTATAATAAGGCATTTTTTTTTCAGTTGTAAGAAATTTCAGTGCAAGCTTATGTCTCCACAAAATTGTTCTCTACCCATTCGTCTTTTTGCTTCTGTGAACACCTGGCATAAAGGGGACATCCTTGTGTAGAGGTTTTTGTGGGTTTTGTTTTACTTCCTTCCCAGAGAAGCAGCTCATGGGTTTCATTGTTTCAGCTAAGTACTCAATAAAGCCTTCAAAATTTGTCCCCACATCTATTACAGAGGGAAAACACAAAAAAGCCTCAGTATCTGATCAGTGTGCCTATTTCATTGTCTTTACTCATAAACTGTGTCCTAATTTCATTAATACCTGGGCTTTTGGGGAGAATTAAGTCTGTGCTTAATCACATTCTCCACATAGGCAAAATATGCATTGAAATTAATTTTGTTTCACTTCCCAGTGTTTTCTCTGTTAGTCTGATAAAATCTTGCTGAGATTGTGAACACTGTCCTCCAGCTGTAATACACACATGAAGCAATTCTGTTTCTAGTGATCCCCTCTGAGTGCACAGATGCAGACAGCTACAGCAGTTGAGGATCACTTGCAGAATAAACCCAAGAAAAAAAATCTTTGTGGATACTGTGCTGCTGAAAACCTACTGCTAAAGAACCCCCAGAATACCCACTCTAACAAGGACAAACAAACAATGTCAGCTCTGGTGAGATTTCTGCATTGAAGAAAGACTGGGGTTTACTGTGTTTTTGTAAAATAATCATGATTATTGCAATAATATTACCTTCTAACAGGAATAGCAACAACTAGAAGAGCACCAAACACTGACAAAAAGCTCATATGTAAAGAACCAAAGGATATTCATATTACAGATATTTTTTTCCTCTGGTACTGGGAAAATTTATTTTTGAGTTTTTAGCTCATTCAGTGTCAAAAAGTAGCACATTTTCAGTTGAAGAAATCAATACAGTTCATGCCAAAGATGACTTAAAAAGATGACCTTAACAGTTAACAGCTGAAATTCTACTTGGAGCATAAGGGTTGCTTCTGCAACTGGAATTATTAATGTGAGCTACTAAAAATAAAAGCAAACTCTGATTAAAAAAAAAAAAAAAAAAAGATAGAATTTTGGATTTTTAAACTTTAGTTTTCACTTTGAAACAGTTTTCTTCTAATCTATATTCAAACTCACTACATGACTGTCAGAGCTCTTCATGTGTCTTCATCCTGTATTTCCATTCCTCATCTAAGCATGAATATTTACAAGGTTAATCTTCAGTACAAAGAACATGCAAAATTCTTTTTTCAAGTATCAAGGAAATGTAGATAAGCCATGGTACTCCAGCAAAAACTATTAACTTTCAGCATCCTTAACACTGATTAGCTCTAAAGTAATTGAGATCAGTTAATGTCTCACTGGGACAAGAACCTTATTTTTTGCAAAGTCTATCATCAAAAATTCTGTCTGCAGTGAGAACTCCAGGAATTGAATGGGATTCCATCTCACCTTCTGCAGGCTGCTGAACATATTCCTTATAATTTTAAATTTAAACCTCTCTGGGATAGTCTCATTAAAAAAGAGCATTTCATTGGCTGCATAAGGGAGTAACAAAGCTGTTACCCCATTCTGGTCAATTATATCGATTGCAATTCTGACATTTTCAAATGTATTTCTCCATTTACTCCAATTATACTAAGCAGATTGTTAAGAAGATTGTCCTGGACTTCGGAAGACATGCAATGAGCCAGCTCACTTGTACTTGTGTCAAAGTTAATTAATTTTTCTAAATCTAAAATGACCAGGGATGCATTCTGCTTTCTGTTTTAAATTAAAATCACTTTTTCACCGCTGTGTTATTCTGCCTTTGTATTGATTTTAGGTTCAAAGAGCATTAAATTCAATTCTAAATTTTCTTTTAACCTGTAGAGAACATGGAGGCATCAGAAGCTCTGCTTAGAAATTTCCCCAAGGGCCTCATCCAAAGCTTAACAAAACATTTTCAGTAACTTAATTTCACTTGATGTCTTTGAAGAACTTTCTCTTTTATCCATCAGGGTCAATTTTTTGGGAATGCTTCTATTCAAATGTAAAACATCCCAAACTAAGGGTAGTCTTCTTTTAGCTGGAATTATTTGAATATTTACAAATTCCCTAAAGCAAAAGCAACAACAAAGAAACCCCCCAAAATAGGTATTTTAGAGTAATTTTAATTTAAAATAAAATAAATCTGTGGTGAGTTAGCTTTGGCTGAAAGCCAAATTCCCACCCAGCCTCTCAGCTGCTTCACTCAGTGGAATGAGGGGAAGAAAATAGGTTAAAGAAAAAGAGTAAGATAGTTGTTGTGTTCAGATAAGGGCAAGGACAGAGACACAAACTGCAGAATTGATTGTCAATTAAAATAAGTATTTAATTACCAATGCAGGTATTAGTAAACCAAAATTATATATATACAAACTTGAAAACAGCACTTCCCCTCCTTTTCCCAGGGTCAGATTCACATGTTGTCCCCAGACTCCACCACCTGAGCAGTGCAGGCAGGCCAGAGGGTCACAGTCCCAAACCAGCTGTTTCTGTCTGTTTTCTCCTTCTCCCATCTCTCCCCTGCTCCAGCCTGGGCTCTGCAGGGTGGCAGCTCCCTTGGGAATGGCCATCATCATGGGCTGAACTGGATGCCTTGTCTGGGGTCAAGTAGAACCTTCTCCTCCTCTTCTTCATCCTCCTGCTGCTCCTCTGACCTCGCCTCTTCTGTTTCTGACCCTTTTTGTTCTGTCTCCATTTGGCACTTTCAGCCTCTTCTCCTGTGTGTGGCTGCCACACTGGGTCAGTTGGAGCTGTCTGGAATCAGCTTTTTTGGGCATGGAGCAGCTCCAGCCAGTCCTCACAGACACCCCTCCTTGGCACCTGCACCCAGTACAAATTCAGAGGAAATATTTAAATCAAATCCTACAGCTGGGCTGCTTCTTCAGATTTGGCTCCTTTGGTGATTTTGCACCTGCAGTTAATTCCAGCCAAGGGGACCTGTAGCTGAAGGGGAGCTGGGATAGTCAGCCTTCCAGCTGCATTTTAGGGAGCAAATTTAGGGATCAGTCCAATGTAGTGTGCCATGTGGCACACGGTGGCACAGGCTCAGGGTACCCAATCCAGGCTCTTCAGCAGGCTCAGAGCACCCAATCCTGGCATCCCTGGGATTATCTGAGCAGCTGAACAAGCAGGATCAGGCAGGGCATGAGGATGGATGGACACAGCCATGGAGATGGGCATGGCACAGGCACGGGAGGTCTGTCCACACCAACTGCTTTGCTGTGCTGCACCTCTGGCCATGCACTGATGTTTCTCACTCTTCTGAGAGCAAAAACCATGCCAGTATTTGCTCTGGGATCTGTCAGCTCCCCAGAGTACTCTGGCCAGTGTGATATAATTCCTGCTTGCTGGACTAGATGCAACGAGCTCGACAGTATCAATCTAAAACCCAGTGAGGCAGAAGCCATGTGACCAAAAAAAAAGATAAAAAATACGAGTAGGTTTGATGCAGTAATTACCTCTGTGATAGCTCTTTCTGGGTAAGGTGAATTGATGATGACAACGTAGGGAAATTTGCCTTTCTAGTACTGTTTTCTGAACAAAACCCACCACAGCTGTCAATCAGGTCATTTTCCCCTTGCACTAAATTAGCACTACTTATTTTAACAGTGGCTTTTGTACAATGTTGAAAGGTGAACTATATTTTAATTCAACCTTGAGAATATTCTGGTGTGTTAAAAGTTCTAATATTTGTGTAGTCTTTATTTCTTATAAAAAGGTGTTGGACATATGAGCTTCCCTTTCTCAACCTGATCCTGGACTGAAGACCATAACCTAGCAAGCATTTTTTCCTTTGATCATAGTTACATAGATTTAATTTTCATTTTTCTGTGTAGCTGTTAAAATGTTGCCTGCTTCATATAGTACTTTCCATACTTGGATGTTTTGGTTTATTAGAACAGCAAATGCCTTTTGAAGTGACATTTGTGACTCTCTTGCACTGATAAATGCAATAAAATAAAATGCTGAGACTGACTGATGCATGGGACCTTTCATAGACCTGTTACCACTACAGGCAGTTTTGCAAAGAAGCTATGGCAACATAAAGCTGAGTATTTCAGAGGTAGTTCTCAGTAAAATTACTTTTCTTCTTGAAATAGGAGCTACAAAATACAGTGTGCTAAAGCAGGGTATGCTAGGAAGCAGTCACTCACTTCAAGGATGATTTTAAAGTCCAATCCATCATGAAGATTTAAATATTTTCATGGAAAGAGTGAAAGCTTGGATTTCCATTCCTATCCCAAGGACTTATTTTATCTAATAATATTCATAGTTACTGCTTCAGGCAAAGACTGTACCCTGTGTTTGATCTTTCAGTGCCCTGATCCCTTGGCTGGAGACTCATGTTCCCTAAGGAGCAAGGAGAAGCTTTTTCAGAGAGGAGTTATGTGCCCACTGCTCTCCTCCTGCCTGTCCCAATGCCCAGGAGCTGTGTTTGACACAAAACCATGAGGGCTGCCAAAGTTTCTGTGTCACAAGTGAGGCCCTCTCAGGCTTGCATATAATCTATCCTGAAGGATGCTCTGAATTGTATGTGGGTTCCAGATTTGGAAATGCAACAGAGGCTTCCTCTTTCAGTTTAGGAAGGCACAGCTTTGGGAAAGTGAAAACAGAAAAGAAGCACTTACATTACTACATTTATAATAGATTAATAACCTTGAATTTATTTTCTTTATTAATACTTTAAACACTTAAGGTTGTCTCAAGTCTGTTATTTTTTTCCCACCTACTAATATCAGGTGATCCGGTCCCATGAAACAAACTGAACCATTATGATGAGTTTTGCACAGAGTATGTTTAATCAAGTTGTCAAGTCTTCTGTGTCTGCCACACCTTCCCAGAGCCATCCACATACATAGATGGTGGTTTTTACAAGCTTGAATCCAAACCTGAGATTCCCTTGTCTTTATGCACAGGTGCAGAGACCTGTGATTCACTGGAGCTGTGTGGTCAGCCCAGGCAGGACTGAGCAGTAACACTATGTTTCCCCCAGGTTTTATCTGCAGCCTGCTCAGCACATCACAAACTGGGTCACTCAGGGTTTGAAATAGTGATGGTGTCATCACCACCCTCCAGTGAAGGATAAAATGACACCCAGAGGTCCAGAATGGTCTGAGAGTGTCTCCACGTGGCCTCTGCCTTCTGAGAGGCAGGAAGAGGAGCAGGTGCAGCTTTCCCTGTGCTCACTGTGGATGCACACACAGGCAGGACCCATGCTGGGTGCAGCTGGGCAGCAGGAGCATCTGCTGGCATGAGGACAAGCAGAAACCAGAGTGGCTGATGGAAGAGAGGGTGAGGCAGCCTGCAGGGACATGCACCATGCCAGGACAGAGGTTGGAAGGTGTGCAGGGGCCAGGAGGAGCAGCTGGGTGCCCACACAGGCAGGTCTGTGTTTCTGTGAACAGGGGAAGGATCAGCATCCTGGTGGGAATGAAGGGAAGGATGGGGCAGGGGCTGCTCTGCAGGCAGCAGCAGGAAGGATGTGCTCAATCCCACCTGGCAGCAGCTCCAAGCTGCACCACCCTGGATCCTACTTGGATTACTGAACTGCAAACCTCCATCCTCAAGTGTCTGAGCTCCTCATTAAACCTCAGCTTAACCACTCTGGCCTCATCTGAGCTTTACATAACTGCTTGGAGACAAGCTTGTGTGATTAAGAAAATTTGGTGCAGTCTCAGAGGCATCAAATAGACCTGAAAGTACTTTAAATTTGTAACTTAAGAAGACTCTTCTTTCTGGTCTCTTAGTTAAAAAAATAACATATAAAGAAAATATCTTTTTTTTTTTTTTTCCTTCGTGAACAGTCAGATTTCATTCCACCCCACTTTATCCACCATTTAATGAAACTTTTCATCAGACATACAAATTGAATAATGTCAGGCCTCCCTTTAAAAACTGAAATAAATGAGTAAGCCTTTGCTAGAGAGCAAACCTATTCAATCAGCTTCTGTGTAGAAGCAGTTTTCAACATTAGGAACTGGATACCTCCCATTAACATGACTTAATGCAGCTGTGAAATGCTGCCAAACTTATGTAATACAATTATTATGTGGCAGCATCACATAAAATAAACCAGGACTGCCACTGTAAGCTCTCATTTGTAACAATTCTAGTTTTAAAAGCTGATGAAGAACATCAGGCGATTCTGTGGTAAAAGGTAGATCTGGGAAAGCTCAAAGAGTCCCATGAGGATAAATAAAAAATTGCAGTACAAGACATCTTATCAAATTTACAGCCTGTAGCATTTCGGTGTTGGTTCTTGCTTTCCCAGAGGAAAATGGCAAAACATTCTTTTCTCTGCAATTAAATAAACATGAATTCTTAATATTTGCATGTCAGAAATCAGGCTGCAGAAACTTATTGTGCCTTGATGGCTATTCTGATTAAAATAATGTACAAAAGCTTGTTGATTTAAATAAGATAAACTTTCTACTAGTCTAATCCTCTATGCAAGGAGGAAAAAGCCAGAGATGGTATTTTTAAATTATGATGGGTTTTTTAATACAAAAGCCAGGAGTCCAGAGACTGCATGTTTAAACAGATAATTCAGAACAAACTCACCTGATTATAACTTTACAAGAAAGATATGTGAATTCAGTCAGTACCTCAGAAATTGTGTTTTAGACCACTGAACAGTGTTAATCCACAGGAGCTTTACAATGCAGGTCATTCCAAAGGCATTGACTAAGCTATACAATGCTGAAATTTAAAGATATTAATTTATTGCCCTTACATTAAAGTAATAATAAAAGATATATTCCTTCCCCACCTGTTAGCTCATTTAAGGTTTTGTGCTTTGTGGCCATGTTTTGGATGCATTGCTTAAGGCAGACCCCTGCTGCTGGAAAAGAATCTTAATCTGTAACTAAGGGGAATTTTAGCACCTTTGTTTCTCCTTTCATTTTTTTCTAAGCCTTTCCTTGTATACCTTGTGTCTCCCACCATTCACTTAACTACCAAATATCACTGGAAAGACAGATGAACTAATAAAAAAGTTCATTCAGTATGGTTTTTCCATCCAAGTCAGAACATTTATCTTTTTTTTTGTTTTGCTTTTCTTCCTTTTTTTTCATCCTTACTAAATAACACTGCTAGCTAGAGAATGTATAATTTCATTATGTGATTTTATAACTCATTATTAAGATATTTAGAGCATTCCTCTTTCAATACAGCATTTTTCCTCACTGAAACCTTCCACTCCTTTACTGGAGAAGTTCTTCACAGCACACTGTTTTCACTACCCTCGTGTATTAAGAGATAGAGATGTGAGGAACAGTCACCTTGTGTTGGAGTGTCACATCCTGGAACTTAATATTTTGTTTTTTTTCTTTCTAACCTCACTCTAGGATGAGCAGGATCACTTTGCTGTTAAGCCTTGTAAATTCTTACATGACTCACTTAATTTTCAGGACACAATAGAGGGATCTACAGGGGTCAAAACCTGGGGAGTTCCTTTGTTAGGTCCAGATTGTTTCTGGAGCACTGCTATATTCTTCCTAAAAAAAGACCTCACAACTTTTAGCTGAAAAGCAAAGGTGCTGGCTGTGGAGTTCTTTCTGCAGTCAGTTTTTCAAAGAAAAGCTCTTTGTGCAAACCCTGGTGATGGAGCAGATGTGATCTCATGGTTTGCTGCCAGGTCCTTCTCCACCACCCCCTGAGGCTGCAGAGTCCTGCCAGTCAACTTTTGCCATTTTCAGACCACAGTGTGAGTCCCTGAAACTCACTAAATAACTGGAACAGGATGCAGATTGATTTCTGCTGCAATACTGAGCTCCAACAAGGAATGAAGCACAGCAACCTGGGCAGGGTCATGGATCGTTTAATGGAGAGGTGAAAGGAAAAACTGGAGCTGAAGCAAGTTCACAGCTTTCACAATTGTTTCTGAAAGAATTGAAGTGCTAATTTTCTCATTAATCAGCTAAAAAAAAATCAAAACCACCCTTCCCCACAAAAAAGCTTCAAACAACACCTCATCAAAAAAAACAAAAACAAAAACAAAAACAAAAACCAAAAAAAACCAAACAAATCACAAAAACCCCCAAGATGACAAAAAGAAAATGAAGGATTTGGGTTTTAATTCTCTATAAGGATTCTTGAAGCACAAAGCCTGTTATGTGTTTAGATAGAATGAAAATGAGATTCAGAAAAATCACCTGGTTGCACTTATTTTCCCATTTGAAATCCATATTGGATGAGTTCTGTAAAGGTCAATTATTATGATCATGACTCTATTTTAATTATCTTTGGTGTATGTATTTGCTTTTTTGTGAAATTTTACTATAATTATTTCCTGCAATCTGGCAACTTTTCACCACCCCAGCTGCACAGTTGCTGAAGAGTCAAACTTGACAGGAAACCTGGCAGTTAATTTTGTCTAAGGGTGTCCTAAGTTGCCATAGAAATGGTGAGAGTTCTGGCCATTAATATTTCACTGAGAAGCCCCAGGATGGTGTTATGAGCACAGGGAACTGTGTTGTTCCAATGATCCCTAAAAGCTGGAATGCTCCCACGGGCCAGGGGCATCTTTGAATTTGTCAGGAAACACTGGAATGTGTTGACTCCCAATTTTGATGGCATCAGTTTCTGGTATTTGTAGGAGGGTTGAAAAGTCAGCTGGCCTTCAGACACTAGAATTCTATAGCCATAGAGGAAATGTGATGCAGTTAAATCTCAGGAGAAACAAATTCTAGAAACTTGCTGGTTTGCTGGAATAAACCTCTGGAATTCTGAACTAAGGCTGATTAGAAGATGCAGTAATTGGTGCTCCTTTTTTAGAACTTTTTTTCACTACTTTCCAAATTTTAATTCACAAAACACCTTTCAGGCATACACAGTGCACTGTATTTGTGCTCATCAAAATAATACAGTGAGGGCTATGTTGCATATATGCTGGAGTTGAAGGGAAATCAAAATTGTAACTGAATACTGAGAATTTGGACCCTCAAAACAACTATGTCACAGAATTTTGAAAAAAGACCTGTATGTAGTCTGCATATATTCTACTTACTGACTTTTCAGAGGTAGATTTGGTTACAGAAAATATATCAGTTTAAGTATTTGTAATTGATATGGGAAAATCTATGGTATTTATAAGTTTATTACTGACTTAAGTTTTGTTTTGGCAAACAACATGGGAAGTCCCTCCATTTTCAAATTGCTCTCCAAGGTGACAAGTTGGGGACATTTCTTACTCTAACAATCTCTTGATTCACATTCACAGACACAATTCAAAAATTTAGATTAGTGGTCTATCCGGGATCTCTGGCAGACCATACTGTGGACCAAGGCACACCTGTGATGTTTCCATTTGCTTTTAGGCTGTATGATTATCTAAGTGAACTGTAGAAAATACATCTGATTTTTCCCATTTCCCTGTCTAGCATTTCTTAAATGGTGACTTTAAAGTACACTTAGTACTTTGGAGACCTAGACTCTGATGCTTTATAGCACCTGTGGACTCAAACTTGACAAACTTTATGTTGAACTACAAGTTTGGTGTAATGATCACTCACAGGCAAATACAAATAATTGTCAGAAATCAATAGGCCAAACAATGTTTTTTTTCATATTAAGTCTTCCAGCCCAAAAAGACACTTTGAAATCAATATATTTATTATGAATTTACTGTTTGTTTAATGGCTAGCCTGATGCAAATATTTAGGATTGAGATTTTGTAGAGTTTTTATGTATATCAATTGCTGTACAATAAAGTTTAGGCATAATTTCTTAAGCAATCAGAGTAAAAATTCAGAACAGGTAAATAAAATATGTAAATATTTAAATAACAAAATATTTAAAACTAATGCTTATCTGTAAATACTCTAAATAACTAGATTGAAAAGGAAGCTTTCGTGTAACTACAGAAAGAATGTTATCCACAACTAGTTCTTTAAATAACTGCAGAAAGAATGTTATCCACAACTAATTCTTAGAACTCCTTTGTAGTACAGATTTTTTTTAATTGTTAGGATGATTTAAGAGCATAAAATAGATATTTATCTATTCAACAAAAGAAATATCAGGCTGGATACCACATCCTTTTGTAATACATACTAAATTGCTCCTGCAAATGTTTTCATACAATACTATCAGAAACCAAATTAAGAAAAATTGGATTCTAGATCAATATAAATTGTATTTGCAAGATATGACTTAACTTATTAGAAATGCAGTTAAAACACTGTTACAGAACAATGATAAATCCAGGAGGACAAAAACCAGTCTCCATGAAATGGGGAATTGCTACATAAGATAGATAAAGATTTGAAAGTTAAAATAATGTATCAATAACTGACCAGGCCTTGGATCTGTCAATGTTTGGGTAGAAGAGCTCTAAGAAAAGCTCATTTGCTGCAGGAAATTTGAGTCACTGACCCTCTGAGACTCCACTGGAACAGTCACACCACTGGATTAGGGAGGATGCCATGGGGCTGTGATTTGTCAGCATTCACAGATGTTATTGAAAATACTATTGATTTGTGTGCCGGATTTCTTTTTTCTTCAGCAGCCCAGTGTGTTAATTCTGGTTTCCTGCAAAATTTCAAGCAGCTAGTTACATTGAAGGCTATATAGAATAAAAGATGTGACTCATTTTATCCTGACATATTGACTTTTTTCTACCTTGTTTCAAAATTGCTATTGTAAAGTCAAATCAAGTTAGGCAAACTGATCTTATCACTCCTTTAAGAAAAATTTTTCTTACCTTTTCTGCACAGAGCAAAGCAAAGATGTTCTAAAATCTAAATTTTTTAAAATAAAAAAAAAAGATGATTTTAAAAACCCTAGAAAGATTGAGTGGCCTTCATCAGAGATTAAGCTGTAAAAGTCTATCCAAACTTGATACATATTTAGGAAATCACTGTGCATTCTTGGCAGGGATTTGTTAAATGTTATAACAGTGATACATACCCAAAAGTCACCATCTACACTGGCAGTGCTCCTGCTGGGGGTAAGAATGATTTTGAATTGTCTTCTAAGACACTTCAGCAGATGTCTGAAATCTGAGAGCCTGTTCTGGTCATCTCAGTGACATCCTGGTAAGGACTCAAGGAAACCTTCCAGACCCAAATACAGGGAAGACAAAGCCCAGCAGTAGGAGGAGGGAAAGGATGCCAGGATCAAACAGGGAGACACAGTGATGGAAAGGGCAGTCCTGTGTGGAAAGGGCTGTGATTTAAAGGGAGCAATGGGAGAAGAGTGTGGGCTGCAAGGCTGCTGCTGCTGCTGGGACAAAACCTGAGACGTGAGCACAGTGAGATGTGATAAAGGTCCCAAAGGGAAAGTCTGAGACTGGAGGCTACAAAGAGAGTGGGGAAGGGGAGAGCAAGGAGAAAGTGAATGAGAAAGCAGGGCTGGAAAGTGTGTGTGCCTTATGAAACAAGCTTATTGTGTGACCTCGAGGTCAGGAAACCTCCAGACACTGAATCAGTTCCTGCAGCTTTAATGAACTCGGTACTGGAGGGGAGACCATAAGCACCAAATCTAATCTTAGCCTCTTTGTTTCTGAGCCTGGCACTCCAATCCCATTGGGATATCTGCCCCATCATTTAGACAGGTCTGCCTTTCTTCCCCTAAGACCTCCTCCCAGAGGCTGACCTACCTCTTTCCTGGCCTCGAATGATTCATCCTCCCCAGGAATTTTTCTACTTTTTGTCCATAAATCTCCCTGGAACAGACCTGGCTCCAAGTCCAATGTTCCATCTCACAAGGTTTACACTCATTCTCTTTATTTGTGAAAACACTGCTGGTGCAGGCAACACTTGGATATCCATACAACTCCTGGTGGCTTCATGTTCAAACCAGTCTATTTGTCTGTGGACTAGAAAACTCAAAACACACAAAAATCTATCAAAAAATGACCACTAGCAAATGCACACAAATTCTCCTTAAAGGCAACACAAAAATATGATCCTTTAAAAGCAGAAGGAATAACTATTGTCTACTCAAAGCAACTTACAGAATTTAAGCACAATACTACTACTTATTGTAAATTCTTACTCAAGTAGCATATTCCTTTTTGAAAACCAGACAGATGGAACAAACTGATGGCAATTTTATTTTCTTTCTTTCATTTTTTTTCTTTTTTCATGCTTGAGAAGAAGGGAAAACACACAGGAAAAAAAAAATTAAAGCAAACATTCTAGACAGGTTATGGAAAGAAGTACAAAAAATAAGACGCAAAAATGGGAATTCCATTCCTCAATTTTGAGCAATATATAGTGAGCAAGACCACTGACTTCTCTACACTTCTTTTTCTCTACCAACATGGTTCTTTCTTCCTTCATTTAGCAGTGTGGAAAGCAGAGGTGTACTTGGGGGATGTGTTGGGAGGCATTTGTGAATAGATAAGTTGCATATGACTGAAACAAAGCTCACTCTCAGCCTGTGGTGCCAACCTCTCCCTCCTTGAATTGCCTGAGATTTAAGAAGGAACTTTGCAACAAACTTTGAAAACATTTACAGCAACTACATTGAAGTGAATAAAAAATCATTTCTGATAATCTTGCAGAAGAGGTGAGGGCTGGTGGCATGAAAAAAAGAAAAAAGAGTGCAGGAGCTACTTTCCTTGGCAAATGGGTACCCTTCAATCAAAACGTGTTTCAGTCTGTCTCACCAAATGTCAGATAACAAACTGAGAAGTGCAAGTGAAACCTGGAGAATGGAGCAGTTTGCCTCAGAAAACAGTGATTCTGAAAGGAATTAGGGGTCACAGGAGATATATGACTCCAGAAGGCTTTTTGCAGAGCTGTGGGAAAAGGGTTAATGCCATCCATGGGTGTATAAACACAGGAGGAGAGGGAGGTGAGCTTACCCCTGTGTGCTTGTTATTGCAATGCTCTGTGCTGCTCTGGCCTCTGTACTTTTAAAGGATGTTGGTGAGGGTGTTAAAAAGAGCCATAAAAAGTATTTAATGGCTGGAGATGTAATGACTTACAGTGAGAAATTTAAAGCACTCATTTTGTTAAGCTTATAAAAAGAAAGATTGAAAGGTGATTTGATAATGGTTTATAACCATATGCATAGGGAAAAAAACACCAGGGAACAAAGGATTCTTTAATCTACTGGAGAAAAAAAAAGAAATGTAAAAGGAATTGATGACTGGAAGCTGAAACTGAAAATAAAAAAATACAATATGTATTTTTAGCTGGAAAGGTAAAAAATAATGAAAATTAGCAGTGAAAATGGTGAACATTCTTCTTCCTGCTGATTTTATATCAAGACTGGAATCTCCTTCAGAAGCTGTCTGTAACTGAAAAAAAAAATTAATTATTTTAATGTAAGGAGGAAAACAGAAAAAAAAATAGGGTCCTCATCAACTTCCAGTATTTTCATTTGTAGACTTTTTAAAAATCAGCTTAGTAGTTTGCTTGAGCCCAAGTATCATTGGTTTCTAGTGATTAGGCAATACTGAGGGATAACATCCAAATCAACTGGCTACAGATTTGAATTTAACTTACTGAATAAACTGGGAAAGACAATTATTTATACAGAACTAGATATCAGCAAAAGTTTGCCATCATATTTATAGAACTTGTCATAAGATTTGCAGCAAGCAACATCTCCTCCCCAGAATTTATTTTGGAAGAATTTGACCTCAGCTATCCTAAAAGCAGGGGCAAAATGGTATTTGGACTGAGCATTCCCTTGTGGAGCTCATTAAGTTAAAGGGCAGTGAATTAGAATGTTAGGGGAAAATTATTGAAAGAAAACTCCTTAATATTTAAAAATAATTCCATGGGCACTTTGGTCTGACTTTGAATTTTGCTTGCTGGTTTGTTTGTTTTCCCCTTTCCCTTTTTGCTTCCTTTCTCCCCCATTTTTCTGGGTATTTCTGTATTTCCACATAAGGAACCCAGGTCTGTGACAGAGCCTGCTCTTGTTGCAGCTCCTGTTCCCCAGGCTGTCTGTGCTGACTGACTGCACCTCACCTTGCTGTTGAGACTGGAGGAGACCCTGGTGCTTGTTATTCTCCTTTTAGAGTGAGCAAATAATTCATAATGAGTTGCTGATTGGGTTAATTTCACTCCCTCCTCCCTGTCTGTGAGTTATTTATGAGAATCATAAATACACTTGTTGAATAGTTCCTATTAACTATCCTGGCCTGCATCTCATTTCAGAGCACTTCCCTGCAAGGCTCCAATGTGTGACATTTGAGCTGTGTTATCTGGTTTAAAGTAAGGATTTCTGGTATCCTTTTCCATCAGATGGCTGAATTCCTGGGGCTCACTTTTTTTAACAGCTTAGGATAGTCTATCAAAGGAAAGCAAACTCCTCCTGTCACACACACTGTGATCTCTGACAACTATTGTCACCTTTCCCTGTCCTAGGTGCAAACTGGAGACAACACTTTCCTACTCAGCTTTCAGGCAGGTATTTTTGTTATAAAGTAATGTTCTGTTTATAAGCAGTGTGTTAAATGAAACCTTTTTCTCTAGAAAATGATAGCAGCTGTTTTATAGGTTTTTTTTTATTCTGAGTTCCTCCATATATTTCTAATGTTTCCTTGGTTCTCCAGGCACCAGAGGAGGTGCACCTAGCCTATTTATTTTACTGTAGCCACAATTACTTTGCAATGCAGGAAAACAGGGTCAGACTCAACAAATGACATGAAATCGTGCCCATAACATATTCCTCCAACAAGGAAGAGAGTATCTCAGTGGTTTCTGAACCCTGGGCCAGATTTTACCATGAAAGTGACTCTGTAGTGCATTTATAGTGACCACAGTGTCACTGCTCATGTATCACTGGTACTCAGGGTACCCAAACTGGTAAATTAACCACCACCATTTTCCTTCTTTGCTCTTCAGCCTGCAAGGAAAATGTGGGCCTGGCAAAAAAAAAAGCACAGAAAAAGGATTTATTCTCATAGGTTTGTCCTTCAGATTTGTTGCAGTAATCACATGGTCCATTCCTGCCACAATTTGTGCTTCCTATGATAGTTTCAGTCCTACTTGTTCCTAGTTTTATTTTTAAACATCACCTGCTAACTATGGTGTTGGGAGGGAAGACAAATATGTGTCAGACTCAAGGTGATGGGGATTGTATAGAGGTAAAAAAGAACAAACAAGTGAATTGCCTATTGTTGGTTCTAAACATCAAAGTAATAAGCACAAAGAACTGCAAATTCTGCTTGTAGAGAGGTGTTCTAACTTGGTATGCTGAAAACCAGTGAGAAGGGTGGGAAAAAATCCCCCCAAAATACTGGCCACAATGTTTTTAGGAAGGACAAGGCAGAGAGAGTCTTCTTTGCTAGGAAACTAGTTCTCATTCAGAACTAGAGGGGCAGGAATATACATAAATCAGTGCAGTCTAGAAAGGTGAGGGGTGGCTGCATGTTACAGATAAAAATTAAACTAGCCAAGAAAATGAGCTAAAGCTTCAGCAATTGTATGAACAGAACCAAGAGATGTTACAAATCAAACTGCAGTGGGATGAACATGAATAATTTTTTCGGATAATTTAAGATAGTTTCCTGTAATAAAACTACTACATTAAGATTGACTAACATCCTGTTCATCATGACAATGGCCAAAGGTGAATTGATCCTCATACTGAAATTGCAGTAGTTGCCCAAAACCTGCTCAGTCCTAGCCTGATAAGATTCCATAAACATGAATAGAGGCCTTATTTTTTAACTTTCATACTTAATTTGACAACTGAATTATTCTAATCATAAGAATGGTATATGTGAGCATGGGGAGGAAAAAGAAGGAAGAAAGCCTCAACGAATGAAAGTAAGAAAAAGATATTTGCCAGTATTTAGAGAGTGCTTTCACTGCAAAGATATGGGCCCACCCTAAAGAATGCTTGTATTCAAATGACAATTTAACCATTTGCTGTTCATATATTTATCAAAGATACTGTTTGCAGTATCTGAGTTATAAGGACCTTCCTTTAAAAGTAATTTAGTTTCTATCACTTTTTATATCAACTTTTAACTTCTAATAACTCAGATAAAAATTTACATACCATTATAATCATAAATATTGAGTTCTTACATGATTTTTGCTATTCTCGCTGGAGTTTTTTGTATTAATAAGTGTTTTGGACCATGGCATATATTGCTGGGCTGTTTCCAGAGAAGAAAAGAATCTAATAAAATGAATAGTCTTTCTAAATGTGTCTGAGCACATTCAGTAGAGTCACGTGAGATTTCACTTGCTAAAGTATCCCAAGCCTAATATAAATGTGGTGAAATAACTTTTGGAGGATTCTCTCATTTGTTAACTCTGCATTTTTGTTGATTGCAGGACTCAGCCTAGTCAAACTTACCTAAAACTAGACATCTGAATTATGCTTTTAACAATTTCCCCCCAATAAACAATTGCAATAAAAACAATTTTAACACATTATTAAGGTCCTATTGTGAATCATTTAAAGCCTAGAAAGTAATAATACAAAATTCTGGTGAATATTTCTGGCATTTTGACATAAATTACATGACACAGTCTAAATTGCATGGTCATATTTTCCTTTTTCCTCTATGAGTTCTGCTTGTTAGAGCATTCAATGATGAGCAATTATTCAAGATCTCTTTTATTGTTAGTACCCAATACCTGTCTCTAGGATTTATTTACTGTACTCTGCCAAATCCTTTTTGAAATCAGAAGTGTAAATTGCCCTCTGTAGTTCTTCTGATCTGGTCTTTAGCATCCAAGTACTTCATAAACCATACCACAACACCTTTACAGCTGAAAATAGCATCAGAATTCAGAGATTAAGAACAGAAGTATTCTCTAATTTTAGAACAGACAAATTATACCCTACCATGTGGGTGGTGTGTTACCTATAAAATCAGTTGCAGCCCACACAAATATGCCTGAGTCCTCTCAGTACTGTCAGGGGTGCTTGTACACCTCTGCTCTGTCACCTTCCAGGAGGAATCTCTCCATGTCAGATTTAGGTCAGTTTAATGCTACTGAGAAATACTTGCACTCTCACACTGCTCAGAAAACGAAGTTTTATGCAAATGAATGGGAAACAGATTGCAGTGAAAGTCTTCAGACAAAATTTATTAGTCTCTGGCACATCAATCAATGGCTGTGCATAAAAGATATCTATCAGACTGAACCTTTTATAAACCATGAAATTCACAGTACCTATAACATCTTTATGCAGAAACTTAAATGTGAATTGTGAATGTTTGCAATTATCTAGGAATGGCCTGCTCTTATAATTATTAAAGCAAATGTATAAACCCTGCATGAGAGAAAACACGGTTTTACTGCTATTAAGAGACAATTTAATGTATGAAACCACATTAGCATGCTCAAAAGATGACTTTCAATCATTCACATGAACATTACAAGCCCGTTGCAGGAATCTTCAAAAAAGGATAGGTGATTTTTCAGGATAAGCCTTAATGAGTACATTATTTGCACATTGCAAGTACAGCAGAGCAGCTGTCTGCTGTCCTGAGAAACTCCCAAACTTCTGCCATATATCAAGGAGTGAAGATACTTCTGTAAAGCTTTTGTTCGACAAATAATGCCAATTTCCAAATCTCATCGCTTCATATTGCCCAGTGTTTCTGTCCCACTTCAGGAGCTGGAAATTTGGGGAGAAAGGGAGGGGAAGGAGTTTTGAGAGGGGATTTAGACTCCCAAATTGCTCTGCCTGAGTGAGCTCAAACCAGTGGCCAGGCTGGTTCCCAAACCACTGGAGACCTGGAGAGTGCAAACACATGGAATGCAGACCTGCCTGAAAATGTCTGAGTTTATGTGCCTGTCTTTATTCAGATGCATCTCCCACCACTGCAGTCATCTCACTTCAGTTTAATAAAGAGAACTTCACCCTCTCTTTGAGGGTGAATACTTTGAAATTTTTACACACTTCATCCTCAAGGAGAAGTTCAGACAACTTTCCAGGCCCATTCCCTCTTTCCATGTGCTCTCCTGCCATGTAGCCCCATGACTATTCCACTTGGGACAATAGTTACAGTTTTCACCACAACTCCAAGGATGGTGCCTGCTTTTTTGACAATGCACTTCCAAGTCCAGAAATATCAACAGCAGGAAGATCTACTTCCAATAGCTTAGAGCTGATCCTGAATTTTGAGAATAATCTGGCTGTTTGTGTGTTTTCTCTAGAATGTTGCTTCTGTAAAACTGACAGGTTTTCTTGATTCAAGAGAGCCTGCATCAAATTCACAGGAAGGTATCCAGAAGGTAAATGTGGAAAACCAGAAACCTCCTATAATTGCACATATTTCATATTGTCTTTTCAGCAAATACTTTGCCTTTTTCATCATGGATTATTTAATGTCTGTCAAAAGTCAAGAGCCAGTAGTGCTGTAGCTGTACTTTTCACTGCCTGATAAATATGAAATCCAGTTTAATTTATGAGAGGACAGGTAAGTGCGAGACCTTGATATAGAAGATACGTGAATGACCAAGGTCAAAACCAGTAATAGACTTTTGTGTTTAAAGCTTAAATAATAACTCATAATCACTAGAGATAGGAGAGGAAATGGAGGTCAAATACTGGAAGAAAGATTGAAGCAGCAAGTGCAGATCTTATTCAAACTGACAAAGTAAATATTATTTCAGTGAATGGTATTCACCTTTTTTTTTTTCCCAGTTCCCATTTGTGATATCCAATAAAATATTACCACCCTGAACTAGAGCTGCTTATCTGTTAAGAAAAGTGAGGGAAAAATGTTAATTTAAGACTAATACAGACACAACCTGAAAGGGAAATCTCATTTGTGTAGACAGGTTCTTCCACCACTGGAAAATAACACCCAAGCTCAGTTTTCATTGTTTCTTAAACATGGAGATAGATTTCAACTTCCACTGTCTACTTGAATTATCATCTATATCTCAAACCATATAAAATTAAAAAAATATCCAAATAACTCAAAACAAACTCTGTCTTTCTGTGCTAAGGGCTTCCATACGTTCATATTCTCTAAAATTTGATTAATAAATCCCTATTTGGAAGAAATTTTTATTAGGAGGGAACCCCAGAGACTATCTTCCTCTGAAATTTTCTGGTGGTCTGAGATGGTATAGTTTAGAGTCAATTATGTTCATGAAAGAAGAGGTTCATGTCTTATTAAAGAAAATATAATTAAGATTATTTGTTCAAATTGTTTTGTTGACCAATACATTGAATAAAGAGATTCAAATCTGTAGGAAGATATTCTCAACCAGGATCTGGTGTCTATATTAATTTGGGCATTTATGATCCGTGGCACAAAACATGATCTCAGCAGAAAGACAAACCCTCAAGCTGAAGTCTAAGTGTAAAAGGCTATGAAAAGAGCAAGATAGAGCAAAGAGGAAGGAGCAACATAGAGCAAAATCTATCTTTAATCTATCTTTAGAAAAATAATGGAAAGTTAGAGGGTTTAGAGTTGGCTGAGTTGCAGGCATACATGCACAAGGATGAAGGGCTGCTTGGAGTGGTGCTCTGTTGCTCAAAGCAGAGCAGAGGCAAGAGAGGAATATGAACAAAAGTAGAAATAATTCACTCACCTGGGCATATACCTTAGGGACTGCAAATATTGGAAGATCAATGAAAAATGTAGAACAACAAACCAAGAGAATTACAAGAATGGTGAATAGAGCAATAGAGCTCACTAACTATCTGTATGTCATCCAGCTATATGGCTGATATTCTCACACAGAATGTGCTCTACAAAATGTTTATAAAGGAGTTTGGTAATTTATGCTTAAATAGCATAGGAAGAGAGAAAGATTTAGAATTTAAATAATATCAAAATGCTTTTTCTGGTTATATTACCTTCTACTTTTTGGTCAAGATCTAGTACAAGCACTAATTTCAAACACATAAATTGTATGTGGTGAGTTCCAACAATAGAAAGAAAAGCTGTGCTCCCTGGTGAATGGCAGCCTCCTGTCTTCAGATTCTTTGTCACACAATGCAAAAAGAAACCTCCAAACCAACATGTTACTGACCTGAATTACAATGAAAATAATCTCTTCACTATGCAAATCTATCTACATGAAATATGGTATCCCTTTACCAAAGATCAAAATAAGGAAATCAAATCTAATCTATCAAATATTAATTGAGGAAAGGGATGTGAGCTATTTTGCCTTCACTCAGTGCTTTAAAAACAGATGCAAACTCCAGTATATCACCAATATGGAAGTCTGATATAATTGAATTTAGCAGTCCTTTTCTTGTATCCAACATGCTGACAAGGTAAGACAAAAATCTGGCCCAAATTTATTATAATATTCTTACTTGATCTTAGAATATGGAGTGCATTGTGGACCAGTGTGACTTCTGGCATCACTCTACTGCTGACATTCTTTTAAAAAAGGAAAATCAGAGAACAGTAGAACTTGGACAGAAAGGAGTCCAGCTTAGACAAGCACAGAACAGCAATCAACAAGCTGTGGCAGGACAGCTGACATCAAAAGGAAATGCTTCATTTTGATGTCATCAGCTCTCCAAGTTGTCCTGGAGTTTGTGAAAAGCAACTTGTACAATCAGTGAATTTATACTGATTAGGAATGGATTCAAGCTTTCAGAAATATGCAGGCTACAAACTGTACCCATCAAAAATTAATGATAAGATGTACAGAAGTGCACAAAATAATTTGAGTGATGACTTGTGTGGAGAAGGGAATCATGATGACATTTGAAATGCACATGCTCTTTCTTTTGACTACTTTCCAAAGTATCCAAAGCATCTTCAGGATACTTGCCAGCAGAAAAGTATTTTGCTATTTTTGACTGGCACATTCAAACTATAAGTATCTCTCCTAAATCACAGAAGTTTAGAAGGTTAAGGTACAATGCAGAATGAAGGTCATCATCAATAAGAAGATGATAACCCATATTCTCAATGAAGATAGATCAAAACAGAATAATACAATAATACAGTTAGATTCAGAAGTCATTGGATCTTGTTCTACCTCTTGAGACAAAGTCATCTTCCATAAATGATTGATAACATTTTTGGAAACAAGATATTCAAAATATATTCTATATTCAATGGCAGGAAAAAGAGAGAGAGTGCAAAAGAGAGAGAGGATCCTTCTTTCAGTCAAAATAGGGCTTGCTTTTATTTATTCTCACCTGTCCTTATTGCAAATTAGAGTTTAGTCTCTTAATGACTAAAACTAATCTTTGTGAATGTTCCTCATGCTCCTAACATGTCGAGTATTTCAGAAAAAGGTAATTTTCAAGCAATTACTTGTTTTCATCTCTTAACAAAACTAACAAAGAAAAAAATCTCCAATAAAATCTTATTTTGAAATAAAACTCTTTTATTTTTTCTTAAATAAACTAATTTCCTTACTAATTTCATGTCCCCAAGATACAAATTGGAGAATATTGTAATATACAAGTAAAGGCACTTAAAGGAAATTTGTGGCCTCCTTAATTTTTTGTAAGACTACACTGTACAGTGGTTTCATGTACCAGGAATTCCAGAGAAGATATGTCAAGGGGGAGAACAAACTAGTATGGATATTATAGGCTAAGATGCTGATGACAGGTACAGTTAAAGCGTTTCCAGTGGGATTTATAGCAGCACTAGTCCAGAAGCTGTGAAAATTCTTAGGGGATATTAATGGAAATCACACAGCTGGTTCCTTCCAAACGGAGAAACTCAGAAAACACAACCCTAAGAGAGGATTCAATTACTACTTTTAAGATATCTCTTGTTGCTACGCATTTTTTCACGTCTCTGGACAACAATATTAATGTTGTTCCCCCTGAGCCACACTTAGTGGAGAACCATTAACCTTCCTGAATGCTGGGAATCTGATCCCTTGCTTGCTGGCAGAGAGCAGAGCACACGTGTCCACAGGGACACTGTGCACAGGCACACACAGTCTCACAAGTTCAAACAACGTGGGCAAAGTTTAGAATTGTGAGCAGAGGCAGACACTGGGCTCAGATGGAAGCCAATAGATCTAATGCTGCCATCAAGTACACAAAGTGCATTTAATAAATCTTCAGCTTTCAAATTAATTTCAGGCTGCGCTACACACTCTTGCATCTACTACTCTATTATATACCTGGGTTTTAATTGTTTCTTTCTTTGACATAATGAATGCCAGAAAGTAACCCTGAAGCACTCATTTTGCATCATAAATCACAGTATCTTTTTAAAAGGAGAAGATAATTACAACAAAATAGCAGTTCAAAACTGCTTGGAATTTACTTCTTACCTTTGACAAATAGAAGAGAAAATAATTGCCTAAAGACAATGTCTAACATTGATTTAAATGGCTTGTTGTGCACACATAGTGTATTCTGTGAAAACAACTATCTTTCCAAAAGAAAAAAACCAAAAGCAACAGCAACAAAAAAAAAAACCCTACCAAACACGAGAACTCTTCAAGCTCCTGACAAATTAATTTGTTGAGGGCAAAACACTGCACATTTGTTATTCCTTGTCTATTCCTTAAAAGCCTGTGTGTCATATCTCTTCTACCCTTTGTATATATATCTGTGCTGCAGTTCATTCTAAAGAATGCTTCATTTTTTTCAGCCTGCTTTCTTATTGCTGCTCTTATTTTTCATGAGTGATGTCTTTCCTCTGCTTTTTTCTCTGTAGCTCTTTTAGTTTGGATGAAGATGCAACATGGTTATATGAATCACTGTGTTCTGGTACTGGTTTGTTTGTTTACTCTTGTGTGGAATCGGAATCTGTCTTTACAGATTCTGCTCGTTTTGCTGAAAGCTGTTTGAGGTAATAGAAAGTTAAACTCGAATATACAAATATCTCTTACAATTGCTGTCCCATACAATGCAATGTCATTTGAATCATCTAATAGCCATCACATAGTACAAGATTTCCCACTATGCATAGCCAAGAAGTGCTGTCTTGTTCTTATTTTAAAGGAATGTGAGGGAAACAGAGGCAAAGCTATCACTTCAAGATTTCTAGCTTAAAGATTGTTCAGGTTTGTCTCTATAAGTTGCTGTTACTTCTGTAACTACTTCTGCTGTTATTTCTAGACAGCTACGAAGATATACCCTGCAATATATAAAGTTATTTTGCCTTTTTTCCTGCTGCACTTCTCCCAGTCCTTTCTCTCCACCTTTCAGATCCCACATACAGTGTCTAAATCCTGTTTCTCCAGGCTGGCAACTCCATTAAAATCACTGAGGTTTGCACCTCTAAGAAGTCTGGGCAAACAGGGCCAAGGTTTATGGGGAAAATGTTCTTCAGTGGCTCATGTAAGGCCAGCAGAGTGTGACTGCAACTTAATCTGAAGGTTTCCAGATACTATTGAAGTACAAACGACATAAAGGATGGAATGGACATACCAAAAAAAGATAAGGAGGCCCAGCTGCTACTCCCTGGAGAGGGATATGGTCTGAGGGATCTGAGCATAACTCTGCTCTCTTCCAAATGTTCTCTTTGCTTTCTTCCCCACTATAAACCTCTCCTTGGGATCTTTTGTGGATTTGATCCTTAGCTGCAAACAACTCCATTCATGCCCACACCAAACTACCCACACCATCCTTTTTCCACCCTGCAGTACAGTGAATTTCCTATGGCACATCCACCATACTCATGAAACAGTGGTCAAGCTGCAAAATAAAGAACATGCAGTATTCTTCAGCATGTCAAAATACTCTCATCAGAGATTGAATTGTAGGGCTTTTTTTTAATACAGGAAAACTATATGTACCAATTAATAAGGCAAGAGGCAGTGGGCAGAAATGGATACACAGGAAATTCCACCTGAACATGAGGAAGAATCTCTTCACTATGCAGTGATTGAGCACTGGAACAGAACACCCAGGGAGGGTGTGGAGCCTCCCTCACTGGAGATATTCCAGAACCATCTGGACACAATCCTGTGCCATGGGCTCTGGGATAATTCTGTCTGAGCAGGGAGGTTGGATGCAATGACCAATTGTGATTCCCTCCAAGCTGACCCACTCTGTGATTCTGAGATAGCAGCACAATAAACAACCTCTAAGAACTACACTTAGGTTTACAGCTTATTAACCTAGCAGATGTACTTAATGGATTTACAACTGGTCTATATATTCTTACAAACCACCAAGTAACTGTGAATTTAATAGTGATTAAAAAATTGTCTCTTAAAATGTACACTATTATTCCTTTCAAACGTTACATGTGGTATTAAAAATTTATTGCCCCTTCCAATTATGAAAATAGACATTTTGACTTTATTATTTTAAGAACTACCTGAAGTAAAATTTGGTTATACAAATTCTAGTTGGAGCGACAGAAAGTCAAAAATATCAGTTTCTGCTAAACAGATTGGTTTTAGGAGGAAAGCATCAAACTAGGCTTTATTTCCTGAACTGAAAATCACAGGGGTGGGCACAGGCATCAGTGAGAGAAGGAACTAATATTTTTTATTTGGGGCTCATTGGACTAAAGGAAAAGAAAAAAAAAATAAAGGGTTGCCTTAGGCAAATAGACAAAATTGGGTATTTTACTGCTGGAGATGAGGATTGGTTTGGAGTCAAATGTTCACTGGAAGGGAATGCAGAGGGCAGGAAGACAAGCTGATTAACCACCTAAAGACAGTATTAAATAAATTAAATATTGCAAAGAAAATAATTGAAAAATCCAGGAAAGGCAGAAGAACCAAATTTCAAAATCCAACTGGCAATCTTTTTTCTGTTTAGAGTTTCATTAAATTTTTTTAATCTGTCCTGCCCTAGTAGTGCTGTCAACATCCTACTGTTCTGACAATGCACAGAAATTGAGCTTCTGTTGTTTAAACAAACCCAAAAAAAGGTTCATTGTCAGTATGCTCACAGGAAAAGAATATTTCTCTTACAGCTTGCTCTTACAGTTGAAATAAAGCCCATTTTAAAGTTTTGGGGTTTTTTTGTTTGTTTTTTTTTTTTAATAACAAAACAGCAACAATCAAACAGAAGTGGCAACAGTCAGAATATTAAACTCACAATAGAAATGAGAGCTTCCAAATAATCTGCAAATGTTGAAAGCAAAATTTATATCCTTGGA
Organism: Erithacus rubecula; assembly: GCF_903797595.1. Lineage (NCBI taxonomy): Eukaryota > Metazoa > Chordata > Aves > Passeriformes > Muscicapidae > Erithacus > Erithacus rubecula. The sequence goes on along the minus strand of NC_136658.1, from coordinate 8,562,016 downwards.
CATGGTACTACAAAATTCATCATTGCTGAGGCATCATTTTAGTCACATCTTGTAGCACAGCTTTTCATTACCAAAATGTTTCTTTTCCTTAGCTTATTTATTAGTTGTGTGGTTTGGTGACAACTATTGTAAAAAAGTTCTCCAGAACAAAGTATCAGATACTGTCTATTTTTTTTAGTATTAGAAGCAAACATAAATGAGGGTCTTTCTCCTTGACTGTACAACTAATACTCAGAATAAGAAATTAACTGGCACTTCAATGGCCCCTCTTGAGCTGAGTCCCAGGGAACCCCTCTCTAACATTGGCCAGTTTCTGAGACTTAAAGCTCAGCAGCACAATGGCTTTCTTTAGACAAAGCTTCCTCCAGTCTGTGTTCTGTGTTTGATGCCTGGAAGCACAGAAGGATTTATTTCTCACCAAAAAAAAAAAAAAAAAAAAAAAAAAAAAAAAAAAAAAAAAAAAAAAAATCCACAAAAAAAAACCCCATAAATAAGCCAAACACAAAACAAAACAAAACAAAAAAACAAACAAAAAAACAAAGCAAAACCCAATAAAAACCAAACAAACAGAAACCAAACCAAACCAACAAAATCAAACCCCAGAAAACAAATATACATCACAGAATGCCTTTGTGACCACTCTCAAAAACACCATAAAATATATAGTATTGTCTCACAAAGCTCTCTGTCATCACAACAACACATTTTGACAGATACTTTGATCAGTGTAAATGTGTCACTTATCTAATAATTATGTTTGTGGAAACAATTTCTCGAAATCAAGTTAGGTGACAAATTAGAATTGTAAGTCAATGTGGTGATAAGTGGATATTAACCAAATTAAACAAACAAAGGATACAAACATGCCTGAACTGCACATGGAGTTTAATTTTTGCACTTGAGTCCAAATACTAACTCCACTTCTATAAAGGACTGAAGAAGAATTAAAAGTGAGTGTTCTTTGGAGTTCAAATTTGAAATTCATGTATATAGGATTTAAACTGTGGTTCCCACAAGGTTAAGTGAAAACACAAGTGACTTTCAGGCAGTCTTTACTTTGTTGAGCATTGCTGCAATGATTTCAGCAGCAATAACAAAGAGAACATTCATGCTTGGCTGAAAACATTTTAAGATTTACATGAATGATGTGCAAAAATGGTTGAATAGAGAAACTTGAAACAAATATATCCTGATCTCCTGAGAATAGACACCTTTGGCTTATGCCTCAATGATATTGAAAGGAATATACTGCAGAAGGTCCCTTCCTCATATTGCAGAATGTTCTTTGGCATTCCAAAGTGTTACTGTTAACTTCTCAGTCTCAAGTGGGTTAGGCATGTGTTTTTAACATATTGTTTGCATTTGATGTATTTTAACACATATAGAATTACATCAGTAGCCATGTTACATAAAATACAGGCCACACCTTTGTGTAGGTTTGGCTAAGTCGTTCTGACAATGAACAAAACAGCAGCAAAACCACCAGGAGTGGCAGAAAAAGCACAGCTTTCTAGAAGAACAAATAGCAATACGAACTATTCTGCAGTCAGAAAAACATCACATTTGCTTGCCTTATCTATCTTCACCTAAAGATGACCTGAAACACCTGTCTTTTGAGTTTATACAGATTGTGTCCACCTGGCAAACCATTCCCATGCAAAACTAACAAAGAAACCATAGTCAACAAACTGTTGCCAAGTCAATGCTACTTATTTCCTCCTAATAATGAAATGCAAAATAAGGCTGTCATTCTCCTCCAAACTCTGCTAGCCCAAACACCAAATCTATGATTCAAAGGGTCCTTAACAAAACCACTTTTTCTTAGTCAGTTGATTTCAAAAGAAATTTCTTTATCCTGTTCCAGACAATCCATTCGGACCTCAAATAAAATGTTCAGTTCTGTCCCCAGCACTCAGTAATTCTCAGCCAGGTCAGTCTGTCAGTTCTTGCAGCTCCCCAGCCCTCCACAGTTATATATATCCCAGGCCACCTGTTCTCCAAAGAGTCAGCATCCAAAACTCCCACCTATGAAATCTTTACCCATGTAAGTATTTCTCTTCAGTGAGATAAAACTAGAATGCCAGGCATCAAGAAGCAAGTGAAAGTGAAACTAACTTTAAAAATACATATCCTCTCAAAATACATAAGATTCAAAGAGCATTTAGATTCTTAAAAGCATGACAAAATTAATCAACTAGAAGAAATAGGTCTCTATTAAGTACCAGACAGTGTGAAAGAAACTTTTCAGACCTAGACATAAATGATAGAAAGGCTGCTATCTTGGAGGAAATAAAACCACAGACTTCCTACTGTTTAAGAACAAAGTATGACAATCATGAGCAGTAGAGAAAATGTCATTGAAGTTCTATGTGGGAAAAGCCCTAAGTGTGTATCAATCAAGACAGGATCAGTGGGAAAATGGCTTCAAACCACCGGTGGCTAAAACTGACAAGGTATACTTAGAAACAAATGCTCACCTTGAAAATGGAATGCAGAAAGGAAAAGGTTTAAATAATCATTTTGCATGCTTAGTGATTCCCAGAAAGCTTTTCAGCCCATCCTGTGTGAAAGGGTATGCTGGGACATAGCTATGGCTCTTGCTGTCAGGAGGCATTCTCATGGAAATTTCTCACTGAATCACTCAGTGGGCACATTTACATGGCAAAAAGCTGTAGAAAAATCTCCCAAAGCCAGTGGAAAGTTATACTGCCAAAACTGTTAAGCCCTAAGTGGGTTTCCAAATAAAATTCAGTTGCTCTATTGGGTGCCACTTGAATGAGTCAACAATAAACTAAAAGGCTAGTTAAAAAAAGGCTTTTTAATATGGAAAAGTATCTTTCAGTTTCTGAAACAGCAATCCCCTTGGGAATAAACTGAAAGGTGAGACTTTTGAAAGGCTTTGTCCAGTTTCAGCCCAGTGCCTTTCATATATTTAGAGATGCATTCTACTGTTGCTGCATATCAAGTTTGCGGCTTTCGTGTCTTTTTCATCAGCTGCAAAGAGCCAAAGAAACATTTCTTTGGACTTCAGACAGCTTTTTAACATTTTCTGTATTGTGAGTAACCTTCTAACATACAGGCCCATTCATGGACCACTTTCACTCCCTCTCTTGTTAACCTCATCTCACGTCTTTTCCCTCGAAGTTCATGTGTTTGAGGACAGGAAAAGTTTGCAGAAGGTGAGTTTAAAATAGACTTCCCTCAGCAAAGAGTTGTTGTGGAGATTGCAATTAATTTCTTGCATGTCTTTGGAGGCTCTTTGTTATTTCATAATGATCACCATTGGTTTTGATCTGTAATAATTTATGTAAGTAAGGTTAATAAGATTTTTTTTTTCTGGGGTCTCTGGTTGATAATATTATTAACGGTGACTTTATAAAACCAACTAAGCAAAAAACCCCCAATTGTTGGGGTTTTTTGGGATTTTATATTTACATATATTTATGTACACAAACAATAGGACAGGAATGCTGGAGCAGCTGTCTTGAAGCTTTCTTTTATCTCAATCATCAGCCTCATTTTACAGAACCAAGCAAGGGAGATGGAACAACTTCAGCTGCAAGCACAGCAGATGAAGTTCTCTTTGTTACAAAGTCTTTTAACAACTTTCTAGCCAATAGCAAAATATTTAAAGCTGACAACCATTTGTTCAGGCCAATTAATAATGCCACATATACATCTTGCTTTGAACAATGCTTGCTTGTAATAGCTTAAAACAATGCATAAAAGTTCATTAAGCTTACATATTTCTACTGTCTTGCTTACCATATTTTTCTGAGGCTTATCTCTACACAGCTCACAGCCCTATTGTTTCTTGTCCTTGCATCTTCAGCATTCTTGCATTTTTCCATCTTGAGATTTGCTTTCACACAGCTTTCTGAGAGTTCTATACCTTTTCTATTTCCCACAATCAACCATGTATGCACAACCTTGCTGTTTGCAATGAATGCTACAAGACACTGGAGTTGAAAACACTGGGTTAAATTCTCTAAAAATACCAGGAAAATACCAGATATGAATCGTGAAACTTAAGGAATGCTCTTATGTGCACTCATCAAAAATATTCCAGAATATGATTTCAACATTATTAAACAGTTCTTAAAGATTTGGCCTTCATATCCTTTAACAGATATGCTATGAAAGAATGAAAAGTTTTTTGTTTTGTAACTTGAATTGTAAGAGTATTTAATACCTTAACAAGAACTCCCAGCAGCTACAACCTAACAAGAACAACTCCCTTGGTCTGCTGAAATTTTTTCTTAAATATCACAAACACAGACTTCCATGGAGAATTTGCCCATGTGACTCTGTGCTTCCCCCTGTGATATTTTATGCCCACTGTGGCATTATTTCAGATGGGTTAACCAGGCTACATACTTGTCATGTTTTATGAAGTTAGCAAGTCTCTAATTGGAGGGATGGCTCCTAAGAGATGCAAGATGTGGCCACATTTGAGTCCTAGTCTGGTGTGTGAGAAGGGGGCAATATTTGTGAAGAATGCACATTTCAATCTTCCACGTAAGTGTCAAAATCTCATATTGCCTATTAAATGAAAAGGTTCATAGACAATATTACCCTATTTTAAACATATATATATACATATAAATGTTATATATATTAATATATATTAATGTTATGTTATATATAAATGTTTATTTATGACCTTTTCTTTCCATATAGGAAAGAATATTTTCTTATCAGTTATAGTTGTCCAACTGGCCCTATATTGTGTCTAACATTCCATTTGGGTGCAACTTGATTCTTTATAATCCTTTGTTTACTGTTTAAATGTTTTTTTTCTATTTCAATATACCAAGTCTGGCTAACAGCAACAAGAATCGACTTATATAAAATATATTAATAGAGCTGTATGCATTGTCTTTTCAAGCACAAAAAAAAAATCTACTGCCACATCTTCTTGATACTCACAGCAATAGTTGAAAAAAAAATCCACCCATCTGCCATGAAAGGAATTTCTCATGTTGATTATTTCCCAGTCAAACAGGATAGATGGATAATAGCACTGAAAACAGGGAGTGAAAAAGGAACTAAGTTTTAAATAGCATAAAGATAGCAGCAGAGAGACAAGGTAGCTTTAATCAGTCAGCCAGCACCAGGCAATTTTAAAATCTGGCAGCTTGCAGTGGTTTTCTTAGCTTGTGGTATTTGAAGGACATTGATATACACATCAAACAGAATTTAGGACATGCATTGTGGAGGTGCCAGTTGAAGCTTTATGTGCAAGCTAAAGTTAGAATTAGATCCTGTTATCGTACACAAGACATACAAACTCTCTCCTATCAACTTTCCACTCATTTTGAATGAAGAACAATTTTTGTTGGAAGATTTACAGGTAAAAGAGTTAATTAAAATCTATTCTCTGAACCAAAATTGTAACATACTCTACACCAAAGATTTAGCAAGGCTCAAATTGCCACAAGCTTGCACACAAGCTTGCAATGCTTCTGTTGTTTAATTATTCAGAAAATTTAATATTAAAAATAGAAAATGCTAAAGTGGCTCTATTAAAAACCACCAAAAAACCCAATCCCTTTTCTAGAGGTGGAGGGTATGAACAAATATAAATTCCCTTTTTTTTTGTTTTCTTGTCTGCTTTAACCTTCCCATTGTTTTCTCCATGTTCCTTCCTCTCTGCAAGGATGTGCATGTTTGAGCACACAAAAGCCCAAACCCTCTGCTTTTAGTGGCCACATTACCTCACTAGAAAATATTTCAACCCAAATCTTTCTATTTTCCTGCAGTGTGACCCTTATTGAAACAATGATATTTCACCATCATTTTTAATAGCTAAGAAGTTCACCAATCAGCAGGAGTAGTTGCATAATCTCTTCTCCAGGAGATTATCACAAAGGCTATCACCCAGTGGTTTAAGGAAAATAGCAAAATTGCCTGTCCTTCTAAAATACCCTCTTGAAAGCAAGTTGGTAACATCACTTGTATTGTTGAAAATGGAAGATGACAACCATTCTGAAAGATATTTCTTTGTGTACCTGTAAAATAGCATCATTTTCCTGAAAGCTACTGCTTAGGGGATGACAGGGAAAGGCCTAATGCATGTGTTCAGGTGGCCTTGTTGTCCCGTTTTTGCATGCTTATGAAGAAATAACATATTTCTCCTTTCATGGGAATTGCAGGGTATCTTCCTGAAGTGATACATGCTAATGAGAAACAAATGGAACTCCCTGAAAATGAAAAAAGGCTCCAGCCCAAACAGCTATTTACCCAATCTGCAAACTGCACTCTTAAATCATCATATGCAGGCTTTATAAAAAAGTTGTGGTATAGCAAAAGTTATAAGCTAAACCAAATTGTTTCACATTTTATATGCTTTGCATTTTAAATATCAGGAAATATCTTTTATTTGCTTTTAATATTATCTTAGGTGAAAGAGTGGGTAAAAAATTTAATGCAACACACTTTAGGAAGAAAGGTAAGAATGATTTGGAAACAGACTTATAATGAATGCTTGAAAGATGAAAGATAATTGCTTTTAGCTAAGTTCTGAATGCTTCACCTGCCATGAAAGGGAACAATAAACCTCTGGCAAATATGCTTGGGAAGATGTGACTAAGTGAAAGGGTTTGCCTCTAGAAATAATTCAGGATGTTGCAGTGCTTTGAAGATAAGAAATCCCATCATAGCTGCAGGTACAGTTGATCCCTGGAGGGGTCTGGCAGCCCAGGATGTGGAGGGGGAACAGTGTCTTGTGCCAAGGTGTGCAGAGAGGGTGGAGGCTGCTCCTGCTGGTACCAGGCTCTGGATGGAATTCCCCTCTACAGGCAGAGCCCAGCAATCTCCTCCAAGGGCAACTGGCAGCCAACACCCCCTTTTCCAGCATACTAAAACTCTTATTTGATTTTTTTTTCAATATGTTTAATGAGTCCTCCATGATTTTTACAAGCAGCCACAGGATTGCAGTCAGGACTGGAGAGCAGTGGTTTCATATTCCTGGGGGTCAGCTGCTGCCCTTGTGGTCAACAGGAGCCACAGGTGCTTCAACAACAAATGCAAAGCTGCAGCCTATTGAATAGGAGGTGTAAATGTCTGAGTTTATTTCTGGCCTTTACCTTAGGCAACTGTTTCTGTGGGTGTTTGTACCATCATGCAGTATAAAACTGGTGAAAAAAATAAGGAATCATTTGAATGGAAGGCATGATACAACTCTAAGGTTATATTTTCTTTGTTCCTCAAATGTCACATAATCAATAAAGGAAAAGTGTTTCTGTGAGAAATATTAGTGCTTCTAAAAGATCAACAGTGATGAAAGAGAATAGCCAAACAACACCACAACTATTCTAAATATTTTTAAGGTTCCTGAGATCATGATTCTTGAACATATACTATGAATATATTTTCTTATGTATTTCAGCAGCACAGACAAAGAGAAGAGAAGAGAAAAGAGAAGAGAAGAGAAGAGAAGAGAAGAGAAGAGAAGAGAAGAGAAGAGAAGAGAAGAGAAGAGAAGAGAAGAGAAGAGAAGAGAAGAGAAGAGAAGAGAAGAGGTCAGTTCATTCCTTGTTTCAAAATGAAACATTCTATACTGACTGCAGGACCTGGAAAACCAATGAGTTTTAAAATAAAAAAATGAAATTTTCTGATTAGTTCAAGGTACTGGTTACTGTGCAGTAAGCTAGACTAGACTAGACTAGACTATTTATGATGTGCAAGCTACTCCATTGAAATTTCTCAAGTTTTCAGTGTGCAAGTGTTTACTCTACAAAAAAATCTGAGTGGTAAATTACCTGACTTATTTGCTTTGGATAATAGCATACACACAGTAATTTCAAAGTCACTGAATCTGTAACTTGTTTATCCTGTGGTGACTTGCTCAGAGTAGTTTAGAACAGTTTTGCTAGTTTGTCTGGTGGAGATCACTCAAAAAGATTGATCTAAAGAAATGAAATACCTTTACTGTGGCTTTGATAAATCTCATTAGGTATTTACTGCTAACTTAAAATATTAATTTTAACTGGGTTTCATTTAGTTTTGTTCAAGATAAAATCAGATTTAAAGTGATACAGAAATTGTTTCACTAACATAAACCAAGACAAAGATCAGATGAAGCAATTCTTCTAAGACAGAACACTTTACAAGTATGTAATTTTTGTCTCTTTAATTCTCAGAAATCTTTAGGATTTCTCCTGAAGTATCCTTGCTTTAGAGCACTAGGACATTTATTTGATTACTGTGTAACTAACAATAGCAAATAGTGCTGGATAAAAGCTAACTGGACAATAACCACTGTGCTTTTCCCATCCTTCAAAGGAACGACTTCTCTTTAGGAGAGTCAAACTTACATTCACCAGCAACACAATCAATATTTGAAAATTTGCCATTTTTTTTTATATTAGATTTGCTTAGGACAAAACAGAAACATCCAGAGTCTGCAGCAGAAATTTGTGTCTTGTCCTCTAGCCTTTAGTCAGTCTGTGTGTTAACTCCTTTAAGTCACCTGCTGATCAATTAACTCATTTTAGAAAGGTCCCATGAAAAAATCCTCATCATAACACATCTGAAATATTTGCTCCTAGAACCATTTTCTCTACAAAATGTACAGGTTTAATTTTCACTGAAGCTCAGATAAATTTAAAGATTGACTTTGGAACACAGCAAAATCACACGTGGCAAGTAGGTTGCAAGTCATTAGCAGAAATTCTCAATGTTTGCTGCTGTTATCCCGCACAAATAGTTGCAGGGACAAAATCCAAGATTTGGAAAACACGTGCATGACCAAAAATGCACAGAGGCTCCTGCACACAGATGCACAAACACTCATCCCATCCAGAAAGGCAGCAGACGTTCTGGATCTACTTCAGAAGAATTCTGAACAACATCTAGTTGGCCTAAAATCTCAGAAGACTAGAAAACTGTGGTTCCTTTTCTCCCAGTAAATAAAACCAAAGTTGTAGAATAAGCGAAGCACTTGTTTTTCCCATTTTATACTATTTCTAATGGCTGTCCCAAGTGAATTTCCTATTTTAGTGATCTGTGTGCATGTGTCAGCTTGCACAATTTCTTCCTTTATTATTCTCCATTTTAGCATGAAAAAGAATTACTTTCTTTGCCTTTGGCTGTGGTTTCTCTTCTCAGAGGAATGGTAAATCTCATGCCAAATCTATTGCCCAACACATGTATCAGTAAAGGTGGTTTGGCCAATGACACCACCTTTGCAGGTGCAGGCAGGGTTTCAGGAACCCTTCTGTGCTGCTGAGCCCAGGAGCCCAGCCAGAGATGAAGCAGAAATGACAGAAATGGGGAAACCATGGCAGGACTGGGGAAACTCACAGAAATGGGAAAATGTAGCAGAACACAGTGAATTTCAGTGCTTGGACAGAGCTCACTGCACTTTCAATGAATCCTGATATTTCCTAGAGAAAAGGCAGAGCACCAGAGAGAAGCAGCTCCTGGGTTTGATCCATGGCATTACCTTGACCTAGACCATCCAGCTTTCACAAAAACAGCAGACAAGATTAAACACTAGAGAAAATTAATAAAATCCTAAGTTTAATTGGCAGCTACTACTGTTATTAAACAGATCCTCTTAAAGAACAGTGTTTCTGAATCAGTAAGATTGAAATGTAATTGAGAATGTGCTTATGAGAAACAATTTTTCCAAAGCCTGTGAAACTGAGGATTAGGCTGAAGTATCCCATGTGATCAATATCTTGCAATCGCATTAGAGCCTCGGGCAACAGGGTCCTTCATTCCTTTCCATTTCCCATTTTCTGTTTTCTGTTCCTAGGCACCATCACAAGCACCCAGACATGAACAGAAAATGAATTTGCTACAAGCTAGTAGCATTGTAAGTGGCTTTGATATAAGAGGAACAAGGGTCGGTAACTTCTAATCCCCAGTAGCCTGATAAGAATATTAAGTCTACCATTTATCCCCAATGAGTGCTTGATTAGCCACACAGTGCTCTGCTGACAGAGCTCACTAAAAATACATTATGCTCATAACACCTGAGTGCCAGCAAAACTGGGGAAGCCCAAGACTCAACACAAAGAATGAGTCATTATGGAATTGTCATTATGGAATTTACCTGGCAGACACGCTTAGAGGCAAAAATATGGGTGAAAGAATGGCATCTCAGTACTGTTTGCAAAGGAATAGAAATAGAGGTGATTTCCCAAAGAATATTAGGATTAGAATAAATAGAAATAAATATTGTATCTCTTAATAAAGATGCTTAGTTTTTCAGAGCAGTCAGCTGCTAGTGGAGACAAGTCACTTCTGTGTATTTGTCTTTGTCTAAATTCTGTTGTACTGGAGTGTCTTTCTGCCTGGGTTAACACTGAGTGTGTTTCCTCCTTGCTGTGTGCCTGGACCACAGTCTGGGATCCCCACTGCACTCCCACTGATTCCCCCTTCTCCCCACCCCACTGCCAGTGCCCCAGAACAGCATTTGCTTTCTTCTAAGGGAAGGATTTGCAGGCTTTTCTTCCAAGCACCAGTTACAGGCATCACACACCCCAGCAGCAATCCAAACTGTGCTGCAAGTACAGGAGACGAGGGGATGGTTCTTTGCTACTTCTAATTAACTCACCAAATCTGCTTTTTGCAAGCCCTGCACACCCCCATCCTCATCCCAGTTCTCCTGCCCTCTGCCAGCCTGCAATTAGCACCCAGCCTAGCAGGGCTCTGGGCTCCTCCACACTCACATCCTGCAGCCAGCCTGGCTGCCAGCCCCAAACTGTGCACAGCACTTGGCCATGGCTCACAGCAAGGGCAAGCAGTCATTTCACAGACACACAACCAAGAGCTTTGCAAAAAAGGGATCAAGAAGAAAAAAAAAACAAAAAAAAGGCATGATTAATCTGGCCATTAGAGATGGTCATCTTTTTTTTTTCCCTCCATGGATCTTTTACTGGCCAAAAATACATTTTATGTCCAGCCAAAATTAAGTCGAAGAACAAAGAAGAAAGACATTTTGAAAGACAGAAGAATGCCTCCTCAATTCTAAAAAGCTTTGATTTTTTAATATATTTTAGAGGTGCTGTTGTAATATTTTTAGGAATTGATAAAAGTTAAAATCAAGTAGTTTTCTTCAGTGTGTAAAATGGTTTGGTGCACCTGAAACATACCTTTATTAGTGCTTCATTTTGCCCAAAGAATGGAAGAACAAAAAATAGCTTGGGACTAAACCAACTTTGAGAAATGCTGACAGGGAGCCAAAACCCTCAGCTACTCACAGTCAACTATTACAAGCCACCAAACAGTTTAAATGCAAAGGTACTAAAGAGCTAAGTAATCTGATCTATTGTAGCTGCTTGTGCATGAAGCAGTAATGTGAGAAAGGTGCAGGCCATGGAGAAAAGCAGGCACTTCCATGCCACAATTTGTCTCCTGCTGATGTAAATGCCTAAAATAGGTCAGATGAATCATGCCTTTAAAATGCCCATTTCTCTTCACTGACTACCAGGGAAACAGGTGAACACTGCTTGTGTAGTCTTCTACCTTATCAATGCCAACAGTGGGTTGAGATGAATTTCTGTATTTTAATCATTCACAAAAAATGAAAAATTTTAGATATGAAAGCTCTAAAACCTGGGTCCAGAAGCTGGAGAGATGGACCAATGGAGAAGATAGAAATTCTTTTTGCTTACTCTGGCATTCAGCATTTCATGATCTACTTATTTTCTTGTGTTTGTCCTTGGGTTTTATCTTTTCTTTCATTTAATGCTCTTACTTTCCTGTTTTATCCATCCATCTTCTCTCTCTCTTTCTTCAAACCACACAGCTTTAGTATCTACTGTTGACAGTGCCCACCTGCTTCTGTCATCTGCTGGCTGTCTTTCATCACCATTGGGAAAGGAAAGGGAACACTTTAAAGACCATGAGCACTTATGCATAGTAGGATATGGGAATTTTCCCAAACTGGCAAACTGTACCTCAGTAGGAAATTACATTAGATGTGGCTCCAAGCAAAGATTGCTGGTTTTTCAGGCTTTAACTCTGAAATTCTACATTCATTGCCCTCCATTTTAAAATTTATTTTTTGGATCCATACCTCCCTTTGAAGCACTGGAATCAAGTATTCCAGGAACCCTAACCTCATTTTATTTGTGTCTTGCCCTTCGAGGGCCTCCCCTGAGTTCCATATGCAATATTTTAAGTTTTAAATTCATCTAGCTTCCTTGCAAGCAGGATAAAAATCTCCTTAATCAGGACTGAGAAGAATTTTTAGCAATGTCTAAATCTGACCAATGGTTTCACTGTTGGCTTCCATGTTAACAGGACAGTGAGCAAATTAGAAAAAATGTAACTGCTGTACCTAAGCAGAAAAGGATAATGTGTAGTGTTATTTACAATACCATAGTGTTCATTCATTATATATGCATATATATGTATGCATTTAAATATGCAAACACTGCATTTATAGCTTAAATTTCATTTCACTGTTTGCTAGAGGTTTCTGATGGTGCCAACTATACCCTACAAAAATAAAGAATCATAGGAAAAATTGAAGGCAATCTGTGCTATTTCTGGTTGTAAATAATTATGTATTTGACTACAGCTCTGAGGAAAGAGAGAAAAGCCTGTGTCACCCCACTCCATAAAAGCAGTTTACAGGCACTGGACAAACTAAAAAGAAAATATAATTCTGAAGCAACTCACTGTACTCCTGGATGATTGAACAGTTGATCACTTTGGCTGTATGGAAAGTTAAAGCAAGCTGCAAGTTTTCAATTTATAGTGAACACTGCACTTAAGCAGCAGAAAATTATATACTAACTGTTCCACTCCAGCTGTGTGTGATATATGAAGTACAGTCAGCTCCAGTATAAAAAGAAATGAAACCAGGTGGTAAATAATCAAGCTATACTCTTCATTAACCTTGGTATTTATTCTGCCCTTTTGAAAGCAATAAGAAGCCACATGTTAGTGCCTTTTATTTTCTAGTGTCCTTTACTTTTTGCCATTTGTATTATTAATATTTCCCTTTACATTTTCCATACTGTTCCTTTTTTCTTCCCCTTCTGGGATTCTGACATTATTATTCACCAAATTTACTTTCATGTTTATGCTTCCTTTGGTTTACAAAGTTAATTATCCATCACTACAAACGCTTCAATGAGAGTTCTATAGTAAATCATATTAAAGTATGTTATATCCTGTTAACCAGATAGATTCTCAGTTATTTCCAGGACAGAGCAGGAATTTTTGCTGAGATCTCCTGAAACTGATTTTTGGCAGTGTTAGGATGCTTTTGGTTACATGCAAACTACATGTGAGGCACAATAGTTGTGATCAGGTAAAATCCTGGCACAGATACCTCAGAATTTCATCAAGGTTAGTCTACAGAGGCTTCAGTAGATCCTGAACATGAAGCAAATTAAAGACATTGCAGAATGAGGTTTTGTGATAGCAAACAATCATTCTTCTTTCAACTAAACGTGCAATATTGCTTTCATGAAAAATTGTGTCTTTGGCCCCTTTTTTGATTATTTAATTATTTTAAATCTCTTATCATCGATCTTTTTCATAATTCTGTGCCGTGCTCTTGGCAAAAGCAGTGAGCATGTTACACTCAGAAACCGTAATTAGGATCTGTTCCTACAAATGTTCCGGCCTGTTTTTTCTCATTACTCAAACTCCATACACAAGACATGTTTAGAAGCACAAATTGTTTCCCTACTGCGCTTCTAATTAACACTTCCATTAAGGCCTAGGCAGAGAGCATGGAACATACTGAAAGAAGCTGCTGTTTACAGAAATGGGGATAAAATGTATACAAATATGTCCTGCAAAGTGCAACCCAGCCAGCTTGTGTGACATGTGGATGTGTTTCTCTGTATGGAGGCACAAACAGATGTGCTGCACTCACATGCAAGACTAATTTGTTCATTAACATTTAAAAAAAAACCCTAGATGAATAACAGTCCATTAATTTTTATAATTACTTCTTGCATGCCCATATCATTGCTCAATTTAGTTTCTGAAGCCCTTGGTAGCTTCAGATTGGCTTCTTGGCATGATCACACTGGATACTTGAGTTATCTTCCACAGGTTAGTAGATTGGATTTACTTCAATTTATATATATTTATACTTGATAATCCTCCACCCCTCTTCTTCTATGGGAAATTTGAATAACCTTAAATCAGATAAAAAATAATAATTTCGGTTTTCCTTCATTTTTATCTTGAAAGGCAGAATGAATCAATCCAATGGCTTGCTAAGCATTGTAAATAGTTCTGGATTTCTAGATGGTTTTCTCTAAGCCTTTGAATAAAAACATACATAATCTTTTCAATTTTGCATATGTTCAGTACAAGAACAAGAGAAAAAACCTCCTGGCAGCTGTAACTGAGTTTCACCTGCAGAAATCCCATTGTGAGGCTCTGGAGAGTCAATCCACAAGGAAAGAGATTAAACAAATAGTCTTGTGACCTGAAGTGCATTAAGCTTTGCACTGTGAGAGTAAGTTGGAAAGCCTGACAATTAACTTCAACTCAGGGTTGGTGATAGGGAGATGTTGCTTTTGTTTTTAATTACATTTTATTGAACAACCAAGTGATAAGCATCAAAAGACAAGATTGTCTTGGATCATCAAAGATGGGGTGAGGGAGGTTGTTTGTTTTGTGAATTCAGGCAAGCTAAAAGAGCTTTTTCTGTGTTTACCTGAGTAATTAATGAAAGACCAAATTGCTTTTGAGCCAGCAGGCTGCAGTTAATTGGAGTTATGTGCATTCAGTGAACTTAGTGATTTGGCTTAAAAAGGATTTACAGTGTAGGTGACAACCCTTTTCAGGGAAATATAGCAGCAAAGGCTGAATATTAGAAGACAGCTTCCAGATGATGTAATTTATGTGGAGTCAGTTAAAGTTTGAAAGTGGAAAAACTACTGGCTTATATAAGCAAAATTCTTGGAAAATGCTTATTTAATAATAAATTTTAAAACTGGGATACAGACATTCAGACTATTAGTATAATTTTTTAACTGGCAAGATCAGTGAATCCACAGAGGTTTGCCAGTCTGAAATAAGGAAAATTATGTTTGTAGGAACAGACATGTTGTAACTGAAGTTCTTACCATGACTATTTTTTTCTCTTTTTCAGTAAGGATTGGATACTGTGATGCTTGTCACCAGATGTAGTAGCATCTACCACTGTTACTATTACAAATATTAAGATGGCAATTTACTTTTAAGTGCACCGCTCAAAGTGTGAGGTATCATCAGCCTTTGTAATTCTGTCAGTCATTTATTTTCTTTTCCAGACCTGATGGAATGGATTCCCTGAAGTGTTCCTAGATATATCTAACATACTACCCAATGGATAATCCTGCTGGGCTAAAGGACAAAGAGAAGGGATGTTCCCTTTCATCCTCATGAAAGCTGCTAAGAGAAAGTTCTTCCTGCTCTTTGCTTGCTCTAGTAAACCGAGAATTATTTTCTCTTAATCTAAGAATTTTTCACTTATTCCAGAACAAATTTAAAATAGAAAGGAGGAAGTGTCCTGCCATTCTTCCTGAAGGAATGGACCTTAAGGCATATACACACTTTATTGGATCCAGTTCTCATCAAATATCCATGAGCTGACTAGACCTCAGTCTCAGTACACCTCATGAATTTGTGCACTAAATATTTATATTATTATTCTAGATATCAAATTCAAGTTTTTCTCCTTCACTCCCTTTTTTTGCTGTTAAGGTTCAAAGAAACCTGAGTTCTTTGCCAAATAATCCCATTCTATATTGTTGTAGAAGAAATGAAATCCCAATTCTCACTACCTATGTCTAAAAAGCTCTTATCCAGAATTCTTGGAGTTCAGAGTACTGCTGGGTGATGTCTCATTCCATATAATTTTAATAATAAAAATGTGAAATGTCATAGTTGGTTCAATTTCACATGACTTTAAATGGACTTTTGTGCTTTATATTTTATCCTTCCGAAATAAGAGAAGATAAAATATAGTCATTGTTCTTTGCTTTTAAAATTCATAATTTTACTCAGTCTTCCAGCAATGATTTTTTACAGGCAGTTTCAGAATTCCTTGCTCAAAGACAATAATTGTTCTCCCTCCCTATCTCATTTTCTTCTCTATCTTCCTTGTCCTTTCCCAGCAGAAACGCTGATGAGCTGTACTGGTATTTCTACATATTTTCAAGCACAAAGTGTAATCAAAGGAACATATAAAATCTCATTGTCATCACTGGGTTAAGGATCAGCTTGAATGCCTTTACTCTGAGCCCTGCTACTAAAATATCTGCAGCTCTTTGTGGGAGGCACTAAGATATTTCGACAGTTTTATTTTTAGACTCTCTGTTGGGACTAAAATTGTGCAGTGCATTAGAAAGCTTCCCTCAGCCTCAAGTGCTGTGGCTCTGTGCAGATCCTGCAGTAAAATCTGTGTATAAGTTGGTCTAGATTTTCAGTTGTTTCCTTCCTAATTTAGTAAACCTAAGAGGTCTGTTGCATTTTAACACACATTTCATGGTTTAATAGAAAAACATGGGACTTTCATAGAATTGTAACTGTATCACTACTTTTACCAGTATAAGCATATCAGTTATAGTGTGTACAATATTATTATTACAAAGAATGTTCACAAATGACATTTGTTATATCAAGGAATTCTGAAGTAGTAGATGCAGGTAAATACTCAATATTTAAGCACTCTGAAAAGACAGATTTACTCTGAATAGCCAAACAGTTTTTGCAAGTCAGTGTTGTCATAAACTACATGTGGAGAAAAGAGATTTCATTAAATAATTTATTGCATGTTTTTTTTACACAGAACTAATATTTGATACTATTAATCCTGTGCATATATTATTTTCCAACATAATGCTTCTGCAGAATCTATTGAATATATGCTTCTGAGCTCATGCAAAAAAATGCATACACAAAAGAATTTTGCACTTTTCATGATCCCAAATCAGTATAAAAAGCAGTGTTTTTGATTTCCAGTCACCCACAAACAAGACACTTCAGATATTTTCTCTTGTGAACTTATCATGAGCTGAGAAAGTAAATTGGGAGAGGAGAGGAGAGGAGAGGAGAGGAGAGGAGAGGAGAGGAGAGGAGAGGAGAGGAGAGGAGAGGAGGAGAGGAGAGGAGAGGAGAGGAGAGGAGAGGAGAGGAGAGGAGGAGAGGAGAGGAGAGGAGAGGAGAGGAGAGGAGAGGAGAGGAGAGGAGAGGAGAGGAGAGGAGAGGAGAGGAGAGGAGAGGAGAGGAGAGGAGAGGAGAGGAGAGGAGAGGAGAGGAGAGACAGAAACAATACATGGACAATTAAATTCAGACACAAAATCCATCTAGAAGGCTCATTTTCTTGCATAGTTTGTGTAGAAGATTCAGATATCATACTGCCAAATCACATAATAAATAAAGCTGCAATTATACTCATCACCTCATATTTTGGTCAATGCAACATTTGGTCTCATTCCGTCCTATGGGATAATTTACATGTAGAACAGGCCAGACAGCTTTGCAAAGGAGAAATTGTTCCTAGGATCAAAGATATTCAGAGCCCCAGAATTCCTTTAAAGGCATATCAATATGAGAAGCTACTCAAAGTGATTTGGGGAAAAATTGTGTTTGTGGCTGCATGATTTGTAGCATAGAAAAGAACAGAAGAAGGGGTTTCTCTCATACACGCCTACAGATCACAGCATGTAATTTTGCTCCATACCTTTTAAGGAAGCAAATGATGCTTCTTCAATTATAATTAAAAAGGGAAAACACATGAAAAAGAATTTTAAGTTCACTAAACAGTACAAGTGTGAAGAATTTTGTACATTTTCTGTACATTTAAAAAGGAACTAGGAAATTTTGAGGTTGTTCTGTTCTCCAGTCATGAAATATTGAAAGACAAAGAAGGAGACAATGCAAGAATGAAAACTAATATATTAATAGCACCTCTTGTCATGGTACAATTCACATTTCTGCCCCATCAAAGATAGTTTTTTATGAAATGTTCAAAGGATTCAGCAAGCTAGATTGCAAGAGCCTTGAATCAGAATATGTTGCAATATGGTGATCAGAAAATACCACCCAGTGTAGAAAAAATGAGCTGAAGCAACTGCAATATAATACAGATCAGTTCTGTAATCAGTGAAAAGATGAGACTATGCTCACCTCAGCTTTGCTTTCTGCAGATTTGGAATTGTTAGGACACTGTTTACTGGATCAATTCCTCAAGTCGTCCACAAAAAGAAGTATCTACAATTGCAACTCTTGAGCTAGAAGAGATCAATCTTATCCTCTATTTCCTTTTATCTTTGCAGTAGTATGTCTCTAATGTCCCAATGACAAAGGCTGTTTCTAAACCCTTCACATCAACACTATCCAATTTTTATTCTAATTTTTTTTCCCATATAAATGAGTTTCCTGAAATCTAATAGAATTTAAAGAAGAAGCTGTTCCTTCTCAGAAGCAAATTCTCAAATAATTGTCAGTGTGTTATTATAGCACTCGATATGCAAACTTGAAACAAACCAAATATTTAAAACCATTAAAATTTCTCATGTTACAGAAGTTTTAAAATTAAATCAATGCGTGTGACGGAGGCTGTCAGGAGAGGAAAGCAGCCTGAAGCCTAAAGCTAGGAATCTACTAATTAAGATATGCAATAAAAATGTTAATCAAGTAAACTTAGGGAGGATGGGGGAAAGTGATTACATAATCCTCTTGGCACGGTGTAATGTCTCACTGCTCTCACACAGGAAAATGATGAGTAGGTAAACAAGAGAGAAAAAAAAAAAAGCAGGTCCTTTGATTGTGGGCCAAAGAAAAAACTGTTCCAAATGGCCTCCTAACCAACATTAGCTGTTCAAGTAGAAAACATTCAGATCTAAGAGCTCTCTCTAGTGTGCCAGACTGGGGACAACCGAGAGAAACTAACAAAGGAGCCTGAGGAACTGGAGTGTTTAAGATAATTCTTGGTAAATGTGGCCAGAGCAATGTCTTTTGTTATCCTGTTTCTTTATAACCGTGTTCCACACTTCAGAGCTGTAAGTAAACAGGATATTTTACTCTGTGCTCTGTATGTTTCCCTGCTACCAACAAGTAGGTACTTCATCCAGACTTGCAGGGATCTTTGAAGTGAGGGTTTTGGGGTTAGGGCAGGCTGCAGCCTGGTTGTCCTGCACAGTGTTGTTTTTAATAGGTTTTGTGCTAGGAAAATAACAACTCAGAACCCACCAGGCTCTGTCTGCACTTCTTTAGGCCTAGCTGGAGCCATATTTAGTCTTGTTTAGCAGGAAGAATAATTATGTGATCATATTATCAGTGTTACCTACTTTGTTTTAATTTGTGAGCAGCTGTATGGGGTAATAGCAAGCAGGTACTTGGTGCAGAATGAGCTGTTTATGCCTTCAGAATAAAACAAAAAAAAAAGAATAGTGACAGGGAGTGACTGCAGGGGTGTTGAAACCATGGGCACAGGATGACACCAGGGGCCAGAGGGCTATAAACATGTCACCAATGGTCAGTTAACCCTAATTAAAGGAATGCAACCATGGGAGCAGGGTAAAGATAGATTTAAGGATAACAAAGAGGATAATGACCATGTCCAACATAAAAGTTAAATGTCCTACACACAGTAATGTGAACCAGTGAAGATTTAACAGGGCAAAGTTCATGTAAAACTCATTAAATTTCTCCAGCCAGACACAAATGTGAGAAGGAAGGAAACCCACATCCACATTCCTCCCCAAAATGGGATTGTGGTGCTGATTCTTCTCTCTGTAATCCTTTTCTCTTGCCCTGAACCAACACCTGAACCTTAGGACCCAGCAACACAGTGGAAGGATGACAGTAATTCCAGAGAAACATGGATACTAGACTGTTTATGTGTACCAGCCTTAAATGCAATTTGAATAATCAATGTCAGTGCAATTGTATGTGGACTAATGACAGATGTTTCAAAAAGGTGAAGACATATCTCCATCAAGTTGTTAAGCCATTATAGAACATAAAAATAATTTTAATTCCACACACAGAGAGAATTTCCCCAAATTACCCAAGAACCCCCCTGGGTTTGGAAGTAGGATAATAATGAAAATCAAGATTGAAGGTTGTCCAAATTTCATAATAGATGTACAACTGCAGCCATTGTCACCTGCAGCCCAAAGCATGATGGTGGACTGAGAAGTTTTTAGAATCATCCATCTGTCTGTTAAAAATTCATATATTATTAAAATTCTCACCAAATTGTACAAGCAGATATTTCAGAACACTTATAATTTTTAAATTTAATTTACTTTAGCATTAGAAAGAGAAAAAGTTAATCACAGCAACAGGCTAATTTCTGGAAGAAAACAAACTCATTGGTACTAATTTTGATAAATTTCTCTTGTTATATTACTAACTCTGGAGCTTTAGATTTCCTGACCTGAATTTTTTTTCATTATACTTATACTGAATTATTTTTTCCAATAAAAAGAATATTATGAATTAGGCTTAAACATATTGTTCACAGTGGGTGTAAACATTTCTGTAAAGCTCACACAGTATATTTATTCATTACCTGGCTAAAGGTGCCTGCTGTTTAGGGATCCTGTTTGTTGATTTCAGGGAGTTTTAATTTTTGAATAATCCTAACTATCCTTCCAATTCTATCACTTACTTATCAAAATTATAATAATGACTTGCAATGTGCAATTTTGATTGCCTTGGTGAAACTAGTGTAGCTAATAAACATAATTAGCAATTGACCTCTTACCTGAAAAACCCCCAAAATTAGGTGTAGTTTGACTCCATGAGACAAATTTGTGTGGGACCTGAATTATTTTTGTTTTAATGATGGAAATATTTGTATTTATATTAAAAGATTCCTTTTGGTAAGGTGTGGCAATGCAGTATCAGAAGAATGAACAAAGAATTAAAATGAATTAAACATGACTGTCTAATATGTATGTGTAGATAATTCCTCATTACTTTTTCTAATCAAAATATTTTCAAGAAAAATATTGAAAGAGGGAAAAGAAAAAGTAAATCTACACATTGCATGTATTTTAAAAAGAGCAGGAAAACTATTATTTCTGTTTCCAGGTTAGCAAAATATGGATCTCTTCTGCTAACATTTAAAGGGATATGTCATAAAATCTACAGAAGCAGGGAAATGAAATAAATTAAAATATTTCTCAATTTTATCCCTAGGCATTAAAGTTACCCATAGTTATTGCTGTTTAATAAAGAAGGCATCCTAGGAACAGAAGAAGCATCTCAATTACTTGTTTACAGGCTTTTAATGCCCATTCATCCTGGTGCACAAAAGCAGTTCAGAAAGCCCCTCTAAGACATTGCACAATCTTTGTTTTTATTTCAGTACCTTGGCTACCTTGGCTTTGTTTTGATTGGCAAAATGTAAAGTTTTTTTGGTGTTTGTCATAGAATCTTCAAGCAGATATGGATTTCAACCCAATGCAGGTATTTTCACAAGTGAAATATAGCCCCAATTGCATGAGGTTGGAAACAAATCATGTATATCAAGGAAAAGTCAGGAGAATTAGGCTATAAATACACAGAAACAATGACAAACCTCTAACCCTTAACTGTGTAGCACTACAGCCCAATACAATAATTTATGATGTCAATAAAACTGGATGGAACATCAGCTAAAAATGCTTGTAAGAAGGAAAAAAATTCTCTTCCCAAAAATATCGGTGACAAAGAAAAGGTTAAGCTGCAATGAGCATGCCTTTTTTCTTTTTCAATCTGGAGTTTTGAAGAAAAAAAAAAAAGAAATTTACTCCACTAGCTAGTCAGTGATGTATATAATTAAATAGAAAGGTTTTGGAGGATGTGATTTTATGGTTACCGTAGCAACTAGCACCTAGATGGTCCATATTCCTGTGCTCTTCTACCATTAAAAAAAAAAAAAAAAAAAATCCATCTATGACCTACTTGAAAACAAATAGGTTTATATTGCTCAAAGCCCCATTGTTCTTTGCAGGCATCTGTTTTGCAGTGGTTTTACCCAACAGTAATATGCATGTGGCTTGACCTATAGCCTAGCACTGGAAATCCCGTTCACAGTCACATGCACCTAATTCTGTATAGGGGAAAAGAAATAAAGGGTTTAAATGGATTATGAATTTCAAAGCTTAAGCCCCTTGCATTTAGAAAAGTTTTCCATTTTCTTACCAGTGCACTCAACCACTTGATCACATCCCTTTAACAACAAACCTTTGAAACTTTATTTATAGAAAGTAGAGGTAGGAAGTTTTCTCCCAAGCTCACCTTGGTGTTCTGGTGTGAACTGAAGATGAACTAAAGCACGAGTGCTGGTATTGCCAGAGAGAATTTCCAGGTGTTCCTGTTGCTGAGAAAATCTCCTCCCTTTTCTCATGATGCACCTGAGAATTTAAGAGAAAAGGGTCAGCAAAAGTGTGACAAAGTTATTATCTATTGTGGACACTATTTAAATTATTTCTGCAGGGCATAAAAATTCTCTAATTTCAAATATTTTTTTTCTCATGCGAGTTTTCAAAAGGATGCAATAACATTCAAACCTGAGAACAGAAATTCAGCCCAACAAATTACTATTCTATTATTCTATCTCTTCTTTCAAAGGCCTTACAAGTGTTACTCTTGATTTTAAATGTAATCTTTGATTCAGCAGTAGCACACTTCAACTCTATGCACATATGAAAGACATATTACCATTGAAAGACACATTACCATTGTCAAAAAGGGAAAAAGAAATTGTTTTCTGTTTTCTATTCAAATGTCTGGATATAATTCCAAACAAATTTGAGAACAATTTCTTAAAAATATCTCTCTCTCCCTCTTTCAAATAAGCATTTATCTCTGCAATACCAAAGATGGAAAAAACCCCACAAACAACAAAGAACACCCCTTTTATCACATGTTGATTGTAAGTCTTCTAATAATTGGCAATAGAACACATCAAAATGTAATAGATTTTATTTTATTATTTATTCATTTATTAGCTATGTATTTCTTGTTAGAATGACAGCCTCTCTTTTCACATTCCTTCACTGTTTTCCCTGTGGGCCTTCCAATTCTCACTTCTAGACATCTTAACTTTAAATCATAATAATTTCCACTCTGTGATCAGCATATAAATTCTCTGCTCTGCCAAACAGGCATACAAGAAACTACCTTGTCCTCCTTGATCAGTTCATCCTTCATCCTTTTAGAACAGCAGTGGGAAAAGGTCCAGTTTTAGAAATAGGACTGGGGAGAGGTTTTATACAGTGAATATTCTGCAAACTTCTCCATAAACCCTCGTGTCCTCCAAGTTTTTGCTGTAAGTGCCAATCCATATGCAGGAGACAGGTGTTCATCTTTCTACTTTGCTAACTAGCTTGTCACAATACATCACCATTTATGTATCATTTTGTGGAGGTTTGGTTTGCACAATTTAGTCTGCATTTCCACCTGTACTTGGGCAGGATTGGAGAAGTGCCTGTTAAAGCTACTGTATTACCTTATATTTACATAGCTGGTTTTAATTATTACATTTAATATTCATATTAGGTATCAAATATCTCAAGCCTCTTCTGTGCTCACTGCAGGTAGCAAGTTTGCAGTTCTAAAACAGGGATCACCTGGCTGCTTGCAGGGTTTAGGCAATGTCTGCATTATATTTTCACTTGATAGACAACTGGGAAGGGTTACCTGTAAGCACAGCAAGACAACCAAGCCACTGGCAGCTTTTTGGCCTCACTCAGGTGTGCTCAGCTGTATCATGTATAGGCTCACCTATTTAATTTAAGGGAGACAGCTGAGTCCCCTTAATACTTGAGTACAGGCATTTGAATCATCATATGTTAAAAATTTACACCAGGATCACAGGTAGACTTTAATCAAGAATGCTGCAGAGACAAGAGCAAAACATGTATAAAATATAATAGAATCAAGGAATAATTTAGGTTGGAGGGGCCCTTAAAGATCATCTCATTCCAACCCACCTGCCATGGGCAGGGACACCTTCCACTACACCACATTGCTCAGAGCCCCATCCAACCTGGCCTTGAGCACTCCCAGGGATGGGGCAGCTACATCTGGGAAACCTGTGCCAGGGTCTCACCACCCTCACAGGGAAAAATTTATTCCTAGATATCCAATCTAGGCCTGCCCTCTTTCAGTTTGAAGGCATTCCCCCTTGTTCTGTTGCTCCAGGCTCTTGTAAATACCCACTCCATCTTTCTTGTGGGTTTCCTTCTGGTATTGGAAAGATAGCAATTAGGTCACCCCAAAGTTTTCTCTTTTCCAGGTTGCTTTGGGTGCAGCCCAGCACACAGAGGGCTTTGGGTTGGCTCATGTCCAGCCTCTCACCCTCAGCACCCCCAACTCCTTCTCCAGGGCTACTCTGGATCTGCTCATCCCCAGCCTGTGTTGAGACTCCAAAAAATTGTGTGAGGTGTTCTTGAGCACTCCTGTGACAATGACCAGCACAACACATGAGAGCACAACTTATGCACTGGCATCACTCATCAACTGTCCATTTTCAGAACAAAAACTTAGTGCTGTCCTAGTGCTTTACAGGACTCCTAAGGAGTGGTAGAAAGCTTTGGTCTCACTGTCATACAAATGTTATCACTTTCCATTGTACCAAATAAAAATGCAAAATAAACAATTCACATGGTTAATTTAAAAAAGGCAGATTTTCTAATACAGTCTGTTATTTGTCTTAGGTAAAATGCTTCTTATATTTGGTGTTTGTCCAGCACTAAAGAAATGTGAAACATGCTGTGCCTGCTGACTTGTTCTGCTATGACTGAAATTGGAATTGGAATTATGTGAGGGGAGTTTAAGATGCTTCACCTCCATTAAAACATGCCCTGCCCTTTTTCTTCTCAACATCAAATAGAACTGCAAATATGAGGCTATTCAGCCTATGGAGTCATAAAACACAGGTATAAATCACTGATAGATGAAGAAATGACAGAATTTCTGAAGCATATCAACACTCCCTAAAGTATTCCTAACATAACCCTGTGCACTGTCAGGTTCCAACCAAAATAAGAGAGGGGAAGTTGGGAGGACTGATGTTCACACACCATCAGTCCAAAGTTATTTCACACAATTGTTTCTGTAATTGCAGCTTCCTGAAATGTTCAGTGTTCAATGGCCCTCAAAAAAATCAGACTTCCAATTGGCTGATGATGGGTTTTGTTAGATGCACATGCTGAGTTGGGAAATTCAGCTGCACACATCAAGACCAGAGATTTTGCAACAGTGCCACAGGTTTTGGGGTGAAGAGGGTCTTAACAGGATCTAAGGTATTTTTCTTCACAAAAAGATACATCTCTTTCATTGAATTAGTAACATGAATGTAAGAATCTAAGCTACAGAAACTCAATAACTGCTTTACACTGGGGTGAGAGAAAAATCCCAATGGCAATAGGAAATGCATTTTCTAAGAACAGTCTTAAGGAACTTTAAATCAGCCCTTTATATATCATTAGCTTCAATGAGATAGTTAAGACTAACTGGATATCTAAAGCATTACAAAACTGAAGTTATAGGAAAAACTTTGCAGTTACCTTCTTTTTATTTTTAATTAGCAACATTTAAAATCATCCTTCAATTCCTAATCAAGTGAGTTGACTCCAGGTTTCAACAACAAGAGTGGTGACATCCTAGGAGCTGAGATAGCAGAGAAACTTTAGGGCATTTTCTGCTACAGGGATGTCAAATGACAAGAGGCCTGCCTTGGGTGAGACAGTGTCTTGGGACTGTAGAGATGGAGAAGCACATATCCTTTTCCAGGACCACAGATTGTCTCCACATCTGATGAATGGAAAAAATCTCAGCAGGAACAAAGGAAAAAGTAGTGGACTGGTAGCAAAGCTCATTGAGGTTCTTCTGTATTCTGTAGCCCCTTCTAAATGCATACCTGAAGACAAAAAAGACAAAGCAGGGTGACAATTAAAGGTTATTTTACAGAGGCTTCCTTTCTGCAGCAACATAAAGTATTGCAGTCAATAACTTTGTTGCCTGAGGAAATATTGTGCTGGGTAAAATCATATCCTCAGGAGAGCGGAACTCTGTGTTCAAACACTAGATCTTATTTTATAAATGAGGCAGTTCTGTGGCAGCAAAGAAAATTACAGTCCCTGTGTAGGAGCTCTTTGAAAGAGCATGTTATGAATCTCAGGCTGGGGCTGAGGAGCTCTGCTGACCCTGGCAAGCAGCTTGTTAGAGGTAACTGAGATCTCTGTGGGTTCAGAGCTTCTGCTTTGACTTGGTGATAACACTCTGGAATATCAGCTCTGCAGGGTGATTCAACCTCCTCATCAGGTGAGCAATGGCAGCTGTGGGGGCCAAAGCATCTGCTCTGGGAAGGGGATGCCCAGTGGTGCCAGAGATAAGTCTGTGAGCACACATAGCCTGGGAGAGGCAGCACCAACATGTGCACTCTCCTACAAGAGTTTCAAACAGGTAATTATGTGTACTTTGTTGGGCTAGTGCTTTAATAGCCATTATTCTTCCCAAAACAGATCACACCTATGTGTTACAGAGATGTACCAGAGCAATAAGCTGTCAGAAGGGGTCAAGCTCATAAGCACTCCAAAAACAATCTCTCCTGTAGCCTCCATAGTGGGATTGACTGCTGTGGCAAACACAACAGCCAGGATATTCTTTCCCTTGTCCCATCAATTAAAATCTTCAACTGTAGTAAAAGCCATAGTAAAGACACCAGCAAATAAAATCCATTACTGATTGGTATATGAAGTTTAACTGAGACAACTTTGCAAAGAAATGAGCCGTGCAAACAAAGCTTTGTCTATCACCATCCCTTGCACGCTGCCTGGGTAATCTGCATATTTAACAAAGCTTCCTAGTATTCATGCCTGAGAGTACATACTGAGGGAAACTGGAGCCAGATGGTTAGATGTCACAGTGACTAAAAAACTGCTTTTAAAAAGGTAGGCTTCCAATAATTAATAGTCCTGATCTTTGCAAAATGTAAATCACTGAATTGCACAGTTAATTCTACATAATCTGTGTGTGTTCAACCTTTATTCTCAAAAACACTTGGCACAAATTACTTGTATAACTCATATTTTAGGTGGGGAGCGGGGACTCAAACATCCATTTGCTGAAAGCCTTTAAGGATGTGACATATTCGGGAGCATTCTAAAACATAACTATGTGCTAATTAAAACTTCATCTTTTTAAATAGTATAGCAGGGAAGAGATGTAACTCCAGCTGGAATGAGCATCCCACTCCATGTGAAGACAGGGCAGAGTTTCCAAAGTCACAAATGGCAGTAAGGCAGCTCCCATTGAGAGGTGGTGACAACAGGTCAGGTCAGACATTCTGCACTCCCTCAATATCCTAATGGAAAGATGTCAGAAAGCTTCTGGAGACAAAATGACTGTCATAATTCTTTGCTGATCAAAGAAAAAATTACAGTTTAAGTGTCAGCTTAATTCTTAGCACTCATGGAATAGTTAAAAAATATTATACTTCTTCCCACCTGCTGGTTCTTGTGTTACACCATGCATGGCAGTAATGAAGACAGATTAATGCTATTTATTTGCTGACACTGACAAGAGTAGCCTGTCTTTTTTTTCCTGTATTTTATCATTAAAGTCTTGTTTTTCATCCTCAAATAGGCCCAAGACAATGCTCTGTACTAATTAAGTAGGAACAACATAAAAAAACAACCCAACCAAGAAAAGCCCACCAACAACATTAATAGGCTGGATGAAATCAACAAAAGGCAACAACTATTCAGTGCTGACAATCCAACCTTAACATACTTATGAGGTAGAGAACAGTAGAAGATGGGTCTTGTTTTTTTATAAAGGTTTCCCTCCTTTGAATTTATTTTCAGGGATCCCTGAAGCAAGCACTAAAGTTAAATAATAATAAAAGAAACCAAACTCAAACCAAAGCAATAACAGCAAAGTTGTGAGGTCGTGCAGCACAGGAGCACATTGCACAGGGAGGCTGTCAAATCTGCAGATTAGTTTTTCACAGCCCTGGAACTAAGGACTGGACTAAGACAGAGCTGACCTGATCCCACAGTGGCTATAGTCCTGTTTTGTGCTGGGATTTTGACTAAAATACCTTCAGTGCTCCCTTTCCAGTGGTGTTTTGGTGATTTGATGATTCTATGAAAACAGCTGCAAGATCCTGTCCTGACACAGGATGTGCTTGGGCAATCCAAATCTTGATAAGAGAACAAAGCCACTGTGCCTTTATAATCTACGTGCAGCCTGAGACTTTCCCTGTCTGCCAGTGGAGGTATAACTCTTACTGAAATAGGCAGGCAAAACATTCCACAATGAAAATAGCCACACTTTTAAGTAGAGTTTTAATTACAATCACAAAGATCATTGATTTTCACACATGGAAATAAATTTACTCTGATGCTTGTGCTTACAAGACTCAGACCCTAAGTATTAAATTCTTGGCTTGCTTCTAAGTTCTTGAGCTGGCTGCTTTCATCTGTTTTATTTTTCTCTTATTAAGAATTAATTAAAGCTATCAAGCTCATCTTTCTGGCTAAAGTCAACCTCCTCTGCTCAAGTAAGGTAACTTACAGCTGCAAGCAGTACAAAGTCTATTTTTAAAACTATTTTTGATTTTAAAGGGTCACTGCCAAGGTGATTAGCATGAAATCTAAATGAGCTTTCAACATCCTTGCTTCACTCTGATGCTGATTTAACTAATAAAATCTGGCCAGCAATACCAGCTTTAAAACCCAGCCTTCAAAACCACGACATGGCCAAAAGCTTCTTGAAATCCAAGGAGATTATATCTGCTGTGGCACTCCTGTCAGCTGTCATTGTCCCTTCTTAGGAGAAGGTAATCAAATTTGTTCAGCCTGACCTCTGCTCCAGCCAGCCTGGACCTGTCTAAGGCTCCACCTGCTCAGTGCTCCCTGTTGGGCTCCTGCTCACTCTGCAGCCAGGCTTGGCTCCTTCCCAAACAGAGGCTCCAGGTCAGCTCCCCTCCCTGCCCAGCCTCTCATCTGCCTCCTCCAGCTGGCAGTCCAGCCTTTCTGCCTCTTCTGTCCCTCTCCTACTCATCTGACTTAGAGATAACAGCAATTTCTGCTTCATTTTTCCTCTGTGTAACAGGGTGGATATGTATATCTTTCCCAAATTCAGTGGTTTCTTGATTATCCACCACTAGCTGAAATGGGGCTGCAGGAACTATGGGGAAGGATGAAGACCTCCCCCAGCATTAGGTTGTAATATCTCCCTTTTATTTCAAATGTTTATTCACCATTAACTTCATTTTCTTTCACCCAGATCAAGTGCGTTTATTATGTGGAGAGCTGGTGGTGATGTTTTTAATTAAGGTTGTCTAATAATTTCCTTCATA
Source organism: Erithacus rubecula (assembly GCF_903797595.1). Taxonomy (NCBI): domain Eukaryota; kingdom Metazoa; phylum Chordata; class Aves; order Passeriformes; family Muscicapidae; genus Erithacus; species Erithacus rubecula. The sequence continues at coordinate 8,532,732 of NC_136658.1, read as the reverse complement.
GCATTTGGTTTTCAGTATAGTTTATAACCCCAGGAATGTTAATCATTCTGGGCTAAATTTTGCATGCTTTGTTTTTGCCTAAAGTGGAATTGAATATGAGATCATCAGCTACCCTGCTCCTGCATCCTATTTTTCTTCCCCAAAATTTTCTCTTGTTTTAATAAAGTGCAGTAGTCTGGGAGCCAGATGATCATAAATTGCACTTTCATAATTTCTACTCCATAATGCTAATAATCCTGTGCAATTGTATCTCTAATCAAGCAAGGTGTTATGCATTTTTTGCATAGAAAGCAGAAAACCATCAGTCCATCAGCTTAATCAGTGAGGCAGTAGAGGTTTTCAAAGATTGTGCAAGGTCACCAGTGCAAACTGCAACTAAAATTCATGGAAGAAATGTGATGTTGTCTGCCATACACAATTGTCTCTAGACTGCTTGCTTTTGCAAAATATTAAGTAGAAGAAGCCAAGACATTAAAAGATCTTGTGCAGCAATGACAGAGGATGTAATGTAACCAATATAACTCACCAGAGACTCCTAGTTGAGATGGTGCTACTTGTGCTTTCCTAGCACTCATGGTAGCTGGCTGAAAGCCTAAGAGCAAGTTTGCCAGATCAGCATGGAGAGTAACACACAATGTCTAAAGGTTTAAATAGAAAAGGTATTGTGATCATTTAAAAAAAAAAAAAAAATTCTAAATTTCCATTCTACTGGACATTTCAGTAGCAATGCTGAGCTGGAGGCTTGATAACCCTTCCCTTTTCCCTTTCCATTCCCCTACTCCCTTTGTCTCTTTCCTTTCTTTACAAGTTTGAGATTACATGCAAAATGGAGATTGAGGATTTCAGATAAATTGTCACCTTTTTTTTTTGTTCTTCACTGTGCCCCCTTTGGGAAGAAGACTGCCCTCAAAAACTCTCCAGAACCTGGGGCACACACCTCCCCTAGGGTGCTCTGCATCAGTAATTTGGGTGTGAGCTCCAGCAAGAACTGTTCAGTTTTCAGAACTCCAACAGTGAGGCTGCTCTCTTTCATTCTATTTACTTCTAATGTCTTCAGTGAATTGGCAGAAAACCTTTCAAGCCTAGCCTATACTCTCCCACCATCCAGCAGTTCAAAGCAGGTATCTCACCCGTTTCTCCTTCAGGATTTGGGTGCTCAGAGGTCTAAAGCAGTTCAGGGGATGCTGAGCACTCCTGCTCTCCGTGGTGAAGCAGAAAGGTGTGCAACCCCATTTGCCTCATCCATGAAGCAGTTTCATTGAAGTTACCCTCAAAACACACAGGCTCTGCCCATTGTGAGGAAAGCTGCCTTCACCTTTGGCACTGAAGTGGAGATCACTCACTCTCCTGCTCCCCCTATAATACTAAGGTCCAATGGATGAGGAAGACAGCCTGACTTTAAAATTCTCCTATTCTGTGAGGTTAACCTTCACTTTAATCCTCATACTTTCCATTCATTTTTGTGAGTGTGATTTCTTAAATATATCAGGTCACAATCTTCGGCAGCAGAAGGAGAAGGGATGAAAACCATTGTTGGAGGAGAATTCTAATTTCTGAGAGCGAGCATCGAAAGGTTGAGTCAGCCTGTGCCACATTGTGGGCGTTCAGCAATGCTCCATTCATTTGTGTGACAAGCCTCATTATGAGGAAGCTTTTTAAAAGCAATTCATTCTGAGAAAGCTTTGGATACAGTTCCAAAAGCAGAAAATAAAACCTAGGAGAACAAGGGGGAAGCAAAAAAGAGCAGGCAGAAGAAGCTAGCAGGAAGGCATACAAAAATCAGCTCTTTTGCAAGTTCATTTTTTCATTATGTTTGACATTCTTTGGGAGAGAGAACTGCTCTGCACACTTGTGGCCTCAGGCAGTGAAGCTGGAAGAAGATATTTCAAGAGCTGCAGAACACACACATAGCTGAATAGCAGAGAAAAGATATAAAAATGGAATTGACAAGATTGTGATGCTAACTTGCTCCTGAACTGCATCAGCCAAGGTAGTCTATTTTGAAACAGAAAATTGCACATAGTTCTGACAATTCTGCCACTTATTTGGACCTTTGGGTTGTGATGAAAAGAAGTGGTCAGCTGAAAAATAAAAGTCAAACCCAATATAAAGAGATTAGACGGATTTCCTGATGAAAACAAGCAGTGCTTGCAAGTTGTGTGTGATTTTCTGGGAGATGAGAGATACCATCAGCAACAGCTCTGACCAGACAATTAGAAAAATATATAGCTTGATGAAGGCCTATGGGTTCTAGCAACCTTTGTGACTGTCATTTTTAAGTTAATCTCACCATCAACAAGAAATTAAAAGAAAACAAAGTGTTTTGTGCTCCCTCTGCTGTTCTGGAGCATCAGGTAGCTGACAAATACTATATCCAGAGCTCTGATATTTGACAAAATTCAGAAATAACCAACTTTTAGCATGTTTTTTTTATGTAACTAGTTTGGTCGTTATTAAACAAGTGAACTAGAAAGGCAATATGCATTTTAGTTCCCTTTTAGAAGAAAAGCCCATTTCTCTTTTTGAGATTGATAGAAAATTAATTTCTAATGTTTGTTGAACTACAGGAACCCTTGGAAAAATCCCCTCCAGGCTGATGTTTGGGGCAAGACTGTGAGACTGAGTGGCAAATTGAATTGGCAATTCTTTCCAAATACTTGTTGCTATTAAGATTTTCAGTCTCAGTCTAAACTAATGATTTATTAGGTCTCAGCTAGACTTATTAGCCAAGTAGAATTTTGGATTTAACTCAGATGCTCAGAAAATGTAAATAGAAAACACTTCTATTTAAAAACAATTTGAAAGATAAAAGAAATAAAATAGTTTTTTTCATAAAAGAAAGGAAATATGTACTCTTTGGGTTTGCAGGAAAAACCAAATGATTTTGAGATAGGTTGAAGTATTCAAAACCAGGTATGATGGGGACCTGAACAGCCTGGTTTAGTCCATGGCAGTGGGGTTGTAACTAAATAGTCTTTAAGGTCCCTGCCAACCCAAGTCATTCCATGATTCTCTGGTGTCCTGGCTTTGCTGAAAAGAAAGATTTTTCAGTCTTTCACAGCACCCACAGGTACCATATTGAGGGATTCCTCTCACACAGCAATGAACTTCTGCTGTAGTTCCTGCAGGAAGAAGAAAGAGTGATGTCAGACTAGAGGGTGACCTCATTAGGCTTTTTGGTAAAAAATGAAAAGAGATCAGAAGTCCAATGGGACTTCTGAGATGACATAGATTTGATTTTTACAGAATGAAGCATCTTTAACTTTCAGAAGAACAGAAGCTAAACTTTCTCACATAAAAATTGTATTGGTACATTTTTTATATCTGATTAAAGATGGATTTTAATTGCAGCAATAACTCAAGGGAAAACATGCATTGTAAATACAAAGTGGAATAAGGAAAGTACATACATAAACATCAGTGACATACATAACCCCGACTTCCTCACTGGGAACTTGTAATGCTCTAAAGCACCAAAGTAACAACCAGTTTGATGTTTCAATGCATTCTTATGGCCCTAAAGCTATAAAATAATATTCCTCTATCAGAACATGTACAATTGGGCTACTTTGTCCTTTTTTTTCTGTGTTACTCCTTCTGCTCTGGAACTGCATCCATGCAATCCTTCTACATGAGCCACAATTGCAGAGATCAGCTGGGGATTTCTCCTTTGGTGGCACAGCTGGAAGCCAGCCTCATCCCAAGGGGGACACCAAGGACAACAGGATCACATCAGCAGAGCACCTGTGTAAACAGCTGGGGAGCCAGGCCCCCTTCTTGCTGCATCCCACAGCTCTGACCTTATCATGATCTGCATCATTTTCAGAATTGCTCTTAAAAGCAATTTCAGAGGGATATAAAAGATCTTCCTTCAGCAAAGAAACTTGCATTAAAACACTTGAGAAAATTCCACTGGCCTTTTATTTAACTCCAAGGAACAGAACTTGCTAACATAATGAAGCATGACACATCATCAGGATGCTGCATTTATCTGGAGGAGTGTCAAACAGCACAGTTTCATTAAGCATGAATAGTGTGCATTATGGAAAGAGAAAAAGATTTAAGTTTTATTTCAACCTCTGCTACCAGCTCACCACCCCTAGGGTAGAGATACTTCCATATCCAAGATTGCATAGTTTAGAGAGCCACATAAAATATTATGGCATGAATAACAATGAAAGCATCAAACCTAGACTTCTTGTTGTTGGAAAGAGTAGACAAATTCCATCCTATCTATGATAATAATTTTCTTTCTTTAAGGGTACCCTAAGAAAAATGAATTTTTCCTTTAAAATAAAATGGAAAAGTAATAACACAAAAATTGAACTACTTACATTATTAATTTGATTCAATTTTATAAGATAAAAGTAGGTTCAGGGAATATTTTCCTTGTGATTTACTGAAAAATGTGTTTTTAATGGGATGTATATGCTTAAGTGTTCTGAGAGTTCAGGGTGATGATGTACAGCTGTGTCCTATTTCCTTCTGTGAAAATTACAACATCTATGAATTATGTTTATAACATCCTAAAGCCAGAGAGAGAGATCAGATCTGGCAGCATTAGGGTCTAATTTTAGAATGCAGCCAGTTGCCTGATAATCATTTACACCAGAGATGCTACTATGCTTTCTTATGAACTGCAGCTTATTATTGGTAATATATTACAGCAAATAAACACTGTCCTCATTTCTGCAGTGACTTTTCAATGGCTAGAGCCATGAGAAAGGACCCTCAGCTTCTGGAGAAACAGCTTTAATTCCAGCACTAATATTCAGGTCAGGTTTTAACCCAGGTCATGGAAGTCACTCACAGGGTCTGGGCCAGCTGCTGGCCCATTCTCCCCACGAGACTGCAGAGCCTGGGAGCTTCACAGCCACTTTTGGGCCATCCTCTCCTTTCAGTACCACTTTGGTTTAGGAACCTGCTCATGGCTCTTTTTTCCTTCCAATGTCATATTTAAAAATTATCTGGTTCCACATTTGTTTTTTTTCTAGTTCCTTTTGACTCATCAGACATCCTTATTTCTGATGAAAACGTCCTTTGGTGTCTTGAAGACTCTATATTTGGCCTTAGCAGCACCCCAAAATGATGCAATGAGCCATTTTAATGAGAAAAGTCTCTACTAAATAGGCAACAAGAACTGCTAATATCCCATTCTTAGCATTGTCACAATATGCATCAGGGCTATGTAAAGATTTGGAATTAATTATTTCAAAGAGATTTCTCTTCTGGAATTTTCAAGTATCTTCATCAAGGTTTGAGTAAAATATTCCTATATCATTACCTGAATTTCATCTTCTTAGAAACTAAAATTACACAAGTGGAATAATAATAAGCAAAATTAAAAGGAGGAAAAAAACAAGCAACAAAAACAACAACCAAGCCATAACTGTATATAGAGCAGGCATCAAGACTCTTTTTCACTTGAAACAATCAGACCAATTTAATTCCTTTTGTACCTAGTCTAAAACAAATGGAAAGCAAACATAAACACCATCCTGAAATGCTGCAGAATTACGAGGGCAGTGATACTTGATCGTGGTGCCCAGTTATTTTCTACATATCAATTCCTGCACAGCATGGTCTGCTTGAGAGGTGTGAAAGATCAACAGCTGCAAAAACAGAGTAATAGCTGCACTGAAGTTTCACACCTGCATGCAGAGACTCCTTCATCAACTGCATGAACTTTGTCCTTTAAGGCAAAGGGGCTTTTTAAGTGTCATGCTGCTGTTTCCTCAGTAAACAATTGGCATAATTAAAGCTATTAAGTATCCTTCAGGAGAAAGGGTACCAGTATTAAGGTGGAAAAAATATGGCTTAAAGAAAAGCAGTAGTAAATTTTTGTTATTGAATGGAAAATGGCTTACAATACTCAGCTGTAAATGCAGTTCATAGTGAAGTGTTATGAATAAATTGGCTTTTGATGAGAAAAGCTTAGTCTAGTGCAGCATAATGTTTCACTGCACTGCACTGCACTTAGTAAACAGAGCTACCTACAGACCTGAAATAACATAGCTGGAAAAAAATATGTGAGTTAGCAGAAACACTTTGAAACTGTGACTTTAAAACTAGAACTCCGTGATATAGTAATCACTTGCTGTTCTCAAAGGAAACTAAGAAGCAGAAGAAAAAGAGGTGCAATTTATCATTCCCTGAACATTTCTTTTTAGTAGAAAAATGATGCTGACTGGAAGAATTTAGTATGGGTTTTTCTTTTTTTTTTTTTTTTTTTTTTTCCAAAGCCATCAGCTATGTAAATGATACAGACCATATTGATAAATGGTTAAAATGGAATGGAACAAACCCCAAAATAGGAATCTGTGGCAACAGCTGTCCAAAACAGAATGTCTTCATCTTTCATTTAGAAACCTCCAGCAGGTTGAGTGAGTTATTCCATGCTGCAGAAATGCCTTTGGGATGTGCTCCTACTGGCATCCTTGTACCACCTGCTTGGGAAGCACTGTGCCATGGGCCTTAGCATTTGCACAGACTTGTGTGAGAGGGAAATGTCAGCTTCCATCTGATGTCTCAGTTTGCAGCTAAGCAAGCCCTGCCTGCACCAGCCATGGCTGGGTTTGCAGAGGGAAGATGCAGAGGGGCTCTGTGGCTCTCATTTCAGGGAGGCTGGAACCTGCATCCTGACTTTTCCATCTAGCAAAGCCATTATGTGGGGAATGAGCAGGAGATTTCGTGCATGTGAAATGAGACATTCCATACTAGCTACTAAAAGGGCTCCAGGAACATTGCCCCCTCAACTTCAGGCTTGAAAGGCTTCCTATTAGAAAGACCTTTTCCTCCCCAAATCTATTCAGTTATTGGTATGTCTTCCTTTTAAAAACATTTCCCATGTCATGACTGAAATTATTTATGCAATGATAGACCTTATGTTCTCCCCCTGCTCTTTTTATAAACAATATTTTTATATTTCGGGGGAAGTGGTCTGAAAAAAGTTTTATGCACAATGGTTAGGCTGGGGAATGACTAGAGATAAGGTATCTGGAAAATAAAACTAACTGCACCCTACAGGTTATAGAAAAAACAATAATATATGAAAAAGTGAGCATTGAAAATTGGAGAGGCCAGCAGAACTGAAATTGAAACTTAACACTTTAGGTAGAAAAAAATGTGTATAACAATCCTGTACTGTGTTATGGTGAATACATTTCTTGGAAGCAGGTGGCTGGTGAAGTAAATAGTTTTCCATTTTGGTTTTTACATTCTCTGATTAAAAAAATCACTTGTTTAACAAAGAATATCTCATAGGGAAGGCCACCAAAGCTGGTATATACCACTGTTTTACTGATATGGGACTTTCACAAAAGGAAATATTCTACTATTTACCAGTAACATTTGGTCCACTTACTGTTTCATGCATCTGTACCATATCTTATTCAGGGCAGCTAATAGTGTGTACCCCATGATATTGAGTGCTGTAGCCAGCTGCATTTCTAACACTAAACAAAAGTTATTTCCTTCTCAGAGTAGGAGGCAATAACAATTGAATTTTAGAGTGAGTATTTTAACTGAAGCATTATTTCAGAAATCTTACAAACTCTTTGAGCACCCCTTACAGGATACAGTGTTCAATATTCAGAGAATCAATCAGGAAATCCTCTGAAAAATGAATGTATGTTAAGTATGGAATCATAGAATCATTTAGGTTGGAAAAGACTGTAAGATCATCAAGTCCAACATTAGTGTCAAGTCCAACACTAAACCATGTCCCCCAGTGCCACATCTACATCTCTTTTGGATACCTCCAAGGATGGAGACTCTATCACTTCCCTGGGTAGACTCTTCCAATGCTTGACAATCCTTTCTATGAAGCAATTTTCCATGAAATCTGACCTAAATCTCCCCTGGCACAACCTGGGGTGATTCACTCTTGTCCTATCACTGGGAGTAGACACCAATCCCCACCTGACTCCATCCTCCTTCAGAGGGGGTGCAGAGAACAATAAGGTTCCCCTCGAGCCTCCTTTTCTCCAGGCTCAGCCCCACCAGCTCCCTCAAGCTTCCCCTCACAGGATTTGTGCTACAGACCCTTTCCCAGCTCCATCCCCTCCTCTGGACCTCCATGTCCTCCCTCAATGTCTGTTCTCTGTAGTGAGGAGCCCAGAATAAAACAAGGGATTCGAGGTCTTGCCTCACCAGTGCCCAGTACAGGGGAGCAAATGAGCAAAGAATAAACAACAAAAAGGGAGGCCTGCACACCTCTGAATAACCCAGACATTAAAACATTCCAAACAACTCCTAGGAAAACATGAGCTACCACAGTAAAAATGGGTTCTAAGCTTGATACTTGATTGCAGAGAGAGCATGGGAACAGATCCATCCTAGTAAGTAGTTACTTAATTTTTATATTTTCTTGCTGTTCATTCCAATGCATTTGCAGCAACTCACTTAAAGTACATTCACTCAGGAAAATTAAGCCCTGGTGTTGCATTTTAATCTTAAGAATATGTTTCATTGCCAGATGTTAGAAGAACACAAGGACACAGGAAATAAACACTTGAAAGTAGAGAGAAGATGTTTGTGCCTGCCTTACTTTACAGCTCTAAGATATTCTTTTTGCACATACCATAAACCTGAAAATGTCATATTCCAAGATTCCTAAAAATAATACCCAAGTACCTGAGTATTTTTTTTAAGATTCTGGTTACTTCTACGTAGCCAGAAGCTCTGGTTTACTGCATTTAAGAAATAAACAAAGCAGCTTTAAACAACATCATTTTAAAGACAAATCACCTTTCTGAATCTCCAAAGAAGCAATCTCACTCAGGCACAGGAAGATCTATTGTCCTCTCATCCCTAGGCACAACTTCCATTAAAGCAGATCAAGCAGGGAATATATTTTCTCGTATTTGGATTTTTAAAACTACCTCAAATAAGACTCATGAAGAAATAGAACAGAAAACTGTCCTAATGCACAAGCCATTATAAAAAGAGAGCAAAGCACATACATTTTATTGAACAGGACTGTGTGACACATGGGTTGCTGCACTAGCACAACCCCATTTTATTGGCTTCAGTATATCACCCCTGTCCAACAACACTGAGGTGAAAAACAAAAATCAAGAAAAAGTAAAACATTAGGGTGTAAGACTCAGGGCCACAGCAGAAGATCAGCAGTGGGACTAATTTTGGAATCTCTGCAGTCAACTAGAAAAATCACTAAAAGGCATAGAAGTGTCAGGAACAATGTCTCATTCTTTTGATAGAATTTAAAATTTAAAACCCACTAACCTGTTTCAGCTCCAGAATCCATAACACAGAAATTTTAACTTTAATGATATGGTAATCATGAATAGTGGACTAATACAGAATTTTTTCTCTTTTCATCATGGAAGCTACAGATGTTACTTTGTGGTTTTATATGCAACAGCTTCACAATCAGCTTGAGACAGAATTGGAACAGGTGAGAACTTCAAAAATATATGACCACCAATTTGTACTCCAGGAAATGCTGACTTAATTTAGAAACATTCAGTGGAAAATAAGATAATGTCACCTTCTGCTTTTCTCACATTTTAACGTGCTCCTGGAACAATCTGCAGTGAATATACACACACAATATACAAATATACCCTACATACCCTATGTAATCTCCCTGCACTATTTCTTCTAAGAGGTGAACAAAGACCATTCAGTACTCTAAGCCTGACAGATATTCTCAGCACCCCAGAGTAGCTGCCCTCCATGTGCTCCATTTGTTTTGGAGTGCAGCCAGATAAAGCACTCAAAACTTAAGTTCATTTTTTTACCCCTAAATGCTTCTGTATTCTTTCACACTGTTATAAAGAAGAAAACACATTGTGTAGTGTCCTATTAATACTATGGGTTCATTGTTCACAGGCAGATTGAAAGCTGTCTGGGAGTAAATCAAAATAAAGATTTTTTACCAAGTCACTGAAATCTAAACATTTTTTGTTACAACTTCATACTTGACATATAGAGCATTTATTTTATATAGTACTAGTGTTAAAGCTCTTTTATCCCTTCCTTCTCTTACCATGTTTGAGAAGGGGCAACAAAGCCAAATGTGTTCTAACTTATGGCCAGCTTCCTTTGTGTTTATAATATTTCATGCCATTCCTTTTGGGTCTGAATATGCTATTCAGAAGGAAAATTATGCCCCATCCCACTGATACTTCTGTCCTTTGGCTCAACCAGTTAAATATTATTTTCTGCGGTGGATACACTCAACTCAACCAAACTAGGAGCAGTTTGGTACAAGCTCCAAAGGAGGCAAAGGGCTGAGCTGTAAGCAGGCCAAGAGCTTCTCCAGTTCCAATCTGTTGCCTGAAAACCCTCTCAGGAGCAGAGTGACACAGGGAGCATCAATGCAGATGAGCTTGGAACAGGATCATGCCATTAGCACATTAATAGCGGGTGGCTTTTCTCAGGCTCATTGATCAAGGAACAAAGAAACTTGTGGATACAAGGAGTCTCACTCACACCTTTTCCACCCCATGTAACCTGACTACAAGCCAAGCACTTTATTCCATAATTATGACAGCAAGCCTTCTTTGAGCTCTCCCTGCTAAGCAGCCTGGCTGCTCCTCTTGAGCTTGGACACCTCTCAAGGCTCTTCTCGAAGCTCAGAGACCTTTTGCCAAAAGCAAAACCTTGGTAAGTGACCAGTATAATTAGCAACCTTCTATTGTAGTGCACTATGATTTTGTCTTTGTCTAATTTTGGTTTTTGTCTTGTTCAAACGACTGTGCAATACAGTAATGCTAATATCACCATTGAACTTTGTTAAGCCATGCTTTAACAACGTGTTTTAATTTAAAAAAGGTTTGTGACACTGCAGCTTAACTGCTGAGAAGAATTACATATAATGACAGCTAGTTATTTCTTAGGTGAAAAGTATTTCTTTAGCCATTTAAAAGAAAGAAAATTCACAAAAATAATTGTTTCCCCAGAGCTAGATGGTGAGAAAGAAAATAATCAATTTCCTTTCTAATAATTTCTAAGGCTGCTTCTTAACAGCTTCTGTGTTAGAGAACAGCTCTCTTTCTCCAACAACAGCAATAGCAATAATCTCTTACATGAGAATTTTCTTCTCTACAACCCACAAACAGGACAAATTTATCTCCCTGTCTTCTGACTCTCTACTTCCATATAGCGATGTACAAAGTACAGCAAAATATTACTTATGTTGATCAAAGCCATTCCTGTTTTACTCCCCACCCAGCACAACAGTGGGATTAACAGCTATTCCCACGTTGCCACTCCACAAGTATCCAGAAAAAAAAAAAAAGATTTTCAGTTTCTAATGCCAATAGTGATTTTTATCCAGTCTCTAGCCCAGTCAGTGGTTGATATGTTTAAGTGTGTGTACTTGCTGTAGTCTCTGATATGCAAAGACTTGTGATAACTTATTTGCAGGACCTCATTGTGTTAATCTGATTTTGTAGTACCTCTGTCAACTAAGTTGTTTTGGTAAAACTCTCCCCAAGGATATCAAAATATGAGCAACTGTACCATTTGGTACAATTCTTTATCTGAATTAGTCCTATTAGCATATCATAAAATATTCCCCTACTTTATCATATGCATTATTTTCCTCATTGCACCATTCAAGAAAAGAGTAACTACATAGAAGCAGTAAAATTAGGGACCTGAGATTTGTTTAAAATTCTTTCTGGTAACTTCTGTGCTCTTTGCCCTTTTCTGTGCCTTTTGTCTTTTCTTTTTCTCCCAAGATATGGATCAGAAAAGACAGGCAAGAGATTGCAAGGAGAATGGATTGCAATAAGTAAAATATTATCCTCATGTATAATTGGAGAATATTGGCTTTTCTGCAGTACTGGTGCCTTTTTTCAGATAAAAACAGTAGAGTTTTAATACCAAATCACATAGCTGAAAAGTTATTATTTATAAATATGCCTCAAATGCTTTGAAATTCACATGTATACTTCTGCCTTCTAAGTGATTTAAGAATTTTGAAAAATTAATAGATATTAATAGATATTAATGGGTACAAGGACAAATTCTGGTTAGGTGAAGCTCCTCATTGCTTGAAGTCAGGCATGATTTACTGATATACATACCCAAACAGAACCTTGTGCTGCTCTCACAACTCTTGTGGACAGCAACCAACTTCTCTTAATACTGCTCACACGTTTCTCAAAAAATGCCCCAGTGGCTTCAATGTGCAGGCTGTCACTGTTAGAAAAGCATTGTGAAGAAATACATGTTCTAGTGCTCAAACCACAAACCTTCCTGTGTTAGAACAACCCATAAGAAAATATTGGTCATACAGAAGAATACAAGAAAGCTGGTGGCACAGGACTTGACTGTGCCATAGAAACACTGTATGTTTTGCTAATATGCTAAAGATTTGCCTTTATCTTCCATGACTTGTCTTTAACAGTAGGATTTACAAAGTCAAAACACATACTAAAGAACTGGCCCCTTTCTCTGGACGGAGAAGGTCTCAGCTTCAGCAGTGACCCTGTTCCCAGCACAGGGGGGCAGAGCCACTCTGCCTTCACCCCTTCACCAAAAGAAAGAAATTTTACACCACCTTGCCTAGTACTGCTATCCAGAAATATCCAGAAATTTGTTTTCTAAACCATATTAACCATACATATTTTCCTCTCCTTTGCGTTATATGCCCTGTGCTAAACAGAATCAATTTCTTCTTATAGTGTGTAATCCCATTTTCTGATTGAGTTCTCTGACCATTTTTTTCTTTGTTGCAATATGATCCCTCTCAGTAAAGAGGTCTTCAGCCTTTTTTAAAGAGAGTGAAATGCTAGGTACTTTCATAAATAGAAATACTTCAATTATTCTTTGATTCTTTGGCACCTCTATAACATGCTAGAATTTCATTTAGACAGACCATCTCCATATAAAAACATATCATTTGGCAACCTTGATGCAGACTTTTCTTCTGTTTATGTGAAATATGCAGCTATTTCACCCATGTATTTTAACCCAGACTCTACATTCTTTACCATCATTCTTTGGTTCACAAGCTTAAAAAAACCCTCTTTAGATCTATTTCCCTGCTGTCATATTTTCCTTTAGATATATTCTGAAGAAAGCTTCTTTTTGTGAATTGAAAAATGTCATTGCATGCTTTGTACTGTCTAAATTTTTTTATCTTATTAATACCAACAGTATAATGCATTTGAACACCACAATATTTTCATAAGATTCATTGGGGGTCTACCTTTTTCCAGCACTACTCTAATGTTAGATAATGAAGCATGGGGGCTGAAATAGATAGCCTGCTGACCACCTGAACCCAGAAAGATTAAAATGTATGATTCAAAGCTGTTTGAGGGCTATACCTTCTGGAAGAAAGATTCCTGTAGTGCTCCATCATTAACATCTAGACACTTGGTACTGTAAAACTCTGATGAAAGCAGGAATTCAATTGCTGCACGTAGCCAAAAATACACATTCAGGCAAAATGCTAGGGACAGGAATAAGGGTTATTGAGATACACTTATACTATCAATTAAGCTATTTGAAGACATTTCTTTTTTTTCTGTAAAGATTAAACATTTAGGTCACTCAAAAATGAACAAGTAACTGAAGCAAAATACCACCTCTGGTATTCTCGTGAAAGAGGCAGAAAACGGGACCAACAAATATCAAACAAGAGAACAAATGCAATATGCTGATAATAACACTTCCTATGAAATTCTAACCTCCAGAAATTAGGTGTCAAGAAAAAGGAATAATTAATGAATTGGAATACAGGCAGTAGTAAGATCAACTACAGTAAATAAATTGTTATCAGGAATTATTTTTTTGCAAACATACTGGTGATAGACAGGGAACCGCAGGAGATTTTCAAATTTTCAAATTGCAGGTTTTATGAGAGCTATGAAGTAGGTGGAAAGCACAAAAGATTCAACAACAGTAATTTTCATCAAAATTGGCTTTAATAATGAAAGTTGTCAAAAACCTTAAAAGAAAATTTTGTGCATGTCTAATTACTTTGAAATAGCAGTAGTCAATGAATTTGAAAGGCAACACCTTGTCTTTGGTTTTTGAAGACTCCTAGGAGCTAAAGACTGTGTCCTGTGTCAGAGCCTAGCTATTTTCTACAGATTGTCAGAAGAGATCCCCTCTCTCTTCCAACAGTCAAACCCAAAAAACTCTTGGCTCTTTGTCAGGTGGCTTATTGAGTCCACTAAAGTTGAGGCTTTACTGAATTTTCAAAATTAAATTTACAGACAGCTGAACAAGAGCATAACCTGCACTATTTTAAAGGACATATTTGATTACCAAAACAGAACAACATTAATAAAGGCTATTTTATTCTGAATGCAACTGCCCTTTGTTATCTTAAATATGCTTTGTATCTCCTTGTCTTCTCGTATTAAACACACATTGTGATTGCAAAGTACAATCTTTCTGGGCTTACTTCCTCAATACTTCCAGATGTATTGCACAAACTCTCTGCAGAGGACCACTTATTGTACCTGGGAGTCCTGAGAATTTGCTTCTGCATGGAATATTGCTGCCAAGTCAGAGTCATCTGCACTTCAGAGGAATATAAAGTGGTAAAAATCAAATTCTGTTTGACACCTTGATCGTGCCTCGAGGCTACAAATCTGATGGTTTTTGATTAGTGGAAAACATTGTGGTTGTGAGAACAGGTGGAATGTGACAATTCAAGATGTTCCTAAACTGTAGTAAAAGATAAATAGACTTCAGTGTCTTTGACAGGTACTTCTAAGAGATACCATAACCACTTCAGACTCGAAGGCTTTTTGGCCATGAATGAAACTTTTGGTAATCCACAGGCATTGTGACAAATCGTCAGCTCTCCTGCCTTATTTTTAGGCACACTGGAGTTCAACCTACCCTCTCTGCTCTCCAGGCTATTGGGAGACTTCTTTGGCAGTTTCAAAGTTGGATGGGAGGCTATTTATCTTGCTGTGAAGTGGAGTTTTCTCACTTAGCAAGTCATCTTACAAGGTGCTAACATTTCCCATTCCCACTCATCAAAACACTTACCACGAAACAGATGCACCAAATATGAATCAAGTTTGAACTCCTAGTTTAGCTACCAGGCTTTACTTTCAACAGATCTATGTAGATCTCTGTAGACACAATTCGGATAAGAACGTAAAGCTGAGCAGACCAAGGAACAGCAATCTGCAGTCCTCTAAGTGCAGCTGAAGTAAAGTTTACTTCCTCTCCTGTATACTGAAACTATATGGTATTTTGCCCTGACCAGTCAAAAGGAGAGGATATCAAGATTTGCTCTATTTTTACTAGCTGTTCTCAGCCCCAGGAGTTATTTCCTCCTACAGCATCACTGCAGGATTTAAATGTCCTGTATGTAGGAGAATTTTCAATGCTTCTGTGCCCTACATCAGAGTAGAAACTCTCTATTATGTGCAGAGCCACCAAAGAAAGATTGTGCTAAAAGATGGGGACGAAATGCAAGCAGTACAGGACCACACAGTTGGGCAGGCTTTCAAGGCAAAAAATGTGCTTATGAGTGAAAGAAAATCAAAAGTAGCACCCAAGTTTGGTACCACCATATAATATTCTCCTATTTGTAATAATTCATCTTGAAAGAGGCAAAATAATTTGATTTGCCATAGCTGAGCTATGCTGGCTTCTTTGGAAGCATTTGTCCTGTTAATCCTCATTAACTCATAACTGTCCAAAATGATCATTGTTGCCATGTACATCAGCACATTATTACCAGGATGAATTCTTTCGTTTGTGAGTCCTCCAGGAATGTTAGCAAAAAATGTTTGCTGAGGAAAGATCACAGATTGAAGCACCTGCTTTACACTAATAAATTCACTAGGAATGTCTTTCTTCAAAGCATAATGAGTAGTCCATGAGCTTTTATCACTATGAGACTAAAGAGAACTAATTTGACAGTTCTGCCTTCAGTCCTCTTCACACTTACTTCATATCAAAATAACTCCTCTGACTTTGCCGGGATTGCTTCTTCTTTTACCAGGTTTTGAAATCATCATATCCAAATTCTTTTGTTTCAACAATGTCCTCACTTTTCTTACACATTTTAGGAAATCCTGAAGGCACTGTGACTGGGACCACCCTTGGTTTGAACAGAAAAGCTGTTATTCACTGTGCAAACTCTCTCAATGGCTTGATGAGAAGGGTTACAATTTAGGGCTGCTTTTTGGAATATGTCTCTCCAGTTTAAGGCCTTTCATTAATACCAAGCAATCCTTTAATCAGTGCCTTCTGTCCTCTCATGTAAGTAAAAAACTCAACCAAGGAGCTGGTTGAAGACAGACTGACAGATTTTGCTGGATCTGCAGTTACAGGCTGAATATTTTCTCTGCTTTGCTGTTTTGTACATATGCACCTGAAGAGAAAAAAAAATGTGCTTACAGGAGGTACTGCAGCCAATGCCATACCCAAAATATAGCCAGGCACCTCAAGTGCCATCAGAGAGAAAGGGAACATTTCAGACTGTATTCAGGGGTGCACACAAGAGCTTGCTAACCACATCCATGCTTGATTTGAACATTTATAGGGTACTGTTGATATTAATCAAACTGTACCAGGGCTGGATATTAATGCCAAACTATTTAATTTAAACATAAAGGGAAAAAGCTTACCTGGAATTCTTTGTGAAAAAAAAACATGTTGGGAAACAGACACTCCCCATACTTGAGAGGGCTCATGGATGCATCTGTGCCTGTCTGTGACATGGGGGCTTCCAAAGGAGTTTTGCTGAGATCCCCTTGTGGATACATGCAGGTGCTGTTGCAAATTTCCAAAGAAAATATGTGCTCTTTTTTTGCTGGAAAATCCTCACTTAGTCTCTTCATATCAAATTATACCAAGCATTTAGGCCTAACACATAATATGGATGAGATTAAGAGAAAACCCCATAATTTGCCTAGCTTGTGTGGGGGCTGCTTACAGTAGTTTCAAGCCTAATATAATTTGATAACTATTTTCTTTCCACTGCTTTATGGAAAGACTCTCAAACAAAGCAGAGCTGGTGAAATTTCTTGTCTACAATCATTTCAGATAAATCAAATAAATTACATGGCCAAAAGGTTACACAAATTATTTAAACATGTGAGTTAAATCTTATGGGACCCATAAACATTTCTCAATGATGAAACATAACAATAAGAGTTTTCTTTGTGGAGGTTATGCTGAGGTTCCCTTGGATTCCTTATATATAAAACCATAAAAAGTGATTCCTGGGATATATATATTAAATGAGGTTCCCTCCACTCCTTACTCGTAGCTAATATTTCACTAAAATTTAATAGCATTATAGCTCTAAACAATAAAATATTCTCCACACAGGGATATGTTGAATGCTTACTAAAGCACTGAAAAAATAGTATCTGGATATTCGACAGGGGAAAAAAAAGAATATGAGCTACATATTACAATTTCTTTAAAATATTTTTCTGTGTCTGAGTAGCATATAACACAAAAGGATTTTTAAACAGTAAAATACAATAGGAAATTCAAAAACCTCAACTTTATCTGTTGAAAAATGGTTCATTTCAATTTCTATTCCTGGTTTACAAAGATCCAAGTCCCTTGTTCTTATTGCTATTTTCAAGTTCCCAGGTATGGCATCAGTTCCCTTTGTAGATGCAGTTTTCTCAGTAAGTACAAGCTAACCTCCATCAAGCATCATATGATGAGCAAATAGATTTTAAACCACCTTTCCCTCCCTTCCAGGCTAAACATATTTGTGACTTATGAAATTAGATTAACACTAATACATTAAATACATTAATACATTGGATTTGGATGAACAATAGGTATATGCAGAAATAGTAGTGAATGTTCAAATTATTACCTCCCAGAACCTGATCTTGCATCTTTGAAGAAAAAAATAATTAAATCACCAGAATTCTTGCAGAAAATGCCTGTCTTGTAAGGTCTTTATACAGGCTTAGTTGTTTTGTAGTCTTTGCCAGGGATGATGAGACTTGTATCTATAGCTACTGTCAACATATATATACAGAGTTTTTTATTCCTAAGCATAGATTTGATCACTTGCTCAGGAAAGCATTACTGCAGATTTCAATATGTAAATGTTAAAGTATCAATTATTTATGGAAGGAAATATTGAGAATGAATAGCAACACAAAAACAACCATGGATAGATGTATAGAACCAGCAACATCACTAGATATTTCCTTGCTGTCTTTGACAAAAATTTCAAATAGAAAATAGTCACAAAATTATAGACTTAAAACCACTAAAATTCAAGCCCTAGTAAATGAAACTATTTTTTCTTGTCATCCCTCAGGACTACAATGTTATTACATAAGGGAAAGAGAGGAATAAGACATATTGTTTCTACAACTAATTCTCAGAAACTATTTATGTATTTTATAAAAATCAGATCACCTAGGGGTTATTTCTCTCTGGATGGCATTATGAAATTTATTCACTCTAAATATATGTTTCCAATATTCCTGCTTTGAACAGAATGCAACATCTCAGAAAAAAATGTTTGAATGTCATCTATTTTGTGTCATCCTGTGGATAATTTGCCACTTTTACTGTTGCACTTTTACACAAAAAGGAATTATTTCAAGGGTTTATTTCTTGTCTAATGCTAAATAATATTTTGTGAATGAAAGAAAACTTTTTCAGAAGGACAAAATGTAGGAGGAGTATTATGAAATCATTCACAAGTATTATATGCAAAACTTATTTACCAGCAGAACACGTGCAGTAAATTTCTTTGGTTTGTTTTTTACTATTTAATTGCCTAAAAGATTCTAAAAATGAACTATCAGCTTCATCTAGCTCATGTCCTATTTAAAACATTCAGTGTTACTGTACTTGATGTACACTCCTTTTCAAGTGGCCGTGCCAGACTTTTATACATTCTGTTCATCAACACACTAAAGTCCACACACATTGGAATCTCTTTCAGATAAGCAATTTGCTGAGCAGATATTATCATTAAATTTATTTGAAAGCACATTAAATAGAGAAAGCATTAAAAAACCCACTTAGTATTTCAAATATACAGAGCTTTTTAGTACAAATCTAGAGCTAAAACCTATTCCTCAAATCATATTGCCAAGATCTGGATAAGAAGCATGAAAATATTTCTTTTGGATTAGAGATATTTTGTGTCTGGCTTCTTAATGTGATCATAACCCTACAGATCCTATTAGCAAAGTGTGCCTGATTTTTAGATCAGGATGAGCCTATTTTTAATTTCCCTGTAGCACTTCACTTCACAAACCTACAATTGTCATCCTTCTCATAATTCTCCTTTTTGGAACTGACAGGAAGGGGAGTTGCAGCAGAGAGGTTTTTGCTTTGTTGGTTTATAATTTATTTTTTTTTTTGCCACTGTTTTGTTTAGTTTGTCAAGCCTTGGTTCTAGCCAAATGTTTTACATTAAGACAGAGACCTCACTCATTTGATGACAAACACAGCTATTGTAAATATAACCAATCTTAACCTAAACTTACCTGTAAAATTTCCTTGTTACCATTATCAGATTTGTGTAATGGATTTAACTGTAAACATATTCAGCTCAGCTTATCATCTACAACAAAATATGTCTCTAGTCAGTGGAGATGCAGGATTTCCAGGCAGATTTTTCCTTTGCTTCTCACTTGGGAGGAATTCACTCACCCTTTGTCCATTCTGCCCTTGGCTTTCCAGCTGTGGTAGTAATTTTTCTGTCACTTCTACTCTTTGCAAACAATGCTGGGATGAACTGTTCAACTCATATTTGAACAATGAACATGAAAAAGTTGCTGGGTTTTTTTTTAATTTTCACCAAGCTGGCTATTTTATAACAGTTGGTGACAACCACCAAAAAGCTTAGATCCAGCTGCCAATCTCACCAACTCTTTCATCCTGGGGTCCATTCATTAATGGAAAAGCAGCATGTGAGTGCTGATGTTTTTCTATTGCCAACAACCCCAAATACAATGAAAGGTGATGAATTTACTATGCTGTCAAACTAATTTATTTGGTGAGTTGAATACAAATGTTTTACTTAAACCAGCTATTTACCAGTTATAGAATAAGGTTCTAGTGAATATTGAAAATGTGTACAATAAAAAGCAAGAACAAAGAAACAAATCATGCAGAAGTTTTACCAAACAGGTCTGAAACAGCACAAAGGAGCCACAATCATCCTCAGGAGCTCACCTTTTATGGATACTTTCTTTATGGTGCATGCATACCTTCCATGGGAAACAAAAAACCCCAGAAAAATTAATCTGGTGACCACCAATACAGTCAAAGACATTTTGGAACAATGTTTGCTTCTCATTGTCAAAGTGTTTATGATTGTGTGGCTCCTAAGCTAAAAATATTCCTGTTGCTTGAGTAGTGCTCTTGGGGAAAGGCAGGATGAAAGCCAAGCAGCTGCTTGATTGAAGAATTTGACCCAACCAAAGGATTTCCAGTTTCTTCAAAATGATTATTTTGGCTTGCCAGATTCAACACAGGGTCCAACCTGCTGAATACAAGTGATCCAACACTGGGTCAGCACTTGCTACTCAGTGTCTTGATATGCAGTGGGAAAAGTTACCACAGTCTGCCAAAAAAGGGAAGCTTATGGCCACAGCAAGAATAAATGGTTCCAATGCATCACTGATAATGGTTTTCTCATGGAATCAAGAACTCCCTGACAGCAGCATAAAACAAAACTGGCTCAAGCACAAATTGTCCTGTGGTTCACTTGGTTTCCTGATGATACAGGCAGCCCTGTGCCACAAAAAAAAAAAACCAAAACCAAAAAACTGTCTGCACATACACTGTAAACCCATCTATTTATTTAGCTATGGATGAATCATTTTTCTGTGTGCAGATTTTGAATATAAGTTGAGGTCCAGATCTGGCATTCTTTGACAAGAGTAATCATCACTGAGGCCAATAGCAGCATCCTAGTAGGACTAAAAATCAGTAAACAACTGACATCCTCAGCCTCTGAAAGCTTTACCTCTACACTGTAGAAATGAATAGTGACAAACTGTCTCAGCTTGAGGAGGACCACAAAGGACAATAGGAGGTATCTTTGCACTTCTGCAGTCAGAGAGCCAGTATCACTCTGCATCTAATGCTTATATTACCTTCAAATCCATACTGTGCCTAACCCTATATTAGTCCTGCCATCAGCAGAAAAAACATTCCAGAGTGGATAGAACAGCAGTTTTATTGTCCTGTTATCCACCTTTATACATGAGAATGGAGAGCTTGGCACAGAACTGAAGAATAGTTGGGCCTGGAAGTGACCTTTTGAAATCAGCTACTTCAAACCCCTCCTAAAGCAAGATCAGCTTGCGATTTTTCATTGTCTTAGGGATTTCTGCATGGGTTTTTTGTATTTTTGTTTGCTTGTTTTTTTAATGAGCAATGCAGGATATATTCATGAGAAAAAGTTAAATACCTGAGTGTAGAGTCTGCAAGGATGGTGTTGGAAGCTTAAGAAGAGAGAGTTAAGCCTGACAGCCTCATCTGTATTATCCAGCAAGGAAGTGCTCACAAAGAGTGAATCAACCTGTCACCAGAACAGACCTGGATTCCTTCAACAGCAATTCTAGAATGAACTGGAGTCTGTGGAGCAGAAAAAAGGGGCTTCAAATCCAGGAGTGATGACAGAGCTCTGTGATTTTACCCCACAGACTCGTGGGGACACATGACAGGGTATTAAGGCACCAGCACCCACCTCCCTCTGCACAAAGGGCTTTTCTCACTCTGACTGAGCTCTGTGTGAGCTGGATGCTTCCTGAGCATTTGTTACCCTCCATGTGTGCTCACACAAGTTGCCAGGGGCCTCAGTGCCAGAACAGGTGTCTTGCTTGCTCTTCTGTCACCACAGCTTTGCCTTCACACTCCCGACTGAAATAGCTATGCTGGCAGAATCCAGGGTAGATCAGTGCTTAGTTCCTGGAAACAAAGGAAAAGCACTTAAGGGAAAAGAATGTTTGAATAAATTTGAAACGTGCTGAAGACTGAAATACAGGATAAAATTTAGATCTCTATTGTTGTTACATAGCTTGACATCTGAATTCTTGCTATTCTATTCAGGTTCAAAATCCCCCACCTCATTGTGATCACTGAGTGCTTGTTGGCACAGGTTGAGATTTTCAAATGACTGTAAGGGAGGATAAATTTCAGAGAGATTTCAGCAGCTGCATCTCCCATGATACCTTGATAATTCCAGTACACAAAATAAGTCTTTATTATGTTTTAATTAGCTTCTATTTTATTCTGATTTTTTAAAGTAGTTAGGGCTTAAACATCAGAAATGAGTCCATGGCACTGAGAAATTATTGTTGATGTGAGATCAAATTATTGTTGATATTAGAACCCTTCCTAAGACTAACAATTGCATCAGCAAACATACAAGCACACACATAGGACATACTGCTCATGTGAAAATCACAGTCCATCTGAAGGTAAGGAGAAATAGTATTAAATAAACAGAGAAGACCACTTTGAACAATTTGTCCCCAGACTGAAATACAGGACTAACTTAAAAAAAAAAAAAAAATCACAGATGGCAAAGCTCTGGCTACAGAAAATCTAGTTATAGCAGAGGAGGAAAACATATGTTCCAGATACATCCTATAAATAGACTAGGTACTCTTATGGGGTATATCAGTATTCAAAACAGCAGCAACAGAAAAGGCCAGAATAAATGTGCAGGTTTTGGGGGTTTTCTTAAGTTCCATCAGACTCCTGCATGCATCTAGTGGCATTACAGAAGAGGTTGGTTTTTTTTTAATTTTTAGTATCTTTGTATGTTGTAAAAGCTAGTGTTTGATTCAAAATAAAGCTAATTTGCATTGGCATTGTGACTTAACTCACTGGTGTGTTATTACTGTGTAAGCAGGTGTACCAGCAACTGCAAATAAATGCTTGCTGATGGAATCCCAGCAGGGTTTCTGATGAGTTTTCATTTTGTTGAACCTCACCCAGGAAATTATTGTGTAAAAACCTTTGCTCTTAGTTCTTTGCCTAAAACATTATTTAGCTACACCTGGACAAATTCATGGAAATTATACTAACTGCCCAGAGAGGACACAGGAAAAATCCCATCCCTTTTTAAATCATTGTCTCAAACCCCATGTATGAGCAGTGAAAATATCCCCCTCAGATTAATATGCACAATGAGACTTCTCTATAACCTACATAAAGATAAAATGAAAGTTTTAAGGTGGAATCTAGGATACTCACCACCAGAATATTCTAAGTGAAAGTATTTTAGAGTAAAATATTTCATTCAAAGCAAAACTATTTCTTATTATAATGGTTTTGGCAAGACATTTAATCATGTTGTTCATTTTCATTTTGTTATTTGGGCTGAGAACATCTCTGATTATTTTGGTCTTTGAGACTCATTTGATTCAATTCAGAATACCTAAGAAAGGCTGCAATGGGCACTGCATGTCCCACATTCTACAGTCTCACATGAAGGAGTTATTTAGGTCAATCTTTCATACCTACAGTAAAAAGGAAGAAAAAAGTTTTCAGTAAAAGGCTGGAGAATAGCTATTGGTGCTTTCATATCGATCCTCAAGATTAACTACCAAAAGAACATATAAAATCCACTGCTAATGTTATAAAAAGATTTGAGAGTCACCTTCAAATGTTACCAGGCTGACTATTTGAAAGCCAGCAAACAAGATGAAAATAAATATTTCCTTATTCTGCACTATCAAGTGACCATTTACCAAAGGGTGGGAATTGAAATGAGTTTGCCTATTGATTGCCATTAATGTTTATGAATTCTTCTAAATGATAATGAGGAAAATTACTATCCAATATAAAAAAATTATAAAGTTCCTTAAAAAAAGACTGCCATGAAAGATTCTATAGAGGAACTGCACCAATATTTTCAAAGCATACTGACCTACTTTTTTTTTTTTTAAATCCCACTCTAAAAACAAATCTATACACTCAAGGCAATATGAATCTTATTTCCAGCTTAAAGCTAAATTTGCCTTCCTGCCTAATTCCAAAATGACATTCTACTGCACAAAATTACCTACCAGTGATGTGAACATCACTGGGCAGAGTTCTGCAGCATCAGGAGGGGACCAACCCAACTACTGCACCAGCATTAGGTGTCACCTGCCAGCAGCTGGGGAACTGGTGCCTTGGTGTGATTTATAACAGCACCATTCTGAGCTCCTTTCAATCCAGCACATCAGATTAAACAAAGAAATATAGAACATCCCTCCTATGCACAGTCTCTGCTTCACAGCCCAGCTTTTAGTACTTGCAGCTTTCAACACCATGGCAAGATCTGCAGATCCACCTTGTCCTGCTGAGAAACCCTGATTTGGAAGGACAACCTGCCTGAACCAGAGATCATCACAGATGCCAAGCTTCTGGATATCACTTCAAGATGCTTTTCAACTGGGGAAATATTTTTGCATGGCCAAAGGAAGGGAGGGAAGATAGCACAGTCACTTCAATATCTACATGCAGACCTGACTCCTTTTAAAATTTGTATGGAATACCTTGAGGAGGTTACTATGTCTATAAAAAAGTCGCTATTTACTTTGGACATGTCAATCTCTCACATCATTTAACTTCTTTTTCATGGTTTATCATTAACTTGCCTTTAATTTTAAACAAGCAGCAGCATGTGAAGCAGAGTATGGAGCACAGGGTGTTTTTAGGAAGCCTTTATGTAGGTACCACATTTTCTAGGATGTGAATTGGAGTTTTTCATTCACAGTGCCACCACTCATCTGGGGAATGATGCTGTAGGTGCCATCAAACAGGTGCTTTGGAAGGGCCTCTCCTGGGATCCAGCTGTGATTGCAGCCTCTCATCTCTCTAAAAAGTACCTGCTTCTGCTTTCCAGCTCCTGCTGACCTCAGCACTCAGCTAAGCATCCTGTTCCCTGCAGGGGCTAGAATCCTATTTTCCCCAGAAAAGCAGGCTCCTGATCCCTTCTGGCTGCTGACTTGGCTCTGCAGGAAGTCATCTCCAGCTCTGTGATCCCACTTGCCTGCAAGCAGAGCAGGGGCAGGAGCTGCTACCTCTCCTGCAAGCATAATTTCCATCTATTTACAGAGCTGTGACTCACAGCTTGTGAGAACTCCAGATTTAGCAGAGCAAATGATAGAAAAGCAGAAGTCCTGCTCCTTCTTCCCACTTGGCCTCAGGTCCCAAGAGAAGCCTGAGCCTCAGCAAAAGCAAAAACCCACCAACTCACCAGAAGCCATGTGCAGACTAGAGAAACCTAGCTTTAGAAGAAAATTTGATTGTTTGAGGAGGGGGTTGTGTGTGGTTTTGATTTTTTTAGTAGCTTCTTTTTGGTTTGTTTTGGCTTGGGTGTTTTGTTTTGTTTTTTCACTTTTTAAAAAATTTAATTAGTAAAGTAATGAGAAAGCAAGCATGTGAAACATACAGTTCATTTAAGAGGAAACATGTAAACAGAATTCTTATCTGGCCATCCTGGAGATGTGAATGTTACCTGGACAAAAATGCTTTATCTGCTTTACTGAGTTCTGCACGATAGACTGACTGGCAGAGCTATTAATTGATTCTTTGTATTTCTGATCTCACTAGGGCCAGCAAGCATTCCTAATGGTTTCTAATTCCTCATCATGACATCCATTATGTTCACCTCTGAGATGTCTAAATGAATTCCGTGTATAATGGCAATGTTATGTAAAATGCAACATGACAGGAATACTTAGAATTGTTCAAAGCTGTGCTGGGGAAACCAACCTTATTTGTGCTAGCCTTCCAATATGGGATTTACATGTTTTGGTTTTCTACAGGCACATTGAGAAACTCGACTTTGTAAGGGTTTAGACATTGCAGGTGGGACAGTGTTATATCCCTTGTGGCTCCACAGAAAACCAAACAGAAACTAAAATAATCTATACAGGAAGAACAGGCATGCTGACAGAGATTGTTTGACATGAGAAAGGCACAGCTACAGCTGCCTACTCTTTGTTAAAATGTCTACAGTAAATCTGGGCTAATGCTCACACACAAAACAAAGAACTACCACAGGACACTCGAATAGGAGAAATAGATTCTGAAAGGTGTCAATTTGAGTAATTTAACTACAGCAAAGGAAAAATAAAACAGTTCTCTAAAATCTGAGCCTTTCAATTACAAAAAGCAGCTGTGAGAAAATCTAGCTATTCTTTGAAGCAGAAAAACAAGACAATTGTATGATAGAGGCAAGAAACTGTATTCCTGAAATACATTCTTTACTTATATATTAAAGTGACAATAAAAGAATCAAACCTATTCTCCCTTAACAAGAACTCTCAAGAGAGCAGATTGGACTAGATAATCTTTAAAATTCTTTTCCAACCTTAGTCATGAATTTGTATTGTAGTTTCCAGCATGGCAAAATGACCTGTGTTCATGGAAATGTGTAAAACCCATTGGTTCACTGGTGTTATTTTTTGCTCTGGTGCCAAACAGGAGCTCCCTCATGGGGCTGACCCAGCCTGGGAAGGTAGGATAAGAACCATCCCCCATGTGAGCAAACTGTAAAATCCAGAGAGCCTCTGCAGGTCATGGTTACATATGAAAATTGGCAAGACACAGTTTCAGGACTTGTGGGATGTGTAACTCAAAGGTGTGCCAAAATATGCTGAAAATAAACTTGATGTATTCTTTTCCACTGAGAGGGGGGAATCCAAGTTTCCCTTGGGTTTACCAAATGTCTGAGAACAGCTGACTGGGCTGAAAAACACAATGTGAAGAGCAATAGGACCACAAAATGAGTATCTGTGATCAGCTTTCTCCAACATATCTGAGAAAGAGACCCACAGCATTGCTGACACTCTGTTCACAAAGAGATTAACTGCTAGAGTGTGAACATAGAGAAGCACTCACTTTTTTTATTTTGAACTAATGTGTATGATCTCACAAATATTTGCAAGCATTATTTTCTTTTTTTTTTTTTGTCAGATAAACTGCTAGTAAAAGACTCCTTATAATAAAAAACTGAGAAAGAGATATATTAAACTGATACTACTTTAAGAGCTCCTAGATCATCAGCTCCTTCATAATATCACAAAAACAATAGATCCTTTCCTAAAACATATCAAAGAAGAAATCTGTGGAGCATGTTTTGGGGCCAGAACTGGCAAAATATAAGGTAGGAACAGAAATATTTAATGTTATTTTTCTGCTTTTTTTAAATTATAAATTTTGGAATTTAGATCTTACTCTAGTCTTTCTCAGTAGAAACTCTGAAGCCAATCAAAGTGCAGACAGAATAGGTTGTGGACTGAATACATTAAATGAGGAGCAGCAAATTGTCAGGTTCTTATGATACTTAGGCAGCATTTTAGGTGGAATTTTAAGAATAAAATACCCTTGCTACTAATAGTATTGTGTAATTTCTTTTGCATCCACTTTTTGTGTTTCTTTGGATGTGGCCAAATATCAAAAGGATTTGAGGATCTGACATCTATGAAACTTCAAAATTGATAAACCTACCAGGAAAGAAGTAGAAACATTATCAAAGAACAGATGGACTGCTGCACAAACAGGAAAGAAAAATCAACACACCCTCTGAAGGGGAAGTCCAGACTCACAGATTGTTAGATTTTTTGAAGGAGTGAAAAGCATATGGATAAAACAAGTCCTGTTAATGCTAATCTTCATGGCTCCCAGAAAAGCTCTCACCATTGGCTCTAAATCATGAAATAGGAGAAAAGGCTCTTCCATAAATAAATAATTGTTCAAAAGAAAGGAAAAATGTAAGAGTAAAGGGGAAATGTTCATAGCAAAGGAAAAGTCCATAGGGTTCTATTGTTTTCCTTTCCAGCATATTCATACGTGGTCTGGGAAAAGGCCATGAGAAAATTTGCTCATTATACCAAATTATTAAGGATAGTCATGCAGATTAAGACTGAGTGAACCAAATGAGAAAGTAGCTAATAATAATTAGCAGTTGAAATTCCAGACAAGTAAATGCAAAGAGTTGTACAAAAAAAAAAAAATAAATTGTAGTTTAATATACAAAATGTCCAATTCCAAGATTCTTATTACTATTTGAGAATGAGAACTTGGAGGGATAGCAGTTTCTGACTGAATGTTTGCCAGTGTGTGGTAAAAAACTCCTAACAAATAGAAAAGAACCATAACTGTGTAAATCTATAATAAACACACCATTAGAAATTATGTAAAGTTCTGATCATCTGTATCCTAGAAAGAATAACATGACAGAGATTAAGATTCAGGCAGGAGCAAAAAGGGGTGTGAAAGGAATTTAATAATCTAGGACTGCTGAGTTTGAAAAATTAAAAATAATAGAGGATGTAACCAATAAAACAATGAGTGGTATTAATAGAATTTTGAATAAAGCATTATATCTTCCTATGTAAGAACTAGGAAAGCAGGTATTACATGCAAAATTCAAAATCAAGAATCCTCTCCCAATTAAGGTATGGGACTTACTGAAACAGGATAATGTGAATGCTCAAAATTCAGATGCCTCCTACAGGTTAGATTCTTGAGAGAAAGAAATTCTCTTACCTTTTATGAAAAGAAATAGCCTCTGACACAGACAGTCCTTCAGCCACAAACTTTCAGAGTCTGAGAAGAAATTCTGCACATAATGTAATTACTACACCCTTCAATTCACATGTAATGTCCAGTGTCAAATGTTACCTCATTGAACTGAAATATTACACAGTATAACTATTCTTATGTCCTTACCCTAAACATTTCTCAGGCAAATGAGAAAAATGAATCCGATAAAAGGTAGCAAATTAATCAGACACTACAGAGCTGAAGTGAAATTTGTAAGATATATAAGAATATTTTAATGTACAAGACATGCTTCCCAATTAATTTGTATTAGATGTTTAATGACATTTATTTACTTCTTTTTTCAATAGTTCTTAGCTGTCAGCAGGAAGAAATTGAATCTGAAGGTGAAGGAAGGTCAGGTAAAGACCACAAAGAAAAACAGTAAAGAAGATTTCCAGAAGAACAGCTATTCTGAGTTTAAAAGACCATGTGAAATGTAAAAAGAAAAGAATAGCAGAATGATAAAAACACACAGCTGAGATTTATAAACAGAAAGGGTGAAAGAATTGTTAAAACCCCCTTTTTTATCATTCTTCAGAATTTTGAATCTGACATTTCTTACACAAGAAGAGGTTTAGTCTGTCCTTTCTTGCTTTTACCCTTCTCTTAAAAGCTTCAAAAAGTTGCCTAAAAAATTATTTTGGTAAATTGTTTCAATAGCTTTCAGAGAAATCAAATTAAAACTTCAACTTTTAATGCATTCACACTTTCAACATTTGAGAACAAGGAACAGGTAAATCTCGCTTAGCAAAGTCAGGCTTTCTTCTTCCTTCCT
The DNA here is from genome assembly GCF_903797595.1 of Erithacus rubecula. Taxonomy (NCBI): domain Eukaryota; kingdom Metazoa; phylum Chordata; class Aves; order Passeriformes; family Muscicapidae; genus Erithacus; species Erithacus rubecula. The sequence goes on along the minus strand of NC_136658.1, from coordinate 8,503,442 downwards.
TGCAATGTTCTTTTTGTCAAACACTTTTTAAAAATAGATTTCTACAATATTCTCTGCATAATCACATCACTGAAAATCCTGCTGGGCAGCTCTATAAGACAGTCACTTAGACTACCCAGCACAGGAACTGTGGGCTCTGTATATATGGAATTTTCTACAGTAAATTATTATAAAAATAATTTATACAACAAAAACGTTTGGTTTCTCTTAAATGAAGAGCTATTGCATATATCATTGTAAAGACTAAAATTCTGTATATTTCATTAATGCTGAAATGGCAGAAAAAAATAGACACACTGGAAATATAAGGCTTTGAATGCAACATTTTTATGTTCTTTTTCAAAATACAAAGTCCTTGAAGTAGGGGGGGAAAGGTAGGAAGAATTTCTTAATTGTTACCTTGGCAAACTCCCTGTACAAAATCAAAAAGAGATAAACCTACAAGGAAGAAAGAAAATGGAAGACAATTGTCATAGCAACCATTTAAGAACATATTTAACACAGGAAACAATCTGATTAATCTCCTTTTTTAAGAACCACAGGACATACCTAACCCCCCAATTAAGTAGCATGACATTGTTTGAAGAATAGTGTACTATATCTCACTTTAAAATTTGTAGTTTAGTTGCACAGCTTTTGATTTATTCACTGCATATACAGCCTATAGGGCCACAAACAAAATAGCCAGGTCTCCTGTTTGTTTAAATTCCCTAGATCATAATTAAGCCCAAATATTTTTGTCAGGTAACAAAGAAAAGGTGATACTACCTATTAAAATCAGGAGTAGATACTTTTACACTGAAAATAAGAGTATTAGAAGATTAAACTAGTCCAGGTGCAGAAACTAAAAATACAACCCCAATTACCCTTTCTCATTTTGCTGCAAACCAACCTACAATGCTACAAAACTCTTGGTATCTTGAAGTAATACCTCCAATCCATAAAACCACCCTTTTGTTTTAATATTGACCCCAGCCATTCCCTCAGTTTCAGTCCCAGTTTTACCACATGCATGAATCAAACACTGCCATGTTTGGAGGCTGAAGATAAAGCACAGACCCTTATTTACTTTCCCTTTGGGTACAGTCTTGCTCCAAGTGACACTTTATGGGCTGTGCTCCTGAAGGACAGACTCAGTCACTACACACTGAAAGTCTCATTAGCAGCTCTGGAAGGAGAACATTGCTGCTCATTAGTGAAGCTTTATTGCAAACAGAAGAGCAGGAGACAGCAAACATGTAATAAACTTTTCCACTCCTCTTAAAGAAAGACAAAGTATTTAGGATAGAAGTCTGATCTTTGAAGAGAAAGCTAAAAATCTTGCAAAAAGGGACGACTTTCTCTGCTAGTAAAAAGTTTTGATATTTTTCCTATGTTTTCAGCACAGGAGAATTTGCTCCAATAACAGATTGTTTGGTATTCCTCAAGTTTTCAAAAACAAACTGTACTTCCTACAAATCCTTTCCACTGTGTAGCTGTTAATACTGAAAAAGTCAAGCAAAAATACTGCATGAGCTAAATAAAAAGGGTGTTTGTTACATTATTGAAGCCTGCAATTACTTTCTAGTAAGTTAAATGCATCTATTTCAGGAAAAAGCCCTATTATTGCAACTATTAAACCCTGCATATTTCTGAAGCTTAAATTTTTACCCTTAGGACTTCTTCAGCTGCAAGAAATCAAAAATGCATAAACTTATTCCAGCAGAAAGGATGGGTTATAAATTTGATCTCACTCATTCCTTTGCTTTAAAATGGTTTAACAGATCCTAAATTTTAAACCTCATTCTCAAATCCAACCCCAGGGCAGAGCCAGAGTGTTTAGTGAAGCAGGAGGTTACATCTACTCCTCTTCCCTCTCCTATACAAACCTCTGATTTCTTCTTTCTCTCTCCCCACTCCTTCTATGCTTGTATTCATCTTCCACATCTTTGTTCTTGACTGCTCCTGGAAGGGAAATGAGTCACAATTTTGGAACTACCTAAGCTCAGTTTTGTACTGAACCTTAACACAAAAAAGTGTCAGCAAACCACTAGTGATGGCAGCAGCTGAAACATGCATTATAAAATAGAAGAAGCTTTGCTTTCCACTCTTTCCTGATGTGCTTCATCATGCTTTTCTGCAAGTGAGCAAGGTGCTGGCCCAAAAGCAGCAGGGCAGGTGTGGGAGGCTGGGAGAATCCATGGAAAAGTGCATGAGTACATTTATTGGGAATGATAAAGAGAGTCCTTAGGAAACCACTGTGAATTTCACCAAAAATCTGAGTAACCTCACACCCCAAGAACACCCAGAGAAGAGGGAACAGGCTCTGGGCCTAGAGTTTGTACATCCCATGGTGTGAATGCAAACACTTATAAAGATTTATGGCTCATACTCCAAACTGTTGGATGCCCAAGACTCCTTCTGGTATTTTATATTCCTGACCAGCACAGTTTTTACTTAATGTGTTTAGCCTTTCATCTTGGAATTACTAATTCTTAAGCCAAATGCTCACTTATTGGATTTCAGTTTCATCATTTGTTGTTTCATGTCTTCTGAGGATTTTGTTAAAGCTCTTGATAAAAAGTTCATGCTATTTTCCTTTTAATACTTGACTGCATTTAATGAAGTTGCAACAAAGAAAGTGTTGAAAGAACAAGCATCTTCAGCTATTGTTGCTTTGTGTTTTCCTTTCCTTTCATGTAGGATAAAATGCTATTATTTGTTTTCTATATAAGCACATTGATTTATGCTGTGCTTATACCAAATCAGGAATAGCTGAAAATATTAGGGGGATAACATTTTAAACACAGAAGAAAGGAATTAAATTGTGAAGTGCAAAAATTTTAAATTGTTACTGAGCAAATAGAAAATAGGTTCAAACCAGACATAATATTATCTTTCTGCTTGTTTCCCATAGTGGGAACTGTGTATTGTATATCAACACATACAGTTTAGCTGAATCTCCAACCTGGAAACACACAGGAAACTGAATTTATTTTACAAAACCCTCAGAAGTTGGTGGTTTTAATTTTTTTTCTCCGTTTTGTTATTTTTTAAACTTACAATAAAAATACAACAATTATTCTCCTTATCTGCCGTTAGCCTTAAAATTATTGTAAACAAAAGCATCAGCAGAAATCTGTAATCAGCTCCAGAAGAATCCACACGAATTTATCTCCTGAAACTCTAAGCAGAGGTTAATGAATGAACAGTCCTTGAACCTACACTGTATCTTGAGCACAATTGCAAATGAGGGAGATCTGCAAAATAGCAGAACAGAAGCAAACAACTTCCAAAGGGGCTCTGAGAATTCCTCTGCCAAGCCAATAATCCTCATGACCAAAAATTACACCAAGTCCAGCTGTAATGAAGGAACTTTAAAGTGGTCACTGATGACAAACTTCTTCCTACAGAGATTTCTGTGGAGCCTTGGAACACTTCAGGCCTATGATTTCAGCAATAAATAGTTTATGTACTTGTGCATTATCAAAGCAATGATCACTTATAAGGACAAATCAAGGACCTTAGGCACCATTCACTGGGAAAACAATCTTTTGGCAAAGCATGACTAGCAAGATCACAATGCAGAATTTTGAATTTATAGCTAAGTTCTATGCACATGTCCTTCTCTGCAGTGCTTGCTATCTCAAATTTGTACTTTATTTTTAAATAGTTAGAAATTTATACTTTCAGAAATAGAGAGATACAATAAAACATGTATCATTTATCCCTGTGAGATTTCTATGAATTCTAGTTAGAATCTAGATCTTGTTAATATTTTTTCACTAATAACATTATAATCCACAAATTTAGCTTTCATTAGATTTTTTTTTTCCTAAAGCAGTTTTTTTTTCCTGCAAACTAACCTAATAATCACCAAAACAGTGAAACCACAGTGTTCTATCTCTGGGAGAAAGAACACTTGAAACAAAAGAGACAATGGAAACTTACTCTGTCACTATCTATATGAGATATGTAAGAAAACATTATAGTTTCAAATAAGCAGTAAAAACACTCATATTACTTTAAAAAATGAAATTACCAAGAAACATGATTAAATGTTTATAAAATGATAAATGAAAATTTTCAGAAAAGTGAACCAAAATGCAGCATAAGGAGACAACCAGTATTTGCTTTAAAACAACACTACTGTTATAACACCCCAAAAACCTAATGGGGAAACAACCTATTTAACCTGCTGTGGACACAGTCCTTACAGAAAATATGTTTTTACATATGTGTATATATATGCAAGAATGCATCTAATAGCAACATATAACAAAATACTGGTTACCTTTAACACAGAAAAAGTGAATTACCACTCAAAATAGATCATCAAAGAGTCTTGAAGCCAACCCATTTTTCTGTGTCATATACCCTTGCTCAGAGCAGGGCTTACTAATGGAGGTGGAGAGAGAGAGAAAAAAAAAACCAGTATATTAGCATGAACAGTGGTACATGTTACAAAATAGGATGAAATTATTTTTGAAAAGTCGGTAGGAACAGTGCATTACCAGAGTGGCTCCATGGACTGGATTAATAAAGACTGATTTCTTACTGTCCCTTGTAGTACAGGGATGGGGAGACAACAAAGAAACTTGGGAGGTAACAGATTCAAAGCAGTGGAAAGGGAGATGGTGCTCATAGAATGGGGGAAAGTATTGCAGCAGCTTTTTCCAGGGGGCTTAAGGTTCAGCTGAATCTAAAGGAAAACTGAATAAATTATTAGAAAACATAGTGGTTGAGGGGTATTAAATAAAGAAAAAGACTTCACTGGTTTTGGAAGTCTCAACCACATACTGGAAAAATACCTTGCCAAAGCATCATTAAATACAACCTCTGGAGATTTTCTACCTGGGGACCAAATCAACCTGTTCCAAGAGGGATTGAGAAGACATAGCTCCAAAGCCAATACAACATGACTTAAAATATTCTTGTATTTAGAATAATACTGTAAGCAAGTCTCATTTCATATGCATATTTTGAAGTATTAAAACAGAGGAGTGAACTGTCACTTGCTTCTTTTCAGTACAGATGAATGTGAATTCAGGTTTCCTGACTTAAATCAAAACCAAAAGAACAAAAGCAACTTATTTTGTTTGGAGGCTTTGGTTGCTTGGAAGCACTGGAGAGCTGAGATACTTAAGTCAGACAGCAAAATTCATGGTTCATTATATCTCCTCCATGCCACTGTGACAGCTCAGTCACATGTCTTTAAATCTGCAAGCAAGTAAAATAAGTAGTTTTGTGAGTAGTAAAATTTAAGAAGCTCACCTTTCTGTGTCTTCTTGTTTTATTTCTGAATCTTCCCAATATGTCATTTTTTTTCTTTTCAGTGGGGCATTCACACTTCCAATGTAGAATCTGGTGTCTGATAAGGCAGCTGAGCTGGTGTGACAGTCTTTATTAAAACATATGGGTTCACAAAACTGTCTTGGAAAGATGCTCCTGAATTTAAGGTGAAGGAAGCAAAGAGGTTTATATAGGAAAAATTCTGAAATTCAGTCTATATCTCTATGGTGCTTTTTGTGGGATTTTGTTTGTTTGTTGGTTGGTTTGTTTGGGGTTTTTTAACCACGATAGCTGTAAAGATCCTGGGTCTAATTTCCCAAGACTAGAAGCATGGTGTCATGTCCCAAAACAAAAAGCTATGGCAAAGTTGTGCATAGGTCAGTGAACAGGAAAAATCTGTGGGAAACAATATCAAAGGTTTTCTGAGGTCCAGGTAGACAATATCCACAGCCTTTCCATCATCCACTAAGTAGGTCACCCTGTTGTAGAAGGAAATCAGAAAAGATTTTTACATAGTTCTATTTTTAAATGTATTCATATTTACAGACATATGAACATTATGGGATGAAGTCACATGAGCCTTACCTACAGTGAGAATACATACACATACATACCTTTAAATCAGGAGCTCCAAGTACAAAGGTTTGTTTATGGATTAACCCCATTTTTACTTGGTTGTATGTCCCTTTACTGGTATGTAATCTCCTGTCCTAGACTAATAAACTAATCAATAGAGGCAGAAAAGTAAAGAATAAATCTGTGTGTGTGAGAGTGTTTGAAAATCATTCTGTATTTAGGCATGTTGGGAATACTGGGCACTGATTTGATTTCACAACACAAGACAGGCTGACAGCAGAGAACTCATTTATCCTTAACACTGAGCCCAAAGTAAATATTCAGCCTTGTTGTTTGAATGTTCTGTCTGGACACAGTGCTCACACACTACGTCTGACTATAATGCATTGACCAAGCTCAGCTACAACTACCAACAAACATTTGTGATTTAAATTCCTCTGTCATTTTTCTCTTTATATCTTCCCCCAACCCTCTTGGCATGGTTATGGGGGGGTCTCAGCCCCCTGGACTGATGGGTATGAGGCTGGGGATGGGATCAGCTCCTCTCCGAGTCCCAGCCTGTGTGATGGGACAGACACTAGCTGGGGACACACCATGATGCCACCGTGGGCAGGTTTGGTTTAATGAAGATTTAACAACTTTTGTGGAAGGGTCTGAACACCCTGGTGTGGTTTGAAGGCAAGAGATCTCCTTCAACCCTTTGGTCACCTCTGACACTTTCATGTTGGCACAACTCTGGGTGGGACCCCCTGTTGCAACCCCAGCTGGGACTGGGATCTGCTGCTCCAGCAGGACTGCAAGCTCCCTCCTCCCTCCCTTCCAGCCCCTCACACAGACTGGTAATTAGCGCAAGTGTAGGATTGTATTAATTGCAGCAATTGTCATGTTTAGATTCATGGGTTAATTGGTAATATCTGGTGTCATGTTTTCCCCTCTGGATATTTTTGATCACAGTAATTAACCTCTCCCATCCCAGGGAACAGACATTCATTGCTGCACTCTCCAGCAGCCCCCAGTGAGGGTCCTGGGGGGATCCCTCTCCATGGGATCCACAAAGGGCTCTGTGCTGCAGGGTGAGGATGCCCTGGGGCATGTCCCAACCACAGATTTACCTGACATTTCCTCAGGAAGCTCAGGAAAGCAGCAGCCATGCTCTCTTGCTTTGATCCAGCAGCTGTAAAGCCACTGCTAGTGATGCATGCTCTTAGGAAGAGGCTGGATTGTTATGGACAGCTCTGCTTTCCCATTATTTCTGTCATGACAAATGGAAGTGGAGATGGGACCAGGAGTGCTTTCTGCTTCCCCTCCTGAAGTATTGATGGTCAATGATGATGAATGTCCCTCTCTGGCTGTAGCTGGGATTGGAAAGCAGGAGATGGGAAAAAAATAATCAGGTTTGAAAAGGTCAGCTCAGCATTCCAGCATGGCTTGCTGTCTACCCTGTGATGGGATCTGTAAAGACAGATTTGCTCTTCCCACATTTCCAAACCTACTCTTTCTTCCCAGTGTGGGGCACATTTCCAACCAGCATATGCTCAGTGGCTGGTGAAACAGCTCTTCAGTCAGCAGGTCTACCTGGGTGATCTTTACTGCTAACAAGGATGTGGATTTTATTAGATTTCCTCCCACTGGACACAAGCCAGGACTGTAACTAAGGCAGGAGAATGGACAAGCCAGGATGCTGTGGCTGACAGCTGTGGGAGTAAAACCATCCTTTGGCATTCCTTGTGTTGATAACCTCAGCCCAGGTGAAAGGCTGGGGTTTTTAAAGATGGTGAACAGGGACCACTAGCCTATTGCTCTTCACTTTATTGCTCTTCAGTTCCAATAGAATGGAGGAACATCTCCTGAACTCAATCTGAGAAAAGCACAACTTGCTTCACTTTCTAATTGCAGCTTTATCAGTTTTCTGTTGTGAATTGGAGGTAAGGTGAAAAATCAGAGGAGCAGCTGCAATGCTATGGGTAGGGTATGCATCAATGGGGGCTAGAGTTCACAAAATTCCAGACAAATCCATCAAAACAGCCCAAAGTTCCATCAGAATGGTCCTAAAATAATACAAAATAGCCAAAAATCATTGAAATCCCATCAAAATAGCCCCCAAATTAGCACAAATCCAACCAAATCCATGCAAATCCACAATAAAACATCCTAAAATATGCCCAGATTACATCAAATACAACAAAATTCCACCAAAATACTCTAAATTCCCTGTAAAACGCCCCCATAGACAAAAAAAAATGCATCCAAAATGTCCCGACATCCTTGTGAGTTCACATAAACTCTTGCAAAATATCCCAAAATATCCCAAGAATCCCATAAAATTCCTTCAAGTTCCACTCCAAATCCCATCAAATTCCCACCAAAATGCCCCACAATCACCTCAAATATACACAAAGTACTTGAAGAATGACACAAATTCCTCCAAATCTATCTGAAATACCCCTCAAATTCACATAAAAATTCCCAATTCAGTCCAAAACTTTACACAATCCTGAATTCCATCAAAATTCACTCAAAATACCACTAAATCCAAGTAAAATCAACAAAAGTAATGTAAAATTTACCCACGTCTGCCAAAAATATCCCCCAAATTCACTCAATATATGTGAAAATTCCCAAAATTTCTCCATAAATTCACCTAAGGTGCCCTCAAATTCACAACAGATCTACACATAATTCCCTTAAATTATGAAAATTTCAACTAACTCCAAATATTTCAAAATCACATGAAAAGCCACTCAGATACCCTAAAGTCACTAAAATTTGCCCCAATCCCCCAAATTCACCCCATTTTCTCCCCACATCCCAATTTGGGCTCTAAAAATCAGGATTTCATCCTTTAAACTGATTGGAGTCAGTTTGAACCAGATGAACCAGTCAAATTCAGCTTGAACTGGTTGGAACTTGTTTGTTCACTTTAATCTGGTTTGATTGGGATTGGATACAGTTTTAACCAGTTTGGATCTGCTTGGATCAGGTTTGAACTGGTGGAATCTGGTTATATCCTATCTGATCCAGTTTGCTCCTGTTCAAACTGGTTTTATCCAGTTCAAGTCAGGGAGATCTGATTAGAACTGGATTGAACTGGTTGGAATCAATTGGAACCAGAAATAAAAAGTGAATGTGCCAGGAGCAAATAAAAAAATACTCTTAATAAGATTGAGCTGTAAATGATTTAAGTGATTGATTTTCACTGTGTTTACCGTCTAATCAAACAGGCTGCTCATTAAAAAATGTGTGTCCCAAGAGTCCAGCTCTCCATCTGAAATGCCAACAAACACACCTTGGCACAAATGCCAAGTGACAAATAAAAATAGAAATTAGCCATCTAAATTGCATTTAATGAGGTTTAAATGACAAAAAAGAAACAAAGTAGTAGTAGGGAGAAGGTCAGGAAAAAAGTCAGGTAAATCTCCATCTGGCTTTAGTACACAAAATGTAAATAGATACTCAGCAATGGAGATGGGAGTAGAAGTTGGTTGGACAGTGGGAAACTTTTGAGCTGTTGGTGTATGGTATAAATGAAACAGAGATGAAACATCCTTTTTAGATGGGAAAGCAGATACTAAAGAAACTGAACTATACTCAAGCCCACTGGGACTTGGTTTTAATTGTTTAACATCAGAGAACATTGGGTTTTTGCTAGGCTTGACTGCTTCTGAGGATACCTTTTTCGTGATTTCTGGACAATATGGCACCGAGTGTAGCCTTCTAGAGAGAAAGTTCAGAGTCTCTAAAGTTGTCCAAGGAAAGAAAGGCTAAAACCACCCAGAAATTACAGTCACTAATAAACATCAGCCATCAAACCTTGGTTTTACACATAATTTTAAAGAAAAAATACATAATTTAATCCTGAATAGTTTAATTATAACTCAAACGTCAAGGCTTTTATGCACCAGAAAGCATCATGTGGAAGTAAGAGAAAAGGGGCAATTACTAATTAATGCTAAGTACAATTATAAAGTGCAGGTATTTCGGGATGCAGTAGTAAACAGACCACCAAATACCTCCTGAGTCAGCAAGAGATGATTCTGTGCTATTTTTAGATGAGGTTTTGGTGAGTGGCAATGATAGAAAAGGAAAGATGATTGCAGAAAATAACCTTGAATGGGGTGATCATGAGTGAATTCAATTTAAACTGAGATTAACAAACTATGGTTTTCTATTACTAAAAGATTTTTGGATAGCAGAGTCATCTGGGCTGCACTGATGACTGAAGGTAGGAAGTTCAGAACTCCTCTTAGTCAAAAAGCGAAAGAAAAATTGTGGGATTCATGCCCCAAGGACAAAGAAAAGCTCCCAACAAAAGGGTCTTCTCCCATTTCCACTGATTTGAGCTATGACAAATGCCATCAAAATGTAATGTACCCACAACAGTTCTGTGTTTGCAGTGCTCCCTGTTCATTTGTGTTCATTCATCTTAGAATGGCAAGATTCACTCTCAGAAAACCTCAAGGTCTCTGTACTCTGTAAATAGATTATTCTTTTCTTAATATTAAAAATCCTGATCTTGGCAGATGTGTTGATGAGGCAGAGTGCCAGTCTTTGAAGAACACTTGGTATTCATCATTACCCAGATTATTGTGTCCTTGCATACTCACCAAGTAGTGGATGTCAAAAATATTCTCATGACTGACCACAAAGAAAGATTTTTTCCACTTCAATATATGAGACAGAAACAAAATGTCTGGAAACCATCTCTAGGCTACACAGATTTTCCCGTGTTCCAGCTGTTGCCATGAGACCTCTGGAATAACTGACCACATGCCAAAAATTCTCAAAACCCACTAATAGGCTAAAGATGAATGGAAAAACTTGCTCTAAACAAATACATTATTAGCAGATGGAACATCACAAATCAGTAACAGAAGAGGATGGTAACTTCTAAATGAACTCATTTCTATTGTATCCGTTTGCTCTGGGTTGTCAGGACAAATTCTGTCATCTACCTGCCTGCCCTGTGAGGACCTAAATGTGTAAGAAATACCATTTGTGCCTACCTGACACAAATGTATGCAAGCCAGAAAGTGACATTGCATTAAAGGCCTGGATTATTTGTTTTTTTCAAGTCAGAGACTATAAAGGTGAAAACCTGAACTACTGGACAATTAATAGGCTAAATTAAAGAAGAACACAAAGTAGAGGAACATATTTAGCCACTAGCAGAGAAGTAGGAAAAAACATTTGTTTGACACCAGACACAAATTTCTGTTATTGTTTTTCCATAAATTCTCATTCATTGCTGTTGTTGTTTTGAGGTCACAAAATTTTTTGTCATTTTTTTTGTCATTATCAAAGAAAAGGCAAGTGTGTTCACATGGAAGTGGACAAACTATGTGCCAAAAATGGCATCCAGAACAATGGAGTTTGCTTATCTGCTCATAAAAGAGCAGATATTGTATTTCTCTCAAATGGTCACAATGTTAAATTCTGTATAAATTTCTAAAAATATTTTAAAGCCCAGGTACCAGTTCAGGATCAAACAGAATGACTGTCCTCTAAAAACTGCAAAATTAAGACACAATTACTTCTTCTGTTATTAGATTATGCTGACATAACATCAATAAGAGTAAATGTGCAGCTAAATATATTAATACAGATGATACATCTTACTGTTACATCCATAAGTGACTGTGTCCCAACTTTAATATATCAGATTGATAAAATATCAGTGACTAAACCATCACTGTAACCATCCTCTCTTGTAACTATAAACCTGTATTTGAACTGAAACCTTCTCACAATTCACTGACTTCTCCCAGTTAATTAACAAAAAATAAATAAAAAAGATAAATAAATAAATGCTACAGACTTTAACCTCATCTATTTAATTCCGTAATAAGGTTGCATGCCAAGCAGCCCTGATTTTTTTTCTGACTGTATATGTATTTACAGGTCTTGTAATACAGTTTACCATAATTTTAATATATTATGCAAAATATCATGTTACCTGCTTTCAAAATTGTCAACTTTGACATTAGCAGTAATGGAACAATTCACACAGATTTAATAGACAGCACAAAGCTCAGTGACCAATCTGTCATTAATTTAACAGGTAGTATGTCAGACCTTTGGTGATATAAACTCTATATATGAAAACATTTTATCTCACAACCTAGAAATACAAAATAAGTAAATAGGATCCCATCTTTTTTTACTCTTTTACTTAGGTTTTGATACAGCAGTCTTGTGTTTTTCTGTTTTATGATCATCTTTTCAAGCTAAGGCACTGGACAAAGGTACTACACCATTGTGTATATTAAAAACCTTTCCCCTCATGTGTAGACAGGCACAAAACACGTATCATATGTGTCTTTTAGAAATAAATATGTAACAGTGTTCCAAAATTACATCAATGCTACCTGTTTTTCATCTCTTTACACTGCCCAATTCTTGGATTAGCACAGGGATTAGATGCCAATTTTGGTGTAAATGGCTGTTATTGTAATGCATTTAGGAGAGTTACAGATGCAGGAGAGGAAGACAAACAGCTCTGAGAACATCAGGGAAGAAGGAGTGAGAGGATACTAAGCAGCCCCCACAGAGAAGTAAACTAGTTTGGGAACTAATGAGGAGAGACAAGCTGATTTGTTTCCATGTGCTGGGGTGGTATCTTCTCTCTTTTGCTACAAATCCATCTGAAGAGATTGCAAGCAGGACTTTGGTTTCATTTGTCTGTCAGTCAGAGGAATAGGAACTGGTCTGGAAGAAGTTAAAGTAGCTGCTCACGGATAGTAGCCCACAGGTCCTATTAATGGAGGATATTAATTCCTAATAACCTGATTTTTTCATTCTCAGTGTGATTTTATACAGCCTGAAAGACCCCTAACAGCAACTTGTCCTTATTCATCAGCTCTCCTTGATAGCAGAGACAGAGGCCAGGAGGTCCTCAAGAATATGAAGAGGAAAAATAAATAGTGTTCAATAGGTGAATGCAGTTCTACAAAGTTAGCCATGGGCTGTGAGCCCAGCCCCTCTGTTGTAACCTTGTCAGCACTCTGAGAGGGGGAAATTACACCTGGGAAAAGCAGAATGTGCCACAGAGGAGCTGTGCAGGGCTCCCCTGGTAACTCCTCTGCTGTCCCTGGCCACTGGAATCCTCCCAGGGGAAAAGGGGGAAGGAATTCCTGCTCCTTGCTGAGCACAGGGGTGGTAACTGCTCACACAGGTGGAAGAAAACCCTTCAGGCACTCTTTGCATTCCCTTTCCTTCCTGACATTTTGCGTCAATAAAAAGTCGACACAAAATGAGGCTCGTGGAAGGGAAGCTGAGGGTTTAAAATGAAGCAGTTACTATTACAGTCACGTTCCCACAGCTTCTGTCCTCACCCAGCAGCAGTTCTTTGCAAAAGAACTTTGTGATACCTTGCTTGTAAATTGTGTGATATAAAATTAAGTTCTTTGCCCTTCCTTGGCAAAAGGAAATATAAAAATCACAACTATAAATACCGCATCTATGATTTTGAAAATGTATAGCTTTTAAGGCTGTGTCACACATGGTGAAAACAGATCAGGAAAACAGATTGAGGCTTTTTAAACCATTGGTTTTATCCTGCCAGCTGCACTTATTCCCACTGTCATTTACTATCAGCATTTTAGTGTTCAAAAAAAAAAAAAGTGTAAAGGCTCAAACATATTCTTGAAAAATAGTATAAGCTGCATACTAATGAAGCCACTCTTCCTGAGGGTCTGTCTCCTGCTATTTGTCAATAAAGACATTTAAGTTTCTATAGTAAATAACGTCTGCTCCTAAGAACATATTGCAAAGCAGCAATAAGGAATAGGAGGATAACAAGTACCAGGCATTGTTACTTTTTTGAGAGAAGCACTAGTGACTCTCCCCATCAATCACCACCTCTGCCCCTCCCAATCTCCTGAAATTAGCATCTCATTAATTGATGCATCATTCAAAAATTTGAATTCCAGAATATGACAACACAAATATTATATAGAGAACAGATCATTAAAACAGCAGAAATATTTGTGAACTCTAAATAATAAAACAGAGAATAGGATTTTGCCATCATTCTCAGCAGCACACGGAGCAATTTTAAGAAGCTGAAGCTGACATCTGACTGACTTCTTAGCAAATATTACCCCTGGCTGCACTGGCAGATTCCAGTGGAATATCTGAGACTGAAACACTAACTGACTGCTGCCAAGCCAGGACTGAGTCTTGGCTTTTGTATTGCTACTTACTGTGTTTTGTTCTGCTTTTGTTTGTTGCTTGGTTGTTTTTCTTCAAAAATTAATAATTTGAGAAAATATTTGCATTTCTGCTCTACATTATCTCAACACATAGTAACTAAGAAAAAAGAAGTATGCAAATACTTCCCAGTGGCCCAAATAAGATTTCCATACTCTTATCTCTCATCATTGCTGCTCTGTGCAATTAAAGCCATGAGAAATATGGGAGGGTATGAAGGAAGGGGTAGCCAAGAGGATATACAAGTAATTTAGTTTTTATCCCAAAAATAAACAGCATCATTGCAGTGTGCATAGATAAGCACTGCTCCAGTTCCATCAGGGGTTATGCTGCTCTCTGTATGGCATGATATTTATCATTCATTCAATGACCTTCAACCATTTACTTTGCTACACTACCTCGGTTCCTTCCTGGAATAAAGGCCAAGTTTTACAGAATTAGAAAATATTAGCTTTTCTCTACAGTGGCTTTACAGAGGTCTACAATTGCCCTGTAAAGCAAGGCAACACACTCTCACTGTGGTGCATTCACATAAATAACCCAGTGACTGAATCTTTCTTTAGTAATTACAGGACAAAATACAATCTTCTAAGTTCTAATTGGAAAACTGTGTTACTCTGGGAATGAGGCACAGACCCCCAGGATGTTTGAGCAGCACAGGACTGGAAACAGCAAGTGTTCAATCTGGTTCAAATGAATATATGGACATATCCAGCTGCATTTTAAACCCTTGGGCAGTGTTTTGCTCCTGCAGCTCTCTGGAACTGCCCCAGAAGGAAAAGCTGGCTTGCAGGGAGGTCCCACCTTTCCCTGAGCAGCAGTAGGACATTTCTGTAAGTTGAGGACATCACCTGGCTGAAGGCAGGTCTGTGAGTCAGTCCTACAGAAATGTCAGCTGCACTTTGTAAGAAGGGAAAGATGAAGCCATACATGCTGTGATTTCAACAGAGGGATGTGTCTGCCTCAGAAGCCTGCATGAAGGTGTTTTACTGAGATTAAAAGGAAGGGAAAAAATAAAAAGACACACCAAACCACATGGAACATATGAAAAAGTACAGCCTTTGAGTCCCCCTAGCCAGGATAACACTTTAAGGGCTATTAGCCTTCATATTACAGATCAGCAGAAGAGGTCAGGGACATATTTCAGCAAAGCAGTATATCTCTGCTTGGCAGAAGGAAGCATTTTAATCTTCTTTGGGCCCTTCACTGGGCTAAATCAAATGATATAAGCAATCATTACAGAGTTTAGGGAACAGGGCTGCACTTTCAGTCCCTGGATTTCTGCTGCTGTTGCCAGAAGTAAATCAAAATTAGGGGGCATCCCCAGTACTAGAGAGTTTCCTTGAGAAAGGCTGAGGGATCACATAGGATATTGGAAGTCACAGAGAGGAGTCAGTCTGATTCTGCAATAGTTGAACAGACCTACAATAGGGCTGAAATGACAAAGAAGTAATTAGAAAGGTTGCTTGCACACTTTATTTTCAGTGATAGTGGTAAAATGATGAAAGAGCTTTCTTTTCCAATTTTTTAAGAATTAAATTTACAGTCAAATATAAGATTCAGAGAAGAGTTAAAACCAGACAGTGAGGATATGTATTTTGTATTCTTCTAGTATTTCATTTAGGTTTTAAATAAAAAGGTATTGCAAGGTTCAAAGTCGAATGACTGGATTCAACACAATCTAATTTTATGAAATTTAGATCATTGTGTGCATACAAATTCCACATTTCAACCCTCTCCAAATTATAGGTGAGGGCAGGTAAGAAGAAGGAGGGAAAATTTTAGGGAGGGAGGACAATCTAGCTAAACTGTCCCACTGACTGGGTAGGAGTGGGGTGGAGGGGAATATCCTCTCTGCAATGTCAGGAAAAGGCAGAAATCACAACTACAATATTAAAAATAAATGTGACTCATACATTTTGAGAGGGATGATTTTGTCCTAGAGAAATGCAGTAATATGAATTCCTGGTCAGTCTGGGATATTTATAAAGGTGTCTGTGTTTTTGTTTTCCTTTATGCACACTCATTGCCTGTTAGAAACATTTATTCAGTTTCACAATAAACATTTCATGCCTCTATGTCCTGCAAGGTCAACTCAGCTTATGAAAACCAAGCTGCTGTCTGTCTCCCTTACCTCATCACTAAAATTCCCAGACAGAGCAGAAACTCCAAAACTCATCAAAACACTATCAGCTAGACTGGAGAGAATTAGAGCTGAATACTAATTTTAATACCTCTATTATGTATGCACAAGATAACTATACTTGAGGTAGAAATAAGCAATGCATCTTGAAGGACTCTTGTTTATTCACTCTTCCCCAAAAGAAAAAAGTAACGATTCCATCTAATGAAGTGAGAAGGTGAAGGTAGTTTTACTTTACCAGTGAGATACTTAATGAGGCAATATCCTCTTGAATCTTTGAGATAAGCTCGAGGTCAAAAGTAGACAAATTAGCATAACATTCATATTAATATATTTCAGAATCAGATACAGAAACAACCTGCACTCTGAAACCTGCCTAATCACAGACAGCTAATTTTCAAAAGAGTTTTGGCACTCATTATGGTGATGGATGACAGAACTAAAAACATCAACATTTCCTTGAGAGCTGCCATGCTTTGTAGGCACTTCTCTTATGTACTTCATGAATTGTATTTTATATTTTTCATAATTTATTTAGATACTCAGAGAACTGAAATGAGGTTCATTGAGGAAGATATTTTGGCATTCTGCAACACTGCCATTGTGTAGTTCCAAGACAGATAATCCAGCATGGCACTGCATTCCAGTACCAAGAAGTTGCATTGCTACTAATGTAAAGATCTTATTATCACATCACACTGAGAAATACATAAAGACATTTCTACAGACACACTCACATGCAAAATATTCTGTACAGGAAAGAAGCTGCTATTATTTATGAGCTTTCTCATGCACACAGATACAGATGCACACAGGCAAACACCCTTGTGCTGTCATAGCTGTGTACACAGACTGTAGCCACTAAATGGAAATTATTTAATTACCTTCTATTCCTCTAAAATTAATTTAAACATTATTATGTCCCAAAACATTGACAACTCCAAGGGAGCACTACTGATGCTGTTCAGTAAAAGGCAAAGAGGAAGGAAAGGATGTGTGGAAGATGATATTAAGAAAAATGCCAAATAATAAAATCCAGGACTGAGAACAAAAAGCCTCCAATAATTGTTTCCTGAAGTTTTCTTGAGAAAGTAATTCTGTTGATAAGACTGCTTTAGCCTGCCTGCAGTTCTGTGGAGCTCATATTGGCTGGTCAACACAGTGATTGTGATTCCAGGACACAGTGCATTCCTTACAGCCTCAAAATTCACTGCTGCCGAAGGAAATTAATTTTAAAATATAATATTAGTCCTCAATAAAAATGAAATGCAGCCCTTTGCACTGCAAGCACTGGGTTTGGATAAATAGGTATTCAGGGCTCGTTTTTGGAGTGTGTTAAACATCTTTGGAGTCAATGAACACACTCAGTTTATGCTGCCTACAAGGGAAACTGATGTCTTTTGGCATCTTCTCTGCTCAGGCTCTTTTTGATTACAGTGAAAAGGAACACAAAAGGCTCGTGCCTCAGGCAGCACAGATTAGCCAAAAGCACAGATGCCTAAAAATAAGAAATGACTGGAGAGTGCAAGGCGACAGCAGGGATGATGGGAAGATTCATCCCAGAACTTACTGGAAGACAAGCTGGCCATGGGCCCACGAGCAGCAGAGGGCAGGGAAAGGGAGCACATCTTACCAGACATGGGAGCAGACAGCGTGCTGGCAGCACAGGACACAAACTGACAGCTGGGGCCAGGTCACAGCTTCCCCTCTCCTGCCCAGAGCCTCCCCTCTGCCTCTCCTTGGAGCAAAATCTGCAGCTCGCTGCGTGCTCAGGGGATGCTGCAGAGTTTGTTACAGCAGGCACTGCTGAAAATGGCTTTAGGACCTAAATATCATTTCTGCAGTTTCACAGCATTGCTCCTCTTGCCTGACCTTAAGGCTCCTTTTCTTGCTGGCTGTTTTCTGAGCAAGTCATAGCTGTGGTGATCCCTGCCTGGGCTGTTTAGGGCTGAGCAAGCTGCAGCAGAACACGATGTTTGAGAGACAGAGGAGACATCTCTGGGCCCCTTCAGGCACTGCCACACCAGTGGAACCATGCACATTGCCAAGAGCTCACCTCTGCTGCTACCTGCCCAATCTCTCATTGTTGCACTGTGTTTACAGAACAAGGTTGTGACAGTGGGGTGGGGAAAAAAACCCAACACGGGGTTTTCCACACTGGGAAAAATACCCGAATAACCCAAACCCAAAAAAACCACTCAAACAACAAAAAGGCATTAGCAAACCAGAAAAAAAAAATAAATACAATAGATCTGATTCCTCCCTCCTGCAATTTTTTTTTTTCTGTGGCTAGGAAAATGGCTTGTGAAAACCTTTTGTTCTCCTCATAATGTAAATATTCACCCTTAGTATAGGCAAACATAAGTTTCCTATCAGTTACCTAGAAAGCTTAAAACACAACAAAAAGAAGAACTCAATTAATGGTTATGGGGTAGTTGGTATTTTTTTTCTCACTGTCTTTACAGTGAATTTCATCTTGTATCTTCAACCATTATAGATTCACAAGCATTATGCAAAACATTATGAGGATAATCGGCACAATGGGGGTTCACTATCTAATGAAAGTAACTCTCTTGTTTTTAATTATAGCATTTAAGATCATCTTATTGTCAAGTGAAATAGAGCCTTGCCTTTTTGTGATTTGCCTAGGATTTAGGAACTATCCCACCACCTTCTTCTTTTGCAATAAGGACCATTCCCACATTCTCAGGTAACTGTATATATGTTAAATACTTTCTTTGGGAGCTTTCCAAAGCCAGGACTAAAAACAAAACAAACAAATCAAAGGCCTCATATGAACTTCCAATTGGAAAATATTTTACTAATTTTAAAACACTGTAAAAGAAGCAGGGCAGTTCAGTTTTAGGTATCTAAATCCTAGATATTTTTAATTTCTGGAATATATTGTTCCTCACTTTCTGCAGTTTCTTCCTTCTAAAAGGTAAGTCCCATGAATAAAACAGTCCCAGTGCTAGACTATTTGGAGCACACACTTCAGCAGCAGGTAATTAGATTTCACACATTTTATATTTTCAATTATTTCATTTACACTATAATCAATGTTTTTCACATGTAAGGAACAGTATATTAAGCTGGAGATGTTTATCTTGAAAGAAAAAAACGGCAAACAAAAGAACAAAAGCAATTATTAACAAAATGTTCCAAATCCTGTTTGCTTAGAGATATGCACAATAACTCAGCACCAGAGGAAAGGAATTGTATCCAGACATGCACACGTTTCAAGACCAAAAAGAAAACCATAATTGCTGTGTTTAATGTTTGTATCTTTTGTGTATATTTTAACCCTATTCACAATTTGCAGAGCTATTTGCCTGATGGCATTATTATAAATCTATTAAATCCATGCTTTGGACAGATGGTGCTATAAAATATTATTGTATCTGGGAAGAGGTGTTTGAAGATGTGGTGTATGTGTGGGCAAACATGTGATGACACCTAGAAGACCACAAAAGCTATTTAAAACAGATAAGTGCACCAACTGGGAGGCCCAGGTTGCCAGTATGGCTGATCACTGTGTCTTTTTCATAATATCAAATGCCATCTTCGCAATGCTTGTAAAATAATACCCACTGGGTTTTGGAATAAAGATCTTCACTGGTACCTCAGCAGTATCTTTTTCCTGAATGCTCTGTATTCCCAATGGATGATCTGTTTCAGCAACAAAGAGATAAACAATGTGTCATGTTATTTAGTTTCCCAGTATTTTCAGGTGGATGTCCTTTTTTTAAAAAAAAAGAAAAAGAAAAGAAAGATCTGTTGTTGGTATAAAAACACAATAAAAGTTTAAATATTTCTTTTCATCATACCAGTGGCAGTAACAATATTTATTCATTGTCTTTGACACTATTTTTTTTTCATGAAAGCATGCAACAGAAATAATAAAAAGCCAATAGTATATTATTTGATTTGATGCATACAAGAAGCTGGCTCCAAGTGCTGAAATTTGTACAACATGTTGGCATAGTTCAAGGAGAGCAAATTTGCAATGAATGATGGTAATTTGCACTGGAAGAAATTAGTGCCTATTTTGATTAGGAATTAGCCTTCTGTTCAAATTTCAGCAGAGTAATGTATTCATTCCTGGTTAAAGCATTAGCTGGGTTGAAAGGGTGAGGAAAAAGCTTGTGGACAAAGGGAAAATTTAAAAGTAAAAAGATCAAAGAGCTATTTCTCTAGTGCAGTAATAAGGTAACTTATATAGTTCAAACCTAACCCTACCAGTGTGTAACACTGAAATGCACACTTACCATGGTACCCAGCATTTTCTGAGATGGGGACTCCTATTCTTCAGTTTTTAGGATTACATTGTTCAGTTTTTGGGATTCCATTGTTAATCATGCATTTTTGCACCTTATCACACCCAAATTGCTCAGTTTGAGAGGCAGGTAGAAAAGCTGCCATAGGACAACATGCAGTAGTTGAGGATGTGTTACACACTTCATAATTACATACATTCAAATAATGCATAGCTCAAATTTTTCTTCCTTCTCACTAGCCCTGGCATGGAAAAAAGATTTCATCAATCATCTTAAAGCAATTTATGCTAAACCTACAGAAACAGGCTTCAGAGCTACTGAAATTTTTAGCTGCCTTGCTACTGTTCCTACCCAGGGAGCAACACTGGACAGGGTACAATTCTTTCAATTTCTATCCGGGAAAAACACATTTCCAGAAAGAATTGGCTAGAAAATCAGCTTTATGCATTAGAAACGCAGCAGAGAACAAATGAATCCTGAGCAATCTCTCCCCAGCAAAAGTCAAAGTGTTGACTGTGATGAAGTGGAATCTGGAAGGGTCTGCCACTCAAGTGTGCAAGCTCTTTGAGGAGTTAATCTATGAGAGAAGCTTAAAAAAACACCAGTATTTCTGTTGTGGCGCCAGCTGTCAGGGCTCTGACAGTTTACCTCGGCACTGAATCTTCAGAACAAAGGAACTAGGTCATGAAACAGAAAATTTAAACATATTCCCCATGAAACTCACCTTAAAAGATGAGCATTCAGGTTACTAAGTCAAGGACTGAGAAGTCAGAAAATGACAAATTTAGGGCTGCATGTTCAACTTTCACTCTTCCTCTTTGTATATCTGCCCTGTTGAACTATTAATTATATGACTGCAGAAATAATTGTATGTAAAGACCATACTTCAGCTGATGGCAAAAGGGCTGCTGTTACTCAATTTTAAATGATTAATCAAAACAGGGGCTTAAAATATCTCATTGAATACAATGCTTCTCCACTAGTATTTGTGTATCCTCCCCCACAGCCCTGATAATCCTCTACCACCCCCAAGCTCCTTGCTGTAATCACCTACCTGCCCTCTTTTACTGCCTCAGTTTCCCCACGGTCTCTGGCCACAGTTCAGCTCTTTGAACACCAAAATGCTCTAAATGCAGTGTTCAGCAGCCCCTCTAAATCTTCGTGCTACCTTTTATTCTGTGTCCTGCTCACTTTTCATCACTCCCACTGAACCAAGACAGGGGAAGGGGCAGCAGCAGAGGAAGGGGAGTGCTCTCTCTGGATGGAGAGGAGCTGACAGGTCTCCTTTCCCTTCTCTCCCTTGAACAACATGTCCAGGAAAGCCAAGGCAGGGACTTTGTCATCAGGGAGACACATCATGGAGCTGATGAACCCTTTTTTTCAGAAGGCAAAATCATGAACTGCTGATAGCCAAAGGCTTTGACACAGGTCTCCTTCATTCACTGTGGGCCAACTTCAACTTCCTTAGCAAACACTCTTCAATGGACAGCTCCCAGTGTAGTAAAGAAAAGGGAAGTTTCTAAATACTGATGCTCTCCACAAGAGTAGCAGTGGTCCTGGTTCCCTTCTGTCGGGCTCCAGATGGCAAAGGCAAGACACAGTCTGTGTTTCCTCTTGTATCCCAAAGTTAACACAATGCATTTGCTTTGTCCCACTTTCTACCCTGCCATGAAATGTGTGTACTTGGCAAACACGCCTCAGTTTTGTGAAGTTCTTTCCCCTTTGGGAAAAAATAATACAATGCTCCCATAAATCAAACCTCATCTTTTAATGAATGGGCTATTTCAAAAGGACAGGAAAAAATCTTTTATGAGGACAACAAATAAAGCTGGGGAGAAAAAAAAAAAACCAAAACATGGAAGCCTTCACATTTCACACCACAGTTTCCTCAGGTCATGGATTTATGGTCAAGCCTATTTGAAAACACCAGCAGTGAGTGTGTGGTACCAGGTACAAGGCACACAGAAATAAGGCAGATTGCATCTTCTGTGCATTCACAAAGCCATTGCTCATAAACTGTTCACAGAATAAATATTTCCTAAAGCCATTTTAAGCACAGTGAAATATGGTCCCTGACAAACACATCCTTTTCAACCTCTTCCAAGTCAGAAATGCTTTTCAATTTAAAAGTAGGAGGTACAGTTTTCTAAAGCACTACAGAAGTGGCATATCCTTCTGCATAAAGTGCTCGCTTAGTGGAGATAATTGAGGATGGAAAATACATTATTTTTCTGTTCTATCTACCATAGCAATTTAAAACAACAATTAATTGTGTCAAGGTGCAAAATGATGATTTTAATTACACTACCAGAGTAACATAAGAGGTTCACAAGCAGTGACTACACCCTTGATTGGTCTACTACAGAGGAAAATATAGGATTGCTTCCCTAGGGCAATGTTCTCTACCTCATTCATGTTGATTTACTTCATAAATAACCCCAGTAACTTGTTTTATTGACCTCCCCAGTAGCAGATTTTTGAAAGTAAAACCAAAACATTTTTTCTTTTTTATGGAATTATTTTAATATTTTATTCTATTTTAAAACACTACTGAGAGAAGTGCATGTCATATAAAGCACCATATTTTATAATCTGTCTTGTAATTTAAAATTGCTTATGAATGTAGCAGAAATAATTCTAAAACAATGAAAAGCTGATTTTCAACAACATTCACAGTACCACTCAGGGCTCACAAAGTCCAGACATCTTGCTGCCACTGCTGTCACACTGGAGCACACTCAGAAAGCAGAACACCAAAAAAGACCCTCCTTTCTTTAATTATGCCTCTACCTCTCCCATCATAGAAATAACATGCCCTAAGGCAAAGTAGGAAGAAACAGCAAACTCTTTCCTGAAAAGTTCATAAAGCAAACACGATCCATATATCTAAGACTCTATTCCCCTTGTACCTTCAGGGAGAGAGGAATATTATTGAAATTATTAAGTTCATTTTACTGTCTAGTGCCTTTGAATGGTGTTGTTAAATTGGAAAAAGAATATCACTGCACTGTTGAAGCCAGGGTCTCTAATCCAGTGCTAGAGGCACAGGGAACTTTACTCACATGCTGCAGAAGACAGATATATTCAGATTTACATTAGACATTTCAAGCTGAAGAGGGCAGTTTCACACTAATGCAATATCCTAGCTTAAATGACTTTGTCAAAACAAGGTTTCTTCTTGTTTCTGACCTTTATTTGGTTGAACAAAAACACAAATACAGAGATTGTCTTAATCCCTCTTGTTTTTATTCGAACACCTGTACTAGGGCATATTCATAAAGATGTTTCATATCCCATCATGCAGCTTCCAGATGGTTTTTATTACAGATCTTCGGGAAGATTTTCCTCTAACCCCCTTCCTCGCTTCCTCAGAACAGTTAATTAAAATACTTCCATGGAGATGCACAACATGGACCCACTAACTAGTGTCAGTCATTGTGCAAAAAAATGAGCCTGTTTGTTGGTAACTGGTTATTGCAACAGTTTTTCTTTTTTTTGTCATGACAGCCTGTGTTCTTATTGTGATCCAGCAGAACTGCTGAGACATCAATTAATGTGGTTTCTAAAAGCTTTAATAACTCATGTTTAAAATGCCAGCCTCAGCCACAAAGCACAGTAGTCCCATAATCCACAAAATAAAATTTGGGGCTCAGTTTCCATTTACCTAAACTTCTGCAATAATAAAAACCCGTCTGCTGAAGACATCTGTTAGAACTTGGTAACATCTAATTTTTATGGCAAATAATAGAGTTCAGCTCCCTAAGATTAGAGGTTATAGGCTAGACCTTTTGGCTGGCTTGGCATTCCTGTTGAAATGTTCTTCCAGCCAACTTAATATATGCATAAAAAAATCCCAATGACTTTCCTCCTCCTCCTAAGACTCAAAATAAAACAATAGTTTCATCTCTTAATGCTTTGCTCCATGGCATTGTTGAGCCTATGGTAGTGTCTGTTTGATGGGACTGACAATAATATTATTCCTTTTCACTAAAAATAAAGGCTTAATGAGGCAAAATTCTGAGTTAATTATATGTTGGAAACATACACTCTGCTGGAGAGGAGGTGGAGTTACAAAAATCACTGTATTTTAAGGCAGCCCTGCTTGTATTCTGGATTTCAGATACTGAACTTTGTCAACCCAAAGCTTGAGATTCAGTTTTTTTCCAGATCAAACTCAGTATTCTAGCACATATAAATTGCAAAATAACACACATCTATTGTAGAGAATGTTTTTGGAAAATAAATATAACAACATGACCATTCATAACAATCAAACCATCTGTGACTTTTAACCAAAGTTTTGCATTCCCTTTTAATCCAAAACCCTTTGAGAGATACTTATGATTCTCCTGGGTGAAGTAATCAGACTTGAAATGTCTGTGAAAATAATGAGAAGAAAAAGGACACTGTCACTTCATCTAGCTTCTAACAGAGAATCCAGTGAATCACTAAGTAGAACTGCTCACTGGGACATGCTTACACAAAGCTGCAGAGAGCCATTCACCAAAGGTCCAAATACTACTAAAAAAGTCTCTGAAAAGCCTGAAGCATCTGGGAAAATAGTGCTATCAATGTTAACATAACCTATATGAAGGCTGAGTATCAAAGAATAAGACTGGAAAGGAAAATGGTCAGCCAGCCTACAGACTTACTGCTGGTATTGTAGAGATCTAAATGGCCTGCTGGGCTTTTTTAAAGAGAGGAGAGCATGGAGCAGGTCATGTTTTGGGTTTTATTAGCCCTCTGTGCCCTGCTTTCCCTCAGGGAATGAGCCCTTGCTCCAACTATCCCTTTCCTAGCTCAGCAGCTTGCACTCCTCCTTCCTCCTTTCTAGGATGACTTACTACTCTGCTGTTTCTAAGGGACTGTGCCTGCACAGACAGTGCTAAGGGGTGGAAGAATTATCAAGTCTGCCACTTACATGGTTCATAAAATTAAAAAAATTGCAATCCAGAAATGGGAGAGTGCCTGGAATAACTTCATAGACCTACTCCCCATCTATTGCCATCCTCCCCACAGCTATCATTCATTTTATTATGCTGTGGTCCTGGTTCCTCATATATCTCTTCTGGTACAGTCATATGCAGCTCTACAAATCACATGAGAACTCAGTGGCAGGTAATTTTATTTAATTTTAGCAGTGCTTTATGAACTAGCCTATAATACACTGTTTGGAAGTAAGCAACTGAATTTTGACCAAAACAATCCAAACCACACGTATTTTTTAAATTAATGCTTAAATCTGTAAAATAATCACACACCTCTCCAGAGTCCTTTGCTCCTTTCTGTCTTAGGAGAAGAGCTAGCCATGGGCACCCATGTCATCATGCTGACACAGCTGATTGTGTGACCACAGGCACAAAAGAAAAGGGGACTGCAACCAAGGAGGAAAGGATCCACCCTAAGAGCAGCTTAGAGGCTCTGTAGGTTTAGTTTCAGACCTGCAACAGAACTAACTGAATGCTCACCTACATGGAAAGGACTTTTACCACCCACACCTCCCTTGTTCTGACATTTACCCAATATTGAGCTACAAGAGCTGTTGAGTATTTCCCTCTCTTTTAGGGAGAGTTATTGCACGTTCACCTGAGTGCCCAGCATGCTAAAGAGAAACAGGAGGAGCATGAGCCTGACAGGGAGGAGATGGATATGAGGAAGGGAGGAACTCCTTTTCAGAGAGCATAGACAACTACATCGGCTGAAGCCATGTCACAAAAACACATCTCCAGAGAGAGGGGGATAGTCCTGCAGGCTTAGCTAAACAGTCAGGAGAATAAGAAATTCTTACCTGTTATTCACTCTTCCCAGTGCATGGCTAGGAAACAGAAGAGGAGGAAAAGACAAGTGGGAGAAGCTCTAGTAATCTCTCTCCAGTCCTTAGGTAACTAACAGCTGAAAACAATATTTACTAAATAGGATAAAGCCCTTACTCAGCACCCTGGAGTGGGGAAGGTTAAGAGAATGTTGAAGTCACAACTGCAGTCCATTCTCTCCTCTGCCCAGGGGTTAATTACCTATCTTCCTCTTATTTAGGATGTGTTGTAAAACAACAGGCTAATGCTTTACAAGTGGAGGATTATTTTTGTCACTGTGTTTTTAATGAGCTAATATTAAGAAATACTGTTGTTTTCTTAGTGCTCCTCTGCTGTTTTTAATGAAGCTCTCTGTGTGCTGGATACACCTGCAGAGTTCTTTAGGGTTGGTCATCACCAAGAAAATCTTTCTTCACCTCTCACAAGTCTGTTTCTGATATACTGATTAATCAATCATCAGAGAGATTAAAGGTCATCTTTATAAAATAAATGGCTTATGGCTGCAGCAAATCATGGCTTTGAAATTTATTGGAAAAGGCTGTAAATTGTCAGTCATATTATTATACAAATAAATCAGATAGTTACTGCAAATTGATTAACTGATTCCATTTTTTTTAGGAACAAATTGTTGCTCCAACCTATCTTTCTCTCTTCTTGGACAAAATGATTGCTTTGTAGTCTATGTGAATGATTGCCTGTGTGTCCAAGGCCACAGTTATTACCTTAAGTTGCTTCACACACATTAACGTTTTTTTTGAGTGCTGTTCAGCACAATTTGTTTTCACATGAGCACCACTCTATATTTGAAAACAGTGAATGGTACAACAGCATTTGAGATGTTGAGAATAACACTGCAATAGCATAATCAGCATTATATTTGAACATGAAGCAACTATACAATTAATATAGATATGCTTTTTCAAGTTTCACAATTGAAGTAGAGGACTAAAGTAAATTTCCTACACTGACAGAGAAATATTTAAGACCCTCTCACTGTATCTTGTTTGCTGTATCAGTGCTGTGGGGTGAGGAGGCAAAAGGGAAACAGTGGAATTTGTCTGTAATGGAAAATAAAGTTGTCTGAAATTTAGGAATTTCATTGCTGAGATGATAATGATTTTTTTTCAGTGAAAATAATTATATAGAGTTACATAAAATTAAGAGATGACTAAGCACATTTATCTTACTCTTGTTCTCACTGCATTTCTACTATCTTCAAGTCTCTAATAAATCCCCCTGGGTCACATCTAGTGCACACACCAGTGAAATTTCCACTCTCAATTCAGATGACTTTTTGTTTTATTTCAGTGCCTTGTTGCTGTGACCATCCACCCTGCATGCCTGCAGAATCCCTTTGGGAGAAAAACAGGTAAACTCCTCTCACCAGATAAAACCCAGGCACAGCTCCATGGCTGGATCAGCCCAGGCACAGCTCAGACATACAGACAGGTCTGCACCAGGTTTTTCTCCTGCTGCAGAGAGCTGTCCTAAGCCTCCAACAAGTCCTGTATCCTCACAAATTCTCTTGGCACATCCTGCCCCAGGCACAACCTGAACTGTCACCTTATCAGAACACAAATGCCAAAGGTTGTCATCTCTGGCTCACTGCAAGAAGTATCAGCGATTAAAATTCCTTAAAACAGCTAAAACACCTCAGGATCAGAGAATGCTTTGCAGGGTTATGAAGCTCCTGCTTCAAAACACCCCAGAACTGGGTGGGAGGAAAATGCATTCATAAATGCTAGAGCACTAGTGGCCACTCAGGGGAGGGTGTATCAGCTCAGCTCATTGCTGAGAATTTCAGAACAGTGACACTGGAATATGAAAAACCATAGGCATCCCATTTGAAGGCATATCCTGAGAATTAGCGTGGATGTAAGAAAAGGATGGAACAGGCAAGTTTTATACACATATTATATGACAGTCAGGGGAGCCTATGTGTGAGATACAGAAATCTGTGTCATAGCCATCCTCCAGGACTAGCCAGGTCCCTCTAAAAGATTAATAAAGAGAAACAGTTGTGCCATATCTTCAATTAAAATGGACTTAATCTTCTTGAATGTGATGTATCACTTTGCTGGTCATTTTGTTTGTGATTGCAGTCATAATGTTGGTGGATTGCTCTGATTAACAATGAAGTGTGCTATTCTTCCATCAGGAGTTTTGTCCCTTTAGGACACAGGCTATCAAGGTCACTGGAGTAGCATGTTTCTGAAACTTCCATGAGGATACAGGGAGGAATGCTGCCATTTCCTGCTCTTGGTGAGTGGGCAGAAAGAAGCTACAATTCTTTAAAACAGTGATAGAACACAGACTTCAGCAAGTAAAGATGAAGCAGCTAAAGGAGGAAGAGGATCTTGAACAAAAATTGTCTGGGGGGACTGTTTGTGCTACCATGAAGCAGCAGCCCTGGCAATGTGGACAGCAGACCTGATCAGCAAGTCTGATTCATCCCACAACCTCATTAGAGTCTTACCTCTTTGCATACACAATAGCACAATAACTGCTAAAGCATCCACCTTGCCAGCAGGAAAATGCAGCTGAAAAGATGCTGTTTGGTCTCCTGCATACTGGAGTCTCTTGATACTGGAATGGCCTCAACAGCTGTGGGTTGTTGGTCATAAAACAGGCAAGCTTGAGGTTAAATATTTTATGGCAAAGATTTAACTAGCACCTGGCAGGTCCCAAAAGAAGAAGCAGAAAGATAACAGAAATGTCCAATTTTCCCTTCTGAGCCTGCATGATACACAGTTCAGGCAAACCAGAGAATTTGGGCCAAATATTTAAAAAGGCAGGGTACCAAGGCATGCTGTGTCACCCACCACTGCTTGTTCATCTCTTAGGAACTCTTGTTCTCAAGGAGGCACAAAGGGGATTTGGCTGCTGATATTTTTGTGAACAAAATTATCTAAGGCAGATCATTAAGACTAGTTAATTATACAAGAGCTCATATCTGTTAAGGGGGCTAAAAGTGCCCCCAAAATACTACATGCTTGTTAGCATATTTAAAAACCAAAAGGCTACAGTATCCATTGAAAATATTAATCTGGTTAGGAGCTCATGTCATAAAAATTAATGATTCAAGAAACAAGTCAGAATTTACTGATCTTAAAGAGTCAATAATACCTAATAATTACATTTAGGAATTTTTTAGGTCACTTCTTCATGAGTACTGCCTCACATGCATCCTATATGCTTTATATAGATACTTATTAGTAAATTTACCTGTTTTAAATGAGTCTCATCCCATCAATTAAAAAAAAATCTGCCATTAGTTGGAACTAGGTTTGTGCTTCCATGATAAACTCCTTCCTGCTGATGCCTGCAACATCACACAGCCAGTGTAAGGTTACTGAATTCAATGGAGCAAGGCTGATTACCACCACCTGAAAGCCCAATCCTTCCTATAAGCATGACCAGTTATGTTGGGTAATTTTTTTAAACTGTATCCTGAATGATACCTTTACAAAGTTTGACAAAAGTTTTGTGCGTTTTACAATGGATTCTAAACATTAAAAATCTCTATAAATGTTTCAAAAATCTAACAAAGCCAAATAAAAAAAGTCTCTGCAGGTTGATCTGTCCTATTCTGAAGTTCTCTGTGGGCACCCTGCTTCATAGGATCTCTTTTCCCAATGTAACTGAATATCCTTTTAATGCAAAAGAACTGTATTGTTATTCTTAACTCTTGGACCAATATTTGCTTTGGTTACATCATAATGAATACTTTCTGTAGAAGTCAGCTGGGACAAAAAAAATGTCCCTATAGAACTGTGACAAACAGAATGTGACACCTAGCTCACTAATTTTGAAAGATCACAGTTATTTTTCCTGATAAATCTAGTATGATGCCTGTAATACACTTTCAAGTAGCACCAAACAGAGCTGTTGAACTTTGCTTTTCAACTCTCCTCTTTTCTTTTCTTTTTCCTGCTTTGCCCTGAGGTCTCTGAACTTTGGCAAGTATATGAAAGTCCTGAGAATCCCCATGATTTTCTCTCTCTTCTTGCTGTTACACACCATTTTCTGGGTTACCATTAAAAAATACCCACACTGTTGTAAACCAGCTGTAAGTGCTCCACTGTCTCTTGACAACCAGTGACCCAAAGAGCTGAGCAAACACAACTGCTACTGAGCTGCCTCTAAGGTGTCCAAATATAGAAACATCCTTCAAAAGACCAGCAGTAGAAAAAGCATAATATTGTAATAATACTTAAAGAGAGGATTCATTAGCTTATTGCTCTGAATATTTAAAATATAGAAAATAAGCAAAACTATAATGTATTAGTTTCCTTATTTTGCTTAAGCAACTCATAGTCTGGTGGACCTATAAAACCCACTCATAGGTGTTGAGAGAGAAGGGCATCTTTGGATGCATTGTCTGAATTTAGAAATTCAAATGCCATGTTGAACAGTTATGATGCTGTGATTGGATAATCTGAGTAAGAGATTCACATGTCCTACTGACATATTCCAGGTTGAAATCTAAGAGTACAGAAATAAATCCTGAGCATTTGAAATCTATGGGAAAATTCCCACTGTTTTTCAAAAGGATAAAAGATAAAGCTAACTAGGATTAACACATGCAAAAACAACTGTAGAGAAACAAGTTACAAAAGCTACTTTTCAGTTGGCTTCAAATCACTGTACAATGGCATACAATTTTTGTATTCCCTTGTTTAGCAAATGCATATCCTATTATTTTAAAATAAGCTCCAGACCATCTTTAATATATCTCACTACCCCACGAAAGAGCTTTTCAGTTTAAAGAAAAATATCGTCCTTCTTTTGTACAATTGGTTTTAATACTGTGTTAAGATGTGAAAAAAGGTCATAATAGCCTTCCTTAGGTTCTCTTCTTGGTGGCATTGCCACCACTGAGTTATTATGTAAATTATTGCAATCTGGTTAGCTCCTTCCATCTCTTTTCTTAACAAAAGGGGTCTGCAAGTGCTAATCAAAATGTTGTAATTTACATATTAATGAAGTTTTCATAATGGAATTTGCTTCATATGTAATATGAATGGTATGGAGACTTTTCACTCTTCTTTTAAGCAACCACCAGATTTTGATTTTTTGAAGTAGCTGACGTACATCTGAAAACAAACTGTAAATGCATCACAGTATATCTCTTTATATGTATATATATAAATATTTCTACTTATCTTTAATATCAGAATGATACACTCCAGTGTTTGAATCTTAAATGTAGCCTCACTTGTGCCTGTGAACTATTATTTACTCACGTTCCTTTGAACGCTTTTGTTTCAATCATTCTGAAAATGCTAAAGGCACATTTTTCTGCTGAGAGTGTGGAGCACAAATAAGTAGTGAATCATTAATAAGGGCATAAAAAGGAAGAGGGGGATGGATAGAGACAGAGAGAGATAAAGTTTTAAAAATACCACAAGCCACTCCTATGGAAAGTTGAAAGGTAAAAATTGCCCTGCTGTGACAAACATCATATTAAAAAAAGCTGCATAGGGAAGAACACTGAGTTTGTGTTTTCCACTCTATTTTCTACTTTTCTATTATTTTAAAATATGGCAAACACAAAAACTGTTTAGTATTACATCTTTAAAGGTTTCTAATTAAAGATCTGGGATCATATCTATCTGTGAATCAATATGGAAAACTGTATCAATTTGTACTTTCACCTGAATAATGGGTAAGAACATTATTATTAAATTTAGTATGTAAATTATTAGGAAATCTCAAACAACATGTGGTATTCCAAGTGAAAAAAAAAAGACATCCATAGTCAAATTCAATGTCCAGTTGGTTCTTTTTATAACTTTCAGTCATGGGATCTTTTTCTTTAACAAATCCCACAAGAAAATGGAGATGAGATTAAATGTATGCTTGTTAAACTAAATAGACCGTGTAGAATCTCTCAGAACAATCCATTTTATTTTACCATTTTAAAATTATTTATAACCTTTTCCAGATTTTAACCATTTTATTCAGGAGTGGACTGTAAACTTGATCATTTCAGAAATGTTAATTCTCAGTGAGAAAACAATCATAATCCTCGTCTGTTCCCCAAGTTTCTGCTCTAAAAACTCCCATTTTTTTGGTTATAATTTCATCTGGGAGCTCATTTTCATTGCCACAGACAGTAACATATCTTCCTGAATTTGCAACTCTATGAGACTGTTTTTTAAAGTGTTCTCAACACTCCAAGACAAAGAATTCTTTGTCATTATGAGACAAGATATTGGATTAGTTCCAGCCTGGATGTAAAGTACTTTGAGCTTTAAACATCACTGAGATTTAAGACTCCAAAAACAGAGATTATCCAGGTTTTAACAAAATAGTTAACTTAATTGATAGGTGTTCACAGCACTTTGCCATCATCCCCAGCTGGAGCAGGAGTTGGAGCTTTATCTGAGAACACTGACCCAGGAGCTTACAAAAAAATTCTCTCCAAATTTTCAGGAGCAAAAAATAAGGAATAAATTTTTTGTACAATATTTTACTTATTGTTTCCACTCACTCAATCCACATTTTCCTTTTAAAGTCTACTCCAAAGCAAACAGATCCAACATTAGGCACAGTCTAATGGGTGATTGGATTTAGATGGAAGATGTTTTCCATCATTGAAAAAGAGACCCTAGTAATGGTTGTATCTGAAGCTTCATGACAAACACTTCAAAAGCACATTAAAGACATGTGGGAGGTATGGAAAGATATTTAAATAAAGATAATTTACACTGAATCTCAGGAAAGCACTTGAGAATAAGATTGATTTAGCTACAGGGAATATTCCCGGGAGTGTTAATAAATGTTTCACTGCTTTGAGTATTTAGAGCTGGTGCTAAAAAAAAAATAATTCCTTTTTATTTCAAAGCATGTGAAATTAAAGTCATGTTCACTTTTATTTTTTGTTCCTCTTTTTTGAAACTGATGTATGATCAATATTTTTAATTTACTGAAATAGCTAGTGTTTGAAAAATGATCTATTTCTATAATTATTACAATCATATTTTCATTAAGCACATCGGAATTATTTCAGAAACGGCACAAAAAATTGCCAGTCAAAATTTAATAGTAAGATTTTAATTCCATAGTTTTAAAAGTGTATGTTTTTCAACCAGAAAACCCAAGACATAGGAAAATGTAGAGCACTTACATTTTGAATGAAGTTAAGCAATGCTTTGGAGATCATGTCTGCTCTTTGCATCTCCTATCCTGTTCTCAATATTTTATTCCCTGAAGGGAGAGGCAGAGACAGTGTGCAAAGACAGCAATCATGTCCCTGTCTCATAGTGTTGTTCAAGGGAAAGAAGAAAGAGGTTTTGTGTACTTGTTCTCCTTAAGAAGAGACACAATTTATAACCCAGCCTGAGACAGGCAGTCTTTTTTAGCCATGTGAACTCCTTATTAAGAACAACAAAAAAATAAAAAATTCCAAGTTGACCAACCTGATCTAACTCACCACCAGCACCTAAAACAGGGAATAACACACCCAGCATAATTTAGCATGCATATTGTACAGAATGTCTGACAACAGATAAGGAAGCAAACACTGAAAATCCTGCTTTGAAACATGTTTTTTTTCCTCCATAAAAGCTGGTTAAGATGCATTCCAACCTTGTGGAATTTCTATGAAGACTTTTGGCAATATATCCTATTATGGTCAATTTATTCATCTTTAGATACAGAAAAATTACTAAATTCTCTGTTTTAATGAAGAAAATGCTTTCCCCTGTAAAGAGAGGAGTTTTTTGCTATTTGGAACCAGAGGGGACATATATTTATATACCTGGCATCTATGCCTGGGAGCCCTCCTGATCACAACCAGTTTACTAGCACAGATAAAAGCATGTAGATATCCAAGCAGGAGAAGGAAATTGGATTGTTTGTTTTCATAAAAAACAAACAGGACTTTTTGTAGGACTTTTTTTTATCTAGGATGGATACTCCATCTTTTTTCCAGGATGCAGATTCACCCAAAGAGGACTTTGTGTGCTTTTTCCTATCTGTAATGTGCTCTTGCATATGGGGGTATTTATATTTTTTTTTGTTTTGTTTTGTTTTAATTTTCTTCCTCTTCTACTTTTTACACATTTGGTAGCTTTTTCAAACATAAGCCAACCAGAACAAGGATTGGCATGAATTTTGTCAAACAAAGAATTAACCTGAGAAAGCAGATATCATTCCATAAGAGTGGTGGAAATATTCTTCTCAAAACAGAAAGGCTCAGTTTTGAGGCATATCAAAAACTTTTTGCACTTGTTCTTTATTCCAGAACACATGGCACATATTCCAAATCCTGGAAAACAAATTAAAAAACCACCTTTTGCTGTGATTACAGGGAAACATCAAATACAATTGTGTATAGGTACCTAGAGAAACAAAACTGTGTTTTGAGGAAATTTCTCCATCAAGCATTCCTAAAGGAAAAAAAAAAAAAAAAAATCAGTGATCCATACAGTCTCTGTTACTTCTTATCCCAGATCAAATGGCCCACCAGAATTCTTTGTACAGATACTCATAAAGACTTTATAGAAAAAAATGATTTTGAACCCAGTGGAACTGCCTTACAGAATTTTCAATTTTTGTACAGATCTGTACTACATTCTGCCTCTCAGAAAACTCCAGCAGAGTTCTTTCTGTAGCATCAGCTATCTATCAGATTTGATCTTCTTAGAACAGATTTAGAAGGAAGTTTAAGGGAAACAGTGAAAGGTTTAAAAGCATTCCCTGGGAAATACACTCTAAAGGGCAGCAGCATGAAATTACAGGGGAGGAAGGAAATGGGGGAGAAGGACATTTTTGGGAAGGTGTTGCCTCTATGACACACATGGCTGAGGTGTGGGAGGGGACAATAAAGGCTCACTCTGGCCAGTCTTTACCAAAGAAAGGCTCAAATAATTTAAGCACTCCATTTGTGTGAGTATTGTGAAGATTAAAGGGTGTGTGGTACAGAAGGGGTAGAAGTGGCAGGGAAGAGACAAAAGAGGGGGACATGGTGGGGAACCTGGATCTGTGGTGGTGAGAGGAGCCTGGCTGGTGAAAGCAAAACCCTTGTTAGGAGCTAATGAACCTCTCTGCACTTAGGAATTACAGGATATTAAGCTAAATGTAACTTGTTCTGTGAAGACCTGCTAGGGAAGAGAACATAAACCTGGACCACCTGTGTTGACAATTTTTCTCACCATGGGAAATTTATTCCCGACTAAGTGTTGAAACATATCTAGTACCAAATCCACCTCTGAAACACAAACTTAAAAGTTCTCAGTAAACATATTTCTTACTTCTGTTACCCACCCTTCCCATTTCATAAAGATAAATAAGTGGTTTAAAACTAGGTGCCAAGGATTGGAAATGAATCCTATGCATCTCTCTGCTTTTACGTGCAATGAAAGACAACTCTGTGTTACAATAAAATTAATTTTGAAGTCTAGCCAAAAACTTTTTCTGTGCTGTAATTTCAATTACTTTAAGAGAGAGGTGCTTCTAGTTATAGCATTCCAGCTATGACCAGGAACACAAGGAAGGAAACCTATAATTGACTGACACTTAGGAGTGATGTCACTAGGACACCTGGTTGAGCAGGGAGGTTGGACCAGATGACCCACTGTGGTCCCTTCCAACCTGACCCATTCTGGGGTGAGCAGCAATGGCAGTCTGTACAATACTCTCCTTGTTATTCAGCACAAATTCTCATGTTTTTACATTTTAAAAATTAGTTTGTCTAATTTATAAGCAATGAGGAATTATGGGAGAAAATGCCACTCAGCAAAAAGTGATATCTGGAATTTTTTATAAGAATTTGAAAAGGAGAATTTACCTGGAATTCTGAATGAACAGATTGGCTTTAAAGTGTTTCTCTCCCAGCTCTAGCTGGGAGATGCAGACCTCTGACTTGGCTCTACATTTCAAATACATAAGCAAACAGAGAAGCATTTTGAGCCCATATGTCTGGAGATCAGTTACTGTCCGAAACAACTTTCTCCCCTTTCTCTAACATTTCCCAAGTAAAGCTTAAAAATCTATTTAAAGTCATCTCACACCTGCTGTTAACAGAAATCTTGCTTTTCTATAGTATTTCTGTTGGAAACAATTGCCAAAGTGTCCAGACTGTTGAATCACAGGGAAGTTGAGATTTAACCTTGGCAGGAGGCCATGTGATTGACATTTCCATTGCCAGAGTTTGTCCAAGTCATTTTGAGAGCCAACTAGATTTCATTTTGCCGTATCTGTGGGTTATCATTCTTACAAGAATCATCTCATTCTGGCAGGATCTTGATTTAAGGCTTTAAAAGTCAGCTGGGCTCAAACTGATTTTGCAAGGTCACAAACACTGCAGGTTCTCTCCATAATATGGAATTAGAAGATTGAGTGTCAGTCTTTTCAAGGTCCTAGCACAAGTTAGATGTGCCTCACAGTCTCATTCTCAATTAGGGCAATTTTTAAGGCTGTCAGCAGCTCACAATTTTATCCCATGGTTCTCACCTCCATATTTTTTCCAGGTACATAGTCGAGACAAAAATTTGTTTCCCTTCCATATTCAAGCTAGTTGGAGTGCCTTCCTTTGTGTTTTATTTAGATAAGTACATATTCCAAATTTTCATTCAATCAAATAAAATTTCTCCTTTCCAAAAAATATCTGCTGCTAAAATTGCCTGTCTCACCCATGGGGACACATAAGATGGAATGCCTTATTGCACCACTCTTGCTTATGAAGGATCAGCCATGCAAAATTGCTACCATGTTGGTTTTAATTGCCAATTGTTTTATTAATTGACAATAATTAGTTAATGTCAAATATATTGCTGCTTTTTACACCAAGACTTTCCCTAGGGAAACAAAATAAGCACTGAACTGTTGGTAAGTAATTGTGGGACATGGCTGTAGTGGGTTTACTATGAGAACACTGTGAGTTAAATTGTAGGTGCTGCTATTCAATGGTAAATTATTAGCCCCTATGGCTAATCATATTTTAATCAATTTCTTTGAAAGATGGCAGCTCACACTGGATCCTAGGCATCATACATTTGTGTGCTGGCTCTGAAATGAAGTCCCACTGTGAGTGTAGCTCAGAACTGGTGCAGACTGCATGGATATGAGCCCTAGATGTGATTAGGGGGTCCTGGAGTGAACCTCTTGTAGGTTTGTCTGTGTTGGATCAATTCTATGGAGCAGGCACTGCAGGGCTAATCAGTCCTGGAACATGTGAAACACTGCTAATGTGTCATGCTAGGTAAACACACTTCTGTGCTAGAAAATTGAGACAAAAATCAGAGAGCCTTTTACTTAATAGACTTTTCTGTTGTGTTTTTAAGTTTCAAACATTGGATAACAAACTTTAGTTGGATATTTCATGCTGACATACAGCACTGTATACATCAGATGTGTTATGTGAGGCAATGCAATTTACAGGGATGGAGAAAAGCCCAATCCTATCAGATCTTAACTTTTGAGGTTAACAGCTATTTTTAAATCCCTTTGTTTATATATGCTATTGCTAATTTCCACTGCTTGATCTTTGCCCTTTTAGTTGTCCTGCTAATTGCTACTTCCAAGATGCTCATTAAGACTAAAAAAGAAAAAAATGCAAGGAAATGGTTTATTAACATTGCTTCAGAACCTTGAAAGAACAAGGCAAATCTATATAATCTAAAGTACTAAAAAGATGCTTTTAAACCAAAGCAGTCAACAAGCTACATAAAGTTTTATTTTGATAATGACCATGAAACAGCACAATAATTAGTACTACTTATTGTTTGCATTGCAGTAAAAACAACAACAGAAAGTTACAAATCCTTCCCCACAGAGCTTTGGTCCCAGTCCAGACATGCACTTTAAAAATATTCAACTTCAGATTAACCTACAGAATTCAAAATGCAATTCACACACCTCATGTTAAACAATGTATTTAAAGACTTTCCTCAGGAGCTTAAAATCTTATGAATCTCCTTTTGAGCTTAGCAACAATCACCAATAAGATGCTATATCTAATGAAGAATAGAAAAGGAAACTTCGTTTATATTTTTCCTCCAGTCTTTTCCAGTAAGAGTAATTTCCATTTAGGTAAAAAATTGCTTCCTCCAAAAAAATTCCCCCACAAACATACATGTCAGGGACACCTACTGGATCATAAATATAACTATCCACAATACAGCCAGGCATAGTCCTGTTATTTATTATATACCATAAAGAACATCTTCTTCCCATCACTTTGAAATATACTGGATGTCATGCTCTGTACCTTCAGCAGGGCACTACTCTTTGCTAAAAAAAGTCACTAAAACCAAATAAGGTGAGAAAACTGAAGCCTGGCCAGGAGTTTGTATTCCAAACAATAGCATTTTAATTATAGTATCCTGATGGAGATGCCTCTATAGCTTGCTTATCTTTTCCAGTGCCATTACCTGGAGTCAGAAATTCAAGGACTGTTGGACAATAAAACTCCTTTTTTTTTGCCTCTTTTATCTTCAGTTTCCTATAGCTGTTATTATTTGCCGTCCATTTCCTCTAACACACAGCCAAGCACTTTAGCCTACTTGGGGCAGCTTCAGAAACCAAGGGCAAAAGGGGATATCAAGGCCATATTCACCATTTTTTTGTTTTCTGAATACGAAAATATTGATAAATAAAAAAAGTAGTTTTGGTGTTCTAATTCAATAAATTAGATGTTTTCACCTGTTTGGACCAGAAACATGATTTCTTTTGATCCTGTTGCTAACCATTCCTTAAGATTTGCCTTGTTTATGGATTTGCTACTAGTAGTAAACTGTGCTATAATAACCAGCATAGAAACTGGCCAGCATTCATCAGTCACATGGAAGAAGAGTTAGTCCATACTAGCAGAACTCAGGGATGTTACTGGATGGGGCTCAAACTAGAGATACTGAATGGGAAAAACAACTCTACCCCAGCCAAAACAAGCCCATTATCCATCCCCTTATTCCCTGTCACTTACACTATACTCAGGTCTCACACTTTTCAATACAATCTCATTTACCACCTCCCCAAGTCCCATCCTTTTGTATCATACATGCTATTCCCTTTGTCTCTGGACCACACCTGAAAAGTTTCCCAAAAATACCCATAGGGCTCATTTAGTCCATTAATTTTGAGCTCCCTTTGCTCTGGGGGTCACTCAGGACCACCACAGGAGGGGTGTGTGTAATGTGGGGTTACCAAAACCAGCTCAGGTGGGGTCACTGCTGCACTTGCACTGCTTTAGGATTGCTCTCCATTGCTGCAGGGGGCTCCTACCACAGCAATCCCTGTAATGTTCAACCCAAATCATGAGTTATAACAATCCAAAGATTGATCCATTACAATCTCCACACCTGGTCCTTTAGGGCCTGGTGTTATATATTGCAATGAACTCTTTCCCTTTCTCCCAGCCTGGCTGCAGCCAGGGGTTCCTGCCACAGTAATTGCAGTCTCTAAGTGTAGGGGGACAGCCTGCTTCACCTCATGCATCTGGAAGCCTCACCTCATCAAATGAGAACATGCTCAGTCTTCAAAGCAAAAGGGTAACAATATCTTTGCTTTCCTCACCAAGATAATTCCTGTGCAAAATTAATCACTGTCAAGGTGAAAGTGGTATACATCAAAAAATAAAATTATGCCAATTCTTTCTATATGAATGCAGACAAGACTACATAGTAAAAGAAAGGGGGAGGGGGGAAATTACAATTGAATTAAGCCATATCAAACCCTCATAAATTTGTGTTACTTGTCTCTAAAGATATTAAGTACCACCGCACGCTCCTTCACTGACCCTACACATTTTTGCTAATATTTTTCCATAATTGGTGTCACAGACCTATCTCAGACTAATGACATTATGTTTGCAAGTTCCTAGTGCTGTGCTCTCATCAAGGAACTTGGAAGGTAATTTCCAAAAGACTTCATCAGTTTCTGAATTCGTTTTCTTGAACTCTCATGACTATGAATTATTTGCATTCTAGTAATTCTCATTCCTCAAGATATTAGGAATTTTCCTTTATGATCAGGTTTATCTTATGAGGATTACAATCCTGAACCATTTAAGAACACAAACTCAAATTCAACGAGATGAATTGCATTTTTGATACTACTGTAAAAATTCATAGGAAAAAAATAATACAGTTTTAAGTGATACATGTATTTTACAAACCAGGGCCTGAACTTTTTCTCTTGTACTGTACAAGTTAGTGGTAGGAGCACAGGAAGGAGGGTGGGAGAATGGAAGGAAGGGTGGATGGAGCACCAAGCAGCCCAGGCATACAGGCTGTGTGACACCAGCAGCCAAATTCCTCTCCCCTAGTGAGTGTGACCAGCTTCTCACCTCCTCAGGTACCCCAAACTATTGCACATGCTCCTGGGTCCCACAGGAACCTGAGATCCCCTTCCTGCAAGCTGCTCCAGTTAGGTGGGAACCTGCCCAATGCCTGTGGCTGTGAAAGCTTCTGTCAGCATGCAGAGATTCCTAAGAAATGGAGAATTATTCATTCAATGCAACGTCAAGTGTTCACAATTGCTTTAATTAGGAAATGTATTCTTGACTCTGAGCAGCTTGCCATCTCCTGTCTCTTCTCAAAACCTGTTTTGTTTTTTGTTTTTTTTTTTAATATTTTTGGTCCTCCAGTCTCCATTTTAAGTAAATCACTTTCCCATTTTCTTTTTCATTTACTGTAAATACAACAGCAGAATTCCTTGCTAGTTGAAATATCCTTTACAATTCCATATTCAGTACTGCTAACTATGTTCTTGACTTACTTATGCTTATTTTTAGAGATTTCCCAATCCACCTCTCACTACTTTTTGTATATATTTTTAAAGAAGCCTTCTGTTTATAATTATTTTTACAT
The DNA here is from genome assembly GCF_903797595.1 of Erithacus rubecula. Taxonomy (NCBI): domain Eukaryota; kingdom Metazoa; phylum Chordata; class Aves; order Passeriformes; family Muscicapidae; genus Erithacus; species Erithacus rubecula. Next base: position 8,462,338 of record NC_136658.1, on the reverse strand, counting down.
TGCCACTTAAACAAACTTGCATCTGTTGCTTTTTTTCCTCTAGACTGATCCAGGATGGATTTTAATTGCATCACCAACTGTTTCTAAAATACTTCCTAGAGTCTCCACCAGGCTCCCTCCACAAAATACAATCTTGACCCGCTAAATAATAACCAAAACCTGTTGGGGCATTTCATGTTTTCTCATGGTCCAGAATGTTCACTTGGCTTCCACAGCTCCCAAGAATAATTTGAACTAATGATACTGTAATGTCTGTGTGTTTCCTTGCTTCAGTCCTATTAATCATACTTGGTATATATCCTAGGACTTGGTCCAAAATAGCCTCTAACCATCTGAGTGCTTCAATAAGCTGTGGAAGAAAGCAATCCTGAAATGCCTCTTAAAATGTGTTCCTCCTCTTCATTTTTTTTATTGAGTGGCATCCAAGTCAACATCTGAGTAATTAAAACTCTGCCAGTATCAAACATCCTGCCTTGTTATAGAAATCTCCAAAGTATAAAAACATTTGCTGATCCTGTGTTATTTTATTTTAACTACCCTAGAGATGTAAACTCTCTCTGTAGCATCCTAGAATCAACATACCATTTCATGGCTCTGATTCCTATACAGATTTCTATGTCAGCTATAATATTTCTTTTCACAAATCAATGTTCTGCCTAACCAGTTCACTTACCTACTGCTTTAATTTACTTAACCCTTTGGCAGGTTCTGTATTCTTCATATTACATTCCTTTATAAAATTAATTTTAAATGTATCTTATTTAAAAATATATATATAAAGTATAAAATCATGCAAGCATAAAATAAGTGCACAGAAAAATATTGGCAGCATGCATACCCACAACAGAAAAGAATTTGAATAACAGCTTCAGAATTTAATTTGATGGCCGTGCTAAAGTCTCCCTGACTTCCTTAGTTGAATTACAGGGTTTGTAGTTACAGACTTATGATTCTTCCTTGCTGTTGGTAGAGATGGATATCTGTTTATCCTTTCAAGTGGAAAATGGGTGTTGATAGATCAGACAGACAGAGAAACGGAGATCAGAAGACAGTTTAATTAGATTTTAGATCACAGAGTCATTGAAAAATGGGGGTGCATCTCTCAGGGTGCAATGCACCAGTGAGGGAGTCAGGATATGGAGAGAGAAAAATATCTCAATCACTGAAGTAAGGCAGTAACTGAGAGCTGTCTCAGCAGTGGAAGAGTGCAAAGACAGCTGGAATTGGAAGGAAAGCAGTGGAAGAGTGCAAACATAGCTGGAATTGGAAGAAAGTTACCTGTGTGGGTAGGATAAAAATAATAAAATATCATGGGTGTCTTTACAGGATTCAACACGAAATTAGATAAATTTCAGAGGTTGATAAAAATGCTTGAAATTGTGAACTCTGTGACCCCTGACCATACTTGTGAGTCTTCCCTACATTAATGCTATTCTCTTCTTTTGTTTCACCTACCATCAGCAAATAGGAATTTCTAAGCTATTTCCAGTTGCATATGTGCTGCTCATTTCAGGAATCAAAATGGGCTGCAGGTTTATCCTCCTTGTTTCTTTCAACTCACTAATCAACCTTCTCATTATCTTCCCTAGCATTTGGCCTGTGCTGAATAAACATTTTCCAATCAGCCTTATGTTTCTTTCTTAACTGGATATCCAAACACTAATCCATTAACTCTGTTCTGGCAGAACTTCCACAGTGCCCATCTTGGCTCATGACATGACCCCATCCTTTTCTTCCTTCACTGCATGCATCCCCTTCCTCTGAGTTACCTACAAATGGTTACAAACTCTTCAGCCACTTGGACAATGAAGATTTTACATCATTTTTCTAACCAGTGTCTCAGAAATCAGCAACAGGAATGGATTTGGAAATAAAGCTTCAGATGAGTTCTGAATTTCAGGAAAACCTCAGATCATTTTCATTCAGGTCCAGATGTTCCAAAATGTTGGCACCGCCTTGCATTTTAAAACTTTGAAATTCCCATGTGTTTAATGGGATAAGAACAGCTTAGCAATGCACTGGGAGAATTTCAGCATGAGGAATCCTCTACATGGGACCAGTAACCTTTTTGCCTGTTCTGGAGCTTGATCATCCATACTCTACCACTGTTCCTCCATCACACATTTTCATTTTGGTTTTACCAATGAGAGTGCCACCAACAGTACTTTCAAACATACTCAAAGAAAAAAGCTCCTGATAAGGGCATCAAATATAAACATCCTCCCTAAAACTTCTTACAAAAAAAAAAAACCAAAAAAAAAACCAAAAAAAAACCAACACCCCCCAAAACCTTTAAAACAACCAGTTGACTTTGCCTTTAACCTAATCTAGTTAAATCAACTACATTTACTAGGTGCTAAAAACAAAGCTATATGGCAAAGGAGAGTCATCAAGACTCCTTTTAGTTTTTTTTATCATTGGCCTTTGTTCAAAACATGATCATGGTGTAGACATGACCATGGAGCTCTCAGTCTGCAGATGCCCTGTAAGTGAAATTAGTGGTCCACATTGTTCTTTTATCTATGCCAGCAAATTAACCACATCAAGTAGATGAATACTTATAAAACCAAAATGTTACTGTCTTTGAAACTCTCATTTTCATTGTGATTTTAATTCAGTGCAGACACTGGGGTTAAGGATACAGGGAAGGGGGTGTTCTTCTTTTATATTCATTAAAATTACTGCATTTATTTTTATGTTACTATTCAGGCTACCTGACATTTATAACAGCTTTTACCCTGATTTTTTTTTTTTTAATAATCCAGCAGGGGAAAAAAAATTGTCTTTTTAGCCTTTTGACTGTCTTTTCTGCAAAATATAGACACTGGGAAAAATATTTCCCACATTTTGCCCCCCTCTAATTGTTATAGCTATATTATAGCAAAGCACTTGTCTTCCTTTGATGAAAAAAGGAAGGAATAAAAAGAGAAGAAAGACATCTGGATTACCTTCACATTTTACAGTATTATTGTTGGAAAGCCTTGTTATTTCAGCAAAGCTTATTTTAGCTAAATTCTCAGTTTTGCCAGGACAGGACAACAGAGTCCAGAGAAGTGGCAGAGATGCAGGAGGTCCCTCCTCATTTTCAGCACTCTTAGTGCTAAGGCTTAGCAAAGGTCTTTCTGAGATGATTAATGGCAGGTTTGACTCTGGGAGGTAATTATAGGTTTTGACAAGAAGTTTGAGATTTTGGGGATGAAAGTGTCTGTGAAGGTTTCGCTGAGGAAACCAACCCCTGACAGGCACAACATGCTCATTACAGAAATTTTGAAAAAGCATAGATATCTATAAAATAAGCTAGGTACAAAAGAACATATTTTTATTAACCCCACTGCTGCTATGGCATATGCATCCTCCTTGTTGTTTGTGGACTAATGTGATTTTTAACCTCAGCAACTATAGTCTTTTGAAGATACAGAGGTTCATTTGCTTATGAACTCCTTCTCATTCTCTCTTCTTCACCCCTTTTTCCTTTGAGGGTTATGTGGGGGGAGTGGAGGGAGGGAATATCAATAAATAGTCTCATGAAAAATAAATTATGAGTGCTCAGAAAGTTCTTCTCATAATGCTACTAGTTTATTTGCTGAAAATTATTATCATCATTATTATAATTTATTATTACTATTAATTGTTTGGGTTTCAGCAGTTCTATGAATAAAGAAAATATTTAAGTGATATACCACTTCTGATTGTCAGAACACTAATTTTCACTATTCTGAAATGTAATGCCTGAAAACTGGAGTAAAGCCTAATTAAAAAAGCTTCCTCCAAAAAAAAAGGTCCTTAAAGACAGCAGGGCTTCTGGTAGGAGTTCTTAGTATCTGTAAGTGTTTTAAACTCTTCAGAACAGCATCTTTCAACTGTCTCAAACTGCTGCAGGGACTGACCATCAAATTACACAACTCAAAAATACACTGAGCAGGGTTTTACTACAGACTCTGACTGCCCAGCTCCTTCAGGGATGGAGTGGAATCAGTCTACATCACACAGCAGAGAGCAGAGCCCTGTGTCAATTCAGAACAGAACTTCCCCCCAGATAAATGTTTTTTGTTTTTTATTTTTAGTTCCAGTGAATATCAGCATCTAACTCTAAGAAAGGGCCATGAGAAGACATTGCCAAATCTAAATATTTACTATTCATACACTGCTTTATACATCTTGCCACTCTGAGTTACAGAGCTCATTTCAGTCATACTGTCTGGCTCCTTTGTGCCTTTTTGTCAACATAAAGCAGCTGCAAACCTGCCTGCTCTGGCCAATTAAGTTGTTTTGTATTTCTGGAGTGGCACAAAGGAAAGCTACCCCTCCTTCTCAGTATGGTTTAATAAAATAGGGATATATGGGGCACACAGGAATCACAAAAGTCAGAGTGAAACAGGAGTCATGGGCCAGATTCTTGAGCTGCAATAAAACAGTGGCAATCCAAGGGAGAGATGGCAAATTATGCTAGCTGGGAGTCTGCCTCTGAGATTCCACAAATTATTTCTGTCACAAAATAAAATGACATTACTAGGCTGCTTGTTACCAACAATCCCAAAAATATGTCTTCTCAAACCATTTGTGGGAGTATTTCAAAGGGGGCATAGCTCCAAATTAATTTTATGAGATCATTTGTATTACTTTATACTAATTGTGAACAAATGCCCCTGTGCAGCAGGGGCATATCAAGAGAGCCTGGGAACTGTCAAGCACCAAGGGGATACACCCTGGATCAGAGAGTCAGCATGGGGTCATTTTAGGAGGTTTTCAGTTAAAAACAAATCAGAAGTTTGGCCTGGACTTCAGACCAGGAATTTATCTTGCCTGCAAGTGCAATTAAAACACTAATAAGCAGGAATGAGGTAAGTAGCAAAGCTCACCCAGTGAGGCAACATTAATTTGGTCCTTATTGTTACTATCCAAACTCACATACTCTGCATTAAAAAAAAAAACAAAAACAAAAACAAACAAAAAAAAAAAACCACAAAAAAACCTCTGTGATGTTAAGTGAATAAATCACTGCATTTATTCACTTAACCTTAATTCAGATATCAGTAATGTAGAAATTTCCCCTTGAGTTATGCTGCTTTAAGATAAAAAAGAGCATTGTCTAGAAATGCCCAAATTACTGGGTCCTCTACATTTCAGTTAGTTAAATCCTGGATTTGGCCTCCTGGTCTCCACCTGCAATAACCAATGAGAGCAAGCAAGGAGATCTAAGAGTAACCCAGGATATTTGTGATCCAAATTGTCCTTGTGTGGTTCTCTGTACTGATTGAAAAGGAAACTAAATCTGGTGGTTATCATGAAATAAAGATTTTGAGGGTGAAGCTTACCTCATGAGGCTCATGTAAAATTCTCAATTAAGTATCTGGAATTAGGTGGGAGGCATCAGTACCTTTCTGTCCAATAGGGATGCATGGACTATATAACTTGTATATGTTAATTTAATAAGCTGTCTTTGTAGAAAGCACACAAAGAGCAAGAACAGATGAAGTACTGCAATAACTAATTGTTTTTTGTGGTTTACCTGTGTCCTTTAGTTTCACCTTCACTCCACAGTGAAAGCAGCAGGTACTGGAAGATCACCATCTCAGGAATGTGAACATGAGGAAAAGGCAGATTACAACACACTGAGTAGGGAAAATTATGCAAAACATAAACCCTCTGTGGTGAACTAAGTTAAAAACCTGAAAGGCAAATATGTTTGAAACTTTAGAGAAATATATTTCATTCTCTATCTGCAGTAGCTTTTCACAGTTGACCAATATATTCTATGGAGGCAGCTTCAAAGTTATACACTTAATTGGCAGAAACAGACTTTTATGCCTGTACATAAAATGCTCACATAAGAATTGCTTGTATTCTCATGCAGGCAGGGCACAAAGTACCATGGGATTCATGAGGCCAATTTCAGCTAATCAAGGATCAGATAAAAAGCATCCCATTTATTTCAGCAGAATTATAGTACATAGCTGCATTTTCAAATAGTCACTGTCAAGACATAAAATAAAAACTCAAAAAGACATCTGTCAAATAAAATTTTAATAACATATGAATCTGAATAAGTTGTGGCCCATTGTTTGAATATTCCAGCAGTAGAAAAGGAGGTTAAATTCAAATAAATTATTCATTGAGACTAGTTGCATATCTCTAGTATTCGTCTGTATAATTTAAACAAAAACAAAAGTGTGGCACAGAATAAAATGAGATTTTATAGAAATACTTCCTTGAATCTGGGTGATGCAATTCTCTATCTCATTCCAAAATAATTATTAAACATATGAAAAACTACTAATAGAGCATAAGAAATATATTAAATTGGCAGAAGACAAATACATTATTTATTACTTCAAGTTATTGATGAGCTTTCATACCAGCTCGTCGTTCTGTTTTGCTCTGTCACTCATGAACTATAAGATCATCCATACCTCATAATAAATAATTTATCCGAAGCCAGTCTGTACCTTTGGGTTGCTGCCCTTATTTATCTGGATATATGCAGACAGATATGCACTTTCTCACCCAGAGAAATGGCCAGCACATTAAACAGCACTGATTTGCAGAGGTTTCAAACTTACAAGAAGAGAATCAAAACAAGGGATTGAGGATATTACAGGGATTTTTTTGTCTGTGTGGGGTTTTTTTCATGCTAAGGATGCATTGCTGAATGATATGCAAATGGGGATGGTTATAAAGGATCTGTTCAAAGCATATGTATGGTAATTCAAAATCATAATGAAACTCTATTTTAACAGATTTGATACAAGCAAAGGGGGCAAAATTAATACAGTGATTGGTGTGACTATTGCACCAAAGAGCTGTATACCTTTGAGTTTATGAATAATATTTGGTAAAGGTTAAGATGGAAAATAAATTCAAGACAAGTAATTCTTACAAAAATGACAATTACACACATTATTGAATTGAACTGATGATATTAACAAGAATAGATGGTTTCTGCAAAAATAACATAATTTATAATTAAATCTCTAATATCTTTCCATCTGTAGCACAGGTATGCTTGAATATTTGCCCTGAAATGCTGACACAGAGTGATCACTGATGAAAATGCCCTTTGTTTTGACCTGCACAATATTTCAAAATTATATACAATGCAGTTATTAACTCCTTTCTCAACTAATGAAGTAAGAATTAGGTTGGTTCCTGTCAACTATACAGAGTATTCATAATGGTAAACCTGTTAACCTGAATTACAATTTGCATTTTCCAAAAGCAGCTGGAAGAGACATTTTCTACATGCTTTGTCTTTGGGGAAAAAAATTGCTGGGGCCAGTTGCTAGAGTCTCCAACTCTATATACTCTGTGCTGGATTACATATTTTTCTATTGTTCATCTACATTGTTTCATAATTTACTGTGTACAATCAGTGCTTCTAAATGACTGAGGAGAAAATATGGGTATATTAGTTACACAAACTAGATGAATTGATTAAATTTATAAGTAGAATGACCATGAACCATCGGTACATTTCTTATTTTTAAAAGGCTAATGTGATTGTATAACAATATAAACCAAATACTTCCATAGGGAGATGAAATATTGAGCCTATTGTAAAGGTTGTGACAGCAATTTATGTAGAATATTGTAGTGATACTTTGCATAGTTCCAGTCACGTACATTCAAGGAAGACAGCTCCATACTGGAACAGAAAAGATTTCTAGGTTTATAGGAAGACTAAAAGATCTTCCTTTGTTCTGCTTAGGGAACACAATTACTGTTCATGTAAGTGGATATGTATATATTGCAAATGTGTGGGTGTGGGTGTGCATGTTAGGGGCAGAGAAGGATAAACATTCAAAAGAAAAGCTATTTACACTAAAAGACAGTGAAGTCTTTGGCACACGAACAAAGAGGAGGAAAGCACTGTCAGGAATAAGCTTGCTCTGAATATGAGGAGAATTGCAGAAGAGTGAAGTTTTAAAGCAAATTTCTAGCAGAAGTAATAGGCAGCACTGGAAAGGGAATTGAGCAAAGCTGTGAATGTCATTAGATAGCACAAGGCAGGCTGTGTCTGCCCCTGACAGCCCCAGGAGCCCTTCCTGTGCTCTTACAGGCCACCATATGGTTTCTCCTGAATAAAGGCTAACACAATTACATACAGAACCACAAGGTCTCATCTCTAAGTGGGCACAAGGAAAAAAAAAAGTGAAATAATTAAGAGAATTGCCTAATAAAAACAAATCAACCAAACAAACTCAGCGAACCTCCTGGCTCTCAGCTGCTTTTTCCCTGCCCAGCACTGAGCCATATGGCTGGAGTTGTATCAGCAAGGCACAAAGAGCTACACTGCCCATTTATTCTTTTTGTATAGCACCTTTCACCACAACTGAGAGGTGAGAGGCTGCTCAAGGAGAAGAAACAAATACATATGGCTTTTGCATATTAGCGGAGGTGCTTATGGAAACAGTCCACTGGAGTCAGTCAGTATAGCAGAGGAATACAAAGAAATAAAGACTGCCATGCCAAAACCCCTCAGTGCTTCCCACTGACTTCAAAGACTTGTGTTAGGAGAAGGTCCAAATTAATTTTGTACGTGTTATTAAAGTTTTCCATCATCCAGGGCAGAGATGGGCTGAGGCCTCAGGGCTGCAGTGAGCTCTATGCAGAATGTGTTTGCAGACTCACTGAGGCTGGGGGGGATCTGAGCACCCTGATCCAGCCATTTCTGATGGGAGCCTTGGCTGTGACACTGAAAATCAGAAATCAGCCTGTGCTTTAGCAAAGAGGAGCAGCACAGCCCCACACACAGGCTCACTTCACAGGGTGAGCATAAAGCAACCAATTACAGCAGCAAGGCAGAAGAGTGTCTACACTTCTTCTTCATAGGAATGAAACGAGCTACTTCAGTCCCCCACAGAATCTCATTCTTCTCCTTTTTAAATCTGACATCTGCTGTCATATCCAAATTTTTACACTAGAAAGCAGCAGCCTGGAATTTCTCAAATGTGTAAATTTTTCATCTTGCACTGAGACTACAGCAGCCTTACCTAACCAGCTGGATCTATCTGTCAGCTGCCAAGCAGCACTTGCAATTTGTTTACAGTCAACTGCAAGGAGATATATAAACTCCCCCAGATGAGGAAGATGTTGAATTTACAGAGACAAGTGACAAATGAGCTCGGAATGAAAATGCATATAAGAATACCCTACAGTGTGCCATTATATCATGACTTAAATATATGACAACTACTCCAACCAATGCCCACGGCAAATGTTTCTGAGTGTTACTGCCACTAGAGCAATTTCTTTGTGTTTCAGGTTTTTTCCTTTTTTTTTTTTTTTTCCTTGAGTGAGAAATTCATTCTAAAGTAATAACAAGCAAGAGGTATCTATTAAAACGAGCAGATCATGCTGTACTGAATGGGTTTTGGGACAACAGTCTGATTAGTGCAGTTGCTGCATCTAATTTCTCATGGAACAATGTCCAAATAGCAATATGGTCCACCAGAAATAAAATACACCCTGTGGCAAGTTATAAGAAGAGATAACTATAATCTCACTATCTCTATCATGACATCTAGGCTCAAATTATAATAAACAGAATAGCCCATCATTTTCACCTGTAGAGTAATACAAACCAAAGCTTTCAGCACACATGGACTGCAGTCTTTCATGAAAGGAGTGGATTCTGCACAAGTGTTAGCATAATATTCAGGCTTCCTTCTGGCAAGTGGCGTTTCCAATTCTTTGAAAGCTTGTAAATCATGCCTCTGTAAAGAAACAAAATGTAAATCCTCCAGACACCAGTGAAATCCTCCCTGATCCCTCCATATGGAACTTCCACTGCAGGAGAGGCTCCACAGACCTTGGGCTAATCTGCTGGAAGTGAAGGACCACCTTTGAACACGAGGAAAAAGTGACACCAACCACAGCAGCTTCTCCAGTCTCTACAGATTGTTTCTGGAGGTCAGACAGATCCTTGTTCCAACCTCTGATGCATTTAAGAGGAGTCTTTCTGCTTTAGAAGGGTAAAGTGTAGCCAACAAAATCTCCTATCCAAGACACACCACAAAGTAAGGATCCCACCTTTTCTGATTGAAGCCCATCCCAGGAATTGACTATTCATCCTGCTGCACTGTTCTACTAGGAACTTACAATTTAGTTAAAGGTGGTTGAAAAAGCAACAGACCTTTGTTCAAACACATAAACCAAATTTCTCTGCCAGAGACAGCTGAAGCAGGAGTCACTTCCCAAATGCAGGACAAGTACTGGCTGAAATTTAATTAGTCATGAGTAAATGGGTTTGGTTTTGTTGTCAGAAAAATCAGAAAAATCACATCAAGAAATGGAAAAGGCAGCAAGAAAAGAATCTGTTTCTCAAAAGCACAAGTGGTAAAACATAGAGAATGAGAGCTCGAGATTAGATACTTGTAGGAAATATTCATAAGCAAGGAGAATGAAATGTAGATTTGAATACTAAAGATTTCTGAATATAATACAGAGAGCATTGTTACTATTGGTTTAAAAGAATTACTGTTTTCTTCCCTTCCAGTAGACATGTCACTGATTTTTGATGTCTCATCCAACTGTCTACTAAAGACAAATGATTAAGAAGCCTGAAATTACCCCTGAGTTTCAGACAAGACACCTTCTCTGTGCCAAACATTTCACCAACTGCTGCCTGGTCTTTCTACTCTCATGCTGCAGAAAAATAATCTGGGCACGTGACATGGCACATTTGGGCCAAGTTCTTACTGTGGTTAACCAGAGGGATGGGATTTTATTCTCAGCCTTGCTGTTTATTGTCCATTCAGTGAAGATCTGACCATGGTTTGAGACCCACACTATGTATTGTTGTTTGCTTGCACTAACAGCTATAGTCTAAACATGCAAAGAATGCAACAGAACTGTCATTTCTGCCACAAAAAACCAAAAAAACAAAAAAACAAAAAAAAAAAAAAAACCAATATAGAAGATGGACAAGAGTGCCTGGATTTATTCTAAGAAAAAAAAAGGGAATTGCACTGAGGAGAAAGAAATTTCATTGTGCCCTTATACAAGTCATTGCATGGAGCAATTTTAAGCTACAAGAATAACATAATTTCCATTTAGCCTTTCATAGCCCAGAAGAGCTGCCCCAGTTGCCAGGCAAAATCAAGGTAACTCAGGCACTCACTTTGCTATCTGAGACACCTTTGAGTAAAACCAGCCTTGCCTCCAGCTGCCATGGATCTGCCCCAGTCCTATACCACATTCTCTGCCCTTGTGAAGGTGTCTCAGGCACCTAAGGGCTTCTAATTAAAATGGTCTACATATTCATGTCTAGTTTTGTTGTATTTTGTTGGGGTTGTATTGTGGCAGAAGAATCCCACCCATTATGTTTTCCTTGTTTTTATGCTGGTTCACTATACAAGATTATAGCCCATGCTTCTGGACATCCCTGGGATATGTTCTACTTAATAAAAAAAAAATCCAAAAATCCAGTTTCTCCATCACAACAACCCCTCTGTATAAAAAGCAGCATAAAGAGATCATATCAGGGCTGAAAATTAAGCCAAAGAGAGTATATTTTCCTCTGGATGCTATTCAGAGGATTCCTCTGGATTCCTCTGAATAACAACAGTTATAATTGCTATTATGTTTAGGGAATTGGTTTTGATCACTGAATGGAAAACACTTTGCAATTAAGAGGGTTGAAAGCATAACTAGATTTGAATAATTGATGTTAATTTCCATTTGCAGAGAAGGCTATAACAATGTTGAATCCAAATGCAATGCAATCTTCTGGTCCATTCCCTCATTTCTTGTTTCCATAAATTGCAAGGTAATGCTAACTGGAGGGCCTTGTACAGAATTGCTCTATGGATCACATCCCATTATACCTCTGGAATCAGGAAGAAGCCATGCTTGCATCACTCATGCTCACAAAGCAAGTTCTTTCCTTATTTGGCCATACAATTAACTTAAATGAAACTGAATGTAATGCCTTGAAAACAATACTAAATTAAATGGTAATGCAGTAATCCATCAATTACAACAGGGCAACTAATGGCTTGAAATAGCTTTGTACAAGAGTTTCTAGTTGGATTAATAATATAATTAATGCTATGTACTCACCATTAAAGTAGGAAATAAAATATTGTTTTAGTTAATCTCTTCTTGTCATTGATGGGGAAGTGCAATGCAACCAAAATTAATATTCATCATAATGTAGTGCCTAATTATGCCAAAATCTATTTTTAGAACCCTCAAAACCTCAAAATTTAACTATTATTAAAACAAGTACTACAATATCTATCCAAAAATACCCTCCAAACCTCAAAATTTGACAACTATAAAAACATAGTTCTTTCTGGGATTTCTGTAAGTGTCAGAAATGGTGAGCACATTTGGATAACCTTATTTGTCCTGAATGCAATAATAGTCACAGTGGCCTTGTGCAGGTTAGAGAGAGAAAGCAAAATCTGAGGCTGTGAGTTTGTAACCTCAGCATTCAGTTGGTTGAAGTCTTTCAAGGACACTCCCAGAAGCACAGAAAGTGGAAGAAAAGATAGATGTGAATTATCTGGCCAGCTGCAGTGAGAAGGAACAGAACAGAATTTATATTTGGAGTATGGAGGGAAGCTCACTCCTCTGCTGGCTGATGTAACACATGCAGATGATCAATTACTTTGGATTTTCACACTTTCTACTGGCATCAAACAAAGCCTGAGAACTCTGAGAATCCAAAGCATGTGCATGTGTTGGAGCTCCTTCCATGAGATTCACACCAAGGACTGCGTGGCAGGCATCACCCTTTCTCCACCAGAACCCCGACCTGAGTGATGCCCATCACCCTCCTGGTTTATTTAACTTACCCAGCACTCTGTTCCAGTGCTGGCAGATGTGAAACAGCCACCAGGGCCAGGTACAGAGCAGAGAATCCACAGTTCCTCAGCAGATCTGCAGCTTGGCCACCACTGCCATCGGCCAAAGGAGGGTCCTGCCAGTGGGAGGGGGGCCAGGAGTGTAGAGGGGGGATGAATGCCCTCTCCTACATTGAAGTACCCCAGGGACATGCTTGCAGGCCTTCAAGGAGGATTTTATCCCTTTATTTGTCTCAGCATTTTTGTGCTGCCACATAGAGCAGCTGAGTGATGGCCAAAGCCAAGAGTATGGGGCTGCTCTCCAGCTCCTCTTGGGGGGCACAGGGGTGGGGGCAAAGCCAGAGGGTGAGCAGATGAGCCCACCCCATGACCTACTGCTACAGCCATCCTGCTCAAGTGATCCACAGATGGCAGAACTCCCAATGTTCACAGGGAAAGCCATTCTGAAGTGTGTGATGTGCCTGTGCACACCAGGACTTTAAAGCTTTGCAGCCCAGTCCTTTGAATACCTTCAGATCACACAGCTCTGCACACAAGGCTGTATTTCAACAGTTGTTTAACACTTCCTATGCATCTAAAACATGGCAAGGAAAAGGAATTCAAAGCTCTGATTTCATGCTTTTCATGGAAAATTTACCCAAAAATCTGTTAGTATATGATGCGAGCTAAGGGCTCAAAGGTTTAAATGTTGTATCTATAAATAGAAGTAGAACCAAATACACATGCAGAGACATTACAATTCACCATTTTGTGTTTACAGTGGCTTTTGAAGCAGACAAAAAAATCTCCATTGCAATAGGAATTGCTCAGAGGCTCCCCAGGAGAAATTACTTGTTCCTACATGGCTTTGCATCGATGAACTGGAAAGCAAAGATAAGGATATGGCTCCTCCTCCTTTCACCTTTCTTTCTCCCAGGTTTTGTCTGGCCCAGTAGTTGAATAGAAACAGTTGTTTTAGGGCAATGGAAAAGCAAGGGAATGGTGGTTCTGCTTTGCTTTCCTAATGGTTTCCCCTGACTCCAACAAAACACCCTGTGGGCAAATATATTCAAATAGACAGTTAGCACATGCTACAAAAGGTCACTTTCAGAGTAAAAAGCTATCTTGTATTATTTACAAGAAGTGTTAGATAACATTTTGGCCACAGAGACACAAAGAAGCACCGTGAGCTCATTAAAGCTCTAAAGTGCATGTAAAGCAGAAGGGTGTCTTTTTAAGAGGTTATCAAAGGATCCCGCATGTGTATCAAGTCGACTCCATCGGAAGCAAAAAGAAATATGCCTGTTAACATTAATGGGAACTGCAGAGTAAGGAGAAAGGCATTCAATCCTGGACTCTCTGAAAGCCAGAGAATGAGTATTTCAGTAATGCTGAGAGTTTAACTTTCGATTTAAAGGAATCTGTACATTTAAGACAGGAAGGATACCTGTTAGACATCATGCCTAATAATTTGCAAGCATTTAACATATCCATACATTTAACATATCCATACAGATAGGTTGGTTTTGTTGTTTGCTATTTAGGGGTGAGAAAAATCAGATTTTCTTGCTGTATTTATTTTATGCTTGTTAGGGAAATGGAAGAAAACAACACAGGATGCCATAAAACCCAAGGGGCCAGTAGGAAAAAAGGTTAAAATAACTGTGGGACAGAGTCTTCATTGACCCTGTGCATTCTGTCGTTTAAATGTAAACACTGCCTTTCAAACCAACAGTATTTTGTATTTCATTAATGCCTGAAAAAGAATAATAAAAATGCAGAAAGTGTAAAAATGGGGCTCCTGCAAGAAAGCTTGAATAGGCTAAAATTAAGAGCATAACCTAGCCAATTAAGGGTTTCTTTTGTGTTATAGTCATGCCTAAGCATTTTCAAATATTGAAGGAGATCATTATGGATATTTGTGGCTATACTTCTGTGTCACTCAAGAAGAAAAACTGCATGAGATGCTTGGGTTTGTGGGGGAATCATCACAGAAAAGGGGGTGTAATGAAAGAAAAGGGGGGTGGTAAGTGCAAGGAGAAAAAAATACATCAAGGGGGACAAAAATGTAATTTTGAAGTAATTTAGATTCAAAGTAGAATGAAGGAATTGCTTAAGGTTTGCTTTCTTTTTTTTTAATTGTCTGACTGCCTACAACCATCCTATGTGTCTCAATGCATGAAAAAGATTTGAATTATTAAAGCATGAATAACTAGCAAAACAAACCCTCATTAAATTATAAAGGAATATGTTTTAATGCACCTTAGCAGAAAAACACTCATTCTAGGAGAATTCTGTTCAAATGTAGAACAGTGCCACTCAGAAAACATCCTGCACTGAGATCTGTGGATAGTGGAATTCAGGGATGGGAAGCTGGGAACAGTCCTGTGTGACCAGCTTCTACTGTAATTTATTGAGTGCTGTCATGGCATGTGGTACTGTGCAAACACTGCCCTAGGGTGTTTATCCCCTAAATCAGACACAGATAATAGAAGTCAGACACAAAATACCAAGGGAGAGTCCAAACCAGATGGAGACAATCCATTTTACATCAGATGTGGCTGCTACTTTCTCTTGTGCTGATTACTTCCCTTCAGAAGAGCTCCTTGCTCAAGCTTTTAATTGAAAAGTCAGTCCTGTCCAGACAAAGAGGTCCCTTGCAGGAGGTGCAGGGTGAGAGCAGCAGGCACAGGGAGCTGCTCAGGGACACCCTGGGACTAAAGGCAGGGGGGACAGGACTAAGGTTTGGCTGTGGTTCTGGATGCAGCCACATCATGCAGTGCCACCCTTGAGCAATTACTACTTTACAGATTGGCTGGATTTCATCTGCTCAGCACAGAAATATTCCAGACTGACCTGCTGCCTTGCTCAGAGCCAGCTTTTCTTTCTGTGCTGGTTTTGCAGTGCACAGGCTGTATTTTACTCAGGAGAGAAGGAAGCTGAGTTATGCTAGAGCAGTATTTGCCTGCCTCAGCCATTTAGACTGCAAGCTCTTCATGGGTCTGACCATGTTTATGTATAGGAGGAGGATGTCACAATCTGACATGTGCTGAATAATTCCAGACCATAAATTTTGGCAAACTTGCTGACACACCTTTAAAATAATCATAATAAATATCCCCCAAACAGAGACATCAGGAACCCAAGGTCTGACAACTGCATTTCCCAGTGCACCAGAAGTCTTCACCAAGACAGTAACACACTAAAATGAACTCCTGGGAGATTATTAAAGTACAGAGAGCCCAAGTGACTCAAATGAGAGTATTTTCCACAGAGCAACCACTCTCTCAGTGAACTCCCAGCCATGATCTCAAGAGGAATGTGTAAAACATTTCCAGACATGAACTTGGAAACTAAACTTTTTGTAAATCTACTGAAAATTTCATACCTTATGCAGTTGTTAGTTTAAAATTTTTCCCAGCCTCATGCTTGCTTGCCATTGTACAAATGTCTGTAAGTTCTGGAGGGTATGAACAATCCTTTTCTGTTCCTCTGCTTTATCATCCCTCCCCAGCAGTGACATACCCATTCTGCTTTCACCAGACCTAATTTTTTATCTCCTGATCTGAGAATCAGCAAGTTAAACTCAGCTTATATTTGAAGTTTTCTGTTTCTATTTTGAATCTGAAAGGTGTGCTAGAAAGTTCATCTCCTCTGATAACTGTATTATCACTGTTAGTCTACTACAGATGTCATTTGTCCCTGACTAAAAACTTACAGGGCAGAAAACTAAGCTCCCCAAGAATTTCTAGAGGGGAAACTTCCAATTTATCTAGTTTTTCCATATATATATACACCTTCATGAAAAGCAAAATAAATACTAATTCAAATATTTTTCACTCTAAAAATGTTTCCTTTTACTGAACAGAGACAATACATTAGGCTGTATTTACCACATGAAGGAATTTCAATTCCAATATCATAAGGTCTCATCCTCTCTGATCAGCTCAGCTTTTTTTTTGCCAAATCACATCTTTTCTGGTCTACAGTCCTTCTTATTCAAGAGCCCAGTGACTCCACACAGGACTCACATCCAGCCATTATGCACTAGAAGAGAAGTCACCAAAACAAAATGTATTTATTTGCTTCAATAATTACTGCAAACTGGATTCTTTGAATCCTCATTCACATTTGGCCTATTTTGCTCTACAATTAGTTTCACTGGAAAGAATGGGACACTTGAAATCTAATGCATGCCTCAGTGGGGGTAAGTATAGTGGAATCAAGCCACAGTGATGGATAAAGTAAACACATTCTTTTGTTGCCATCCACCCTGTTCCTAAAAACCCTCTTTAAAATAGCCATCAGACAAAGAAGATGATGAAAAGACACAAAATGAGGCCATGAATAACGACATAATTCAAATTAAGAATCCTAACCCAAATGGCCTTCAGAATTAATAGGCTATTCAAGGAAACAGAATGCCCTCAATAAAAACAACTATTTGTGTGAAATCCTCCCTTTATACCTTTAATTTAGGCAGAGCTTTTCCTCCTGAGATTCTGTTTTGCATGAATCAATGTGCTGCAGCTCACATCCAGAAGGAAAGACAAACTATATGATGTACATGCTAGAAGATACCAAATGAGTAAGAAACATTGCTGCAATTACAGGACACTAAATCTCAGTTATTAAAAATGCCTGGTGCATTTTGATTAGTTGCATATTAATACCTAGATTATCACAATATTTGGAAAAGAGTGACATTTATTTAGGAAGTCACTAGTAGCAAGAATGAGTGTATGTTATGGACAAAGAAAATATTTAGGAATCTGTGAAACAAAATATTCAACTTTGTACTTACATAAAGCGATCATTTCAGTGCACTTTTTTCCCTTTACAATGCAGGGTAAACACAAAGTTTGCAAAACAATGCCATAATTCTTTGGAAGACTGGGTGACTCATACTTTGTTGCAGGGCAGCAAGGACTCCCTCTCAGTGGTGACATTTTCCTGGAAAAGGCTTTCACTAGATGCTCTCAACTCTGTAATGATTGACAGTGTCCACTCCATAAGCCCCTGAGCAACCTGCTACTAAAATATATTTTCTATCATTTTGCTATGTTTTTTATCCCTCCAGTGTCTTATTCTTTATTTTTCTGAAAATCTCCTCAACCCATAAAAGTCTGTACAGCCTTGCTGTTAGCAGGATTTTGTTCAAGTTACACTGTCTTTTATCTGAGGAATGACTGATTTATTTCTGGTAGCAGCTATGACTTTCCTGACATACTTGAATGTCCTTAAAAGTTTTCTAGTTAATGCAGGCAAAAGACACTGAGCATGAAAACCACTTATAAATAAAACCCAAAAATAGAGACTTACTCAGTATAAAGCAAATTGTGTTTTGATTTGTTTTTCCCCACTGTGTTGTTTCTCTGATTAAAAGCTCTTGAATGCCTGAATATCTGAAAAACCATTTCAGAACTGGCAAAGCATAAGGAAGTGAGAAACCATACTGAATCTGGAACTACAATTTGATCCAAAGAAAAGGCCCAACTTGACAAAGCAGGAAGACTTTGTGAGTGAATCATCCAGAAACAGCTGATAGAAAGAGCTCAGAAATTAAATAATTCATCTAAAATCCTACAAGATGAGGCATCTGATGAAAAGAAACTCATATGCTGTGCAAAGCTGGAGTCTGTAAAAGATTGCACATAGTGCTACAAAAGGAACATGCCAAGGCAATATCCCTGGGTGAAAAGAAAGAGCTGCATACATTTTTTCAACACAGCAGGAATTTGTTAAATGTACCAAGGGCAGAGTTCATGACCATTAAAGCAGATTATGCATGACATTCCTGAAAAGGAATAAGCAAAGATAAAACTCAGAATAATCTCAAGGGAGAAAACACGCTTTTGTGGGTTAAGAACATGTGAGTCCTTGGTCCACTAGAATTTGCAAGGTGCAATAAAACCACTGGAGAAATTATCAGAAAGGCATAGAAATCATCTCAACAAATTATTGGAGGGATGTGAAGAACTAAATGCTAAATCAATTGGCAAGTTCTCCTTTTTCTCAAAGCTTCCAGAAAGAGAAAATAAAGACAAGAATCAAGAGACTCAGTACCCTCCATGGTTACTAAAATGTGGGAGGATTAATAAAATTAAATTGAAAAAAAATATATATAAAGATGTTCTTATTATATATATCGATAAATATCCAAAAGCATATAACTGAAATGGATTTTTTTTCCTGACACCTTGAGTGTCAGGAATTACCTAGGAAGCATAAAATTCACATAAATATTAATTTAATTCTCTTGAAGCAGGTAAGTCAGATGATCCCAAGGCATTGGAAATAAAGATGTTGACAAGAAATTCTGAAATTTATTTGGGACTGAAACAAATGAAAACCATGAAAAGAAGGCTACAAGGTTCTATGTTCATTTCAAATATACAAAAAATATTCTAAAGCAAAAAACTAATCATGAATGGAGATCTTTTTCTTAGAAGAAAAATAGAAGCTAGTGCTTGACATTTTTATATTGATTGTGAGAGTATGTCCTTGTCCAAAACTACTTAGACTCACTTCTTTTAGTCAGCCTTACTAGACAATACATCAATTGGACAGTTATTTTTGCTACCCACTATCCCTGAAATAGTGGGTATGACTATGCAATTTTCAGCAAATTACATGTTCTGACACAAGCTACTGAAAATCTAAATGCAAAACTTGTAAAACCACTCTAAAGCCAGACTTTTGTCCATATTTAGCAGTACTAGATTACAGTTTGGGACTGGCAAAATATAGGCTGCAAGCTGATAACATCTGGTTTGACAAAAATCATAAAATAAGAATTTCGGCACTTATGTGAGAAGTACTAGAGATTTCTGGATGTACAAGACAAAACTCTCACTGTGATGTAGAGGTGAGGAAGCTTTCATTAATTTTCAAAAAAAGACAGTGAGTAGTTCTAAGGTCACGGACAGCAGTGACACCTGGGAATTAGCACTAGAGGCCCATGGATTGCTGTTGCAGTCTCACAGACAATTTGCAAAAAGCAAATATCCCTTTCTGCAGCAGGACACAGCAGGGAAGACCAGCAGCCATGCTCCTGCCATTCTGTCAGGCACAACACGCAGACACTGCTTGCCCTCAGGGCTTGGAGAGACCAGGAAAATAACACTGCTGGAGCCCATGGAGAAACAGAAATGTCTGTGGAGCAACATGTGCCAGTGCAGAGGCTGTGAGAGCGCTCCTGGTTTATGGAGGGGGAATGTGCCTGTGAAATTCCTGCCTCCCTTTGGCTGCTTCCAGTCGGTATCACTGTGATTGCCTGCAGAAACAGGAGTGGGGAACTGCACCTACAGAAAGCCATTGCTGGAGCTGAACCCCTGGAGATATTTGGAACATTGGATTGCACCAGAGCCAGCAGCCTCTGCACAAAGCAAAGGATCCCAGCCCTGATTCACAGGGACTATTGGCCAGATGTGCCACTAGCAGCTGGGGCTGCAGCTCCAGGGACAGCTTAACTCATCCAAAACTTATTGCTCCCATGGAAGGGCCCATCCTGCTCCTGCTCCTCCCCTTCCCCAGAGATCCCTCCAGGTTTTTGTGGGGATTACTCGCCATCCATTATCCCCTTGAGAAAGAAATGTGGCTGGGGGGTTGTGAGGAAAACACAGGGTTAATTCTCCAGACAGGTTAAGGAGAGGAACCCAGGCCCAGGGCAGCCAGTGGGAATAGGAAAGGTGGGAATGAGGCCCCCACCCCCTTTGAGTAGCAAGGAGCTATTAATTTGCCTCAACCACGTCCTGTGGAACAACAGCCTGCAATCAATCTCTGCTCAGCATTAACTGCAGCAGCAGAGTGTTCCTGACACACTAAACACACACCATGAATGGCAAGGAGAGACAGCAGGCACCTTTGCCATGCAGTTCTCCAACCTCCAATGCTGGAAATGGAAGAACAAAACAAGTGTTGTCCCACTCTGTTTCTGGAAAAAGGCCTCACATTCCTCAGACCAATGCAAACCTACATAGCACTGACATTTTTCACTGCACCAGAAGCAGCAGATAGTAATTATTAAGCATCACTCAGTAGGGCTGCTGGCTGAACCGCGTCCATTCAGCAGAGAATTTGGTGTATTTGTATGTGGGAGGCACAGGACTGAGCCCAGTACCAAGTAATGCATGTTCTTGTTACAGCCTCTGAACAGATGTCATTTTGTCATAGCTGCTGACATAATTTTGAAGATAAGAAGATTTGGAGATTTAGCCCATGATGTTTTAAAGCTAAACACAGACAGGATTAAAGCTTTAAATTTAAACATAAGCTAGATATGGCCTTGCAGCACAGGGTTATATCAAACCTATCCGAAAACACATGTACAAAAAATCATCGTACCATTTTTAATTTATTGTAATTTTAGTACTAATGTTACTTCAATTATTTTTTTACCATTAACTCATGCATTATTAACTACTCTTTTCACAGAATAATGTAGTCAGAAAATCTGACTAAGATTGCTGTTCAGGAAAAAAAAAAAAAAAGTAGAACTAATGAGGCTTGGTTTCCTTGAATTAAGTTTTATCGACTTTCACGTCTAGGATGATGTAAACTCCAATGCAAGCTTTTCTCTGGGAGTGGAACTGCTTAAATGAACATCTCCTGTGTGGATTCTCTGGTGTCTGGTGTGCTATGAGCTCATGCTCTAGTATTTTTTTTTCAATCAAGGATATTACAGAGTTTCTCTTTTCCGCACGCCTCAGACTTGTATTTCCAAACAGCTATGAAGCATTAACAACCTTCAAATTTATGAATTGTGTTCAGTTCTGTCTGGGTTAGGCCAACAGGTTTGAATCTATTTGGTGTGAGAAAAAAAGACACAGGCCCATATCTGAAGACACAATGGTCACTGAAACACTGTTTTGAATAGATTACTTTCAGTGGGTCTATATTAAAAAGAGAAATACTATATAACAAATAGAGATGCAGTAGGAACTTTTTCAGGAATATCTGTTACCTCTAAACTAACCATCTTAGGTAAGATTATGGTAAGAGATAAAATATGGAATTAATTGCACAGACCAGGCAAACTAGAGGAAAGCTAGCCTGTTCTGCTCTCTGGCTTTCTCAGACCATTTTAGGCTGGTTCAAAGGTTAGATATCTGTTCCTTTCCAGGTAAGCTGAAGTTACACTTTTGAGAATAATTTGTACACACAAAGCTATATCCCATTGTAGTTCCAATGTGCATCAGTATAAATGTAAGTAAAATAATTTCAATTAAAGGAAATAATCTTCAAGTCAGAAAAGGAGAATTTAAACACTTATTTTAAAATAATTCTATTCTGCTATTCTGTGGGAAAAGGAAATACTAAATGCAGTTGTAACAAGTTTTCAAATAATGCATAAAAAATTTTCTTTCTCATTGAATACAATTAGCAGAGAACTCTAATTCTGTCTAGTTATCTACAGTCAACATCAGACCAGCATTAGCTTTCTATTGAGGTTTAGTCATCCTACATACACTATGACAGATTTCAAATGCATCAAACCATGCCCCAGACAAGAAGTTCAGAACCAAATCAAAGTTTCACATTTGAAAGACTAAAAGAAGGAGTCCTATGGCTTTTGACAGTGTCTGAACAAGTCTTATGGGAGCTTTTGAATCATTTACTGATATCTACTCAAACCTCTTCTTCAAGACACAAAAAACCCCCCCACCCACTGCAAAAACTTGTCAGTGTCCATCACTTTTGATTCTTTAAACAAGACTTTCAAATGAAGACATCACACAATTATGCCAATGGCCTAAGCTGGTAAAAATAGTTTTATGAAATCTACATTGAATAGGCTGAGCCCTCTGATCATCCTGCCTGTCATTAGACATTTTAGTAACTTGACTGTAATCATCTGACCACAGAGATCTTCATCATTCATTATTATTTCTAAGGTGGAAAGCTTTTTCTTCTTGTTGCTTTGTGTTTGCACCATTGCAACTGCAGTTCAGACAGTTTTACAGCTTACTGAAATATTAAGGGTAGATTTAAGGTGTAAAAGGAATTTCCTTTAGGGACTGGGGTGAAGAGAACACACTATTCCTGTGAAGTCAAGGTGAAAGAAGCAGTTATGTTGTCCTGCAGAACTAGTAATCCCTCAGGTGACTATCAGCTCCCAGAGTTCAATACACAAGCAAAGGCTTGTATGCTGAATCTTAATTCATGTACTTGTTTTTCTCTATTGATTTCTTGCTATTGAATTTTGAGAAACGTGAATTAAGAGAAGTCTGCAGATGTCATTTTACACTCAGGCAGCTAAATGGTTAAAAATAAAACCATGACACAGTGAAAGCCTCATAATCTTCAGAAATTAATATAAACCAAAATGTTTCTTACCTTAATTTGATTTTCAGATTTTTTTATATCACTTTGATATTCTTTTCAGCAAAACAGATGAAGGTCTGAAAAAATAATCTCTACAGTCTAGTTACACTTCTTAGGGTATGAAAACTGTTTACTAGTATAAAAAGGATGAACCAGTGTCTCCAAACCTAAAACAGATTAAAATGTTTGCACTGGGGTCATCACTCTCCTGTGTCCAGCTGTAGTGAGAGAAGCATCAGCTTTATTTGCTGCTGGTACCTGAATGGAATGGAATGGAATGGAATGGAATGGAATGGAATGGAATGGAATGGAATGGAATGGAATATCCAATGGCCCCTGGATGGATCCTCACCTGTGTGTGCATGTGGCACCTGTGCAGCTCCAAGGATTCCTCTCTCCTGCAGGTTGCTGGCAGGGAGGAGAAAGGAGGTACAAACCCTGCAGGGATGTTCCTGTGGGGCAGAGACTGAGGAATATTGAAGAGGTAGCAACAGCAGATACACATCCAGACCTTCAAAAGACAGCAGAGAACCTCACACTGAGGACCCAGATATTAAACTCCCATATGTGGAGGTTTTCTGTATGAAAACCTGGGCTGAGAACAAAGATGGACTTCTTAACAAGGGCACAATGGGTGAGTTTTTTTCCTGCAGATCCTGTGGAAAATGAAAACATTTTAGGTTGTCCTCCAGAAAAAGTTCAGTTTTGAGGGTCGAAATTCCCATTTTATGAAAACATTTTTTCTTGAAGAGGGTTTGACAGGTCTAACTTCCATTTGCCTTTTAAATGTTGTCCATCCATAACAGCAGCTGAGCCAAATGACTGAATTCTTGTTTTGTTTTTTTTTTTTCTTTCTGGATTGTTCATAATTTTTATGTTTTCCCCTTAATTTAGGAAATAGTACCTACTTTCTATTATTTTATGACCAAAAAAGAAACAATTCTTTAGAATCATGACTATGAGTATTGCACTGCACACATCATCACACTCCAGCCCTTTTTAACAGACAAACATGATGCAAAATTATCTAAGTGTACAGGATCAAAATCTTGACAGAAACTCTCACAGAAACCAACCTGCTGTTCTCATGAACCTCTCATAGAGGGCAGACCTGGATGAGGGTAGGAGACCACTTATCTTGACCACTTGCTAATGACAAGACTGATTATACCAAGCACAGTAGTTTTTTTTCTAATGTTAGTTGTGCCCACCAGAAGTACTTAGCCTGGAAAGTGGATTCAAACATGCTGATGGCTGCAAGCTGCTTTGCATCTTTCTTATCCTGTGGGATACTGAACAATTCCTTTTTTTTAAAAACCATAATTATTAAATAAGAATCTTACCCCTAACAGCACAGTGAAAGAATTCTTTTTCTGGGAAAGAGACATAGTATTTAAAACCAAAACTCTTTTAATGCCAATAGATATGATCAAATGCTTCCATAAACTGCAAAACTGAAAATATTGTGCTTTCCATGGGAAAAAAAACCTCTATGCTTTTTCATCTTGTGCCTCTGAACCTGCCTGTCTACCCACACTGATTTACATGTGCCTATGTACATAGCTCTGCACACATACACAGAACACTCATTTTCAAGACTCAGTACAACATATTCATATTTCCCATTACTTCCTATTGCCCAAGAGCAGACTGAGTACAGGTGGCTTCATAATAGCAAGCATAAAAATGACAACCATTTTTTTATTGTGGAATAACACACTGTCAGATGTACCACCATCTGTGTTATTCAGGACTACTGCTCACTGCCTGCTGCCACCAGCACTGGCCCATTATTGGAAAAATTACAGGAGGAGATGCCTGGCTTTATGAGAGAGCTTGAAACTGGTCCCAGAGTCAAGTGTGACATGAACCCCAAAGCTGGACTTATGTGTGTATTCAAATGGTGTGCCCTCCTATTACACAACCACAGGCATAGCCCAGGGGGATGCTGTCTCCTATTTCCTTGTCAGAGATCAATGAGTTAAAATAATCAAGGCCAGAAAATGATTTGCATGGCTGTGAGAGAGGAATTAAAGATCCCAGTGACTTGAGCTTACTTTTAACATTTGCCTCTGCAGCTGTCATCACTGCAGAACTGCAGAAACACTCCTCACACCAAGCAAGAATCAGATGTCAAACCTGCACCAGCTCCCACAGCACTGCCAGACTCCTGCTATTGTTGGGTGAATCCTCCCAACACCAAAACCTTTGTCACAATTTGGGGACTTCTTCATTTTCCAATTGCCAATTTAATTTACAATCATGCACTGATAAATGCTGGACAACAGCAATATTAAAATAAACATGCTCAGTGCAAAATAATAACTAAGAGGATGTTAAGACCTTCTATTTCTGCATTCAGCTCTTTGTTTCTTCTCTTTTCCCTCACAGCTCCATTGCTAACAAAGAATGCTTTCTGAAATGACAAATACTGTGGGTAGCAGTATCCTTTCTAGTAGACTAGTATCTGATTTTACTTTATTGCAGCAACTTCTGTTTTGAAAATGAAAAGATAATACAACCCATTGTAAAATTAAAACACTGCAAGACTGAGGGATATATCCAGAATCATAACATTTTAAATGCCTAGGAAAAAATCTATCCAAGCAACTACCTCCAGTGAAAATACAGCATAGACAATAAAGATTTTGTAAGCCTTTGTGTGGCCTTTTTGTACATATGTATTCATAATTAAACCCATTTACTGCATAAAAAATAAAGCCTGCCAGATGGACTAAAGATTTGAGGTAATAATTACAAATTACACATGGACTAGGTATGGTCCCAGCTGTCCCATTCCACCTATGAAGGGCCTGACAAAATGTAAGAGTGGTTCCTGCACAAACACTGCATCCAAGGTGTTAAAAAGGTTGTTCACAGCCATAATATTTTGACATGGTTTTATCAGTGAAGCCATAGCAAAAAAGTAGGAATTCCTTAGCAGTGAGAGTTACTATGAGCTCTCCATGTGCCATGTAATTTTCACATTGATTCTAAAGAGTGCTATGGCATTAGCTTTTATCCATTCCCACATACTCTCATCTCCAACAAGCTGTTTACCTTTTCTTGTCATTCAAGTCTGAGCCCTTGAAAATTCTGAAGGCAATTGATATATGTTATCCATCCACCAGCAGTTTATCTAATGGGATATATTGTAATAATAAATTAATACAATAATTAAGTATGATAATGCAATTTGATGCATTCTTTTTCTTTGCTCTGAAATAATTTGTGAGCAAAGGCTGAAGTTTGATTCCAAAGTCAAAGCTGATATCTCTCTTTACTGGCTCCATCCAGCCCTGACATACCTCAAGAAAGTAGGACAGTGTAGCTAGAGAGTCCTGTGTTATATTGTTCCCTACAAGGTTTAATAATCTAACAATAATGATATCAGTTTCACTGACCATTCTCATATTCAGAAAAAAATTTAATTTCTTCAGATTACTGGGAAAAAATTCCATATATTTGATAGAATCATGATAATATATCAATACCTCTTAGAATTAGGAAAAAATAGAAATAAAAATCTGAGCAGGCAGTAAGCACTGTAAGCCATGTCTGAAATGACAAAAACTGCAATTGATGGAGATAGTAACCCTGGAAGAAGGATGAGTCAAGAAGATAAGCAAGCATAAAAATCATGACTGTTCTAAAAATGCTTTCAATAGGTATAAAATTTCCATTATATTATTGAAGCATATATTTTATTGCTTTGTCTTTCACTTCCTTATTTCTACTCCTATGGATAAAAAATAAATGAATTTAAAAAGAGAACTCAAGAAAGCATAAAGAAGAAGATTAAATTATCCTTTTTTAGTTTAGTCTTATGCAAAACCCATCCAATTAAAAATATTAAAGGTTTGTTAAATTTTCTTGAAAAAAGATAAGTAACTTCTGGTTAAAAAATTGGCTAGCTAACTGAACTGAATGTAAAATATTGAACCTGGTGTTTCTCACTGACATTTTAAAAGGAGACTCCAGGCATTAGAATGTCCAAAACAGAATTCCTTTAGGTTGCACATTGTTATGCTCTAGCTATTCCATTTCCTTTTCTTTATTTAAAAGATGGTTCTCCATCTATATTCCTATTAGCAGAAAAGCATATGCAAACAATTGCACTTCCACATTTTTAAAAATTAATGTATTTATTAAAAATGAAGTCCTGGTAAATCTGGGATATATTTAAAATTAATTTAGCTGTAAGAAAGGAAAAAATAATA
The DNA here is from genome assembly GCF_903797595.1 of Erithacus rubecula. Taxonomy (NCBI): domain Eukaryota; kingdom Metazoa; phylum Chordata; class Aves; order Passeriformes; family Muscicapidae; genus Erithacus; species Erithacus rubecula. Next base: position 8,435,004 of record NC_136658.1, on the reverse strand, counting down.
CTAAGGACTTCACAGAATATGAAAATTAACTATGTTATGTTAATTGCAGTTGGATTCCAAACAGAACATGGACTCTTGTGGAGCTCCAATTACGAAAATGGTACATTCAGTCTAGCATAATAACAGTGTTCATTCTACCCCTCACCGAAGGGTCTCTGAACTCAAAAGCCAAGAACTGTCAAGAAATGTGAGCATCCCATCACACACAGAGTCTGCTGAGCATGGGTGTTTTCCAAACACTAATAGGAGCAGTGTATTGTGTCAGTGGGAGAGGCTCCACGAGCACTTTGCCACAGGAATCCATCCACTGCAGACTGCAAACATTGCCACATTCAGAACAAATATTTGTCAAGGTTACTTCTGCCAGCAGGTGTCTTTCAGGGCTGGATTGACAGTTTGACTAAGTCCCTAATTTTCACAGCTGGAGTTTCATGATTTGTCATGCAATGCTGGCCAGCCTGGCACAGTGGGAAAGCCACGATCCTGCAAACCCCAGAGGATGTACCAGGACTTACCATGGATGTGCTGATCTGCTGGGACAGGGTCCAAGACAAAAATCATTCTTTTCACAGGCAGGAGAATATTGTTGCTCAGCAGCAGTACAAGGGTACCATTATGATCTGGAGGCTTTATACATATATATATATATATATATATACATGCTTGCACAGCTTATTGTGCTGACAATGCAGGTACAGACTAGAAAACATTTAGCTCTGCAGTGAAAATAGCTCCTTGCACGCTCTTTGGGCTATAATCTCAGCTATTATTAATTCTGTGGGCTGTTAAGCAATGCCTTCTCTGCCAAGATAACTAAGAGAAAAGGGTAGTTTGCACCTGGCAGGTCTGGGAACTAAATGATTTGTAAAAGCTCAGTAGCTGCTTATCTAATTCAGAATAATTAGTATTTAGTATGATTTTATATGTGAAAAGGATTTACTGGGCTCATTATAAAAAAAAACCCAAAACATTGGACTGTGATGAGAATTGTAGGAAAGGAAAGTAAGGAGGAAGAGGATAGTATAATGGAAAATAAAATGGGAAAAGTGAAATACATAAAAGAGTGAGGATGACAGAGGGAAATTAATAATTCCAATTTCCTTTCAAAATGTCTTCTAGCAGGTCTTCCTTATGCCAGCTACAGTATCATCCCAAAAACCTTTCTCTTAGCAACCCCCAATGGAAGTTGTTGTTAGCAATGCAGTGATGACTGAAAATGCAACATTCTCTGGAGGCTGATTAGGTTCCCAGCCTTACAGCTATTATTTCATCTTCCATTGTTACTCTGCTCATTTATGTGTGCTTCTTTATTTTTCTTCTAGCAACATATTCCTCTGCTTTAGGTTCATTTCAGTTCATGGATCAAGGAATCCTACATCATCTCCTTAAGAGGAACTCAGAGTAGTAGCTGAGACTACCAATTTACTGTTTTGACAGAGATATTTTCTGTGGCCCAGGAGCCAACTGGAGCAAACTGCAGTGCAAAGGGGAGAGAAAGCAGAGGGAGGAAAAAGTCAGGGAAATAAATAGCTTATAAACAAGTGCAACCCAAAGGTGAAACGAGTCTGTGAGTAGCTGTTGCTCGATTAATGGAAGAAATAAAGTTAAAATGCCAGCTCCAAGACAGCTAGCTGTCACAGTGTCAGAACTCAGGAAAGGCTTTTCCCAGACAGAACATAAAATAACTTCTCCCTTTCATAAGAGGCACATCTTTGCAAGCTTTGTGTTAAAAAGGAAATCAGTTTCTTTAGGAGAAGAACAACATGCTTTTGTGACACAAAGACAATACTGGAAGCTCTGAGGTAGGTAAAAGGGATGGCAACTCTAACATTCCTGATTTTTAATATTCCCCAAACTGCATCTGAGCAACTGCTCAGCATCCTAATCTGCCTATTGGAGAGTGCTGCATTTTGGACTGAAAACCTGCTAAGAGCCAAACTTATAAGTAGCTACTGAAAACATTATTCATTTCTGTGTTGCTTATTGAATATTTATGTGGCTCTTTCTACCACCAGCAAAATTCCCCAGCCATATCCTGGCAACAAACCGGTGTTTCGGGATTTTTAACCTCATTTCTGCTCTGACAATTTCCTGGTGCCTTTTTACTCAATACATCACTTCATCCTTTATTTTTTTTGGGAGGGGGTGGACAGGTTAAGTGCCCTCCTGTTCCATTATAGACCTCCAGCATACTGCTACTCTTCCATAATTAAATAGCTGCAAAAGAAGTGGACAGGCATGATGATGGATGCAGTAGAGCACGGGGCAGTGATGGTGGGGTGGGCACATCAACAAGCAGCCAGTAGCAGTGGGAACATGCTCATGTGGAAAAACCAGAGTGAGGAGAGAAGCAGAAGTACTGTGGTTTGGCAGAAAAGACTGTGCAGTCATTATTCAGATGAGATCTCTCCAGCCAGAGTGCTAGAAACTACATAGCTGTGAAATAAGTATATGGTTATGGTTCATTAGGCCAACAGTATCTCTGTTCTCTCTCTGATGGGAGCAATAATATCTGACTGTAATTTTTAGATTGTCTGTGGTCACAGGAAGTTTAGATTTCATATTTGTCAGATCAATTGTTTGTTTATTTCTTTCATTGTTTTCTCTATGAAGAAAGAAGTGTAAAATATTCCTGATCTAATGACAGATAGCTAAAGCAGAGGCAAGATGTTTTCTTCAGCATCAAATGCTGCTGTGTGTGTATGTTTTACTTAGGTTCATCTGAGAAAGGGTAGGACAACAGAACTGACCCATTTCCTGCAGGTCAATAATGTATTGTTGACTTTAACTTTTGTTCAAGTACTAACCTCTACAAACAAAGCTGGTTCTTTATTTAAGCAAAAAGTAGAGATCCTTATGGTTGGGAACTTCTAAAGATAGTGACCTTTCAGGGTATATCAGCTTTCTCTCCTTTTTTTAGTTTTTTTTTTTTTTTAATTATGTTTATCTAAATGTAATAGACTCTCCTCCATCACAATCTCACTTCTAAGTACTGCACAGCCAAATATATGATTTAGAGTATTAAAATGTAGATCCAAAACACCTGGGAAAGAGACAGAGGTCTCTTCCAAGGTCTTTATCACTTCAGAATCACAGTGCATATCTCATGTTGTACTAGCCTAGCCAAGTTTTGTGCCTTCATGGCACTTTACTCATTACTTACTGCAAATATGGAAAAAACCCCCAGCCCTCTATATGGGATTCAAAGTGTTAAGCTCATCAGTCTTGAAAACCCAAAGAAGCAAATCTCCTAAAATTTTCCACAGTACACAAATTTGCACTAAGCTTCCAGTTCTTATAAGGAAATTTTTAGCTTTACAAAACATTAATTTCTCCTTTGCATAATGAGTCACATAAACATTTTCAACTCCCTTATCTTTTCTGCCCCTCAGAGGAAAAAAACATCTTTCAGTCCTAGATGCAGACCAGTACCACTAAGGGATTTCAGTATTGTGTTAGCTCCCCAAAGCCAACCCAGCAGTGCAGCAACGAAACACAAATCTTTGCATTATTAGTAATTCAAAATAACAATCAGCATGACCATTTTAATGGCTCCTACAGCTCTCAATTGGAGCTTTGCTTGCCATCCATTCCTGTCAGTCAGCATGGAAAAGCTTTGCCTGAAAGCAGAACTGATTCTGCTCAGCATGGAAGCTGAAAAATTCAGCTACAAGGCAGTTAGTGGTAATATGCTGGAAATGACATTAAGACAGTGAAAAGTTCTGATAAATAAGAGTAAACAAATTAAAAGCCGTGGCAAAAACACACTCGTACATATACTTAGAATGGCTTAATAGACTTAGTAATGTGTGACTTTTAGAAACACAGGGAAAAGTGGCCTGCTTTTAAACACATACAGACAGATGCTTTAAAGTAAAAAAACAAACCAAAAACAACTGGGCCCTTCTGCAACTTTGTTTCACGGTTTTCAGTCAGTCCAGTCCTCATTTGTTCCATATGATACAATTTAAAATGCAATTGCCAGGATAAAGCATTGGATCTTTAATGTAAACAAAGTCTTAAACAGTTCTTCATTCCTATTGTGTTGTTCCTGTGCTAAATGCCCACCAGCTGATCTCAGGCTGCAGCAATCACCAATTACTTACACCCTGCATTAGTCTGCACATAAGAGGCAAAAGAAAACTCTTCCCTATAACCTCAAGAAAAGGAGTAGAAACCATTTTTTCCCCCACTCTTTGTCAGTAGCAAGCACAGCTTCCCTCTTAGCTCTTAGAAGAAGATCCAGTGAGAATTCCCTGCAGTTTGCTGCTGCAGTGCTGGGATTGCTTCAGGCTCCCTTAGGGGATGGGGGAGCAGGGCTGGGGGGCACCGGGGCCAGGGAGGTGCACAGGCAGACCAACCCCTCGGGACATTGCCTGGAATTGCCTCTTAAAGGAAGAATGCAGAAGGGACAGGGTCTCTGCTAACTGGGTTAGACCTTGCCTCCTCCAGTGCATTGCAGTGATGCCTTTGAACCTTATGGATACAGAAGTTTCCTTCTCCTGCTCTTGCTCTTTTGTTCACACTTTTCTGTTTTCCCTTCTCCCTTTCTCATCCTTTCTCTTTCACATCCTGATTCTCTTGTTCCCTTTTCTTTTTTTAGCTTGGTGTGGGATATATTCATGTCCCCCTTTCAGCAGAGAAGAAAATCACCACTGTGAGTGCAAAAAGATTCTTTTATGTTGCTGCTAAGATGTTCAAGGGCACAGAAATATTATGCTAAGTCTGTATCAGCTCTTTCCCTAGGAGGAGTTAAAGGAACTGGAACACAAAATGCAGTGGGGATCTCTGCAGTTCATGCAGTGTTCTGGAAATTCACTTGTAGTGGCTTATCTCACATTTGTTCCTAAGTTACAGATAAGTTGGAAAAAGTAAGAAGATATACAAACCTCCTCTGCCTTCATCACCACACACAAGAGAAGTGTTTATCCACCTATACAAAACTTCCAGTTCAACATTCCTGCAGAGCAAATAAAACTTGATCATTAATTCTTACAATGCATCAAACCTGTGCCTGGAGCAAATTTTTACAGCTGGATTATGAAACTTGAAAGGCAGAATCCATAAAGAAAAATATGACAGTGTCATTATTCTGCTAATAATATAGTAATTTCAATCACTTAAAATAATACTGTGGCACAAAGAACCATAGAATTGCACCACCAGACAGCAAGAATGAGGGAGGAGAAGTCAGTACAACCATACCATCAGACCCAATTGCTCACTGTAGGGTAAATATTTGAAATAATTTAGAGGGGATTCAGCCACAAGATGCTGACACTAATGGGACCCCACAGAGCTAAATCCCCCCCCATGCCCCCCTATTTCTGATATAATAATTAAGCAATGGGTTGCATGCTCTGCTGCCTTCATTCCTGCCTACCCTGTGCACCTCAGAACAGAAGCCAAGTCCCTCCAGTACAGCCAGGCTTAGGGCCCAATACACAAATCTTGTACTCCTGCACTCTTATTGCTAGTGGAAAGGGAAAGCTGGAAGCATTTGCAGAGCTGCCTGAGCACTGGTGTTCCAGGCTGTGGCTGTACTCAGCCCCATTCTCTCCAGACAAGTTCAGTGGTATGGATGGTGCTATTTGCTCATGGTTTGAAAGGCTTCCAGGCTGCCAGGTGACACAGGAGCTCATGGGCATTTTTTAATTATGCAACACAGCATTTAATAGAACTTTCACCAAAAATCCAATACATAATGTTCTGATTTTCCTTACTTTATGCAGCTAACCCTCCACCAACATTTTCACCTGGAACCTCCTATTCAATACTATCAGAGATGAAGAATTTGGTTCAAATTCCCCAGACTTATGTTTTACTTTATTATATATTTTACTTCAGTTTTACTTCTGTGCTATTTCTGTGTATTATTGAAGGTATCAGGCCTTCATAGAACAGCTAGAAATAATTCTGTATTTTTAAATGCTCCAATCTATTTATTTTGAAACAAGCTTTATTAATGTCAGGTTCTATTTTAGTTTCAGAACAGTATATAGTCTATAGAAGTCTCCCTATGTTAATACAGGAGTACCATAAGCCTAGAAAGTAAAAGCAATACAGGGATTCTTCAAGCATTCACTAGGGATGAAATAACTTTGTTTCCACAGTCACTAAATTAAAAAAAAAAAAAAAAAAAAGTTAAAATATCAAAATGTCAAAATGTAACATAATCGTCTGCACCAGTAATTAGTGATAATCCACAGGAACTCAAGTTCTGCTGAAACTAAGTAGAGGATTGTCTTATAAGACTGCTTTGGTATCTCTGCTAGGTGGTTCATACAAGTGAGAAAGTACAGGGGATAACAGGTCTAACAGTGTAAGATCGTTTGGGAGGGAAACATTTTTCCTGAACTATGTGATAATGCTATTAGCTCCAGTAACCTGAGCCCCAGGGTGATCCCACACCAAAGCAGATGGACAATATCTGAGCAGCAGAGTCTCTGACCCCAAGAGATTTGCAGACAGAGACAGACCTAGACAAGACCAAAAAAAATCTGAGATCAAAGAGGGGTAGAAAAGCTACAAGCTTGTCCTGCTTGCATAACTTGACATTAATACATAATATTTATTCATCACTAGGTACAAATCTGAATGATTCTAGTAAGCTTAGCAGCAAGAGATTACTTGTCATTTAGCTATGTATCTGACTCAAAAGGATTATTTTAATACTGATATCAATATTACTTGGTTTGCACAGGCTGAGTGTTTGCCATGCTGTGACTGGAATTGGGGACTGCAGAGTGTATCTTGCTCTCCTAATGCCAGTTCTGTGCCTTGTTTCTGTCAAAGAGAAATTGTCACTGCAAATCCTTGCTGTGATTGCAACATGAGCCACTATTATGAAGGCATGAGGGGAGAAGAGTACTTCTGTGCACTACTTGGAATCCAAATTGAGATCTGTTCAGTCAGAATTATTCTGCTGGTAAACAGGGATTTTTTTTTCCATTAGTTTTTATGGCCTGAACATAGGAAATTATTAAGATAAGATGCACACAACTATGGACTGTCACCCAGTTATCAAACTGAGTTATGATACAAGAATCATGGGGTAAAGTGAGAAACAGAAAATGTGAGCTTTGTACCCAGAGTAGAAAACACCAAAGCAACACCCACTGCATGCTATAAAAGATAATAATCTCTGCACCTTTTAGAAGATACACACACAATAAATTAACTAACCACAATGATCAGCAGGGACAGTATCAACAAGAAAATAACCAACCTAGAAAACAATCATAGACAGAAAAAAATCAAATTCTTAAAACCAGAAAAAGCCAAATATTTATGAAATAAAAGTATAATAAATATCCAGGTAGCAAAGAGAACCAATTAGGTGCTGTCATATACATAAATTTCTCTCTCAAGATTCTTCTTCCAGTTGCTTTCTTGCTTGTGCAACTTTCAGCTACAGATATTATGTCAATGCATTTAGCAGACATGCTTATGACAGGAAATGTATTAAAAACAAATTTTAAAAAAATCTGTAAAAATGACTAATGAATGTCATCAGGTCTGTAAATATCACTGAATTTCTACTTTTCAGAAAATCTATGCACCACAGCCAACAGATAAATATATGTGCTACTGAAGTATATTAACAAATATTTTGCTTTTCTATTGTCATGATGTCCAAAGTAATTTTGTGTTCAAGTGCTGTGACTCTTTATCAAAGACCTCTACTGGTAATTATGAGGGAAATCATCTATGTTTTAGTTTTGACAAAGCATTAATTTTTACATTCAAGTAAAGGTCAACTAGCATAGCCAGATGCAGCTGCAATGAAAATGTGTTCTGCTGAACAATGAAATCATTCTTTCCATATTCAGTGTCAAATGCCTCTTTAAATGAGCTATATTAAAACTGTACCAAAAAACACAAAACACAAACCAGCCACTAATCCTTCAACTGTCAGGTATGATGGGGAATTAGTGAGATGTGAACTGCAGGGCTCAAACAGGAAAACAGCCCCAAAAAGAAAACACTTGAAAAGTCTGATTTGTAATGAAGGTCGGGATTGCCTAAAAATAGCAAAAACTAAACTGTTATGGATAGCACTTTATAGGTTTATATCCCAGATTTATAGGTATTTATAGGGTTTGTAGAATTTCAGCCACTGCCATTTTAGAACAGAGGAGTAAAATATTATGAAGAGTTTGGTAGCAGTGAAGAATTGGGAGAAATCAGAGCTTAAAATACCAGAGTATTCACAATGTCCTGGACGTAAAGAGTCTGCTTTAATTTTTCTTTACCTTTGATGACCTCTGCATGAACTACAATCACATAATCAGTTTGATGTGATACTAAGAACTGGGACAAAACTATTTATGAATATGATTCAAACTTAGTAACATTAGGATCTCATTTTCCAGCTCTAAGTGAAAACATATTCTGAGCACTTAAAAAACATTTTAAAAGTTATGGTCTATGTCACTAAGTGCTATGCATAATTGAAAAATGTGTAACTTATAATTGCCAAGTTCATACTGACTTTTAACAAAGTCATACTTAAGTATTTCCACAAGGAAATAAAAATTATGTTAAAATTTTAACTCTTGCTAAAGAGACTAAGAAAAATTACTTGCTATAGTGTTTTTCTTCAGAAATAAACCTACTGAATTTCTACAGATCTGCTGTTAGAAACATCTGTCTCCTTGTTGTCCTTGATGCCTTATTACAGATTATGATTCAGTTCAATTTGAAGGGTAGCCTAAAAGACAGAGCTATGGATCCAAGCAGCCTTCACATCCTCAGAGTCTGGGAGCTATGCAGACCTAGATGTTGAATGAAAACTCTGCTTAGAGGCCGCCAACCCAGATCAGGGTTTCAATCGTATTTGCATTTGTATAAAGCCAGAAGGGTTTGGCTGAAATTGTAGACTTTCCTAAGACAGCATTTTTAAGCTTCAGTGTCTCAAGAAATCCACAGCTAGACAGGAAGCAGAATTATTTTTGAGCTTGTTTTAGCTCCCTGTAAGAACCAAGGGTTACTTCACAATTTTTCCACTGACAGGATTTAAAAAAAAAAAAAAAAGCCCTCTAATAACCCAGAGAATGTTGAAATCTTTCAAACCAATAATGCTTCATTTTTGCTATGTTAACATGTAGTGTCAAACCAGAATTGATACAAATAAGAAATTCAAAATAACTCATTTCAGCATTTCTCCCCAAAAATTGCCTTAAAAGAGGAAGAAACACAGCTCCATAAAACTTTCCCCTTTCAGTAAACTAATGCTTCTATTACATTTCTTTGGAATAGCAATTCTTATTGTCCTAAAAACAATGAAGGTGAAATAAGCAGCTTCAAAAAATAAAGTAGAATCAAAATTGTTTTGAAGGAACTACTTGAGATGCTCAAATGTGAGTGTGTTGAAATGCAATGGTAAAAAGAAAGTTTGTATCTTAACACCTTTTTTTTAAAGTAAAGATGAGAGGAATGGAATGAATCATATCCAAGTTCAGTCATGAGGAGTGCAGAAACTAAAATCTGAGCTGGTCTTCCTGGGCCCTGGCATAGACCATCAGTCAAGAGGAAAACAGAGCATGAGTTATCTGAGTTACTTTGGATATGGATTTTAGGATGAAATGGGTCACACCAGGAAGGGAACATTTTCTCTCCCATACAGGGATCCAGAACCTGGGCCCAGTTCAGGTGCAAACTGCTCTGGACAGGTCAGAAGACTCTGACCTATGGGGTACAGACCACAACAAGAAAAAAAAGAGACAGGTATGGCTGTCCTACCTGTAAAGCATGGATTTAAACTTGGCAATTAAATAAGAGAAAGGTAATTGTCATCCACACATGGAAACACCCAGTTTACACGAGGTTATTGCCTCAACACAGCAGCTGGAATGAAAAAAATTCTTCTAGACAAGTTTGCCTTCTCCCTTGCTTTTTATCTTTCTCCTGAAGGACAACATAAGATGTAGCTTTGCAATTTAATTAAATGTGACATGTGTTGCTATAAGCCACATACTTGCAAGTACAGTATTTATGCCAAGTATGAGCAATCCTAGAGTAATTATGGTTTATATTTTACAGAGGGCATGTCACTCAGCAGACAAGTTTCATGAAAGGACTGAGAAAAAGATATGCCAAAAAAAGAAAAGGAAATTATGGGCCAGAGGGTTTAAAGCTCCCAGATGAATAACATGAAACTGCAAAGTCTCTTAATGACAGAGGAGCAGATATGACAATAATGATAATAAAAAACTAGAGGTTAGAGTTTAAGGTCAGACTGCCAAACCAGACATTGTGCTCAGGCTGCTGAGAGGCAATTACTCCAAGACTTGCCAAGAGAAGTACTTTTTCCAAAGATCTGCTCCAGAGCCCTTGGGGTGTAATTCCCTTTCAATGCTACAAGCTGGATATGAAAGCCAATTTCAGAAGGTGGAGAAAGAGAAGCAGTGTCTGCCAGGGGGATGCCTGGATGTGTTCATAGGTGAACTCTGTCTGAAAAATCCTGCTACAGCTTTTGTGTTCTGGTGCATAACATCATTGGCCAAAGCCAGTGAGAGATTGTGACAGTCAAGAAAATACAAATAGATATTTTGGTAGTTAGTACAATTTTCTAAAACACTTAATTGCAAAATACACTTTTTTTGTTTTGTTTTGGTTTGGTTTTTTGGCCACAGAATGGATATCCAGTTCAGACTATTTTATACACTGTTTTATAAATTACTGTGATTATAATTGCACAGGCAGTTAAGTATCATGAACATTGTACAATACTCCAATATCAACAAAACTATTGTAAACTATTTTAAATCTTTTCTATGTGACATTCAGCTATGCAAGTAGTGACATTGCTATACTGAAATACTTGGGGTGGAGATTAATTACATTGAGATAGCAAAAATTGCACAACCATGGTGTGTGAAGGGGCCTGAAATATTTGAATGAAGTAAAAAATGCTCAGGGGCTAATTCTGGCTTCTGAATAATTTAAGTGTATTTGACAATTGTTTCTTTCACACTTGAGTGAAAGATATGTGCTCTCAGACATTGAGTCACTTCAGCAGTCTCACAGAAAGGAATCAAAGCAATACATAACAAATGCAAAAAAACCTCACCAGAGTACAAAACTGCAGGTGGAGCCCAGGTGCCTCGATAAACTGCATTAAACTAACACGTGAGGGAAGTTGCTTTCTGCTCTCCAGTTTGTGTATGGCAGTTACTTACATGGTTTCTATTTTCCCAGATTCCTGGAGGTTTCCATGATCTCACTTGTATTCTTTTGTCTCCTGGACCATGCCACTGAGTGGGGTTTTTTCAGCTTTACTTTTGGAGGGCTCATTTTCTCCCATCTCATATTTTCATTTCCACTTACGTTTTTTGTGTCTGAGCTATCTCAGATGTTCAGATGGTCCCAGCTGTCATCTTTGAAAACAGATTAAAATATCTCTAGTTTACATTCAATTTAGGGTGAAACATTCCACTTTGGATCCATCTCCAAAAGATCAGCTACTGTAGCAATGAAGTTAATTATTTTCTATCTATCCATTTAATTGTCTGATAGTGAAACCAACTGGACCATCATAGGTTATCTCAAGATACTGGTTCTCTGCCATTTCTCTAAAACCACTTAGATAGCTGTTTAGTTTTTTCTATCTTTAGATTAAGGTTTAGATGGAAAAGCCTGACAAGTATTAACCTTAATGCCTTGCTCAGAAAGTGAACGTGATAATTACTTGAGCCAGTTTCAGAAGCAGAGTTTCAGATGTCAGGGGAAAAGTTGCATCCTGTGCTTTCATGGCTTTCCTGATGAGTCCAGCCATCAACAGATTGCTACTGAAAGATGAGTTTTCACTGAAATTTTAGACCAATTACAGGGAAACCAAAGAGAAATTATCCTGGATTTTTCACACAAACGCATCAAAGAGATTTTTTTTTTCTCGTGTTTATAACAGCTCCTACTAAAAAGTTGCATCATGCTATGGATGGAAGTCACTCTACTACAATCTGTCTGTTTACAAGGAACAGATCTGATTATAGAATGTAGATACTTGCAATTTTCTATAATTCCCCTGCAACATCATCTTCACAAACAATTAGATTTGGGCAAAACCTCCCATTTGTGTTTTCATATGTGCTAAGACACTAACATCCGCATTTCTCTCTTTCTACTGGAAATATATTTTACTGGATACTTCAGGTTTGCATTTATTTTGCTTTGATTTTATTGGCATCACCTCACTAGGAACTTCTAGAATTTTCAGTGATCAACAAATACAAGCCAGGTGTTTTTCTTCCTCACTGCTGTTTACAACTGATGCATTTCCAGCACAGAATGGACATTTGCATTAATCTCTAAAAGCATGACTTTGCACAGTGAACTGTTTAATTTAATGCTTTTTTGGTACTCCAGCCCTCAAGGTGACCCACTGCTCCTCCACAACAACTGCTCACAACTTGTGTGATCAGCACATTTCATTATTGGACTCCTGCTTTTGAGCTAAGTACTTTAATGAAAATATTAAATAAGTCTGTCCCAAAACTGATCCTCAAGGGGCTCCACTGACAGTCTCAGAATATCATTAGGCCTTAAATTTTAATACTAATTATATTGTAGTATTTGCATCAGGGCAGCAATGCTCCTGTCCAGAGCAGCCAACCACCTGAACTGGCCAGACAAATGGAGACAGGCTGGAAGCAGCATTCCACTGCTTTAGAGGCCAGGATCTGTAATGCTGCCACTTGCAGACTCAAAGAGGAAGAAAATATCCTGCCATATCTTACTGAACTGCAAGAATGATGATATAAAGTTCATAGAAAATTGAAGTTTCTAAGCAGCTGATTAGAAAAGAGTAAATGATAAAGACACTTTGCTGCCATTATAACAGTATTTCTTGTATGCTCTTCACAAATCTGTCACACAAGGCTTCTCTGGGTGTTTTTAATGAGATTCCTAACTGATTCTAATTCCTAATAGGAATAGTTTTCAATATTAGTTTCAGTTTTTCTGGGAAAAAAATTAACATGTCATCTTTCATCAACACAAAATTGGTTTGATGACAATGATCAGAAATCCATGAAAAACTGTTTTCTTCTGATTGCTAAAGTACTGCAGCCAGAATACACTTAAAGGAAAGTTCCATTTATATTTTCATTTCAGTTTTTCTTTTATCTTTTTAATAAATTGATGGTAATATAGAGATTAATTTATTTTAAAAATTGATTAATTGAATCATACACTTTAAGAACTTTATCAGTGTATCACTCATAGCAGCAAAATACTGCCATTGTTAGCTGGACTAACATCCTCCATAGTCTGCTGTCAACAAGAACTATAAAGCAACTGAAATTAGTTCATATGTGTTTTCCTGGCACTTGGAATCTGCATTTCTCCAGTGTGGGTATGATGTCAAAACATAGTGACAGTGTGCATGCATCCAAGAAAGCAAGCCTACAAGCAGTGAGCATGGAACAAAAACGAGGATCCACATAAAATCTATTTTTTAATTTATTTTTTTTTTTCTCGTGCAGATTTATTGCACTTCAGTGGACTGGTTAACTGACTCAAAAAAAGCTCTCCAAAAGTTATTGAGAAAACAGCCTGACTGATTGCAAAGCAAAACTGACAGAAGTGCTCCTACTACTCATGGCTTATACTGAAATGCTCATATTCAGAGTGCTTGACAGACATTAAATTAATCCCACTGTATCATAATTCTAATTGCCACAGGGATTCAGAGTGTTCTGAGAAATATCTGCTGCAGAAGTTAAGTGTCTGTAGCACCCTCCTACTGCAGGAAATACAGTCAAGCTCATTTGTTATTTCAGTGAGAATATTCCTCCAAGGTTCTTTTCCTACATTTTAAAACTTGGCTCAGAGGTGCTCATTGGTGTCTTGTCAGCACAGCCTTTTTAATCTGTTAGCTCTGTAAAAATGGATGCGGCTGTAATGTCTCATCTGAGAATTTTGGTTACTGTGGTAGCCAAAAATGGTAATCTCACCAGATACTTGGATTTTATGTTACTCTTGAGCTTTCATATACAACAAAGTAGGAACATAACTGTATTTACTTGTTCTTTTTATAGGGAAAAAAATCCACCAAAACAAACCACAAAACACATTTAACTCAGTTTTAACCCCCCTCTTCACCTCCCTTGCTCAAATTCCAGATTAAGCACATGTAACGTTTCTGACCAACTCTTTTTCAAACAGCTCATGGCAGGAGGATCAAATTTTTTTTTGGTTTGACAACCTGATAAATTTTCATGGTCCAAGACTAATATTCTGGAAATAAGTTTCTTCAGCCCCTGTCACCTTAAATTGAGCTTCATGTTCTAACCTCTTCCTTGGAGCACAGTGGGCAAAGCCCCATAACAGCCAGACAATTACAAATGTACCTGTGGATGGAAGAAAGAACTGTGCCAGAGCTGCAATCCCAGAGCATCAGTGGATTGAAGCTTGTATCTGTGGCATTTAGTAACATGGAATAAAGGAAAACACTGCAGTCCTTCAGAAACTGACTATCAGCCCTCTGCTAGCCTTTGTGATTTTGATAAATTATCAGAAGAGCCACTACATAGGCAGGACAGGGTGTCTGTAGTGTGTGCTCTGGATTTACTGCCTGCCTTCATCTTAGCCAGTCAAGGTGAGCTCTCAAGCATTAGGTTCCCAGTGAAGATGTGTTTTTTTCCTAGCAGTAAGAAGTTTTAATGGAAAAATTAAAAATTTCCACCAAAGAGAAGCATTTGCAAAATACTCACCAAAATCACAGAGCTGCTCCACAAACAAAAAGGGTTTTAACAAACCAGACAGTCACAGCCTGTGACTTTGGTTTTGTAGGAAAAAGGATAAAGTGAGAATAAAGGTCAAGATGCAAACATAGAATGGCAGAAACATTTAGGCAGATGAACAAATGTGAAGACTTTTCCTGTAGCCCTTGTGCACACAAAGCTGATGATTCTTGGAAACTCCTGCCAAAGAATTCATACTACAGTAGCAGAAGCATAAAAATAAACCTGCCCCTTCTAAAGGAATCACATAAGAATGAAATTAGCTCCAGGAACAGACAGATAAATCTATCTGTGTAGCCATTTGGCACTCATGAATTGTTTCCATGTGCCTAAATGGATTTTGCTTCCTATAAAATTGGAGCATTGGCACCTTGCATTGTCACAATATTTCAGGTATTAGTATCCAGGAAATACTGACTTTGGGATAGTGATGGTTTATAAATTTTAAACTGCCTAAGACATCAAATTCTGCCACCTTTGTAGTATGTTAACAAAGGCTATGGAAGCTAACATTTTATTTCTCTTTTCATTAGTATTAGTAAGGGGAGTGATTAGTAGAGTAAAGCCTTGACACACTGCTGACAACATTGGGGTCAGCTTCACTTTTTTCAGGCTTTTACTAGGACTGAGGAGCTGCATTGCTCTGTACTCAGCTCAGTGGAATGCAATTTCTACAAACACAATTTTCAGGAATATAAAGAAATCTTTGATACTGTGACAATTAATATAGCAGAAATAAAGGGTCTTGTTCATTATTTTCATGCTATCCAAACAGGAATCAGAAGATGGAGATCAGAAATATCCTATTAGTTACCATTTGCTGAAAGAAGGGGTGGAGGGGTTTTCTTTTGATTTTTAAAATTTATTTTGCTTTTGTTCTTCTATGGATCAAAGCCCTTAAGGGTTCCTTTACTATTATCTCTTGTTGCTGACTTTGAACCACATCTGTGCTTTAAGACTGGTGGGAAGCCACAGAAGTCGATACTAAGTAGTTTTATTCTACATTTCCTGATGCTGCTTTTGCTAAAAATATCTTAGGCTTGAAAAAAAATAAATCAATAAGCACCATTTTTATCCTGATGGCTTTGATTGTCATGCTCCAAAAAAAAATCTGAAAAGCAATTGGCTCCACTTTATGGCAGATAAAGACTAGAACTGAGTAGGTCCCATACTCATCACCTCATGCCACAAGGTGAAAACCACGGTGAATTAAAAACTCATTCTTTTTCTTCTAGTAGCTTAAAATGAGGCCATTTGGTGCATATTCAGCAAGGACTCCAAACAAAATAAGCATTCAGCAAGGATTTCACTCTTCCTCCAGTGTTCATTGCACGGTGATGGTTGTTCTCTGCCATTCCATAAGCAAGTAATTCACTTCCAGAACAGTTTAATTCAACACTATTTCTGCCATTAGTATCAATGAAAATTGGGTTCCTTGGTGCCTCAATTTTATTTTTTTTTCTCTTTATATCCCTTGATTAATCTTGTCCAGCCTGCCTTCCTCCTTTGGTAGCTTTCATAGAGACTGGATTCCATTTTAACAATTCCTCTTCCTTTTCTGAATAGGACAGAATTTTTTCACATCCTCAGTATGGACAGCAAATATAAAAAGATCCTCATTTCCATGGTGTCATCTCAAAATGTTTCCATGTTTCTGTGATCCAATATTCAGTGGCTTGCTAAAAGAAAGGAGGGGTTTAAAAAAATAATAATCCTAATCTTCAGATATTTCACTGCCACAGACAGCACTGGCTTTTATGAAGAACATATTTCTAGGCAGCAGGAAAATCTTCACAGACAAGAAAAAAAAATCCTGAAGAAAATCAAATCTGGGTAAAGAGTTCACACTGAGATCCACAGTTGTTGCCAATTTTAAAGATTCATTGTGTGACCTAATTTCTCCAAGTTTCAGTCAGTCCAATGCAAAATGAAGCTGCTGAAGGACATGTTCAGTGAGGCTGATGCCCATAGCAACACTGGGAGTTACTCATGTGTGGGCAAACCTCAAACACCCATAAACAAGTTTGCCTTTCATCTGAGTGTTTGGAACAGACTCATTTCCCAACTTTAATCTCAGCAAATGCACAACTCCACACACATGAAAATCTGCATTTGCAAATACCAGAATCTTCTTGTGTACACACTAAACATATTATAATATACATAAGCAGCAAGATTTCAGTTTGCAAGGAATTTTCATCTGTAACATAAGCAAAAACAAGGTATAAAATAATTTTCTCCACCTGTAAGTAGATCCTTTAATTAATTTGTAAACTTCACTTAGAGGACACAGCAACTTTAATTTTTAATAGAAGGTTCTGCTGCTGACAGAAAATCTTTTAGGAGCTATTAATGCAGAAGTGGGATATTAGCTTTCAAAAAAACATTGTACAACAGATGCTGTGTTGGGCAAATCCTCCAGTTTTCCCATGGAAGCTCTTCCTTAAATTTACTGAACAAAGATAATAGATTAAAGAAAAATAAAGTAGAGAGTGCCAAAAGCAAAACATTGTGTAAAATTTACATGCTAACTAAAGCTATAAATTAATCAAGTTAGTATTTTTACAAATTGCTGGTTCTGAAATACAAGTGAGATGGTAGATACATTATATTTACACGAGTTGAAGCAAATTCCTTTGCTTAAGTTTTGTGACCAGTTGCAGCTAACCTACTCTTGCACAATTTTTCCAAACACAGTTATAGAGCATAGTTGCATTATCCTAAAATAAAAGCACTTTGTCATTTATACATCAGAATAGTTACTCATTGAATAAAAAATGCTAAATATATGCAAGGCATTTTATAAAATTTTATAAATAATATTTTAAATCTCTTTCATAGTAAATTAGCAAGTATTTTACTTCAAGTAAAATCAAATTTAGCAGGAACTCATACAGGATTTCACAGGAAACCCTACAAGAGAAAAATAAAATATCTACATCCATTATTTTAACTCAGCACCCAAAAGCTATGGATTTTCCAATAAAGTACTTGCTTTTTCAGGTATACAGCACAATCAAAATCCCTGAACACTACTTTGGTTGTGTTGGCTTTCCAATCACTTCGTAATTCTTTAGGAAATGTGGCTTTGTGTAAATGACCTCATTTTACTGTAGCTCAATGGCAAAGCCTAAAGCAGGTGTGTCAGTCATAATTTCAAGATCAACCTTGTTCATATTTTCTCCTAATGACACTGGTTTTGGTAAGACCAGAGTGCACCAGGTGTGGGTGCAAGAACCCTTGACAGCTCTGTGACAAAACATTGCCAGACACAAGTGAATGTAATCAGAAAACAATAAAAAAAAAAACACTTAGGGAACACCATTAACCATCAACAAATTTAAAACAACTTCTTAAAAAAACCTCATAGGGCAACATTTCCCACTTACTGCTGTCTGAGGTCAGAATTTCAGCTGTAGCCTGACTTGCAGTGAAGCTACACAGATGGACATGGGTATCACTGGGATCCAGTGTGTGGTTTCCAGTTTGTCACTGTGCCAGCAGAGGATGAGCTGAGTACCTGTTATTTTGGGCATGCAGCACCAGGGTTCTGGGCAGATACACCCTACAGAGGTCTGCACATCACAGCTGCAATGAAATTCCAGTTTTGAGATGCTCCACAGCACCTTTGGCTGAAGGTTTTGTGCCAAGGGGCTGACATGCTCAGGGACATTTCTTTGAGCTGCACCTTGTTCCCCACACCCTGGTGTGGGAATGGCACCACTTCAAACCAAAAGGGTGTTTCTGGTGCCAGGAAAGCCTTTCAGCCCATGAAACTCTCCTGCCTCCTCCAAAGGAAAGGTGCAGGCCACATGGGTATCTCCTGTGGCACATCCTGGGCTGACTGTGGGCTCCTGCTTGGATAATGCTGGCTCTAACACATGCTGATCCGAGGCACAAGGACTGAAAACATCCCAAAAAAATCTACACAGAAAGATACACTTTTAATATAACCTTACCTAATCTTCATATGTGCTTCAAAGTTGCAGTTATGAAAAAAAAACCTGTACCTGAGATTTGTGCCTGTTAAGGTTCTAGCAGTGTTCTGTGGCAATCCAGTGGAGAAGTGTGTCAGTCAAAACCAGCAATTTTTAGGGGGGGGGGGGGGAAGTGCAGAGAATAAGGAAAGGAAGATCAATATGGCTTAGGAAAATACAAAAGTGGAAAAGGAGTCATCCTACTGCACCATGATCCACAGCAGGGCTCTGCCAACCACAGAATGACTACAGGACAGCAGGCAGGTAAGGAAACTTGTATTTCTGCAGGTCCCAACAAACACCAACTCACAACACTCATTCTCTTCACTTACTTGGATCTTTCTTCCTTTGTAGCTGATGTCTCACCCCCGAGGTGAATGCTTTTCTTGGTACAGATTTTCTTCATCAGCTCTCCCTGGAAATTGGCAGGCTGAGAGAAGTTTTCATTATCACAGTCCATGAAGCGCCCAGAAATCAGATCTTTAAGGCAATCAACCGTAATTATGCAAAATCTTAGGCTGCATCCAGCTCTCCCTCTTTGCTCATGCTACTGTAGCTGCATGATTTCAGTGGAACAGATCCTGGCTCTTGCCAATAGAAATAAAATTAGAGTCTCCCCTAAAATTATGCTTCAGGGAACACAAGAAACTACGCAGAAAAGGTAATGTATTTGAGAACATTTTTAATAAATAATGTGACAAAAATTACTTTTCTGATTATTGGATCCTCAGTATGCAAAATTATGGCTAAAATATGAGGTTTCTTACATGAACATAATGAAAACATTAATCACATGGATTTTTCCTTTAGTACTGCACACCCTTTCTATGGAACCTTTCTTTAAAAATTAGCTAAATGAAAAATTTCAGTCCTCGGTAAACACCAAAACACTTTTTTTTTTCTTTTTTTTTTCCATTGGGGCTAGTCCTGATAGTTGTCAATAAACAAACACACATTTTTCCATTAGCACCAATGACAAAGAAATTTTATAATTACAAAAAAGATCATAAAACCTACAGACAGAGGACATCATTTGGCAAATTCAATGCAACTAATGCCTCTATTTCAGCTTTAATGATAATCCAATGTTGAGAGAGGCCACAGAAAAATTGGTAATTTTCTTTAAGTCCAGGAAAAGTGAGAAGTGTTTTGATTATGGCCCACATTTACATCTGTTACTTTACCATCTGTCATCATTCAAATATTCCAAATACAAACATAGAGCATTAACAAAAAAGATGAAAAATATCCCAAACAAATGCTTAACATTTTCAATAAGACAAAAAAAGGTTAATAGTTACAATGGTTTACAAACAAAGTTTAGTGATTGTGCTTTTAAAACCAAAAAAAAAAAAAAAAGATAAGCAGTGCATTACAAAAAATTCATTGCCAAGATCAAACAAAACTTCTTTAAGTGGCACTTCTTCTTTAAGGTGAATTGACACAAGTAGAGGTCTGAGATTTGGGCCAGTAGCAGTTGATGACATTACCTAATTGTTATTAAAAATGTCCATTGATTTTCTTTTCATAAGCAGTGTTGAAGCTGGAAATTAGAAAAAAGTTTCAGATAAAGTTGGTCATGCCATGATTAGGCAAACAGCAATCACATTGACTTACCTCCTGCTTATCCCAAAGGACATTTTTAATAAGAACGTATTTAATGATGAAAATGGAAAGACAAATCAAAGTACCACAGGGGCTTAAAATGAGTACATATTTACAATAAGAGCCATCTTGTCCCAAATTAATTTCACTTTCGTTTGTCAGACAGTATCATCTGCAGAAGGTTAGCAAGAGGCTGCAGAGCAGAGCCACAGGGGCAGCGTTAGAGCTGCAGGTGCCGTTTGCACTGAGCGCAGAGCACAGGCAGAGCCACAGCTCTGCCATCACCACCCCTCTGCTGAGCTGGGGACAAACCTCAGGGTCCCAGGCCCTGGAACTCCCTCTCTTCTAATCCTGGAGCAGCAGCTGGCCCAAGCACCTCGGAGAGCAGCCTCCCTGCCTCCTCCAGGGGACGCGCGCGGCGCTGCGGAACAGGCGAGGGCCGTTCCTAGTGAGGAGGGTTTGCAAAGAAAGAGCAAAATAAAAACTAGCATTCTGATGGCATGAGGAAAAAGGAAAAATTGTACACTCTGATTGCACTGAACATTATTTCTGGCGTCAAACATCATCAGACTTGAGGCATCTTAAGTGATTTATTTTTTTTTTTCTGATTAGATTTTAAAAGCCTGTTACAGTACATGTCGTTGTCTTCAGCTTTCTGTTTCCTGCATTAAAAAAAAAGGGGAAATAAATTATTACATGTTAAACTTTATTCTTTAACATTAATTATTAATTAATAAAATAATTAATTATTGTCTTACATACTTCCTAGAGATTTGCTACCTTTAAATTACTACTTTAAATCGTGTGACTGTATGTTGGCCACCCTTTCTACAATCACTATTTAAACTGAGTCAATATCATTAGGCAGAAAAAGTAGAGGAAAAAGTTTGTATCTTAATATCTAATAAAATCTAGCATGATAAACTGTCAAAAGATGTGAAAGGCAATGTCATGGTGTTCCTAGATGCTCTAGTTCTTAATTTTCAGGTTTAAAAGAATCTGGTTAATGTAAAGTGCTGTACAAAATATTGCATTTCTGCAAGTTCTGTTCCATAAGTTTTAGTGTGATGACAATTACATTTTATTATACATTTTTTTGTTTTTTATGTTTGACATGTTCCTAGTTTGTTTACATGGATTGGGCATAACATTAATGGACAGATAAATGCACTAATTTTCCTGAACAGAAATATTTCTGTTTCAAAAGCTTTTTTTCCTGGCACCTGTCTAAATACAGAAATAGCTTTATTGTAGTCATCCACAGTATTACAACTGCAGTTACCTCCATCTCTTCTTCTTCTTCCTCTTCTTGTTCATAGGTTCCCAGTACTTGCATTTCTGCAACATTCCTTCGGGCTAGATTTGCTTGATCTGCCCTCTGTCTGCCTCCTGACCCTCTTGAGGACATGGAGCTGGAGGAACTGGGATCTCTAGGATTATTTGATGTTGGAAACGTTGGTCTAGAATATGGCAGGATGTCCTCTGTAAAATTAAATGCATACATTGTTATGTTTACAAGCCTAGAGATACTGTAAACCTTAAATTTTTGCATGCACTTGATTTACTTTTTTATGATTCTCAGGAGATTTAAAGTGATGTCTGACAAGAAACATGAAATATGCTGCTTCCACAGCAGAATTATAGAAGCTTTCTCAAGGAAATTTATAGTCTACATGGTAACGTTCACTACAGAAAAACTAATTCATGATTAGTGTCCATTCCATTTCAATTTAGGATCCCTGGTCTATGTTCTACAGGAAAATGAAAAAAAAATCCCACCCCTTGCAGTATATATTTGATATGACAGAGTAGGAGGAAATGAGAATGCACATATGATACAAGGAGCTCATTCCAGCTGAATACTGGACCCTGCAGTTGTCAGGCTGAATTTGAAACACAGCCAGTGGCCATGCTTTAATATTTCACACCATCTTCTATGGCAGCATTCTAGTAACTTTTCTCTACAGCAATCCACTGTAATCAAACTTTTAATCATATGCCCACTTAACCAAATTAATACCCAAACACCTCTGATGTTATCTCTAAATACCTGTAGGTAAAAAGGACCAGGCATTTGCATCAATCTGTGTTCTTGGTGAATTCTTGGCATTTTCCATTAATTAGTAAACTTACCACTTTCCATAGATGAGATTACTTTGATCAGGTCTGGCTCATCTAATGCTATGCGAGTTAGTATTCATAATTAATCCACAACTATGAGGGTTTTTACTCTTGAAACAGGACCAGGTACCATTCTGGCTCTTTTGTCCTCTATAAATTCACAAAAGGAACCAAGTCCTGATCTTTGGTTGGAAAATTAAGTCTCTGGCTTACAGATCTGCTGTCTGACTTAACTCAGTCTCCTTACAAACCAGATTATAATTAGATATCTATCTATCTATCTATCTATCTATCTAGATATAATATAAATAGACTACAAGTGTATGGTAGGAGCAGCAATACTGATCCTTACAAGTCTAAAGGAATATTTCTTTTTGGTTTCCTCAGCTTTAATACATGATGGGTCTAACAGCAGCAAAATAGAAGAAGAATGTTTCGTAATCTTGTAATAAGCTTATTTTACCCTAACAAGACCCTGCAGTGAGGCCCATACTAAAACTACAGTTATAAAAGTGGCAATGCAGCATCTCTAATTTCACATGCCCAGCCTGCAAGGCTCCCAGTGACACCCCGAGCAGGCACAATGACCTTGGAGAAGATGACTTTTTGCTGGTGCGCCGTCCCGTTTCGCTGCTTTGCCGGCTCGCGGTTTGGGGTCGCCGGGCGGCTCCTGGGGCTCCCTGCGCTCCCCCGAGCCCGTCCTGAGCTCGGGGTGCTGCCTGCCCTCTGCCCCCTCCCTGCCCTTGTAGCTGGCTCCCTTCCTGTCGGCGGATCTGTCCGTCCTGGCCTCCATGGAGGCGAGCTTGGGCAGCATCACCGGCCGCACCTCCAGCTGCGACTTGGACTGCGCCGTCGGCGACTTCACGGCTGGAGGGGGCACAGGAGGAGGGGGCAAGTCTGTGGAGTTGAAAGAGGAGACTAATTACAGTGACATCATGCACTAGTGACATTTAGAAATAATATTTGACTTGAACTGAAGAAACAGACGCTCGTGTTTACTTTCCGCCCTCCCTCTCTTCACCCCAAAAATATTATGTTACTCATAAAACTGCTGATGGGTATTTTTCCAAAAGCTTGAGCTTCAAAAACACAAAGGATGAGCTCTCTCTGCCTTTTCAAATCACAATATTTTCTTAAAAATCATTACCAAAAACTTTAGGCACTTGGATATTAACGTATCAGTTATGGATATCAACAAAGAGTTAAGGATAATAACATATCCTTCCTGATATTTGTAATTGTTTGCTAAGTCCATTCAAGTTCACAGCAGCTTGTGCTGCAATTGCTCAAGATCTTCAGTGTAGTGAGCATTAAAGGGCTGGGATGTAAGAAAGTGTATCAGGTGCAGTGCTGACATATGTAAGGATAAACTATATCTTCTTTTAAAACACTATCCTTGATGTCTGTGGCTATGTCATGACATATTTAAAAAAAAAAAAAAAAAAAAAGGCACAGTCAGTCAATGAAGGAAAAAGCTCTCAGAAAAAAGAAAAAAAAAACCAAAAAAAGAAGAAACACAAAGACTTCTGGATTTGTCTCTTTAAATTAGCCCAACTTAAGGGGTTCTAAAATTCTGAATTTTTAAAATTACTAATTATAAAGCACACACGTAATTTACTTCATTATATTTTCCTACTCTTGCATTTGGACATAAAACTAGAATATGTAGTATGATCATCAGGATATAACAGTGCTCTGTGGAATATAAATGTGAAGAATAAAATGTAGGAGTCAAGCAAGGAAGAGGCAGTACAGCAGTTCACATTAAAGCTATAGGCACAATTCACATGGATAGAAGAGAATAACAGGTTAAAAAGTGAGATGAGGTTAATATTCTCAAGTGAAATTGCTAGAAAAAAATCCTTCATTATTAAAAATTGTAACTTCAGCATTTCGTAATAGTGTGCATTTCTACTTCCACAAAAATCAGGGAGCAGCTGTGATTTTTCAAACACCATCGCCATATATACAGCTAATTCTCAGTCTATTCAAGAGAATGTTTCAACTGAAATTTACCTAAACTGGGTCAAAAATAAAGGTAGTACTCCTGAGTAAGAAAAAGCAGATATCTAATATATACATGTAAGTTCAGATATGGCAGATGCCAGACATTTTCAATAGGTTTTTCAGTGACACAAAACATTAGTGATTTGATCCAGCCCTGTGGAAAGATGAAGCAATGCAGAATTCAGTGCTCTGTCACCATATTCACCTGGTGACATATCTTGGAATTATCATTGACCTGTCTTAAACAAGACTGGAAATTTTATCAATTGGCTGGGCTGGAATGATGAGGAAGAAGGATGTCAAAAAGTATGGTTGATAAGGTAGGACATACTTCAGGGAAATGATATCCTGCTGCAATAACTCTGCTGTCTTGGTGAAAAAAAAACCCACAACAAACAAACAAAGCAAACAAACAAAAAAAATCCCATCAGGTAGCTTTTTTTGTTGAATTTTAGCGGTTTTTGAGAGCAGCTAAAGGTAAATAATTGACTATTGAGACTTAATTTTGAATATCTACTTAACATTCACTATTTGCAGGTATCTTTAAGAAAAAGGACTGTAATTTTCAAAGCCTACAAAAGCATAATGAAGGGGAAGTTTAGACTGGATATCAGGAAAAGGTTTTCACCCAGAGTGGTTGGGCACTGGAACAGGCTCACAGGGAAGTGGTCACAGCACCAAGCCTTACAACATACTTGGCAAGAAAGCACAGAATCTGTTGTGTTCCTTTGTTATCTGTAACTGTTAAACATGGCTTGGAGGGGTAATCTCTGCTCAGGACACAGCCTCAGCACTGAAAGTTTGTAATTCCAGCATCAGAGTAGCACTCAGACTATCTCTTCTAAAAATATCCTGTGAGGTCCTGCCAGCAAAGACCAAGCTATGTTCACAGGGCTGCCCAGCCCTGTAGGGGCAAATTTGAATTTCTGGATCAGAAAGATCCACATGTGATCTTATCTGCTGCAGAAAATGCTGTTCTGAAGAAGTATATAGCCACTTACAATTCAACAATCATGTGAAAATTCACGTGAAGTCTGCCTACGACCTCAGAGTTGTGTGCAATACATTCCTTGAAAGCCCAGTGCATAAAACCATGTCAATCCAGACTAAATCTTATTGAGCACGAGAACTGCTCTTCTAAAGCAAGGCTGAAGATGGACCCCATCCCTCACAGAACACTTTTAGCAGTTACAGAACATGGAGAAGGTTTAAAAAGTAAGACAAACTCCAAGTTAGCCTGTGGAGATTCCAACAATACTTTCCTTCTTGAGGAAAACTTTCTTCCCACAATGTCTTCCCTCAGAAGAAGACACACTGATTCAAAAGTGATGAAGATAATAAAACTCAGATTAGGCTTCTGGAATCACAGATGCTTTTCTTTTAACACACTCTGCTCAGATTTGTCCCTGTCTCAACCCTTTGGGGTGTGTGCTGGGCATCAAAAAGGACTGTCATGGTTTTAAGCCCAGCTGGACATGAAGTTCCTCTCAGCCACTTGCTCAACCTTCCACCTCTCTCCTCTCACCCCAGTGGAATGGGGAGAATAATCAAAGTAAAAATGTTGAGCTAAGAACAGTTTAATAATTGAAAAGAAAAAATAATACAATAATGGTAAGGAGTAATAATAGTGATAATAAAAAGAGAAAAACCAAGTGATGCACAATGCAATGCTCAGCACCCACTGACCAATGCCAGACCCCCTTCCTGAACCCAGATGGGCCCTTCTGGGTAAATCCCCAGTTTATATACTGGATATGACATTCCACAGTGTGGAATATCCCTTGGGTCAGTTCAGGTCACCTGTCCCAGCTATGCCCCCTCCCAGCTTCTTCTGTGCACCTCCTCACTTGGCAGAGCATAAGACAAGAAAAAAAAATTTAAAAAGTCTTTGACATAGGATAAACACGACTTAGTAAAAAAACATCATCAACATCATTCTCATTCTGATCCAAAACAAAGCACTGTAACAGCTGCTGAGCAGAAATTAACTCTACCCCAGCTGAAACCAGGACAATGCAGTACCTTGTATCTCACATGCTCCACTCACTTTCTCTTTAACAAAGCACTGAATAGCCCTTCCCTTGAACCTGCTGATGAAAAGGGAGTGTAGATATCCAACATCAGCCTTTTCAGCCACCCTTGGAGCTGGTGTCCAGCAGATGTGGCATGGCAGTGCACTGGCTGAATGAATACTGAAGGGAAGGAACATCCCTGCAGCCTATAAAATACAGCTTGGAACAAACTACTTTGTTCAAGAATCCTATCCAGCTATGCAGGACAATGAACAAAGTGGTGTTGAATCTTGGCTATGGAAAGGGAAGATGCATTGATGATATAAAAAGTTTCATAAACTGGCAGCAGCTCTATGGTACAGTAATAACTAAAGGAAAGTGATATTCGCTTTCAAGAACATTTTTGCAACCTGCAGGGAAACTATAAAAAACTTCATTATAGCACAGTACTTCTGACTGAGAAGAATCCTTAACAGAGGGGAAAAAAAAATCCCTTTCAGAGGTCAACACTATTACACCCCTGTGGTATTTATTTTAACAGCTCAGATCACAGAGAAAATCCAGATTCAATCTGCCTCCTCGAGTACAAACTGGCACACTTCTTATTAAAAGCAAAATGGAAGCTTCCATTGTAAGGAATAAAAAATAAATCACAAAGCAACATCAAACCAATAAAAGAACTCAGAAGTATTTGTTAAAGGTCAGCTGTGCTTCAATGTTTTATTCATGTCTATGTATTACTGTTACCCTGCTTCCCCTGTAACTCAAACAATTAATGGATGCCATTTCATGGTTCAGCCTACAGGAGAAACCTTGCATAGGTGTCTTTTGAAAGGAAAGATGATAATTTTCTAAATGAGAACACACACAGGAACCAGGGCATAAGGAAAACAGTATTGAGGAAAAATAAACTGCTAAGTTAGTTTAACACTGAAGTGGAGAAACCTCAAATAAACACAAAAAGATAAATTGCAAGTAGTGACCAATGAGGGAATTAGAGTTCATTAGGCAACTCTCTCTTTTAAACTCTATCAAGCTGCAGATTTTTCAGTCATACCCTGAAGAAAAAAGCAGATATTTTCTAGATTTGATACAATATTGAAGAAGACCCCTGGAAATGTTCAAGGCAAAGCTGGATGGGGCTCTGAGCAGTCTGATCTAGTGAAGTGTCCCTGGCCATGGCAGGGGGGGTCAGAACCAGACAACCTTTGAGGTTCCTTCCAACCTAAGCCATTCTATCATTCTCTAAGACACAAAATTAATTTTTAGCCTATTGCACATTCATGTTGGTATGTAAAACTCAAGATTGTTTCTGACCTAAAAAAACCTTAGGCAGTGTTTAAGATTTCCAGACATATCATAATCTGAGCTATCATTCATGTAGTGAAGTTGTTTTCATGCTTTGTCTCTCAAGAAACATGGCTCACACTGTACATAATAATGGGATGAACAAATTAATACAGCAAAACCCAATGTGATGTATAAAAGCTGTGGCCTGTTGCCTTTTTTTCCTTTTATGTGCATTTGCATAATTATCAAAGCAATTTTCACTCCACAAAACCTCCTTCAAATAAAAAATTTCGTATTTACAAAATATCTCATAATGGGCTCAGAAGTAAGGACTGAGAAGAGGGCAAGAATTATTATAATTCAATAACAGGCTGATTTTTAGCAGAGTAAGAAATGCATTCCCACTTATTTTGTACCTTGCTAAAATTTGCTTCATACAGAGTAGATTTTTTTTTGTACTGCACAGGCAGAGGGAGACAAAAGTACAAATGGTGTTGGCATGCATTTCCAAGTGAAAATTTGAGGAATATTTGGCAGATGTTCAACTGCCTTTTGTGAGAAATTCAGTTGCCCTGACGTCATGTCATTGGTAATACAGCTAAATAACTCAGTTACAGTCTCAGCCAGTTAATTGCAAAACTATTTAGTATTTTTTGTCACTCAGAGATTCAAAGAAGTATCAGGATTTAAAATCTTATGTGAACTGTAAAAGACATAGTTTGTATTGAAAGACCTACTGAACCAGAACAATGGCAAAATACATTTATCCTTTTTATCCAAATGCTTACACTTCTAGGGTTTATAACAACTGATAAATCAATTCAAGACAGTTCAGAAGAGAATCTCCCATATATATTTTTAGAAAAGACAAACATTATTTTAAAGTTTGGTTTTCTAAATTAAATATGTAAGTAGGTCAGTGAAGGTTGAGAAGGAGGGTACATCTGCTAGTTGGTTCTTGCAAGGCATTCTTAGTAAACTCTGCTAAAAGGCTAGATGAAGAGCAATTAAAAATTCATACATTTTAATCCTTACCACCTACTGAGCAAAGATTTTTAACAACAAATATGAAGAACATTTCACTGCCTGGATGGCTGTCAAGGAACAAAACAAGTGAGCTGAAATCCCATCCCACATCAAGTAGCAACTGGCATGAACTAATATTCCCAGAAAAGACAAAAATTTTACTACTTGGACAACACAGTATAGATCAGGGAGCATTCTATTTAAAAATAGGTAGCAGTAAGCCTTTGATTGCTACATTAGTAACAAACACACCTTCAGAAAGACCAACTTCTTTCACAGATTTGTCTGTGAGAAAAAAATAAACCAGAGAATTTTTAAGACTTCTGTATATTGCTGTTGATAATATTCCTGGCATTTTCAACCATTCATGAAAATCTTTAATTTATTTATAAATCTATCCTTCCTGTCAACCTATCATTTAAATTCTTCATTACACTTGTATTTCATAGAAGTATTAGCAAATGTTCATTCAGGTAATTTGGGAACAGAAGAAAATTATTTACATGCAATTCTTTAAAATTCCATTTTAGAAGCTGAGAAAGTGATGAAAAAAGATTATTTTCTCTTTTTAGTATTTCTTGAATGCTTCTGCTTTTTATTCCCCACTACTACAAACACATATATGTTCAATCATTATGAGGTAAAAAAGCAACTCTGTATCAGGCACTCCTTTATAAAAAAAGATAAATAATAGTCATCAAGCCAGTATAAAAACCTGAGTATATCTCAGAAAGGTCAATTGTGCTTAAATATCATGCATCCATATCACTTTTTTCCAAGTAAGGGAAACAATTACTATATGTTACTTTATAGCTATACTAGATGCTGCAATTACAGTGACTGGTTAGAATCTACAGTAAGGTTCCAAATATGCTTATGCAAATAGACTGAGGGGAAAAAAATACTTAAAAAAAATATCAAAACCAAACAAGTCCTCAACCTTTGAACTAGATTTTATTAGATCTGCAGGTTCTAAAGCCATAATTTGCTATTCCCTGAATGACCACACTGCACTGTACTATAAAGAGGTTAGTGGAAATTCTTACCTAATTAGAAAATATGCTGAAGTAAGCAGGTGCTACATAACACAAAACAAATATTGATCATGATTGTCAAATCTATACTGCAATATCTAATGGCAGTGGCTCTATGATTTAACTGTGTATAACTACTTTCACAAAAATGTGCCATCAAACACGGGCCTACATCTTATTTATCCCCATGTTAGAAGAAAATAGCCACATAAAACATCTTTATTTATTTATTTCGAATGTCCTAGCTATTGTGTTTGCATTGAGGCTTGATGCTCTGCCAATTACTCAGTTAAGAGCATTCTCTTTGAGAGAATAAAAGCTGATAAAACGTCAATAAAATCCCGTGAAACGCCATTACAAGAGTCTCATAAACGTAACGTTTCTGGTACAGTTTTGGGATTTACACCTTGTGTTGTCCTTTCACAGAAGCAAACACGCACAAAACCACTGCAATAACCTCTTGAAATCAGATAATATTCCAACAGCTCAGTTTTGCTGACAGAAGGGGCCTGGGCACAAGCCAAGAGGCCCAGGTGCACTGTGTCATGCCAGCATTTAACGCAGCCTAAAATCAGATAGATGCTACTGAGAGAAAATACTCAGGATAAAGTACAGATAATAGCACGGACAACCACTCATTGCTAAATTACTTCTTTGAGCTTTGTATTAAATTTTTTCGTCAAGTGGCAGGAATCACAGGGAGAAGTGGTTCAAAACTCCCTTCTTGTAACCCTGGATAAGGATCTATAATATTAGCCTTTCATATGATAATGGCAAATGATGCCCCTCTTTGAAAAATTTCAGGCTGGTAATGAAAGTCCTAATCAGATTGTTGTTGCAGAGAAGCAGGAGGTGGGGAGCTCTGCCCTTCTTTCCTTTTCCTTTCCCTCCCCTCCCCTTCCCCCACATCTCCCTCCTGTTAGCAAATTCAGCAAACTTGACAAGGTGGGTTAAGTCTTGGGGAATTTATCTTACATGAATTTCCAACAAAGCCCACGGATTGTTTTATACAACTGGAAGGCAGTGCTTTAATAAAAGCTGCACCACCTGAGGCATTTTCATTAAAGGCTCTCTCTAGACAACATCACAATGTTTGCATTATCATCCTACACCCCCAAGAGAATACAAGCACTACCTTTTCAGCAAGAGCTGATATTGTGTGTGAAGGCACGAGAGAAGATGATTAGATTTTGCTTTCACTCACAAAGTAAGCCCTTGCAACAATGCAGCAGCCAGGATTACAATTCACTGATTTTCTGTCCAACATTTGAATGGTGAATTGGTTTTTTTTTTTTTCCCCAGGAAAAGACACATTCTGAATGTTTTAATAGCCAGCCATGTGACTGAAAATTTTAATCCTAACCACACATTATTCTCAATGACTGTACTATTTAAGCTATCTGGGGTCTTAAATAATGACGGTAATTAGTCGATTAGGCCACTATAGAAAACAGGTGCAAGGCTCTGGAGTGGAAGCATCAATGTACAGTATTAAGGAACTCTGGCATTTAAAATGATTAAACTGTTCATCGTGTTTAGCAACAGGAAACACAAATCACTGAATTCTGAAACACGGCGTTATCTCTGTGGAAAAATTTCACGCTCACGCCCTGAATGCATATTTAGGAAGGTTCAGTGAGACTCTCACCCGTTTCAGTGGACTCACCATCTGTGTAGACTTCTCTGCGCAGATGTCCTGGCTGGTGTTTTTGCTTTTTGGCAGGTCGGACCTTCTGTATTACAACAGCACTCATGTTGCTGTCGGTAGATACAGGGCTGGTGGGTCTGGGACAGTGTGATGCATGAAAATGTCTACGGCCTGCAAATGGTTATAAAATAATAGCAATTATTTTTCTTACCTAAAATAAGACTTTTCATACTTTCTCATGTTCTAGTTGTACAAAACTTAAAAATACACTGCTGGAACAATAGTAAAGCCCATCCAGTTTTAGAATGGGCTGTAACTAAATTGAAGCATTTGCTATCCTATCATTAGGCAGGCTGGCTTGGTTGCACAGAAATTATCCAGCTGCTTGGTAGCTGGTAGCTCCTGCCCCAGGAGCACAAAATCCATCAGCAGGCAAGCATAAGCAGGATTCCCACCCAGCCAGTTTCTGGAAAGAACAGAACATTTCCCTTTCAGGTTCTCCTCCCTTAGCTTGGGGCACACGAGGTCATCCCTGCCACAAGCAGAGCAAGTGACCAGCAGGACTCATGTACAAAAGTCCCCTCTGCCACTTTGAGTTAATTTTCAGGAACACATTGAGGCTGAATAGTTGGTATTTTTTCACAGATTATTTGCAGACAAGAACTGTAAGGTTTTAAGGACATGCAGTCAGGCACATGTAACACCAATACATAGAAATCATTGCATAACATGAACTTAACTGTTGCAAAAATATTAGCAGCCAGATGTAAAAGGGCTTTTCTAAATATATAAGTCATAACACATATTTATACAAATTTATTTGTACAAAATGGATAAAATCCTGGCCCCATGAGTACGAATGGGAGTTTTGCCACCTACTTCAATTGGTCAGGATTTCATCCAGAATTACTAAATTACATCCCCTCTCACTCTTCATGATGAACAGCTGTGTTGAAATGAAACAAAGGACTGTTAACTGGGAGGGGATGTCACAAGTGGGAGGAAGGTTGAAAATCTGTGGAGTCAGGGTGGACACAGTTGTGACAGAGAACCTCTTCTCCAGGTCTGGCAGTTTAATAGGATTGATTGTCAAAACCTTCATGGAACTGCCTGAAACCTGCATCGAGCCTGCTGTATTCTTATTTTTTAGATGAAGTGTAACAATATCTATTTGGCCTAGTAAGATTACTGATTACCTGTATATATCCAGTGCTACCAGTATCCAGCATGTTGTAAAAAATGAAATATTTCAAGTATCATGTTTAATAGTTGAATGGTGTTTCAGGAGAAAAGTGAAAACATAAACATATGCATAAAGCGCTGCTGCATGTGCATAATCTATAATTTAAAATACAACTCATAACAGCTATCAAAATATGAAACCAACAGAAGGACAGTTCATCCCAATAATGTAACAGCAAAAGCGTGAATGGAACTCCTCAAAAAAAACAAAACAAAAAAAAAAAAAATCCAGGGAAAATAATACTCTAAAGGTTTACTATTTATTTGGAGATTTCAATAAAGAGGAATTAAATCTTCTCTTGCAGAGTAATTGAAAACTGGGAGCTTTATACTGGGAAAAGACAGACTTCTATAATCCTTTTTTCTTCCCCTCTCATTCAGTTCCAAGTGTAAATCCACCAGCAGGGCTGATGTTTGTCCGTGATCAGTGAGACCAAAAAACTAGGAACCACTTACTAAAAACGCTGCAGAACATCAATTTATTTGAACTGTTTCACCAAATCTCCTTTCCTGCCCCTTCCTGACTTCCGAACACGCGAAGAGCGGAGTTCAGAAAGCGCCTGTGACAGGTTCACCTCCCAATGGAAGGAACCACCACTTGGCCACGTTTTTGGCAGTCCCACGGGGCAGAGGACGACCCACTCACCTCCCGCTGCCTCGTGCATTTGCCTCCTGGCCACCTTGAGCCCGGCGTACTCGGCGGCCGCCGCCACCGCCTGTGCAAAGTCGGCGTCGGTGAAGAAGGATCCGTCGGAGGAGCTGACGCTGGAGCGCCCGCTGGAGATGTTGTCCTCCTCCGAGGCCGAGCCCCAGCCGTTGATCATGGACCCTGTCACGGAGCTCTCCAGGTCCCCGACGCTGGAGGCGGGCGTCTGCTCCAGGCCGCGCAGGAGGAGCCGCCTGTTCTGCATCTTGGCCACCTCCATGTCCGCCTCGTCCTCCTCCTCCTCCGGGGCGTCGGTGTCCATGTCGGACACCAAGGGCCCTGAGATGTATCCGTAGGTGTGAGGCGGGGAGATGGGCCTGGGAGGGGGTGGAGGGCTCACGGGCTGACGTCTGCATGGAAACACAAAGGTGAGAAGAAGTGAAACGACGCAACAGAGCAGACTGATGAAAATGGTGTTTATTTATCCCAGCAAGCTTGGCCTGCCTTTTTAAATCAACCTAATTTACATCTGAAATGCTCAGGTTTGGTTATTTTTTTAGTTTATATTTTTGCTGTAAATCAGAACTGACAGTTATGTAGCTTGAAATCTATCACAAAGAAATTTGATTTTTTAATGCAGTTTCTTTATCACTGACTTTAATGATAAAGCTGTTCATTTCCCCTAAATAACACATGTAGAGCTAAGCAAAGAGTTGGTTACAGATCATGTGGCTATCAAAGAAATTATTTGTGCACCCTTGAGAGTATAAGCAAAAAAAAAAACTGTAAACATCTAGCTTGAAACTATCAATGCCAACAGATGCATCTATCCAAATAGATTGCTCTATTAACATTATCTTCCCTCCACCCAACCTGGTGATTCAGAAAGATATGAAAAGAGAAACTGCAATTTTATTAAATTGATCTAGGTGGTGAAATAAAATAATTTTCTACCATAGTGTTAGTTCTAGGCCTTAGGGGTACCAACATGCATATAGATGTGTAGGTTAACTAATTCAGATTGTAATTTATCAGTCATGGTACCTCCAGCTTAAGGAGACAAAGTATAAGATATCAGATCAATGTTCAAAATTAGTTAATATTTCAGTCAGAATTTCCAGGTAGCAAGACTGTCAACAGTTCTTCACGGGGCTCTTTAATTGCCATTTGTCTGGCAGGAAAACACACTTCCTGCAGTGATGGTTCTCCTGTTGGCTGTGCTAACCAGGAATTTCTACTACAGTCTGCTTTGAAAAAATTTCTAAGCAATTTTCCTCTGTCAACTTTGCCCTCTTTTTACCTCATTGAGAAATGGTGACTCTCATGGGTATATTGATCTTTTGTGCAGTTGACATGCAATTTAGTTGGGGATTTTTTTGTTTGCT
Source organism: Erithacus rubecula (assembly GCF_903797595.1). Lineage (NCBI taxonomy): Eukaryota > Metazoa > Chordata > Aves > Passeriformes > Muscicapidae > Erithacus > Erithacus rubecula. Next base: position 8,400,264 of record NC_136658.1, on the reverse strand, counting down.
TTTTATTTGTTTGTTTGTTTGTAATTTTAATAAATGGGAATACATATTAATTTTGGAAAGAAATGTCAGCAAGAAAAGACCTAATACTCTATGGCAAGAGCAAATTGGATCCTCCCTGGACTACATCATCACTCTTTTTCACTTGCTGTATCAAATACTGAACAGAATGAAGAATAGCTAGCGAGAAATATCCAATAATCATTTTATAACACTACCCCCAAATCCCAGAAGCTGTTGCTGCCTGGAATATATACCTGCTTTGACTAGAGACCTTGCCCAAGAAAGTCTTACTGCCTTAATTTAAAATTCTTGTGGCATGTCTTTGTGATGTATTTGTCTGTTCTCTAGGTTTTGGTACTAGAGGACAATTGGTAACAAAATATGTTAAGGTTCTTGAAAATATAGTTGGCTGCCAGCCTTTAGGGATAGGCTAATTGAGAGCAGCTGGTTCATGGGCATACAGAATTAACAATATTTCTTTCCCTTTATCTGATGCAGGTTCTCGCTTTAACAGTGACATTGTCTGCTATCTCAGCTCTGAGTTTAGCATTGATAACACCTGCAATCCTGCTAAATCTTTAGATTTTTTTTCTCTCCTTTTTGACTCTTCCAGAGCACAGGTTTTTATTTCAGTTTGCTGTATTTCCAGCAAGCTCACCAGACAGAGAAATATTACAGTACACCATCACCATTCTAATCCCATTCTAGGTGCTTGGTTCTGAGCAGTAAACAAAATAATACTCAGCAGAACCGTGAGTAAAGCTAATAAAAAGTATGACAAACAGCATTTCAGGAATTGTTTTCACTAAAACCCCACCATTTACAAAACACCCCAAATCAATGTGGAAAGGCACTCAGAATGTATTCTGAGTTTGAAAGTATTGCCACACCACATTAAAAACAGGACCCCACCCTTCCAGAATAGATTAACTGCTGTTGAGCACAGGACACCCAATTCCTCAACAGCAGCCCTGGGTTGTATCAACACCAGCAGATGGAACAGGTAGTCAGCCAAGCCTTACAAATCCAATAAATAGAATTATGTGACTATTTTTAAATGATGAGATGGATGCGGCAAAAAGAAAAGAAACAGGAAATTTTGAAAGAGTAAGATGGAAGAGAAAAAATTAATCACTAACAAATTCTAACACTTTCAGCAAAGCTAGACTTAACCATTGTAGGAGGGACAAAGTAAATATAAATTTTGTTTTTTCAGTCCACAACAAGAGCAAGTTGTATGCCATGGGAGCTTATATTGGAGCATCCTTAAAGATCCTTCTGCCAATAAATTTTTTATGGCATTGACGGTGACCAGCCAGGACTCTTTGTGTTGAACAAACTTTCTACTTTCCAGGCAGTTGCTGGGAGGTTATGCATGTTTGTATACATCTGCTTCTGTGTCTATTCCCTTCTGTATGTCAGAACACATGTTCCAATCTCCAGAAAATCACAGAGATTCTGGAAAGTCACTTATGACTGTTGGTCACTTAACTTTTCCCCTTTTCATTTGTGTCCACCTAGTTTTACATCTCAAATATCCCAGGAAATCTAAGTGATTAAAATGAACATTTCTGTGAACCAGCATACAAGAGCCAATGTAAATTACAGGAAATTAGCCATCCACTAATGAAAAGAGTAAGTTTAAAGACTCAGGAAGACAAGGAAGAGGAAAGGAAAGAGGAAAGGAGGGAAAGATATACAGTACAAGTGTTACCATAAAGAATAAAGGAAACAAACCACGGATGATCAAGTAGGGGGGAGTTAAGTAAAAGCAGATATAGGCCCCTCTAAAAAAAGATCCATAACTACTGCCTGCTTAAAAAATGGGAACTATAAAGATGACCTAACTTTAAAAAAACATTCTGGAAAGTACATCTATAAATATCCAGTAACTTATGCTGAAAAATCGAAGTTCTACTCAGAAAAATCATATAAATTTCATTGTAAGATGAAAAAAAAATAATTTTGCTAAAAATAGAAATTCTACATAGAACACTGCAGGTAAGTTTATGTATTTGTGGCAATAAACACTATGTGCAAACCACTGGAGGAAAAAGATAATAAAAGCCCATCATTTGGGATGGAAAAGCTGTGTCTTCTTAACAAAAGCCAAGAGATGTAAGCATCATACATAAAAGGACTCATTCAGAATTCACTGCTTTATGGGAGAGAAGCTGTGAGAATTTATATGCAAAACAGTTGTAAAAGCAAGTCAGAGAAGAAACAAAATTTCCCTGTAGCAAATATCTGTCTTTATTAATGTTGGTCATTCCTTTAAATAAGGTTAGATGGAAATGTTAAGAAAATTTTGCAAGTAGTAATTTCCTGTATTAGGATTTATGAGAGGAGGAAAATCTATAGGTTATATAAATTATATATTTATATATATTCATACATATTGGTGACAAGTTAATTGCACAGTTACTGTGAAATAATGCATGCTATTTTATGGTAATAATGCAGTAAATCTATTGGAAACAATGGAACTGTAATTATATGGTAAGCTGTGTTAACGATACCACTTTAATAACCTGATGACTGTGAATTTAACTTATGTCAGCATCGTACGTACCCTAAAGTGATATACTGCACTTCTTCCCATGGTACAATAATAAAGCAACTTAATTACCTATTTCTTGGGTTAAAATAGTTCTAGCATTCTGGATTAGAAGTTAAATAGCAACGGAATAATGGGGAAATTGCTGGCCTAAATCCAACAAGGAATTTTCAGTGGGGCTCGGATGACTCTTGCTACATTTGCATTCACACACCTCCGGTCAGGTTGGTGTTGTGTGTGTCCCAGATCCTCCTGACAGTCCTGTAACATGGGCTGGAGTTCCTCCTGGGGAGAGGGGGTGAGAGTGGCAGTTGACTGATGACTATAGGAGACAGCGGCTGGAGAGGAAGCTGCTCCTCGGACAGGTGGAGTAGGACCTCGCTCATCTTCTTCCTCTTCCTCTAGCTCATCCTGCTGCAGATACATCCTTGCAGGTGGCACAGGACAAGGAATTTCTTGGTCATAGCTAAAATTAATTTTTTAAGAAAATAAGGACTTAAATTTGTACTGTGCAATTAGCATATCTGAAACATGTATTAATAGCCCAGAAACAGACCACTGTTCTCTGTGCTCTTGAGAACAGCTCAGTAAGGATGTGCTGAGTGGGTGCACACCACTGTCACTGAGTGCTCTCTAAATTGCCACACTACAGCTCAACCAGCAGCACCAGAACAGTGCTGGAGGAAGGTCTCACTGCCAGCTTGTAGGGCAAACCACACTCAATTAACTAGTGATTGAAGTGGGAGTGGACAGTGTCTCCCTCTGCCTTACCTTTCATCCACGGAAAGGCTGTAATCTTCACTGTTGCTGTGGGGAGGTGGATGTGCTGGAGGGGGTGGCAGAAGATCTGCCCAGTTCATGCCAGCCTGCTTGGGAGCCTTTGGGGTGCGAGCACCCTTCTTGTGCCCTTGACTCCCTGGGAAGAAAAAGCAACACATATCTGTAACTCTTGGAAATCTCTCCTCAGCATTAGCTGTGAAAAACAAAACAACTGTAGTCCCTTCCCAGATGCTCTTGCATTCTTTGGGAATTTTATTCTTTTGCTCAGTTTGGAGCATATCTGCATTCCTCCTTTTTTGCACTAGTTTGTGTTTGTAGCTTCTTTGTAGAATTGATCTACATTTTAAGTGGTTGAATTTAACCAGAAACTTTACATAGCATGGAAAAAAATACATGGGATACAAAATAATTGTTTAAATAAACACTCCAAATGTGATAAAACTATAAATGAATTTTACAAGCAATGACATTAAGAGTGAGCTTCCTACTTCTGTTAATTACATTAAAGATTATAATCTAAAACAAATGAGCTGTAGACATATTTTCTGAAGTGCCTTTATCCTATTTAATTGCCAGAACCTAAAATACAATATGATACAGATATGATCTATTAAAGTTCTACTGTTGCATTAAGTCACTGAATATAGGTAATTTGTACTTGTCCACTGAAACATTTTAGGCACAATGAAATTACTACTTTTAGTCTAAATGGCAGGTGCAGTTGAAAATAATTGCTGGAAGAACTAAAATAACAGGGGAAAAATAAAGATCGATGAAGTATTTCACAAATGTTTTCAACTACTATTACTGGAAAATTACAGCTCATAATAAAGCAATGCAGCTTTAACATTTCAAAAAACTTTGACTAAGACCAATTATTCAGGTGGTCTCTAATTTTGAGTTTGGACATGGCTATGATGAGAACTGGCTCAATCATTGTTCCTTGGTATACATACATTTTAATCATTCTTTGTTATTGTTATGCCTTCATTAAAGATAAACTCCTTTTAAGTAGATAAAGTCACTGTGGTTTTAAGGATGTTTTAGAATCCTTCACATTTCTCTCTTACACTGAGGCATGATTTTATATTATCACAGTAAAGTGTTATATACACAATTAAATATACTGCAGTGAGATTTAGGAAGGTTTTTTTTTTCATTTCTGCTATCTCAGATTTTCCACTCTTATTGACAGTAGTTCTGATTATTATTGTCCCACATTAGTTGCCAGATACACGTTTTAGCTATGCACAATTGTTTTTGTGGTGTCTCAGTATGTCAAGCAAGACACTAACTATCCCAAGGCAACCTGCATTCTGTATCCTAAGCACCATGATATATACATGATTCAACACAATTAATTTATTGCTTTGGCCACCTTTCTTCATTCCTGCAGAGTCTTTGGCATAAGACTATAAATTGTTAGAATTATGAATAACCCTAACAGGTATCAGCATGGAGAACACCACTCTCTCATTGTGATTTGCATGGTTCATACCCCTGAGATGTTTCATGCTGCATTTCAAGTCTTAACATTATTGAGCACAGACTCAGCACCACATCCTGATCTTTTAGACCTGAGAACAGGCTAAAGACTGTCTCCCAGAACAACAGTGCTGAGCAGCTGGGAGAACTGGGAGCTGTGCTTATCTCATCCCAGCCACTGAGAATTCAGATCATCCAGAGACACAGCAGGGCTCATCAACATATTGATGAATTGGTCAGAACAAAGCACAGGTTGGGATTAAGGAAACTGGACTATCAAAGGCAACAGCAAAACAGAATGGGAAAAGTCTGCATCTTGATTAGTAGATGTAAAGTTCAGGGCACTTGTCACTGAACTCACCCTGGAATTGGTTTGATGTAAATAAACACAGCCTAACTACCACACTTACAATAAAGCCCCAAACCAAGCCAATGTGTAGCTTCTGGTTTAGCTCATGTGCCTCTACCACTAATTAAATGAAATACAGGGTTTAATTTACAAAACAAAAAACTTCTTAGAGCAGAGTTCTGTTGGGTATCACTCAACTGCTGTGGTATCTTGAGCCGGTTCATGAATTGGGTAAGTAGACCCAAGAGACAAGAAAAAAAGTCACTAAAGTGCAAGGAAGGTAACACACAAATTAAAATCCAAGGGGTTTTTTTTTTGTTGGGTTTTTTTGTTGGGTTTTTTTTGTTTTTTTTGTTTTTTGTTTTTTGTAATTTTTTGGTGACAGTTGGAAAGAAATTGCAAAGACTTGTCTACCTGGAAAATATAACATTAGCATTAGCATTATGCCATTAGCACTAGGAAATCCAACCTCCATTCAAGTTCATGACTTTCACAATTTTGGAAAATCAATTACTTAGCTGGCATTTAGATGACACTAAGCAACCATGAGGATGCAACAGAAATATAGGCACCTGTTGGGACAGGTTTTGTGCTGTTCAGCATCTACTGTCCATGGATTCCTCTCCATCACTCCTTCTCTATGCCTAGTAAGTCCTGCTAACCCCAGCTACAGCATCCAAACACCACAAAGCCAAAGGCTTGGAAAACTGCAGGTACTCACCAGATGTACTGCTGCCTCTGTCTGAGCTGTTGTAGGATCCACCTGTATTCTGGTCATATGACTGGTTGTAGGGAATAGTTGGAGCAATGTTGTCATTTACTCGGTAATCTGCAAGTTTAATGGCATGGTTAATGCTGCCCTTCAGGAACACATCTACTGTTACATACTTGTTAGCAATATAAAGTAAGATCTCCTGAAAATAATGAACTAGAAACAAATTCACTTTATGAAAGAAAAATTATCCTGCAATCATGTTCAATTTTTATCTTGCCTCTTATAGTAGGCTTAGGGGAAATCATGGGAACTTAGTAACTGCACAGATAAAATGCAGTAAAATGGAATTCTATGCACAGGGTTTTCACACAGTCTCTGCAATGATCAAGCCTCAATGAATCAATGAATCTATCTATCTATCTATCTATCTATCTATCTATCTATCTATCTATCTATCTATCTATCTATCTATCTATCTAATCTATCTATATGTATCTATCACCTGTGTGAGCATTTCACATACAAATACTGTCACCTTGATTGATTTTCCATGGTCTCTGCCTAATTTATGCATGCAGGACAACCAATGGACTGTGGTAGCTATTTTTGGTATTTCAAAGGTGACACACCCATACAGGAATCAGCTGTGTATGACAAGCGCTGAATGATTTGCTTGAGCAACAACTGAATTTGGTTTACAGCAGGAGAAGTCTTTGTTTCAGGTCTGCTGGCTCCAAGAATATTTTTATTTACACTGGATTATGTAGGTTCTACAGGCAGGGCAATTTTTGCTAATAGCCGTTACCATAAATTTGCTTTCTAGTTCCAAAGTACTTGGTATACACTTACTACTTTTAAATCTAGATCTGGCAACCAGATCTGTAAAACTTCATCAGAAGTAAAATATTCATCTGGCAGAACAATACTCTCGTGCTAAAAAGCAATTACAATTTACAGAGAACAGAAAAGAGATAAGTTACTCTTCATACAACAAATAAAACTGCGTCATAAACAGAACCACTGGACATAAAGTAGTGACAATGAAACACAGCATGTAACTCATCAAAATGGTTACTTCCCATCACAAAAGCTACAGGTATAATCAGCAGCAAGATGGCTTTGACTTAGGAAATGAGAAAACCAAGATCAGAATATTGACTCATAAAATAGCAAACCAAAACAAAAATAAACAAACTAAGAATTCAGCCCCCATCTGCTGCAGAAATGTTTGTGATAATGTAAGCATGGGAAAAAGAGCAAAATGATGAATTCCACACCAGAGTGTATTCTGTAATAGTTTCTCAGCCTAGTTGCATTCCACAGACCACGCTGAAGCCCTACATACCACATATGTTTACACAGAGGATAAACAGTAAATCAGCACTCTGAAATATGTATATATGACTGTCAGCAGACAATGCTTTAAGGGGGCCTTTCCACACTGCAATATGCTAGAGAATATGCAGCTGTAATATACACAGTTTGAAAGATGCAGTATCTTCCAGCACATAAAAACCAAACATGTTTTAATTCCCAAAGAGGTACGTAATACACAGTTCATGAAAGAGAACAATTACAAAAATACAGCTTTCACCCTCTAGTAAGGAGCCAAAACCCTTGAATTTTCTTTTGGCATGTTTATGTCAAGGGAAGGTGTGACATTTTATATTGCCCTTTGAACTCCTCTGTGAGTAGATGGGTCCTGTAGAGAAATCAACATTCCTGTAATGAAATGTTTTTTACTGGATCACTTATCACTATGCGATCACTTGAGTTACAACAATCCATAAAAAAAGTTCCAAGTTAGAATAGGTCCAGCTCCTAGGGATACTGTTTTGCAAATCAGGTTATTAAAAGAGGTTGCATGGTAGCCTGGAGGACTAGAAAGAAGAAATCACATACCTATTTCTTCCAGCTCCCACACAGTATATTAAAGAAACATGCCTTCAAGGCCTCAAAAGCACATTCTGCTGTTTCCCGTTAACACTGAAATCAATTTATTTTTAGCTTCTGGATCCACAGACTTCAGTCAGGGTAACACAGGAATTTAGTTTCCAAAATTGTGTGCAGTAGCATTGCCTCTCAATATGAGAATTGAAGGCTTGCTAGGAACAAGTCTAAAATGAATTGGATCACTCCATTTATGTCCCCAGTGTGCAACACAATACAATTCTACAGAGTTTGATATGCAAAATTTCATTCGTTTACATGAACATGTAGATTTAATGAGTCTCCATCCACGACTGGGAAGAGTGGGTTGACCTATTTAAAATTTAAGGTAGAGTATAATGTGACTACCATGCATCTGGCTTATGAATAAAATATCTGGCCTCTGTCCTAACCAACCCCTTAACTACTATTTAATTTAAATTAATTTTATATCCATAGGAAATGTATTTTATTTAACTCTTTTCTAAAGATACAGCTTGTTATATTTTACAATAAATTCAATATCAAAAAGGTTATGGTGGTGCTAATTAACTTTCTGACACTGCTAACGGTGTATTTCTGAATCTAAAGAGACAGAAGTCTTAAAGCACCACAGAAGCCTGTAATTGCTGAACCTGAAAGCTTTAGATTCCCAGAACCAGAAGGTCAAAACTCCTCTGATGCCTAAAGAGGAGAAACAAGCTAAAAGCTCTTCACCTTTGTTTAATTTGTTTTGCTCCATAATGTTGTACTGTATGGGTGGAACCTCTTGCTTTTGCTGAACAGAGGGTTTCCAGTGTTTCTCATTCGTGTCCCCGCTGCCATTGTTAACATTATTGCTGATATTGGACTGGATGAGCTGAGTGGTGGCATAAGGAGTGGGCTGCCCAGGCTGGCTGACAAATCTTCCATCCTTTAGATTTGGACTATTGAAGGTTTTCATCTCATTGATTTTGTTGCTGAGGTCCACGTCCCCATATACAGTTGACTCAGGCAACATCAGGTTTGTCTGCTTGTTGTCCAGCTGATTGTTGTAATTTGCTATACAATCGGCTAACCACAGAGGAGAGAAAAGAGAAAAGGTCATTCTGTTCGCCCACACCAGACTTTCCATGAAACCCCCTCTAACATTTCCTTACTGCACAGCTACATGGCTTGAATCCATGGAGCAGACACACTGAGGCAGAGATACTGCCATTAACTATTCAATTTACAGATCATTATTTACCTCATACACTACTGCTCCAAAAGTAGGGTTCACTGTTCTGAGTCACTCTAAATTCAGACCTGCTGAATTATATCTGCAATGACTTACCTTGCTGGGCTTTTCCATATTAACATTCGTGTTTTTAGACATTATTCTCATAGCAGTATCTATATTCAATTAGTTATTGTGATTAAAATCACTTGCATTGCAAGGAAAATTCAACCAAAACTTAACAGTGGGAATAACTAAATAAGACTGTCATCTCATGTCACCTCAACAGTATCTAGACACTCTTGTATTTGTGATAAGAAATAGACATACAACAGGTATTCACAAGACAGACTTAAAAATCATTACGTGTAAGAGAATTAAAGAAAAACAGTACAATGTAAAAGGTAACTCAGTACCCAGTAGCAAGTCTTTATTTGATCATTGTTTGCTTGTACAATCTTATATTTTAACTTGAAACAAAAAAGGCAGAAAAAGCAATCTGGAATTTTTGCTGATTTTCAGTTGCTTTAGATATTGCAAAGTATGTAATAGCACAGTAATACATTGTCCTGTATGCTAAAGATAAATGGTATAGACAGCATGAATTCATTCTTCTGACATTTACTGCATCCTGAGACCACCATTTATTGCAGACAGTAAAATGACATGTGCTGATACTCTGGCCACTGCTGCATGAAACAGTGTCCCTGCCTTGCCATGTTCTCTGGCCACTGTGTGACAAGAAGCCCACACATTTTTTCTTCTCTACATCCAGTTCATTAGGAGAATACTGAATGAAGTAGTCCATGGGTCAGCACTTAGAAGGCTTAGTGGAACTAGCATTCAATGATCCTTAAGCAAAAAATTCTAATTTTCCAGTTGATTAATGCATCAATAATTACATAACACTCACCAGGAATATAGCTTTTCTCTTTTAAAAGAAATGGCATTTATACTAATGGATTTGATTCAAAACCCAAAATCCATTACCTGTATCCACAGTGAATTTACTGGAGAGGATGCCAAGTCAAACTACATACAGAATTCAAGATTTTACCATTACTCTACATGAAATAACTAGCAAACATAGAGGATTTTCAATTTCAAAAACATTCCCTAACACATACATATTTTTAGAGATATATTACCCAAGAAAGGGGAATAAAATAATGCTTGTGTAAGAAAACCATCGATCCACATTTTCAGTGACTAAGGAACAGTATCAGAACATGCCACATAGAACTTATCACTGCACATTTCATGCCACCCAGCCTGTGGGTTTTCTTGAAGGTTTTACTGTTTGATATATTTTTCCTTCTTATGTGAGGTGTTATTTACTGCCTCTGTTATTTATTGCTTCACAGTTCTCAACTTCTTGATTTCTAGAGTTTAAATGTTTTCATTTCTCTCACCTACTGAAACCATATTAGTCTTTTCTCCTTTCCAAGTCTATTGTATTATACTGGACAATTATATATACAGTATATTCTTCACTCCTGATACCTCAGGCTTTGCTGCAATATCTTTGCAGTGTCACTTATAATATATTTTTACTTCCTTTCATTTGCAGCTACATCTGATTTGTGTGTAAGGCAATATAATCAATACAGTATATGCAGTAGGTACATTTTTTACATAGACACATCAGAATTCCTCATAACAAGCACTTTAAACTGGTTTACCTATATAACAGAAGATTTATTTAGTTAGATTTTTTTTATGGCATCTACTTTTGGAACAGTTGGTTCCCGTTCTGTAGACTTGGAAGACAGTGTTATACTTAAAAGCAATTAAAAATGAGCTACTTTACATATTCACAACTACTGAGGGGATATCCATCACTGCTGCTTCAGAGCATAAACCAGCCCACAATGACAGAATTAAGAGTTGGCAGACTTTCCAGGAAAGAAGAGACCACTCTGAGCACATTGTCTGACCCACAAGCTTCAAAGTTCTACTTGAAAAGAAGGAAACACTTTGTGACAGAGCCAAGTTTAATAAGAAAGCTAAAGTGAGGGAGAATCCACTGCAGTTCAACACAAGATGTTATAACAGGTTGCAACCATCAAAAATGCCTTCTCTTCCTATTCTGAATTTGTTAGTTACCAGAACTTGCTATGTTTGTCCTTGCCACAGTAAACTACCCCTGAATCATAAACCTTTTTGTACAGGTACTGGTGGATGTGATCTCAGCCAGAGTGAGAGAAGTCTCTAATGCCAAAATCTGCCACCTTGCTCTGAAGCAGCTGGCACTGGTCACTGTCAGACAGCATTACTGCAGGAGATGAATTGCCATTACCACCACTCATGAATTACCAGCCATTTGAGCTGGTTTACATTAATTACAGGAGGTAATGCTGCTTGGCACTTACATGACTTCACATACTCCCTCTCTGGATTGCTGGGACATGCTACTAACAAAAACCAGCAAAAACCAGAAAAGATACTTGTAGTGGGAAAGACTTGTTTCATTCCTCACCAGTAACACTAGATTAAACCAAAAGGAACCTAAGGTCTATTTAAAACAAAATGTACAACTGGCACTCTGAGATGTATTTCCTCCAATATGTTCCATAGAACTCATGAGGTTTTCTTCCAGAGCTCTCCGAGTCCTGCTCAAGCTCCCAGAAAACCACTTAATCTAACATTTTTAATTGCTCTAAGTGTGTGAATTTAACTTCTTTATTCCCACACCCTAAACAGAACACCAGCTATCCAATTTTGTGCAGAATGGCACTCAAAGTGAAGGTCTGAGTGTGCCAAAACAGACTGACTTTGTTGCAATCACTGTAGCAATGTTTTATTTCTTGCTTTCCATCACATCCAAACTAGAAGGGAAACCACATTAGCATCATTGCTATTTCTCCTTCTCCATTTAAGCAACAAGGATGCATAAAACAACCCAAAAATTAACTTATCTGCTCTATTCAGGAGCCAAAATATATTAGTTCGGTGTGACTTTTGGCAGCATTGAACTTTGCAGGGGCTCCTTAAGCCTGCTACAACAATCCAAAGAGGATCAAGAAAGGATGCAAAAAGGGACCAAAAGCATAATCATGACATAGAGGAGACAGTCTGTTAAGCCTAAAAGCATGGGAAATAGAAACCCAAACAAACCTGTACTCTCTGTCAGGTATTAGAAGCACACACTCTGTAAAGAAGATTCCTTAGCAAGGTAGAAACAAATCTAACCTGGTCGACTGTACGTCGTAAGGTTGCTATCACTGTTGCCATTGCCAGAGGTGCAGCAGTTGATGGAGCAGTCATTGTGATTGTTCCCTGTGTTAGGCCAAGTATCTGCTAACCATGGCTGAGTGGCTGGTTCACTGATGTTTAGGAGTCCAGGCCTTTAAAAACAAAGCTTGGTCATTTCAAAAATTAAACAAAACAAAACATTTTCACATTGCAGCGACACTCTTCCCAAATGCTGAAATATTCCAAAATAATAACATGTACCAAAAACCATAATAAAATAATACCATGTACTGAAAAACACAGCTTGATTCAATTGTTTAGCATTTTCAAGTCTCCTGTCTAACCAGTTCCTTGCTAAATCACTCAGGAGTGAGCAGTCAAGGGCAGCATCAGTTCATTTTGCTGGCCTACATTATGTGCTGGTGAGCAACATTAACCTGTCACTTTGGTTTTCATTTTTAATTTTATTTTCTCTTAGGAGGTTGCACTTTTATTTTTCTGCCCCCTTAACCCTTTCGCAAAGAAAACAAGGTAAAAAAAGAGGATATTGGCAAGTCAAATAAACAAAAAATTCACACGTAGAAGCAGGATGGATATGCAAGTAAGAGCCAAATTTAAATGTGAATATTCCCAAATTCTTGGTCACTTATGGAACAAGTTCCCCTCAATATCATCTAGTACTACTGTGGTGCATCAAAGGGAGTAGCAGAGAACAGAAACCTCCGTGTTTTGGGAGCATTTGGATCTCACTAACCATGCTGAGTGGATGACACACTTGCTCATGAGAAAGTCATCCAGCTCCTAAGGGAGTTTGAGGTATTTGGGAATACTGACTACCTGAAACATATGCACATATGAATGTTGCATCCTGGCTGCACTTGGAATAAAGTGTATCCCTGTCCTCAGCAGACAGAACAGCATTCCTTGTTTTCCAAGCTGCTGAATTTTTGTAGTGAGTGTGAAAGTCTCTCTGATGAATGTTCTGTAGAATCTTTGGTGGCTCTTCAGCCTCCATGCTAACAGTGCAGGAGCATATTACAGTCCCACTCAATTTCAAATTGTCTCTGATAACTAAGGTGCTTTAAAAAAATAGTTAATTTTAGCTACTGTCACATACACATATATGAACACAGTCCCCTTCTCTTGGGATTTAAAAGGTAACTTTCCCTTTGGAATAGTGCAGAAACTATTTTCCATAATATTAGATGTGATGATCTTTGAAAATAAAATATGCTAATCCTCTTAAACTGCAAGTTGAAAATACAAGCTGCATGCAGTTATTTGTGGGGGATAGAGTCTGTCAGTGCTGCAGGCTTAAGTCATAGACTCAGAATGACATTTAAAAGATCTATACATATATGTGTATATATATTTCTGTATGCATATGTCATCTGACAATTTAACATAGGAGGTGATGAGGCTTGACTTGCTGTCAGGCTTATAAACCAGCCAATATGCATTCAGTATAGAAGTATTTAAAAAAAAAAAATCAGAAATAAATATACAGCTGTGTAGGCTGTGAGCAGGCCAGCTGATTTGAAATTCCCTGGTTTTTTCCCTACAATCTGCTCTTACAATGAACCTACACCTCAAGGCATTTAGGGTAGACAAAGCATCCCAGAACGTTTCAGCACTTTAACGATCTGTGCACTGGATTTTTGCACAGAGAATTAAGATCCTTTGTTTCTAAAATTTACTTTGCATTCACACCTGCTGTCATGTAAGAAATGTGGTGTGATGTATACAAGGAGACGAGAATTCTACTAATTGGAGCCATTTAGGTAGAACTGTAGGCAAGAGAGGCTTGCATTACAGCTCCATAGCCTGGTGATGATCTGAGATCATAATCTCCAAATATCTTTAACCTTGGAAGCAAATTTCTTGACTCCCTGAATTACTGGATGGGGTCTGAGGCAGGGGTGGACAGAGCCAAGTGGCTGTGTGGGTGCAAGCTGGAGTCAATCCAGCACAATTACCATTAGTCAAATCCTGTCCAGAAAAGGGATTGCCACAGAAATGGGTATTTTTTCAGCAGCACACAAGTGGGGATTACATTGAAATATATCACCGTGACATTTTGAAATCTGAAAAATGCTTTAACATGCTCACATACTGCACTTGGCAAAAAAACCCTAAACCTTTCCAAAAAACTGCAAATATAAAGTAAGGAAGTGAAAACCTTAAGCTTGGAAGTCAGAGGATGGTTTCATATGTAAAAATAATTTTTTTGTTTTTTTATTTTTTTTTTAATTGAAGAACTGTGTTTTATATTTTACAAAATAAGTTGCATCACACATGCTGTCAATGCTATATATGCAAGTGAACAAAACCAGCACAGATATTTGCACCTTGAATCAATTACATTGTTAGATTCTGGCACTGCTGCTGAAACACTAGGACAGTAAAATTGAAGTTGATTCTCTACAAGTACCAAAATTACTGTGCACAATGTAGACACATGTGGGTTCATTTCTGTCCTCTATGAGAGAGTGCTTCCTCTAGCCTGTGCTAAGGGAAGAGTGAGAAAGCACAGTGGCACAAAGAACACAAAGGATGTTAGCTGAGTATTTTTTTTAACAACTCTCAGGGAACGAGAGGGTTCACCTCCTCCATCAACCCAGTGATTTAAACATTCTTCCATTCAAAGATCAGATGGTAACTGTTCTAGAGGTTTCCCTCCATGCTTCTATGGCCATGAGAGGCAGCAGCACACAGTGCTGGGCAGAGATATCTGCAATTCCTCACAATATGCCAGCAGGAGCTGAATAGCCTCACCTCTGCACACCACTCAGGCAGACTAGGAATGCTTTATTTTGTACCTAATCTTCACAATTACCAAATTTTTGCATGGTCTTGCAAATTAGGAATCACAAGATGCCACCTGTGAACAGGAATTGTTACAGGACTTTGTTGTCCAGCTGGTCTCTGAGATTTTAGCATTATTTTAGCATCATGCCAAATCTTTGAATGTAACCTAGAAAAAAAATGGTGTGCTACTAAGGCACCACTGCTCTGACCTGCCTTTTTGCTAAAGCCATTATTTTTCTTCCTGAAGAAAACTTCAACCATACAGAGGAAATGTAAATTACTGTTTTTTCCATGCCCAATCATTAAATAATAATGTAAACTCAGTGAACATCCCTTAGTTAAACTCTCAATCTGAAATGGACCTGGTTCTCAGAGTGTGTGGTTGCAAATTTACAACCTGCTTCCCTCTCCTGCAGTGCCCCATCTATTTTAAGCAATGCTTTAACTGTTTTGCATTCACAGAAAGATTTTTTTTTTCTTAAAATGTCACCTTATAAGCCATTTATACCTCCAACATTTTTTTCCAATAAACATTTTCTTTCTTTATAGTATTTGTGAGGCAGCTATATTTCTTAATCTTCATAAAGGCTGTGACTTAATTGTTTCTACTCCCTTAATCAGGTGGCAAGCCAGGTCTTTATTTCGAAGTTAAAGCACTCCCTCTGCTGCTCATTTTTTGAGATGCAGTTTTTACAGGTTAACAAAAATTGTTTTGGAAGTCAACCTAAAAATTCAAACCATATACCTTCCTTCTAAACAGAAAAAAACAAGGCCAAAATGTATACATTAATATAATGAACTAAAACATATCTGTATATGTGATTATTCTGCCATCACTTACAAGGACGAATGAACTCCCAGAATCCTTAAATTTATTTGCACACAATTTATACCTGTAAGAATAAAGCACATAATTACCTGCCTCCACTGCTTACGGCCTCTCCTCCTCTCTGATATGTTACTGGAATAGTTAAAGATAAAAAGAAGGAAAAAATTTAAAAATCATACAAGACTCCTTCAATAATCATATTTCACCTTTGTTTCATTTTAGCTAAGATGCTAATTGTGCATTGTTTATACATTAATTCTGAGTCTCATTCTGCAAGCCACTGCTTCAAATCCAAGTTTAGATATAATACTTGTGTTGCTTGATAACTGCTATCCCCAGCCCCAACAGGGTTTTATATTTCAGTTCTGTTCTGAGCACACACACACATGTATTGCTTAAGAAAGCAGGAAGCCATACATCAGGTTGAACTTATTCTTAACATAACTCTGCTGACTTCAGTGGAGTTACTCTGTGGAAGAATTTAGGTCATATATTTATTTCATGAATGGCTGGATGTTAAAACTTTGCTCTACCTTATTATTTTGGCAAGATTAAAGAGGTATCACGATTCTATAACAGACCTTCTCTCCAATGTAAATAATGGCTGAAGCTACTGCAAAAACAAATGCTTTTTCTGAATGTTACTGCAATACACTCAGGGAACTAGCACACTCTAGAAGTCCACAGAACCTCCACATTTTAAAACATTTTACAACTGGATTTATAAATTATACTAAATAATCTAAAAATATATAAATCTTGATTAAAAAACAGTCTGGCAGAAAGAACACTTTCTAAATTAGAAGGAACTGAGCTAGTTTTTCTATAATTTCAGAAGTATTCTCCATCAACAAAGTGGATGTCCACATGCATTTGTTTGTTGGCATAGATTACATATCCTTCACAGGAAGCAAGATGTTTGAGATATTAGCTTTTAGGATGCAAACATCCAAGAAAAAACAGTGCTATAAATTTTGCAGGTTTGCATTGGGTTTGGCAAAGGGTTAAGGAGACTGCCTCCCTGCAGATACTGATGGATTCTACCATTTCCAGCTAGGAATGTGCTGAAAACAAGCAGCCAAATTCTGCTCTTTAGAAGAACTCCAAACTGTGAGTCTGCAAGAGAGAGATAAATGCTGGCAGTGATTACAATAACAGGATTAAAATGTAGGATGCATTCCTACAGGTAAGTCTTTTACTGCAGGTAATGCTACAGAGGGGAGCCTGGTTCCGTTTAAAGCCAAAGCATGACTGAGATTCTGGATTGAAAAACAAGGATTTTTCTTTTAAGTGCTTTACATGCTTGATGTTTTTCCCAATTTCTTCTTTAAAAATCTCAGGACTATTTATTTTCCAGCTGTGACATATCTTAAGAAACCCTTATATTTTCTTTTAATCTTAAGAATCCAACCTCTGCAGAATTTCAGTGGCTTGCTGCAATGGAGATTCCAACAGAAGCTCTCTGTTCAGCCAATTAAAATAAGAGCAAAACAATAAAGAGCTTGAATTGTTCTCCACCAAGGCACTCAAAGGTTTACAGAAACACTGAGGGACACTCTGGTTCATGCTGAACAACTCCACTGAGCATGAAGTCTGAATTCTGAGAGCAGGCACTCACTCCAGTTTGATCAGAAGCACTTGGGTGACTCTAACCCAGCCCAGCCCAGGTGGATGAGGGCAGGCACACAGGGTTTGCTCCCTCTGCTCAGCCTGCAGGATGTAACTCAGCTGCTGCACAGAGGCCACATCAGCACAGTGCTGATGATGAGCTAATATTCCCTGGGAAGCTGCATGTGCACAGGAGGGTGGGTGGGTTTTGCCCTGCCTGGATATCCACATCCTGCAGGTCTCTTGTGGAAATGGAGGACTCGGAACAAAGGAGGAAGAAACAACCTGAATGTTCACTGAGGCTGTAGCTAAAAGAAAAGCAGAATACTGATGGGTACAGAATGTGTTGGGTTTTATCTGCTGCAGAGGATGAGCTGCTCAGCTGCCAGACTGTGGGACCTGCTGAAAGTCAGCTCTACAGCATGGAAAGGCTCTCATGGTGAGCTGTGGTTCAGATTATGCCATATTTTGCACATTTCAACACAAAACAAAAAATAAGGTGATTTTAAACTCACACTGAATTTGAAATTCACCTCTTTTTAAGCTGAACAGGATAATTCTCTTAAAAATTCATAGCAAAATACCATTTAAGGTAGGAAGCAAAGAAATCTAACTGCTGTAACACTTTGATTTTCTGTATCTTCCAAAACAGACAACTCTGAGGTCACTGGATTAATGCAGATTCAGAGGAAAGAAAAGGAACAAATATTTCACCAACTATAATCTCACTGAATCTCTTTCAAGTCAGCATCTGGGCTTTGCTAAGTCATTCCTCCTCCATTAGAAGCACCTTTTGAACTGCTAGATGTGGGAGGCTACACTACTCCCTTGGAATATGCAGGAAGAGATCCCAGGTTGTACAAACTGACAGGATCATGCTACAAAACTGCATGCTGGCATGGAATGGTGTGCTATGAAATGGTACACACAAATAGAAAATATTGTCAGCCACAAAGCAAATGCACACTGCTCAGAAAACAAATAATGATGCCTGTCATTAATGACATTGTTTAAAAAAAAACAAAACAAAACTCTTCAGAACAGCTGGGCTGGTTGGTTATGTCAGAGAAAGAGAAATAGTACCACAAACACATGCTTAAGTAACAAAGAAGGGGGGAAAAGTGCAAATATATACCTGTTGGTGTGAAGGTAAAAGACGGGACTGAAAAATCAAAACAAAATACAAACTGGTTATTAAGCTGAAGAGAGAAAGGAAAACATACCACATTAGTATAAATCTAGCAGACAGCTGAACATAAAACAAATATATATAACTAACCTACTTGTTTAGTCACATATATATAAAAATAACACTAAAATTGCAATTCAGAACAAAGACTGTCCCTGAAGGTACTATTCTAGAAAAAAAAAAAAAAAAGGCCAGAAAAACAAAAAGCTTGATATTCTTTTGTGCTCCTGAGGGGATGAGACTGTGGTTTAGCTTTTCAAATCCCTCTCAGTTTGGCATTTTAAGTTATTTCTGAAATCCTAGGACAAACAAACCCCCCACATTGTTAATCATTCTAGAATGCAGAATGACAAATTCCTTAACAAAGCCTTATCAAGGTCCTATTGAATCTTATCTGCAGTTCACTAAGTAAATGCTCATTACACTGAACTAATAGGCACACTTAAGTATTCAGTAAGGAAATAATAATCATAAAAAGGAACAAAGAGAACTGCTGTTTTACTGCCTCCGAATCAAGAATGGCACCAACTTTCACTGTAATAAAGACACTAAAATCTACTGCAGCAATTAATTTTTGTTTTCGGGGATGAGACTGTTAAATAGAGTTATTATCTTTCTTAAATAATCACAAAAAAAGAAAATCTCTCTAGATATAACACCTTTCTACCTTGCAACCCTTGGCTTTAAGAGGGAAAGGTTAACAACAGAACAATGACACTGCCTGACAATCTTCCCTCTCACAGCTACAATAAATCCTCTTTGGATCAATAGGGTCTCTAATCCAAATACAGAGCACCAGCATCTGCTCTGCTTGTGCTAATCAGCACAAGCTCCCCCTCCTGTTGACAAGACAGCAGCGTTTTCCTCTCACTGATGGCAGAACAAGGCTAACATTGCCCTTTCTGATAACAGGGGAAGGCAAGAGAAACAATCAAATATTCACTAAAACAGCCTGGAGACAGAAGGTGATCAGCAAAGCCAGCATAGAAAGAAAAGGATCTGGCTAAGAGAACAACTTCTTAGTCTTTTATTTAAGTTTATTTAAGAACTCCAAAGTTTGTGGGGAGTGAAGTGTGTCTTGTTATAATTTAGGATATGCTGTAGGTTTGCCCCCTTTTTACCAAACCAATTTATTTCTAGGGATATGACACTAAGCAAAGAAAGAAAAATTGAGTATTTGGCCATTTCAGGCTGCATTTGTAGCAAAGCTTTTTTTCTTGGGAATACCATTGTATTTTCTTTGAGCTAGGCCTTTCCCCATAGTTAACTTTAATTTAGTTACATTCCAAATATAGAACCACAGTAACAAGCTTTCATTAAAATAGAATGGGCATTTAAACCTGAGCTATTCCAAAGAGAATCAAGAATCTCAAAATAATTTGCAATTACAGGGACATGAAAAATAATCTGAAGCTACTATTCTGTGAGCTAAGTACGAAATCTAGTTTAGTTTCTTAAGGAACTGAGGAGGTTCAACTGAAAGAAATCATATTGCTACCACATGAAAGAATGACTTAATTCTAAGAGCTTCTATTAATAAACTCTTCTGAGTGTGTAGGACTGCTAGTACAGTATGTATGTGTGGGAGTAGTGAAGTATTTTAACAGATGACAGGCCTGAAGCTAAATATGAAAATAAATAAATGCAAGACTGAGGAAAGTTTGGGCTTGCAGTGATGGCTTGATGAACTGTGGAGTGGCAAACTACTTTGCAATTCATATTTCACTAAAGATAGGTTTTGCCTTTGAAGAATACTTGATACCAGAGATACATACCCTACTTTTCATTACACTTTCATTTAAACTCCCCCCAAATTACACAAAAGATATTTTTACAGATATTGAAAAACACAGCTGTTTTGAACAATAGCTGATGTCACTGAAGTAAGCATTTTTAAGGACAAATTGTATGCCTTTTGCTTAATCATAGGTACTGGTGAAAGCACAGTGATGTTAGTGTGATAGAGCTGTAGAAAGGCAGTGTGGCAGCATGCTATTAGTAAAACAAAACAGCACAGGCCAGAACAGCACTACATGGGGGGCTGTCCTGCCTAAGAAATCCCAGCAGAACACAGTCATGGGTGCAGTTCCTTCCCAGTTTCCTGGGCTGCAACTCAACTACAACCACTGTGCCTGGCATCCACAGTGGGCATTTTACTTTAATAGCACACATGACCTCTCACCACTGCAACACTCCAGACCTATTTCCACATTTCCACTCACTCATTTGCTATTTTTAGCACTGCTTCTTTTACATAGCAATGTATTGATGCTGTTTAAAACCATTTGTTTTTGATTAATTTGTTTTTGATTTGCCTGGGTTCTTGCCCGTAACACTTTCATTCTTGGGGACTAAAGACTGTCATCTCATGACACCTTTCATTCACAAAGATGCACCCACCTTTTAAACCTAGCCCTGTCTTCTGATTGCTAAGCATCAAATATAATCCTTGTAGTTCTCCAAAAGTAGGATCTCCCATTTTCTGATTCATTCCAAAATTTATGGTTCTCACTCTACAAGTGCCTATGAGGTACTGCTTTGAGACATAATGACCTGTAGCTCACCAAATTCAGTTTTTATTTCCAGGTTTAACCAGGAAATTATTTCATCTGGAGAAGAATTTTTTTTTTTTTTTATTCCAGAAGATCTTCCAGGTAGAGATTTTAGTTATGTCTGTCAAGAGGGTATACTGCAAAGCACTGCTTGACCACAGACAATGTGAAATATAAGATTTATCAATAAGATGAAATAACATGAAAATGAGGAGTGTTTTAAGTTAGTCCCACTGCTGCCATTCTAACTAGACATAGATGCAGGATGGGACAGCCCCAGAACTCAGTCCCAGCCAAGGGTCTCACAACAGCATTCCTGGAAAGAGTCTTGGAAAGCAGACTGACCGTTGGGCTTTTGCAAACAGCCACCTTCCCCCAGAACAGAAGAAATTCAAGTACCCACACCCAAAGAGTTCCTGCAATGTTCACCACTGTTAGCACTCCCAGCAGCAGGCAAAGCACTGAACAGGGGAGGAGGAGCTGCCACCCACTTCAGATGATACAGAGAGCAAGGACATATTGGAAGCTCCCAGCCTTAAACCCATCTTTACATTTCTCATTTGTAGGAGTATCTTTATAAAAAGCTACTCCTGGTATTCAGCTCAAGACTTATGCTCCAAAGCCAGACTTAGCACGTTATGTCAATATTGCTGCTCTCTGCTCTGGCTCCTGACCCACACTCCATGGAAGTACTGAAGTAAACTGACAATTCCTTGTGCCTGAGAAGAACAAGAGACTGATGACAGAACAAACAGGCAGCAAACAGGCATTCAGCAGACTGAAACAGGCAATAGGGCACCTTTTCTGATACCAGCATAAGTACTCGTGAGTCCATTCCTCTTCTTCCTGTGGCGGTACAACCAGATGCTGAAGACCATGAGGATAATCCAACAGGCTGCACCAATCCCAGCAATGAAGGCAGGCTGCTTTACCACATCAGAAATCTGCTGGGCTAAACTGACTTGGTCTTCTGAAGACACAGGGTTTCCATGAGAATCTGAAACAGAAACACACGTAACAGCCAATTAATTTGAATGAACAGCTGTGAAAGGCAGCATGAAAAGAGCTGGAATAATTGCAGTACAGTTTCTCAAGGTAAAATCCTTAGGATTGCTGTTCAAAATCTCACTTTTGCAGGTTTAGACAGAAGGGTTTGTTTCCTGTACAAAACAGGTACCTCCAATATCACTGACTCTTGTTAGCTTGCAAAAGCTGCTAAAATCAGGCTACCAGGTATACAAATAGTAAGTCTCCTAAATGACAAACCTGACTACTATTTTTTATTTTTCTTTCGTTTTAAAAAAAGCAACATCAGCTTCAGAAAATTATTCAGAAAATCAGTAAAAATTAATGAAAAAAAGCTCTAGTATGAAATTTTGTAGCAATGTGGATGGCTACAAGTCAGCTCCCCAAATGTCCACTCTCAGAACTGACAATCACAGTTACAAATTTAAACTACATTTCCATGAGGTTGGTATTGAGGGAGATATTTTAATCCAGCAGTTCTTGACAGATTACTTAAATCTTGTATTACACAGTCTAATGTACTGCTTGCAGTCTCTCAGTCTCTCACTTTGACCTCAATTTAAAAAAGACTGAATATTTAAAAGGATGTAGAAAAGTAAAACTACAAAATAACCAATCCTGCCCCCTTAAATACAGCTGAAAAAGCTAAAGGATAACTAAAAAATTATTTATGAATTGCTAGAAACAGCCAAGGAGTCTTATTAGTAATGAACAAGCAGTGCTTTTTAAAATCAGTTTAGCCTTAAATAACCCACATCAAAATAAAGAACAAGCATTTTTCCACAGACTATTATTTTTAATTTTTTTTTTTTACTGAGACAGAACCTTTAAGAATTGGTCTTTTCTGCTCTTCCAGTACTGAACTTTTGCAGGAACCTTCTAGGAACAGCAGTAAGAAGACCCAGTAAGTGACCAAGCTTCCTGACTGAAGTGAAGCAAATTAAAGCCAAAATACTGGCTTCATGATGCTTTACCACCACAGTGAGTGCTCACTGGAAATTTCATTACTGCACAGGGCAAGGGCAAGAATTCAAAGCCTTTACTCAGAGCGGATATTGCTGTACACATTCCACAGCTTGGTCTTTGAAATACCCACTTTTACTCCTGTATAAATCCAAGAAATGGTTGCTTTATACTATTGCCCATGACATCAAATTGAGAATGAGAGATCAGTGTTTTAAGGGGAAAGATGCTGTTATTAATGCTATTAATATGAACTATATAAGAAATGAAAGCTTACTTGCTTAAAACTAGTATCTTTTCCCTATGAACTAAGAAAACAATAGAATAGATAGATTTTTTTTTCTATCATGACATCTTGCATTATGCCAAAATATAAGCCTACATAAAATATAAGAAACTGCAATACAAACAAGGGATGGAATCACAACAGATTATTTCCTCTGGAAAAGGATACCTTTTTGGATGGAAATGGTTAAATTAATAACAGCTTCTTCCAGTGAAGGATTCCAGATTCAGTTATTGTGACCTTGAAGTCAAATATCTATTTTGCCGAGGAATCACCCTCGCCTTTGACTGCTACCTTATTGGAAATTTTATTTCATATTTCAGCTCTCTTTATCTTCTGTGATCCTAAGTGCACTGCCTAGCCTGAAAGTTCACCAGGCAGACTCATTCTTTTCTTACTAATACACTCTTTGTGTCTGCTGGGTTTATGGATTTCACGCCTATTTGTGCAAGGTTAAGATGGGTTGCTTCAGATTTAGTGGAGACAGCCAAGTGAAGTTCCACACAAGTGGCCAGATGGGCTTAAATGTATAAAGAATACTGTGACCAATGAATTAAAGCTGTCATCTCATCTTTTGTGTCTTTGCAGCTGAGACCATATTAAGATATGAAAACTTGCATCATCAGTCTCCTTTTCAAAATGAATAATTTCTGTGTTTTTAAACAGCTACAGTACCTTATACAACTTAATGGAATAGAATAAAACATTTATAGAGAGCCTCTGGTCCTGAATAATAAGAATAATAAATTTTTTTTTGTCTCATCCTTAAAATATATATTTTAAAACAATAAACCCAGGAGAAAAAAAAAAAAAAAAATCACAATCTCAAAACCCGAATAAGAATGTCTTCTAAATATGTCAACAATTCACTCAAAGTACATAAAGACAGTACTTTTATACACAAACACTTTGCTTTGCTTAGTTAATGTGTGTCTGAATATTATAAAATCCTGAAGAATCTTTGACTGTTTATTATCCTAATTTTAATTAACATTAATTTCATGCTATTATTTTACTTGCCATTGCAAGTGCAAGAACAGCATAATAATAAAATTTCTTTTAAGAAATTAGGCTTCTGACACATAGAATATGGGTGGACTGTTAGAGCCATTACATAAGCTGGTATATATTTATGCACATGGGAAAAAGAAAACTGCATCTATGTTCACATCCAGGCAGATAAACAGCAGAAAAGGAGAGGGAAGGGATTTCACAAGGTCACATTTGACTACATTAAAAAAAAATAGAAAGTAAGCTAAATATAAACAGAATGAAATTTAGTGACCTCCTCATCACTAAAAACTTCCAGGAACATTATATTGGAAGCCTTTCTTTGAGAAGGGCATCTTCTCTCTCCATAAGAGCCCTGTGAGATCCTGAATACCACTCTGGGAAATAACTCTTGAACTTAAAAAAAACCCCAAAACCAAAAAAATCCCTACTTTTTCTTTATCCCAGGAAATTTCTGGAACTTTGACTGATACATAAATGGTTCATAATGAACACTCCTGTTCCTGCTTGCACTCTTCAGGGAGATGTGCCAAAACAATAAGTGAACATAAACATTCTATGGCAAAGTGCATCCTACTGCCAGAGCAGCAGCCGCAGCATTTAATGTACTTGGAAATGGCTCAGAGTTGTTGGAGCAGGCTGATCCCACAGCTCCCTGAAACCAGCATATTATCACAGTGACTCATCCCTTCTACCCTGAGATAAGAGCTCTCTTTTTAATCACAGATAATGTTGCTATGGCTTTTGCTCACAAGCTACTGGATCTGAATGTCTTGAAGCTCCAAGTTTCAAACTTCAGTGGAAGCTCATTAGAATTTACATAGAGAACTGGAACCTCTAATCCTCTAATGCTAAATATTCATAAAAATAATAATAATGTGAAAGCTAATATTTAAGTTGCTAAATGACAAATAAAAGATGAATATTCATTTATGACTGGAATGTCAAAGATTTTAAAAAGTCAGGAAATTCCAGGTTCTCAGCAAGAAACTTAACTTTGCCTTGTGCAGGTACAACCTATGGAATGGTAATTTTCCATATGTGTGTCTCATTCAGTATGCAAAACGTACAAACACTTAGGAATATCTAAATGGTGTTGACATTGGCAATTCTGGCAATAGAAATTTGCAAAACACCTGAAACTTGTAACATATTGTTTGAGTGTTATCTCAAATATATGTGCATGATGCAATATGAAAATTATTTGGTGAAATATTACTGAGGTAAGAATATGTTATTTTGTCTCCTTTCTAGATGTATGTTTCACAAACTGATAAAATATCAGTTGTGCACTTCACTCATAACATACAGCTTGAGGTGACAGCACCAAACTGATTTGGGAGACTTTGCTTTGAGGGGTAAAAATAAAGATTACTTTCTTAAGTTGTTTTCAGGCCACAAACAAAAATATCAACAAAATCCCCTTACAACTATCACAATCAAAGTACCTTAAGGGCTGGAAGAATAATATCCTGAAGGCATACTAGCTGGTTCACAAATCACATCTCCTAAATGAAGCTATTAGAATAATAAAGATTCAATGAGACTTTCTTGTATTTTGTACACTTGAGACATTCACTGGTTGAATAATACACTCAACATTTACAGTAATTGTGCAGGCATCTCTTAATAAACAACTGCATACCATATATTCACACAAATGATGTGTTTAAGAGTAACATTAACTGAAGTTGTGGGGCTTCTCAGAGCTGGTACCAGAAACAAAATACATCCCATGTTCCAATGTCAGTACTTACCTGTCAATAAGCATAGGTAATACTGCCAAGCTACCATCAATCTACAAAAGCTAGGCTAGAGACCAGCAAATTATTGTTTGCTAATTCTCAACTTTCTGTACAGAGCATTGTTGTAAACAAGGTCTTTATTTGTTGTAACAAGAAAAAAAAAAAAAATTCTAATTGAAATTCTGTGATTTTGTTTCTCCACAGCTCATTGTTATGGGCAAAATATAGTGAGCTGTGGCTGAGTCTCATTAAACTTTTTCCTTTTCAGTCTTTCTTTATGTAAAATATAATATTTTATTTTAAAACAAACTAACTAACTTTTTTCAGTCCTTGGAATCACACAGCAAGCTTTAAAAGATCATTCAAAAGCCAAGAGGCACATTCAGAAGCTTCCTGCAGGGTGTTTTAAGCAGACCCATAATTTTTCAGCTGATCTCATGATTTTATGAATAACAAGCAAGTTATTTTGTTGGCTTGTCCCTGGTGGCAGGGGAAGTCTGGGGTACCACAGCTCAGTGAGCTGCTTCATGTCAGCAGGGACGTGGAAAATGAAAGAGCTCCGAGATGACAATTTGTACCTGTCTTTGTAACAGGTTAAGTGTGTGCACCAGGTCATTTATCACAGCTCAGCTGATGCATGGCACTGTGATTGCACGCCTCAGCTCCCAGGGAATCCAACATCTCCTGTCCTCCCCTCTCTTCTGGAAGGCTCCCAAAGGTGAGGCTTCCTCCTGCCACACACCTGAGACTGCCCAGGCACATCCCAGAGTCACAAACCTGGCAGCATCCCACATGCACACAGGCTCAGAGAGGATACCCAGTCTAGCCACAGCCCAGGCTCTCATTTTTGGGTGAAAAACACGTTTTTAAGGAGATAGACACTGGATTTTAATGAAAAGTTCTTATTTAAAAAGTGAACCTCGGAATCACACAGTATATTCTGCTTTCACACATGGAATTCCTATTTATAGTTTTTTTTTAAATGAAGGATTGCATTAATTCGGGTATCAAGGAAAGAGGAATAGCAGGGTCAGAAATGCAGTAGCTTGAAGCTGTCCCACAGTTCTTAGATCACAAAAAGCGTGTCCAGACTGTTTCAAACCTTCTACAGGGAGCATCCTTAGCCCTCTTTCCTGCCCCTCCCTGGCCTCCCTTCCCTCTCTCTGTACCAATGTAATTTATTGCTGGTGAAAAGCGCCAGCTGATGACATCAACAAATTAATTTTCTTTCTTAAGAAAGCTGCCCAGAAAACTGTTCCACCCCCATGCTGGGAGCACTTCTAAGAACTAGAAATCCAATTCCTTGAGGGGGCTGGAGGAGAACTTGCATCAGAGGGCAGAGTTGGATAATCTGCAGCCATTCTTCTCCCTGGATCATTTAGGTTGATCTGTCCTAGCAAAGAGTGCTACCTCCTAAATGTAAGCAGCAATTTTCAGCAGCAATGTTAAATGTTTCATGGTTCTGTCTCTTGTGGTATGGATCTCCACGAAATTTCTCTCTCCACATCTTTGCCATGTAACAACCAAATTATGGGATGTTCTACAGTATACCTAGACTTGGCCATGCCCCTTTATGAGAGGCAAGAAATGAAAGCAAACTCCAACCATGAGGAAATATGTGTTTTCTACCAGACTTGCATCTGAACAGCCTTCAAGGTGTGGGATCACTTCTTGTTTTCTAACCTAGTGCCAATAAAGGCCAGGAACTCAGAAATGGCAAAAACCTTACCCTGACAGTCTCATTTGTTACTTTTTCCACTTAACAAAACCTCCAAGTGATTAAGTTCCATTATAAAATTCATCTTCATTTAGAATTTAATTATAATCAAACAAAATGGGAAAAAACCAAAAGTGGTTATGGAGCCTTTGACTTTGAAGAATTGAGGTTATCCTCATGAACCTCACCAATGCAGAAATTCAAAACCTAAGCCATATGGAATAAACTTGATTTTGACTGGCTGTAGAAAGCTGTGAATGGTAGCTGGCTGAAGGGAGGAACAATCTAACAAATAACTGCAAGGTTTTCCTGTAATAATTCCATATTCATGGATTATCATACAAGCTGCGTGCAATTTTATTTTAAAATCTCCATCAATGTAATTGGGAACCATATACCTGCCTAATTTCAGTAAGCTGAAGATGGCCTTCCTTTTTATACCTAAGGAAATGTACAAGCAATTTTCCATATTAATTGTTCTGTCTTGTTTTTACATGCTCTTAATTATAGATTTTTAAATATAACAAGTGAAATGAGAAGGTAGATCTACTAATGATACAGAGATAGACAGGACATAAAGTCCAAAGCAACATGCTGAGCTTGCTTTCATAATTATATACTGTAATGATAAGGTATTTTGCTCCAGGCATATTATAAAGCAGCATATGACTATATTTAAAGCTACTTTAAATAAAAATCTTCAGCTAACCAACAGCAGAGATGCATTTTTCTCAGAAACATCCAGGAGCAATGTCCCTGGTCAACATTTATGACAGTGGTGTTTGATGTAAATGAGATTAGAAGGTCAAATTACTGTAAATCATTTGTGTACATGTTTTTTCCTGTACTCAGGTTATTTACTAGCTTTGCATAGTTAGCATTTATTGTGTTTAATTTTAGGATGCTTGTTTTTTTGCTTCAACAATGATAAAATCTGGTCAAGACAAATGACATCCCTAAAGTAGATCAACATCTAGTGATTCATACCCCCCTACAAGGAGTTTACTTCCAGTTTTAAGTGTGAAAATTCACTTTGAAAAGTCAACAACTAAAAAGCACTGCTGAACTGGGAGTTAAAAAAAAAACAAAAACCAAACAAAACAGTGTTGTTTCAATCCCCCCATTAGAATGCAAGTAGAAGGCAAGTTTAAAACCAGAAATACCAAATCCTGCTATTCCAGAGATCAAGTAACACTATCCATTTCACTCGTCTTCAAAGCATTTCTGGTGCCATAAAAGACGAGAGCAAACAAACAGAAATCCCCCAAACCAACAGGCAGGATGAGCAGGAAGCTTACCTAGCTGGATAAATTGGGGGTCACTTTTCACTCCAGGTCCTGCCCCAGTGCTTGCAGCCACTTCCACGCTGTATCGGATGCCAGGAACGAGGGAGGGGATGACCACGGAGAAGGTGGTTCCATCCACTGTCTTGTTTATGTGGTACCTGCTCTCATTGCCAAGGCACCAAACCTGCAGGCAAGCAGAAGCATGGCATATATAAAAGTTCAAAACTCAACGTTGTAGGGTAAGAAGTAGGAAAGTTCACACATTCTTTTCTTCTGGATGAAGAAATTTATGCTTTGCTGCTGTTCTATCATCTTCATTGACTGCTGTCCTAGGGCCCCTATGAACACTGGCAAGACACTTCTTGTTCCAAGGAGCTGCTCCAACTACTACCATTACTTGATGAGTTCATCACAATTCATTTAGAGTTCAACAAGTGCTAATGAAACTACAAGCACAGAAGAAGTGAGGGAAGCCTGTCAGCCACGAGTTGTTCACATAAACAACAAATTAAGAGCATTCAGTTAAATGAATTTGCAATTCTCTTCTTCAGGAATTATGTGTCACTCAAGTGCAAAAACAAGTCTTTCATCATACGACACCTTAAGAGAACTAATGTCATGATGGGATCCAAAAGGTTTTGGTTTTTCTTTTATTTTAGATGGTAGCAAGGAGCAAATATTGAGTGGTATGCTGTATTGTAATGGAGACAACAGTGTGACATCATCAGATATCATTGTTTGGTTGAGACCAAGATACAGGTCTAGTGACTTCAAATCACAACTTCATCCATTACATCAGTAACATTAAATGGCAGGGAGAAGCAATAAGATGAGGTATCTTTATGTTTTTAGGCCTGAGTCACTGATGTGGCAAATGCTTTCAGGAGGATGGTTGAACTCCCAACTGCTATTCAAGGTGAAGCAGCAGCTAACATACATCTGCTAAAAAAACCCCATGCAGCTGTGCCTATTTCCTTTTTGTGCCCTTTTCACAAATGCATTGCTTAACAAAGAACATTTATCCAGAAAGTTAAATTAGTTAAATTCAATACTTTATCTGTAAAGAAGCAAACTTGGCTGAGAACACAAGCATATCAGAACCTGGGCTGATTGTGCACAGGAGGGAAGACTTTGCTTTCAACATATGGAGCTCCTAAAAGATTTAGTAGCCAGATAGCTGCTTTAAATCCCTCGTGCAATTCTGCTGCTGTGGGGGTTGCCAGGTGAGGGGGATAGACTTTCAATGCAGAACAATTGCTACAGCCCCCTCTGCACAGCCCTTTCTGCCTGGACACTGGAAATTTTATCTCACCTTCAGGACATTGTAAAGACCCTTTTTCCTTCTCTGGATGCCACAGACTGAAACAAGGCTTGTGGGACAATGTGGGGATGTGGAATGGATTTTAAGTTCCTTTGAAATCGAATCCCAGCACAGGATATACATAAGTGCTGCTGCAGAGCAGGTCAGAGCACATGAAGAGAATCTCCTTTTTGTATCCTGATACTACATAGAGACTGTTTCAGTCAGTGCTAGGAGTAAAACTATTACTAATACTGCTCTTGAATCCTAAAGGATGGTCACAAAAATACTCATATAAATAAGAACTCAATTAAGTGAGGAACAAAAGACTTGAATCTACATTTTGACTTAGGTAATTTTCTCAGGAATTATTACTGCTACCTTGTAAAATGGTGCATGTGCGAACAATGAAACCCATTTATTATGTACTTATAATCTACTATAAACTACTAATTCAGAAAAAAGGTTTTTGTTCTTAGGCACTCAAGTACATGAAGAAGTGCATGAAACAAGAATGTCAGGTCAAACATCAAGTTGTTCAGTACTTGCCATCCTACATTTGAGTGTATACATAAATAGGCAAGTGAAAATGAACTTTTTCAATGTTATAAAAGAAGAATGAGTTCACATTATAACAGACACATAAGTGAAGAGAGAAATTTACTTATGCTGTGAATTTGAGTTTCTGGGGTTTTGTGTGTGCTACTGACAATTCTTCAATTAAGATAGTATCCTTTACCTATTTATTTTATCCTTTCATTAAAGTAGGTACACTCTTGCCTTTGATCTGAGTTGCTGAGAAAATAATTAACTGCCCCACATATGCATACTTTTTTTTTTTTTTTTTTAAATTTTCTGAAAGAAAACAAAAGATAGAAAAACAAAAGGGGAAGAAAAAAGAGAAAATTTCACAAGATTTCTATTTGAATCTTTTTTCTTGTTATTAGTTCTTAATCTAAAATCAGCAGTTCTGCATTTCTTTAGGTTTTTTTGACAAAACCAGTAATTAAATATACCAACTTCAGCAGGAATGGCATATATATTTTCACAGATACTATTTATGTCTGTTTTCTGTCCATGGTGAAAAGCACAAAATAAAATAATGCAACAAATAGAGATGCAAAATGTGCCACTGTGCCATCTATTGCTACATAAGCACTGCAGTGTGTTTGCTACAGCACCTGGTAGCCTGTCACCTCAAAATCCTGGGAGATGGGGTAGGGATTATATCCACTCAGAAATGTGAATTTCCTGACTTTTATCATTGTGTCACTGCAACCTTAACATTCCTCTGATGCAGTTTCTTGTTGGAAATAATTCCATCTCTCCAACTCAAGGTCTGTCTTTAAATGAAATAACCTCATGAGTATTTTTTCCAATTACATTATATAATGTATCTGAAACTAAGCCATAAAACAGATTTTTTTTTTTTTTTTGCCAGGTGACAAGGTTCTGAAAAGGTTTTATTATTCTAAATTGACCATGAAGCTTAGCAATCTCTTCCCTTTCCCATTTTTACTGAGAGGAAAAAAAAAATCAGAATGAGTTTGATCGCTAGGAATATATGTTTATAGCACTGTGTTTAAATCTGAAAAATAGCCAAGACATTCTCATTTAAAAGATTTTCTCAATAGTGTTCATTTGCAGAGGGCTAAAACCAAAGCTCCTGCCTTTCCATGGCTACAAAGCTTACTTGATATCTACATTTAAAACATCTTGAGCTTGCTTAGGAAAAATAAACTTCATTTACTTTGCTATGTAAATTAGCACCAAAAAATTCAAACTGCATATACAATCTGTTTTCATAAATGAATAACAAACAATAAATATTTTTAATGTACTTTCAATTTGTTAAAAATTAAATACCATAATGAGAACTGTGTTTGGAAGAAAAAATTTCTATGCACTAATAGATTTATTATCATAGAAGCACATTCTTTCCTTGAAAGTTTTCCATTTGTTTTAACTACCCAGTTACGCATAATTTACTCAGATCTTAACACTGTTAATTATTATCCCTCAGCTTTTCAACTCATTAAGCCTGTTTATATTTACTGCCTTGGCCAGTGTCATAGCAGCTCTCAAACAGGTAGGATTCCCTCTCTCCTTGTGTGTGCATTTCCCAAGTTATAATGAAGGCAAGGCAGGAGCTGTTTTAATTAAGAGTGTTGACCCTTTGCTTTGATTTATGGAGGCTGTTTTAATTGCCTTCCACCACCTAGGCAGAATCACTAAATATGGAGTCAAAGCAGTGATTTTCCCTCCCATTTTCTCTGAGTAACCAGAAGATGGAGCCAAGCATCCACGAACAGCCCTTGCTGCCTCTGCCAGGGGACCAAGCAGTACCTTGTATTCCTGAACCATCCCGTTCTGGTTGTCCTCAGGGGGTGGCTGCCAGGTGACCACGATTGCAGTCCCATTCCCATCGTTCTTAGTCACTGAAACACTCTGAGGTGGAGCACTAGGAGCTGTTTGTTCAGAAAAAAAAAAGATTGAATGGTTATGTTTGTCACACCCACAAGCCAGTTTGTTTAAGTGGAAGATGGTTTCTGGGCTCTACAGATGCAATCTTTTGTGCCCCACCCTACACAGCTTGTGCCCACAAGATAAAATGATAGAGAAGGAAAATGTATAACCCAACAACCAGGCTCTGAGTCCTGCTGTAGCTTTGCTGTGCAAGCCAGGAAAAGTAACACTCCAAATTGTACACTCAGATATCCATTACCTGCCTGTCATAGTTCTGGGCACTGAGTTCCTCACTGGTCTCAAATCTTCTCACTCAGGATCGAAAGTTTTGAAAGAAATCCTATATAGTCCCCAGTCTAAATCTCAGTTCCTTTAGTGTGTAAAAAATAATGAGTAATACAAAACTTACTAAAATCTGGACAGAATGCATTAGTATGAACATATTTATAATGATAATTTATGTTCTGAATTTGAAATAATCCTTCTAAAAAGCGGATGCTTAGCTGATGCTTAGGATGAATGCACACCTTTTGAACCACGTGCAGCAATAAACTGAAGCTACACAACATTTCTAATGGAGGAGGAAGATAGAAAAGGAAAGGCTGTTCAGCCTAGCAGAAGCACCAAAATCCCTATTCAAAGGCACTGGCCACCTTGCATACTTATCATGCCTGTGCAGCAACAAAAGGAAGAGCTTTATGAACCTTTTTTTTTTAGCACATGCATGAGATGGAAATATATAATTTAGTCCCCTCTATCTGTTGCCCTTATTCATATTTCCATTTCGTCTCACTGATTGATCCACGTATAAAAGCCTTTAAAAACCATGGTTTCCATTCCCCCAGCTACACTGCTTTGATGATTTCTGTGGTGTCTGCTATCTACTTAAGATAGTGATTAGCAAGTGCTTGAATCTGACAGAAGTCACTTGTGACCAGCCCATGAACTCAGCAGGGAGGAGTGCACACACTGCAGGGAAGATAAAAAAGTGAATTTCCCATTGTGTGTTGGAAGGGATTTTTGCACATCCCTCTCTCTCTCTCTGTCTCTCATGCCTGGCTCAGAATATTTACTTCTGTGTCACCAAACAATTCACATAATGATCAGTCTCCTCTGCCACAGATTGCTGCTCTCAAACAGCATGCACTTCAAACAAGATCAAATAATGAACATATCAGAGGAAAGCCAGCCAGGCTGCTACTTCAAAAAAGAAAGATGAAGACAGTCTAGCTCCTACTTGCCTTCTTCCAGGGTCTTTGCGAATTTCACTTCACTATCTGCTCCCTGAAACTCATTAAAGAAAGGGCGGGCCTTGATTTCATAGTTTACACCTTTCTTCAGCTCGGGAATGACAACACTGTTTTTGGTTGGAGTCCTCACTTCAAAGATTAACCACTCTGATTCTCCATATGATGCTGGTGTAGGCCGGTACAGGATTTTATATCCTTGAATATACTGGGATTGCTGGTCCACCTGGCAAGACAGCAGAACACAAAAAAAATTAAAAATCCATAAACAGGCAGCAACCCGTGGTGATGCCCATGACACTGTGCACGGCCCCTGGACCATCCCTCCTGTTATTCTAAATAAACAACACTGCCAAAGTAGATAAAGGCTCCTTGCATTACAGCAAATTACAGGCCTGAGTCACACATGCATTAATCCCTGATGCTGGCAGAAATGAGATTTAGGAAGGCATTAAAAGGGAAAACAAAGTTGTATAATATACCCCAGCACCATACTCCCAGTTCATGAAATGAACAGTCTTTGCACACATGGAGCAAAAGAGCTGGGCACAGGTCAGACTGCTGCCCACCTGAACCTGCAGAGCAGGGCTGGGCACATGGGGAAAGGGAGATTTACAGTGCCAGGGCTCAGGGTGATGAATATGGAGACCAAAGAGAGAGCCTGCCAACTCTCCCGAGGTGTGGACACTTCCCAAACCTGTGACATGAGCACCACTTCCTGCCTGCTTCTTTTTGGAGAAGGCCAATTGAGAGGGAGGCCAGCTGGCACTGTCTCTGTTGCTGTGTCTGGTCTCTGTCAGAGGGCAGATATCCCCAAAGAATTGCCCCATGTCCACCCCCTCAGGGAGAGGCCAGGTTCCAAGAGGGAGCATAAAGCTCAGTATAGTAACATGGATGAGACTTGGAAAAGCAAATCAAGCTGATGCTCAATGGTCCTGAGTCCAATTTTATACCAAATTTGTGGAGAAAGAGATCTGAGTGTCATTGAGGGCAGATGCAGTATGTTTGGCTACAGCTGAAGCAGAAAGATTCCTTATACAACTGATCTGTTGTGAAGCATTCACTATTTTTTAACTACTGGTTTCAATTTCTTATGAATAAGGGAGTCCAGTAACTGCCACAATAAAATTTTTAAAGTGTATCAGATTTTCCTGTTCTCAAAAATCTCATACAACATTATAATAAAACTATGTGCTTGCAATTTTAATCCAAAGAGCAACACATTTCATTTTTAATAATCACATCAAGAATGCATGTGTTAGCTGAAACTGAGGTAATGCTTATTTTTGAAATTGCAGAGAAGCCACAGGCCACCCAAGAGACTGACAAAAACTGCCTGTCTGGAAAAGGTTGTTCTGTAAGTAAAGGTCAAACAAAATTTGCTAGGAACCTCAAAGATATTTTAATGTATTAGTTAAAACAGGAGATTGCTTGCTGCAGGTGGCCATACTGCAGGTGAGAGTGTAATTACTGTGCAACACAGCAGATATTAATGCAGCACTGAGGAGCCCTGGGTGGAGATCAGGACTCCTTTGGGCTACAGCTCTTCTACAAAGTCAAAATTCCTTTTGTTCCTGCTCAAAATATTCTGCTATGGCATGGCAGGAGCTACAGCCCGTGCTGTGCCACATTATCCCTGCCAATATATTGGAATGTTCAGATGGAAGTCCTACAGAGACCTCAAACCTCACTTCTTATGGTTTTATTTCTGTACATGGTATAATTATATCCCCAACTTTTTCTTAACTTTGCATTCCATTTTGAAACTGATCTTTGGGTGACATTCCTCACTCTCTCAGTTCCTCTGCCACGTCCTCCACGTGGCCATCTTCCTGCTTTCCTACTTTCAGAGCAACATCATCATGACAATTGCCTCTTTTACCTCTTCTCCCTGCACCCCATGTACTCAGTGCACCACAGGAAAGGATAGTTGAGGCTATCTGATTTGGTTGTGTCTGTAGCATGGAGGTAACACTTTCAAACACAATTGTGCAGCATTTCTCTCTAAGGGTGACTGACAGGGAATTGCCCATGTTGTCTCATTAAGGGACTGATACACGTGCTGCTAAAAGCAGTGCAAAGACTTCAGGATATGACTTAGGAGGGCTTTGATCAGTCTTTTAACTTCCAGAGGAGGACCCTGAAACCCTCACCCTATTGTAAAGAGCATGCTCTATGGAGAAAAAGATAGAGAAAATGGGTAAAATTTAATGAAGTAGAAAAGCACAGCACAAGCAGCACTCTTCCCAGAGAAAAACATCTGCATCCATACAAACTACTCAGCTTCCTAAATATGACCCCACTGCAGTCAAAGCAGCACATAGCAGTGCAGGTAATCAGCAGCAGAGCACAGATCTGTACTCACAGTCCAATGAACTTCAATTGAGGAGGAGGAAAGGATGGTAGGGTTGTGCAGATGCAGCACCACGTCACCCAGCTCTCTCTGGACCTGCTTGTGATCCACACCTTGGCTTGTTGGCGGAACATCTGCAATAATTTAAGATTCCATTCTCACAAGTACACATGGTTGTTGAAATAAGTACATGTAAATACAAATGAGTATGTCAGAAAGTATATGATGCTATCACTAGTAAAGCTGAACCTAAGTACTTCCTAATCATGTAAGAAAAAAGTACATGAAGCATTTTCTTGAGCAAATCACCAGCATTTGGGCAGTACCAACTCAAGACACTGCAATTCCCTTGACAGAAACATGAGGTAATGCTGCACAAAAAGACACACCACACTCAAGGGCAGCTTTGGTAAATGGCTACAGCAGCATCTCTTTATTCTTTCCTGCTGGGAAAAGAAAACATTCTATTGCCCACTGCCAATTCCAAGAGACCAGGAAACCTATAAAGAACAGCAAAAGCAGCAGCTGCATCTTTAGATAAATTCATGGCAAAATAATACCACAACATAATGTTAACAAGCAGAGAAAAGATAAATTAGTCATATGGCTGCAGCTTCTCTGATGGCAAGAGGTTTCTGTAAATAGAAGGCAGAGTCCTGTTGAAGGCTGTCTGGATTGTCTGATATTTGGTCCATCCTATAACTGGAAGGATTATTCATATGCATTAATGGAAAAATTCCTCTCAAAACACACAACAGTACAATGAAAACACATATTTTTTGCATATTGAGCCCTTGGAAGGTGCTTTTAACTGAAATGGAATGACTGTCAGACGTGTAAAACTTACAGGGCAATCACTAAGAAGGTATCTGAAACATGTACTGTGGAAACAGAGTAAGAGCTTCTGTTCTAGGTTCACATCTCATTCCTTGATCACCTCATTTTAAACAAATACCATGCTGACTATGGCTAAAATGCTGTGACTGGAAATTCATGAAAAGTACTTGCAGTGATTACTACAGAGGTTAATGTGTAGTCAGTGAGTGACAAATCTGGATTCTTAGCAAGAAACATTGGTAATAACAAAAGAACAAAACCAAAAAAATCCTCCACTGAGAAACTGCTATATCCCCATGCAGCATGTTCTGCAAACAGTCCATTATCACAGTATTTTCCCCTCCCAAAGTTTGAAAGCATTAAATATAAAAGCTTCTGTTTGGGAGCATTGCCTAAATATCACCCTGCTCAGAATGTAACAGGAAAGCCAGTGGAATAATTAGTTCTGGCTTTGCTAGTCAAAAGAGATGAGTCATCCACAATATGGATCAAACTATTCACAGGCTCAGCCATTTGCACATCTGGGCTATAAAATGAAGTGTGTGCTCTCTTGTTCCAGCTCCAAGCTTCCACAACAGGGACTGTCAGTGAAAACACCCAAAAATGTGGATGTTAGTGCTTGTAAAGTGTAAAGAGGAAGGTAGTGCTGAAGGGATGAAGGCATTAAATGTAGCAATCTACCTTCACCTTGGTTTGTGGACTGAAGATGCAGTTAGGACAGGATTATACAACCCTTGAGATAAAAGTAAATTAGGTAATTTTAGTTAAGCCACAACTTAAACAAAAATGAAATGGTATTGGAAGAAGAGCAGAACTGCTCTAAAGGACTTGACACTTGATTATATTTCTTAAAACTGGAGAAAACTTTATGTATTAGTTATTTTCACTGAGGTATTGTGTGGCTCTTGGGTTTACAGCTCTACTAGGTGCTCAGAGAACAGTGAAGATTTTCCATGTCATTATAAACCATTCAGTTGAGTGAACAGAACATTTGCTGTTTCTCAGAATCAGGTCAGTAATCAGTTTGGAACAGACACAATACCTCTTCTCATCTCCAGAAATGAAACTACACTACATGAAAAACAGGCTCGTGCAGCTCTATTCCCAGAAATCAGGAAACACTAAAAGGTTATTAAATCTCTCTTTGGTAAAAAAACTTGGGAACCTGTGCAATCCTGATTTTCCGTGTGGCTGTGACTCTGCTGTCCATACATATCCACTGAAATTGCCACTGAAATTTCAGGAGAAATGCATAATACCAAAAGACAGCAATGTGAAACTGGTCACTCCCCAGGGGAGATGAGAAGGACTTGCTTTCAGACCAGCTACAGAAAACATGAGAAGTCACCAAAGAAAAATGCTTTGTTTCCTTTAGAGAACTTCCTTTCAAAAAACTAACATGTACTTACTTACACAAACAAAGAAACAAACATACAACACAGACACTCTTAATAAGCCAGTGGGTCAATTTCTCCAGTAAGTAGGAAGATCAGAAAAACAAACAAACAAAAAATACGATCTCTATCACTTTTTCTTTGGAAAACAGTGTTTAGTTTTCCCCTAGTTAAGAATCTAAGCTTTTCACTGCAGGCTTCAGAGCTGAAATGCTTCCTTGTACATCATCCTAAGTGTCATTTATTGGCTACAGCAAACACAAAGATAGTTTTAATTTTACATAGCTGGATTCAGTCTGTAGCTGGACTTCAGTCACAGCTGAAGTCAGTGGGTGACTCCTTCATTCACTTCTACCCAGACTTTTCCTCCACTTGGCTATCTGTAAGCTCTGCTTTCTACCCTGCTTCACTTCCAACAGTTGTACTGTGGAAACACTTGTAACATACTGCCAAAATCTCTTTACTGGTTCATGATGCCAAATTCCTTCAAATTTTCAACTTTTCTTTTTCCTATTGCAGTAGAAGTCAACTTAGATTACATGCTGTTTCTCTCCCTGTCTCAGTCTTAAGCCTTATTTGATTCACTGGACATAGTAATAACATTTCCATGGAATTTGAGGATTTGTGTGGGAACTCAAAAAAAACCAGGGATTACTTTGGTTGCTAGCAAGAGCAATTCTGCAAGTTGTAACTACCTTTGGATAAGAGATACTAGGCAATGCAACATGCTGTGAGAGTCCGTGTTACAGAGAAATCCAAGTTTAAACACTGTATTTTACTGTAGTATATATTATAGCCAGGATAGGTAGACAGTCCAAAGCTACCAGAATTCCTGCATCTGGTATTGTTTAGTCAATTTGTGACAGCTGCTGTGGACATCCAAAATGCTCAGTATCAAAAACTTACCTTGAGTTTTCACTGGATCAGATATTTGGCTTGGGTCGCTCAGCCCATATGCATTAGCTGCTCTCACAAGGAAGAGATAAATTGCATTAGGTTTTAGCCCTTTAACTGCAAAACTCTCAGTTTTCACATTTTCAGCTACAGTCTGCCAGCTGCTCCCTGATGCATGGCTAAGGATAAAGCACACAACAGCAGGTTAGCACGAGGTTCTTTAGCAGCACATCACACGTAAACACACAGACAGCAAGATCACTCACATACCTGAAGGCCTCAATGATGTAAGAGGTTGGGGTTGCACCTGAATTCAAATTAGGTTGCCATGACAATGTTACTGTATTTCTGCTGACATCTGTAACCTCAGGCTTTGATGGAGCACTAGGAATCAAGTTTGGGTCAGTGGGTCGTGGTGGCTGCACCGGGACTCCAAACTCTGACAAAAGGAGAGAGAAATGCTGAGTGTGGACAGGCAGCAGCTGTAAGCTAAAGACTGCTTACATCTGCACAGAGTCAGATAACTTGTGCATTTCAATTAATGCTTTTCCTTCAATTGTTTTCTCTGAACAGAGGATGGATTTACCTTGGACCTCTATGAATGCACTCCAGGTCGCTTCGCCGCTCGGCGTCGAGGCGATGCAGGTGTACCGGCCCGTGTCCCCCAGCTGCATGGGGAAGAGCAAATGTTTGAAACAACCAGGCACTCACTGGGCTAGAAAAGTCATTACAGCTCTCTAGGCTTCCCCATGATTATGGATCATGAGTATTAGCCTGCAAAAACTTCTGCAGCAGAAGCTCCTTCCATTAGAAGTTACGGTTTTGGCAAAACAAAAATGTTTGTTTTGGTTTTCTTTTTTTTGAGCAGCCACAAAAGAATCAGAAATGCTGAAGATTCTAATTTTATGTTAACTATTCTCTAATGAGCAAACTGAAGGCCATTTCCTGCATCATTTATTCCTTACTCTGCAGAGGTCCTAACAAATAAATTGAGAAGGAACTCAGATGACAAGACCCCATGCAACTGTCAACCCTCTACATAAATAAAGCCTGGGGATTTATCAGGACTGGAGCACTGGAGAACATGTCATCCTTAAAGAAAAGCTTAAATATTGCACAGGGTACATATGGGGCTCCCTGTGTTAGTATAAATTTCACTTTACAGCAGACCCAAAAAAGAATCTCCATATGCTATCCTCATCCAGTTCTGAATGTTGGATTATTTGTCCATATGTGACTTAATCACATTTCAAAAGTGTTTCTTTTTTTCCCCAAAAAAGAAATGCTATCCTCCTCAGGTCCCAGCCTCAGCAGATGAACTGAAGGGAAGTGATCAAAAATCAGAGATTCAAACTCTAAGCCAGTCTAACTTGTAATTGGCAGCAGGGCAACTCTAGGGAATATGGTAAAGTGATGTATGCAGCCTAAGCTAAAAAGAAAATTACTCCATACCGAAAAGACAGCAGAGAATGTCCAGCATGCTACATTCACATTTTAGAACATTTTAAAGTGTGCAATGCATGACCAGCAGCAATACTGGCCAGGTACTATAACTCCCAGAGGAAGCCAGGTATTTGACAGGTGGTTGACCATTTTAAGCTTTGTTACACTGATGACTGAGCATGTTTAAACATTAAAAACTCTTAGAAAAAGCTGTGTACATGGCTCTATTACTGAATATGCTAAACAAAGGCTTTCTTCATAAACATTTGAATTAAGTAGATCATTTTAATCTATTAGTGCTAAAGCCCAAATAATGTAATGATTTGTCTTACTGAAATACATTCCCTTTCAAGTTTTAAGTACCAAATAATTCCCTTAATTAATACCTCTTTACAGCATTTTTCATTATGAAATCTGAAATAACGTGCCCTAGGCAGGTGTTAAGCATAAAGAATGTACCATCTGAAAACATGAAGTATCGAATATTTTAGTACATTTATGTAACCTTCCATTAATTTTAAACATACAGTTTACTACATAAATGCCTGGAGGTGAATGCACAAAATGAAACAAAAGAAGAAATCCCATTTGCCAGTCGAGGCTACCTTGGCATATCTGATCTGCAGTGCTCCTGTCTCCAGCTGCTTGATGCGGGAGTCTTGGGTGGAAATGAGGATGCCATCCTTTTTCCAGAGGATAGTGGGCATCAAAGTGCCTGTGGCCACACAGTTCAGCACTAAAGTCCCATCTACAGCCACAGTCTGGTTCACAGGACCCTGCCGAATGACAGGGGGAGGCCGGTCTGCAATCACTGCCAGGGGAAACAACAGCAAAGACATTTCGGCAACTGGAAGCAATTTTCTAATCATCTAAGCAACAGCAGTTGCTTGAGGCTTTGAAACAAACTGAAAATAATTAAACAAGTAATTAAA
Source organism: Erithacus rubecula (assembly GCF_903797595.1). Lineage (NCBI taxonomy): Eukaryota > Metazoa > Chordata > Aves > Passeriformes > Muscicapidae > Erithacus > Erithacus rubecula. The sequence continues at coordinate 8,358,170 of NC_136658.1, read as the reverse complement.
GTTGGAGGCATGCATTATTCAGGGCAGGGTGCATTATTATGATGCACAGGATGTTTAAAATGATACACAGTGCAGTATTTTCAGAACAGAGAAAGTACTGCACATCACTGCTATCCTCCAGGCATTCTCCAAGTCCAGTGTCTTTATGAAGTGATAATGGGAAAAGAAAGGACTTCCCAGATTCTTTGGCAAGGCACAGATTTTACCTTTTCCACCTTTCACCACTGCCAGGCCTGTGTAACACAGCTCATACTTCCAGCATTTAAAGACAGAGAAAAAGGAGGTGGGCAATCAGGGGATAACCTCAGAAATACCTACTGCTTAAATAGCCATTTTTTATGTGCCACCAACTCATCTTGGTGCTGTGCCCTAATCGTGAGTACTAGGGTAAAGCAACCACAAATGGATAGAGCCATTTTGGAAAGATTTCTTCTATGAAATAGTTTTCAAGTAGTTTCTGAATTTTATGATGACTTCACAGCCACCAATAAAGTTCCACAATCCCATTGTCTATGTCAATTTTAATACATCTTTTACACAATGGATATTAAGTGCTATTGATGGGTTATTTAATTATAATGCACAGCAAAATATAAACCAATCTAATATTCACAGAATAAAGAATGGTAGTCTTCCATTATGCAAAAAAAGAGGTAAAAGTTATCTTGTTGTGTTTCAGGGTCTGCTTTATCTGTACCATCCAAGATGACATGCACTGATGATCTGAAAATAGCCATAATTTTAAATACCATAAATCTGTTCAGCAGTGGCATGGAGCTCATGTAACTTAAAAACTGGTTTGGTAGCTGAAATATAATCCTGAAGTTCTGATAATTTGTGAAAATCAGATATTTCTAAATTACTTTTCTTAACAACAGACAGGATGTTAGCAGTGTTTTTTCTGGCTACAGTCCAACTCCCATAATTTCATTTGCATGTTCAAATGACATTCTGTTTTCAACTGCATTATTTATCCTTCAGTTCTTGTCTCAACCTGTTGCTATACACTTTAAGGCCATTACAATCTTTCTCTGCAGAGACAGACAAAATAAGCCCATTTATAATTTGCATTTGACTTTGACAAGTTTGTAAAGAACTTTGCAGTTGGCAAAGGTAAGGAGTTGACTGATTTGTGCTTTATAGGAGAAATCTAATGACACTGAAATTCATGGCTGATTTAAGTCCTCTGAAGTTGATGCCAACTCCTCTTACCATTAGGAAAACCATTGATTGGTTTCAAAGGCATTCTAATACCTTTACAAATTTTCAGCATATTCTGCCTTCACTTTTTATAAAGTACCAAAAACTGTCCCAAGACATTATTAAACACATCTACCCATCAGATCAATCCAGGGACAATAGTAAAGAAAATGCATTTAAACTGATTATTTCCAAGTTCAGATGACATAAGTAATTAGCAGAAAACTGTTGTAAATTTATTTCTCACCCTACTATGGCCTTCTCCCCAGCGAAAAAATGGAAAAAAAAAGAGGATTAGGAAATGTGGCTTATGATTTGTGAAGAACCAGAAGGGATGTAGTCTTATTCCTCCCATGTCAATCCAGGGGGAGATAAAGAAACAGTTTTTATCCTAAAGGTTCACTGCATGTTTCTAGTACTTTATTTCTATGTTTTCTTTAGGGCGAAGGGCTATTTTATGGAAAGCCTTCACAGACCACAGCTTCCCTATGCTCAAATTCTCTCTCTTATCCTCTTCCTCTTTAAATGCTAAGATTAGTATTTTCCCTGTTTATCTCTGCTATTTAAAATAAGGAGTATTTCTGATAATTGGCAAACTGGCCTCACACCAGCATGCCATACAGCTTGTAGTCATGCTCCCTTTAGCTTTTTCATCTTGCATTTTTTCCTGCCTACTCTTAAAAAGGGATGTATACTTTCTATTTATTCTACTGATCTCCCTACAGGTTGATACTTTTTTTCCTTGCTAAAACACAATACTATGAAACAGGGAAAAAAACAGGTCAATGGCCACACAATAAAAGAGATAAAGAACAAGGCAGCACACAATCAGAAAGTAAATTGAATCCAGTGGGGGAAGCTAAAAAAGAGTCAGATAAAATTTACCAGATCTGACAAAAATCCATGCACTGAATATACTTACCAAATACAAAATGGAAATAGAGAGTTACACATCATCCAGAATTCTAAGCCCCTGAGAGATGGCCAAAACAGGATTTTTATGTTCAAAGAAACATGCAATCCACATTTATGCAAAACAGATTTCAAAGAAGTGTCACATCACCACACTGCTGTCTTCAAATAAAAATAAAAAAACTTGGAAATGATCAAATGAATCTATGATTACCATCTGTAACTTCCAAGTAGGCTTTTGTTATGATACTTCCTGCAACATTTAAAGTCTGGCAGATGTAGTAGCCAACATCAGATCTCTGGACATTGGTGATGGTGAGGTCTCCTGTCTGGGAAACTGAAAATCGGCTGGAAGACTGAGGGGGCTGGTATGAGAAAAGCAGATTCTAAAGGATGTACAGGAAAGAAAGTGGGGAGAAAATAGGTTAAATAAATTCAAACATCAATAAGCATAATTTTAATATAGATAAACAAATTCATCTTTTCATATTATACAGAAAACATTCTGCTCTTCATGTCTTAAGCATGTCTATACCACAATGTGAATAGCTTCTGTAGAATTTTTTAAATTATAAAATTGGTGCAGATATGCACGTTCAATTCTGCTAGACTTTTGGGATTGCTCTAACACTCTTTAGGATCAATACTGGACTTTGCACGAAGTGTAACAGAGTCTAGTGAAGAATAGGAAATGTACAGATATTGCAATGGTGCAAGCAACTGTGGTGAACCTCAGTAATTTGCTTTAATGTTCTTTTTAAGAACTTCCTCCAGGGCATTTGTTTGCTTTCATTTAAATGCAGATGGTGGTTTACTTATCTGTATTTTAACATTTGCCTTCCTACAAATGGAGCAGTTTTTAAGAAAGAGATGCTCTGTAGGTCTCTGTGAATAGAGTGTTTGTGTTTTATTAAAAGTCTTAAAACATTGAATCCTATGCCTATTTAGACAGTCTGACTATGAAGTACATAGTATTTACCAAAAATCAGTGGGGGGTGAAATTTCTCCCTCTGGATGAACAACTTGTGAATAAGAATACTTTAGGATCACATAGGGTTTATTTATCTCTTTTTGTTGGCTAACTACATATTGATTTTCCAAAAATTGTCAAAAGCTATGGGACACAAAATTCTCCACAATATACTCCAGTACAGTTTTCATTTCTCTCAATCATCACAAGTGCTCACCACTCAGCAGAGTAAAAAATAAGTGAAAAAATTGTACTAGCTAACACATGGCAAAAGAAAGAGAGAAAGAGACAAAGAAAGAAAGAAAGAGGGAGAGAAAGAGGGAAAGAGGGAAAGAGGGAGAGAGAAAGAAAGAAAGAAAGAAAGAAAGAAAGAAAGAAAGAAAGAAAGAAAGAAAGAAAGAAAGAAAGAAAGAAAGAAAGAAAGAAAGAAAGAAAGAAAGAAAGAAAGAAAGAAAGAAAGAAAGAAAGAAAGAAAGAAAGAAAGAAAGAAAGAAAGAAAGAAAGAAAGAAAGAAAGAAAGAAAGAAAGAAAGAAAGAAAGAAAGAGAGAAAGAAAGAAAGAGAGAAAGAAAGAAAGAAAGAGAGAAAGAAAGTAATATACTGCTATAAATATATACCACTGAAGATTATAATCTAAATTTAGTTAGCAGTCTAGTTGTACTTAGGTATTCAGACAGAAACATTGCAAATGGAGTAAAAAAGTCCATCTCCAAGTGTTCTCAATTTCTCTGCCCTATTGTTTTGTAACACAAAGAACCCTATCATATACTCTTGCACCATTCATTCCTTCATTCACAGGAAAACCAGAATCCCATATTCCTTCTTTCCTTCCAATAAAGAATACTTTGTGTCACATCCCTCCTTCAAAAGATGAGTCTGAAAGAAAATTGCAATTCTCTTGCTGTGCTATATTGTGTTTCACCCACTGGCTTTCAAGATCTTTTACAAAGAAGATGAAAATAATTTTCCCTCCCATTCAAATAAGGAACTTGGGAGAAAAAGTGGCCTATTCAGGTAAGGTCTGTCAGTCAACTGATGGAGTGGGAAAGTTGTCCTCCTCAGCCCAGAGCTAGGGTCCTACCCATGCAGTGATGCAGATCCATACAGAAAATGGTTTAGTTTGCCACAAACTCAAAAACACATGGCAAACTAACAGCTGCACCATAAACCCAGAGCCAAATTTTCTGAAAATCTGGGAGTGTTTGAGAGTACAACCATGGTTCAGCATAAGTCATCTGTCCATTTCTTAAAAATTCTCCCTGTTAGGTGAAATAGATTGTCAGAGTAGTGAACCATGGAATGTTTCTAGTTGATTCACAGATTTATTTTTACATGGAGAAAACAGGAGACAGCAAAACATAGATCAGTTCTAGTAAGACTGACATCACTCAGCATGCACATGCCTTAGAAGTAAAGAATAAGTATCCAACATCCCCAAGCTCTAAACCTGCTTTCCCCATCTTTAAAACAGTAATTACAATACTTTTCTCTCATGTGAAATCATTTCTTGAAGAAACTGCCAGGAAAGAGGACAGAAAGGCTGTTTCACCTGACTCCCTTCTCTCCTCCAGAAGATGGCTGGCTGAGGGTTTCCAGTTGCTTCACACTGGAAAGTCACTGTTCTGCCCAGTGCAGCCACCTGGTCTCGAGGCTTCACAACAAACTGTGGAGGCTCTGAAAGGAAAACACCAATAATAAATAAACCACACTGCCATCAGATGACTGGAAAGAACAATTTGCCTCCTGAGTTTTAATGGTATAAACCAGAACAGTTAAGTTTCTTTAATAAGGAGAGGCAGCTCAGTTAAGGTCTCTAACAGCCACAGCTTCAGCATCACTCAGATCATATTTTCTGTGTCTAGACCTCACAATTAAAATTCTGTCTGTGCAACATGTGGTTTTAGTGCTGACCCAGTGTACAAGGAAATAAGTCCCACCAGTTTGATGAGACAACTTGCAGAGCAACAGTCACCAATACAAACAAATCTGCTACAATTTGGTTTTTAAAGGAGGAATAGGGCTGCAAGCCAGAATGAAGAAATCTTTGAGGGACAACTGGTCCAGAGGTCACCCTTTGCTAAGGTCTGCAAGACACACTGCTTGTAACTACAAATTAAGGTTTACACACACAAAACTCATCATCTCTGACTTAGGAAAGCTGAGGAGAGAAAAAGCCCTTAAGTGCTTATATAAGAGACTTTTGATGTAGTCATGATCTCAAAAAAATGTGAAGCCAAAAGCCCAAGAAATACTATTCAAATTATAACCACTTAAAATCTCCAGTTCAAACACAGTGAGAAGGAATGAATTTAAAGGAACAGCAGAGCTAAATGTCTTCCTCATTTACATAAGCAAGAGCATGTTCAAACAAAATATATATGCAAATGAAGGCAAATTTGAAACATCTGCTCAGCCCAACATTATAAATACTGCCAGCATTGTTTGATTTACACTGACTTCAACAACCCCTTCATCCAGTAGTAAGTAGAATGTCAAAAAATCATGTCAGTCATATTAAAAAAAAAAAAAAATCAGCATATATATCTTGGTGATGCTAACATGGAAAAAAAAATCTAGCATGCTCTATAGGCTGTTAACTCTAGCTTCTTGAAAAACGTGCATTAAATCCAAGCCCATTTATTTATTAATTTTCAATTCTTTCTGATCAACTGCCTAAAACTAATTATGCTCTCCTCTTCTCTGGATTAAGAATAAAGGGGATGTTTTGTATCTGACTTTAGGAAATCAAATGAATTTCATATTTGTTTCCTTTTGTTTTTCCCCTGTGAACACTGATGCTTTCACAGGATTTTCCTTTAAAAACAGTGTAAAATATGAAATGCAAAGATGTGTTTTCTAAACATCATGTAATAGTGGCTTTACTAAGAATAAACTCAATAACACTTAAGTCTGTTTATTAAAAAATAAAAATTGCTTTCAGTGTTCCTGTGGGCCAATTCTTGCAGTTATCTGTTCCCCATGCCTTGTGTCTACTCCCTGGTGAGTTCATATCAGAATATATTCTTCCTCCACCCCTTCTGCTTCAAGAGGAATTTTTGAAGCATAACACTATTGTCTATATTTGGATGCAAATGCTACCTTTCCTAGCATTTCCTTAGATAAGAAACCATGCAAAACGAAGCCAAGATTGACCTACTGTAATTAGCAGACTTCAAAACATTTAGCTCTGAAATGTTCAGCCAGTACTTTGGAAGAGGATGTGGGAAGACTTTGACATGACAGCACATTTTATTTGGAAGGGAGGGGTTTGTGAGACATGGGGAGGAAAATGGAGATGAGGGTGAAGCACCTTTGTTATGCTGCTAGATTCTAGTAACAAGAATAAATTTAGCACACAGTTAAATTTAGGGTTTGGCTGGTTCTGTACTAGCCTGTGACACAATATGGAACTGAGGGTTTCTAAACCCTGTGCTTGTGCAGAGGATTTATGGGGTTTCAGATTTCGCTGAACTTGAGGACAGGTACAACCATAAAGAAAATAAAATGGTTCTGACCACTGGAGAAATAGCTGGATGGTTGTGATTATAGTACCTCAAGATGACCATTCAGGGACTACTTAAGACAAAAAGGTAGGGGGATTTAGTCTTATAGGCAGTCATGGCAGACTTTATAAAATATAAATAGGTACATATTTCTCTAAGTGTTACTCTAAATACGTATTTTATATGGATATTACTCAAAAATATATACAATATATTGCATATATTATTGCATAATATATGCAATATATATGCAATATATTGCCCATATATGTATTACTCTAAATCTATTGCCATTAAGGTAAATAATGAAAATCTTATTAGCTTCAATGTTAAAAGAATTAAACAGGGTTAAGTGAAACTATTTTTAAATTCCATTCTATGTTAACTGTATTGGAAGCTTTTTCACTGCCTGTTTTTTTCAGTATCAGTTTCATTTCACACCTTGGGTCACATATATGTGGTATGTAATGATGAGACTATAAAAGATGCCAAAACAATAAATCCCCATAAGAACAACTTTTACCCTGGAAACCTTTTAACCAAACATGATTTTTTTTAGCACACTTTGAAGTTCAACCCATGCAGTCAATGAAGAAAGGATACATTAGGATTTGACATGATACATCATATAAAAACAGAGAGAAAATTTGCAACCCATTACCTTTCTCTTTGCCATTAAGTTACCCAAACTTCATGCAGAATTTATTCTGTTCCATGTGTCTTGCCAATGACAAGTAAAAGATGGGAGCTGGGTGGTTGGAGGAGATGGAAGGGGATGGGTGGGAAGGGGAGGAGAAGTTCCCATCACAGTGACACGATGACTAGAAGATGGCCAAGAAAATTTCAACTTACCAGACACAACTAAAAACAAAAACAAAACAAAAAAAGAAAACATGGAATAAATAAAATTGAACAGACATGAAAACAAAGCAAAGAATAAGGCAAAATTAAAAGAAAAAAATTAAAAATGGACCCTTGGTAAAGACCTTAGGAAGCAAACACATATTCTGATATATGAAAAATAGGTATATAATGTTGAACAATAATTAAAATATTTTTATTTTTAAGCAGCAGTCTCTATCAAATACTGAAAGTAGGTGGCAGAGAAAAATGGGTAACAGACTGAAATATTGGCCAGGCAGCCTGATTCTACTCCAAGCCTTTCTAATGAACTGATGTGTACTTTGAGTGAAATATTTTTTCCCCTCTGCATTATCATTATTCATCTGCATCAAGATCTTTCTGGGGTAAAATTAACTTAAAATGTTCAGTAAGTATCAATCCACAATATTGCTGAAATGGAACATTAACATTTATAGTCTTTCTAAAGCATGCAAACATTAATAAATGGAATATATTATTCTGAAGCTAATATCTATTAAAAAAGAAAGTTTATTAAATAATTAATAATATGCTAAGGCATTTAGGCCACACACAAATCTCTTCAGTATAGGATTGCTCTTTCAAGGTCATAAGGCTGACCATTAAACTGTAAATGCAAATTAAACCACAATTAAAACTAGTTTGAAAAGATTCTTAACCCTTTTCTTTGTTTCCCAAACCTGAATTTCATTAAAATATTCCAAACCGAACGTTTATTGCAAAATATTAGCTTTTTCAATGGAAATGATCAGTGTTAAATTATCAAATATTAAATTATCCTTCAACCATAGTTCAAAATTTTAATGAACTTTGAAATGGCTCAGATCCTGGCAAGGTAACTTTGCTTATAAAAGAAAGGCATGTTAGAAAGTATTCCAATCTTGTATCAGTGACAGAAAGAACAGATTTAAAATAAAAAGCCAGAAGTAAAGCATTTTGAAAATATACACCTATACTTATTTAAAAAAAAAAAAAAAAAAAAAAAAAAAAAAAAAAAAAAAAATTAATAAAAAAAGGTTAATTGGTGATAATTACAGTAAAAGTCCAAATATATACAGGTTTTTAAATGCATGCTACAGTTTGGTCTTATCACTTTATGTTGAGAATAAACCAGGTCTTGTTCAGCATGGACAACTTTTGTATTGAGTAGCTAAGAAACCTCAATTCACCATGCTCTGATAAACACATGCAGGAAACCAATATTATCCACTTTGTCAAAATTCATTAGGCATGAGGAATCTTGGCCTCCTGTTCTAATAAATACTCCAGGTGTATTACAAAAATGAAGCAGAAGGAGAATCAGACAGAATATCAGATTTTAGAATATGCTGAAGACAAGAAGTTGCAGGGGCATATGCCAAGCCCAGATCAACCAGATTTGAGTTTTATGAAATACTTTTTTTTTTTTTTTTAATAAGGAAATAATTTCAAAGAGAGAAAGTTGAAATTATCATTTTCCAAGTATTTGAGTTTTAAAGAATTATTCTGGATGTGCACAAGCCTCCTTTAAATGGCATTTCTCAAAAAGAAAATCAGTGTTCAGACTATCTGTACATCCACAATTCCTAAGAGCAGTGACCAAGAAATGCTACACATGAATTCCTGAGACAAATCTGCTCTTCCCCAAGATTCAGCTCCCAGGTACTTTTCTTTGTGTGTAACTCTATATTTCCCAGTTATTGCAGCTTTTTAACTGAAAAGATCTTTACTAAACTTGCAATTACATTCTGACATGGTCTGGAACTAGAAATGATTCTCCACAAAACACAACCCATTGTACATGAAACAGCCTGATAAGAGACTTAATGAAATGCAATCCTTGCACATAAAAAGGAACTTTAAATTATATTTTTTTATTTGTTGAGTAGTGCCAAGAAGAGGGAAGTTCAGCCTTCTCAGTAGCAATGCAGAGCTGCTCAAGTCCTGTGCTGCAAACTCACTGGAAAATACCTAACAGATAGAAGAAATCTTACTTGAGTGCTTAATTATATTTCTGTAAATTAAATTAACTTCTAAGTGCTGAATTTCCCCTTTTCTTTTTATTGGACATTTCTTTCTGTAGCTCAAAAATAGCCCTGTCAAGCAGATATATGTTTTTGCCCACCTGTGAAAACAGAGGGGATACTGATACATGAAAATAAATCCCTGTAGAAACAGGGCATCACATTGGTTGCAAATCTGTGGAAAGGGCAAATGGTGAAGTTTCATAGAAAAATTTGAACAATTCTGTCAGAGGAATATCATGTGGTTTTAAAGAACAACAGTAATAGGGACATCTACAACAAAGACCATATTCTTAGTTAGATTTGCAGGCTATTGATGTCTAAGGTTACTAAAACTGAGAAGCAATGAGTTTTTCCTCTATTATAGCACATTTTATTTGACACCACTTTCAATTACAAAGTAAATTAATTTTCCCTGTGTTAATCATGGCTTTTCACATGGCAATTAGGTAGAATAACCTGTTTGCAAAGACAGGAAGTTAGCATGTAAAACCACAATTACCAAAGGAATAATATTTTTGCCTTTCATATAATTTCCTTGACATGCAAGGTTTTTCAGGGAAGACGTGTCCAGTCACTGAACAAAAACCAAAAGAAAAGAGGTTTCCAGCCTAGTGACGTGATCTTTTAATGCCTTATTCTTTCCAGCAATCCTATCAACCTCACTGGGACTATTGGTATCATTAAATCCACTCACAGGAGTAGGAATTTACAGTTTTAGGACTTAAACTACAGTCTAGTGCAGTTGCCAGATGTTAATGGAGCAACTATTACATTTGACAGATGCAGTTTTGTAGGTTCACATGATAATCAGGTTGGAAGAAACCTCAGAGGTCCCCATTCCAACCTCCTGCTCAAGAGGGTCAGCTACAGGGTCACTCAGGGATTGATCCAGTCATAACCTGAAAAATTTCAAGGAGTAACAATGTGCAGACTCTGGCAGCTCACTCTGCTGCTTGGCTGTCCAGCCAGTGAAGAAATGCCTTCTCATATCCAGACTCAATCTGCCTTATTCCAGCTTCAATCCATTGTCCCTTGTGCTCCCTCCATGCACCACTGGGATGAGCCTGGGTCTGTCTCACCCTGAGGTCTCATTTGGGACCTCAACAGGCTGTGTGCAATGCCTACATCTCAAAAAGACACATTTTGCAGCTCTCCTCACAGAGGTGAATGCCAATATTGATCTAGTGTTTCTCTAGAACCCACTGGTTTCCTCATATATTGAATAAAATATTAAAATGTTGCATCCCTTTCTCAGTCTGCCATTAGGGAAGTTGGAAGCTTCAAGTACCCCGTTCTTGATAGCTTGGTAGAAATTATCTATCTCAAAAGGAGTAAAATTACAGAAATTTTCATTTATGTATACTAATAAGATGCTTTTGAGATCTTGAGATCCAAGATGGTACTTAACTACTAAAGACTATTTTTTTCATCATGTTTAATACTCATTAATTATTATTCTCACTATTACTATTTACAAATATCTTCCAGGTGCTTGGAAGACATCTTGTTATTTAACTGACATAAGCTGAATACTTTTGATTATTAAAAAAAAAATAAATCTAAATACCTCCTTTTGGACACTAATAGAAGTTATAAAAGAAGCAAGAAAGTATAACTCTACACCAGAGAAATTAAACAATTGCAATATCCAGGCCAATAATTACACACAACAATCAAGCTCATTTCCAACCTTGATCTTCTGTATAAATACTTGGCCAATATGACTAATCTAGAAAATAGGAGTCACAATGAAATTTGGATATAACTTTCAAGGAATTTTGTGATACATTAATCCCAGTTCAAGTGAAATATATCAGAGATTGCATGTGCCTGTAGAAATTAAGTGGTGGGAGATGGGACAGGAGCATGAGCAGATGTGCTGGAGTAGACAGTGGAGTGAGAAGCCAGAATTCCCATTTGGATTGCTGGGTACAGACTAGACAGTGAGAGGGGAGAAACAGCAGAGCCAAGCAACAGAGATAGCACAGAAATTGCTGTGTTATCTGTCAGGGAGCTGAAACTCAGCTGTTTGTCATCTTCATATGAAATGAATGGATGAGAAACCCACAGTTCATGACCCCCGAAATGCATGGGCACAGAAAATTTGGGTACAGTTCCATGTAGAATAAATAAAAGAGACTATTATGTTTAGTAAACTGGTCAAACTCTGAATTTTCATGCCTTAAAAAGCAAATGAACAAGAAATCCTGAACAATTCTATACAAAAACTCTGCAAAAAGCTGCCAACGTCACCTATTCAAAAATGTGTTTGATTTCTAATCTTTCTAAACTCTGAAATCTTATTTAATAGTTTTTATGCTCGACTATCTGAATGAGGACCCTGCAACATGACTACCAGATATTTATGTTGGTGTTTTGCAAAACCTATTATTAATGGAGATAGTTTAAGACAATGTGCCATGTTCCATTTCCTATCTGGTGATTTGTAGGCTATTTGTTCTTATCAAAGCAATCTGAAACTCTCAATATCCTTGATATGCACATCTCTCTGCAGTCATTTGTGGGAAGTATCACTTTCTACAGGGAGATAAACAAAAGCCTGAATCTCTTGCCCCGAAAAAAATATAAATGCTGCCATTCAGCTGCCTCCTGGCTTCATCCTGTGACAAATACAGGAAAATAACACCTGGTACAGTACAAAAGAACTGGGGTATATCACTTTTCATCCTCCCTGGACTCTCTATTTTCAGCTGTCACTTCTTGAGGTCTAAATACATATACACACCATTCACATTTTCCTGGATTTTCTGCTAAGGTTCACATTGATGTGAGAGCAGCCTGGGCCACCCTTGCTCACCATGAATGCTTTCACAGAGCAGGGTCCCAGAGCACCAAGGCTGACACAGAGCAGCACAAACTGAGGAAAGGTCTCTCAGTCTGGCGCCACAGCCACGGGGCTGAGCTAAAATGTTTACACGAGATTTTTGATGTCTCCAATCAAAAGTGATGACTTGCAACTCCAAATCCCCAGCAAGGGAGTGATTGTGGTTTATTGTATTTATGATGAGTGGAAAAATTCTGTTTTAGGTTGCTGCTGATTTGTCAGACACGCACTTAAAAAAAAAAAAAGAGAGATTATTTGTTTTCTGTAATTTCAATGTGAAGGATAAAATTAAGACAGAAATAGGTGACTTACCAGTTAGAAAAATAGTTCTGATACTAAGACTACCTTTAGAATTAGTGAAACCCATAAAAATATTTCAGGTTCACAGACAGACAAGTTAACACGGAAAAAATCTCAGTGTCAATTAGTCTCAGCATACTTTCAAAGAGTTCTGTAGTTTTTAAAAATTTGTATTTATTTATATTTGTTTATAATTGATTCACATTCCCTCTTCTGTCTGAAGAAGAAAACCAGTCAGGTTTCCCTGGTTTCAGCTGAGATAAAGTTAATTCTTAGTAGCTGGTGTAGGGCTGAGTTTTGGATTGAGTATGAGAATAATGTTGATAACACTCTGATGTTTTGGTTGTTGCTGAGCAGTGCTTTATCCCAAGCCAAGGACATCTCATGCTCTGCCAAGTGAGGAGGAAACAAGAGGCTGGGAGGGAGCATGGCTGGGACAGCTGACCTGGTGTTGTGTGCAAAGAGATGGTGTATGCTACAGAACATGATTCCCAGTATTTAAACTGGTGATGAACAGGTGGGAGCTGCTGATCACTGTTCAGGAAGAAGTTATCCTTCAGCAATTGGTCAGCAATTGTACTGTGCATCACTTGTTTCTCTTAGATTTTACTTTTTTCTGTCTCTTCATTACTATTACTGGTTTTGTTATCATTAGTATTATTAGCATATTTTACTTTGTTTCTATTATTAAAGTTTTCTTATCTCAACCCACAAATTTCTGGGTTTTGTTTATTTGTTTGCTTGCTTTTTTTTTTTCTGATTTTTCTCCCCATCCCACTTGGTAGAGATGCATTGAGGGGCAGTTGTCAGATTTTGGAACATCCCTGAACACAGATGCAGCCTGGCAGCTCAACAGCACCAACAGCAGAAACAATTTTAGAGATGAGCTTCAAGCACCATGGATTCAAAATCACTGATTGTCCATCCTGCAGCAAGCAGGAATGTGCCTTCTCCAATCTTTGCAGCGGGAGCAACAAGCAATTTGTTTTGGCATTAAAATATCTCAAAGCTTCTTTCTCTCTTTGGTGGTTTAAACTCCACCCTCTGCTGACAAACACAAGATCTATGCACTAACCAAACCTCCTGCTTGGGTGCTATTCCCATTTCAAGAGCAATTAAATGGCATTGACTCCTTATGGATTTATGGCCATTCTCAGATTTAGTTTAAGCTGAGAGGTGTTTCATTCCTCAACTCTGATTCAAGAGGCTGGACAGTAAAATCTGGCTCTGTTTCAGCTGTGTATCAGTCATGTAACTATATTATTTTGAAGTCTGATTTTCAGAATTTTCCCTGTACAAATCAAGATGAAAAGGGACACACAAGTGTGCATGTTTGTCTTTATGTGTGAGGAACTCACTGCAAAAATTTGTGGGAAGACAACAGGGTGTGGAAGGTACCCATAAGACTTTTTGCTTTGCAACTGATACTAGCAAAAAAATTGAAATAGATCATAATCTGTCCTCCTGCACAATTCAGTGAAGATTTCTGGGATAAAAACCCCAAAAATGTGGAAAAAAGTTTTACAGTGAAGCTTTAAAGGTAGCATTTCTCAGCTTAATACATGTAGTACACAGTTTAAAATATGTATAAATCCTGTGGTCACTGCCTTGAGGTGACAAGGAGAAATCTGACATATGGAGGGTAGAAGACAGAGGACATTTAAGATTTTCCAGAAGTTCCCCTCCTAGTCTACCTTCCCCCTTCCTTTCTCTGGATCCTCCTAAACCACACTATAAACCAAACATAATATAGAGAGTGTAATTCCATCTATTTAAAAACCAGAGTAATGTGAAGTCCTGTTTCCCAGGCTTCTCTTTTCAGAGAAGAGTTGTCTTCCCCTGTGTTTTAAATGAACTGAGGTAATTTTAGGCACTGCTGCAATCTAAGTAGTCGTGGCAACAAATATTTATACTAAAACCTTTTAAAAGAGTGAAAAAATATGAATTTTAAATCAACTGTGTAGAAGTACAAAAGATTATGATAGATAGATACTATTTGAAGAATTCTTAGGAGCTTCCTACTGCATTTTTTGACTTATAGTTGAAGATAGTAGAACTGAAAAGGAAACTGAGTGGGATTTTTTTTCCCCAGCTGTTTATGACAGCACAGAGTACTTCTTGGAAAGAAGAACTTGAAATCCATAGCAACCTTCTTATAACAAGTTAAAGCTATTTGTGAAAAGTGGCCAAGGCCCATGATCAATGGATACCAACACACACTAAAAATGCAAGGACAATAAATCTCTGCAGTGCACTAACTTGTGATCATTAAAAAATGTTGGTTTGGGCATGCAGTACTCAGTGAGGAATACTCTCAGCTGAAATATATTATTTTAAAAGAAACCTGGATTTCTTCTCATGGGGATGCCATACCCCCCACATAGACACAAACCAAGCCTACATTTACATTCTACCCCAACTTACTTTTCAATAATGTTAACAGGAAGCTACCTGTGACATATTAACAGAATTCAATTATGAGTAGCAAAAAATACATGTAAGAATTCTATGCAAGCCAGACTATCCACCAAGAATTTTTACTGTCACTGAGGCAGAAATGGGAACAAGATGATTTAGGAAATAAGGATGATCTGCAAAAATAAAATAAAACTAAAGAATTTAGAGACACTTCACCTGGTTTTCATACAATTCTCTGTCAAAAGATGACACTGCTATCAGAAGTTGCTGATTGTCTGAAAAGGGCCATCAGACTTCTCTGGTGGAAAACTGGACAAAACCAGAATTCTCAGGTGACTCCTCTGTACTGAGAGCCAAGGTGTGACCTTAACTGTGTCACAGGAGAGAGCAGCTAAGATGAGGAGGTGCAAGTGCTCAGTGGGCTCTCACAGGCCAGAGAAAGACAAAGAGAGAACAGAATCCCCTTCAGTGCTGTGTTTAGAGAGCATGGAACATTTATGAGAACAGAGCAAGCAACCTGGCCCACAGACAGCTTTGTTTTTGTTCTCTGTCTTGTTGTCCTATCCCATACTCAAAAAGATAAAAAGTCATCCCAAACTTCAGGAATTAGCATGTGGTCATAGGGACAAGAGAAGCACGCAGATACCTCCTGCAGAAAATTATAACTTCTATATAACAGTTCAACCTGAACAAGGAATTTTTTTTCTTACACTGGAAGATTCTGATACTGAGCCTGCAAGTCAATCAAGTCTACATATAAAGAGAGCAAAATTCTTTATCACCAGTTCTTGAGTGTTATTCAGCACCTAGTAACACAGTATTTTAGTGTTCAAACAAGACACAACTCACAGTAACAAATGGTACTCAAAACAGCTTATCAAAATAATGTGTGAATGCACTGTTACTCAGCATTTTTAAATTCTCTGTCTTAAGACGACCAACTCAGACATTACTGATGCAAGCAAACTAACAAAAGTAAGGGACTGTCCTGCAATCACTGCATTACTCACAGGCTACAAACCAGACAAAAATAAAGTGTGTATTACCTTTTTATAGATGCTTAGCATAATTTAATAAAGCTGATATTTATTTCAGAATGAAGTATAGCAGAAGTACTATTTGATGAACAACTAATTTACATCGTTATTCCTTGCACTCTAATTTTGTTCATAAACCCCAAAATCTTCAAACTCAACAACTTGTAGCAAAATTCTATTCCAAAGAAATAATTATTGAAACGTTAATTTTAGAACAGCAGTCACAGTAAGTCTGCATCAGTGAAACCTGATACAAAAGCAATTGCTTTTTCCACAGATATGGGATTTAGGAAATTTCAGGCACTAGAAAAAAGCCTTCAGATTTTCTTTGCTAGTTTTTTTTTTTTTTTTAATTGAATGCAGAAGTATGCTACACAAACCTACTTGCTTCAATTCTCTGCACCGATTAAAATGCACAATTTTTGAGAACTGTACAGTAAATAAACCCCTTCCAGCAGCAAAAAGTCCTCTAGCTTCAACTTATTTCTGTAGTAACATTTCTCCAAATTATTTGGATGCCTGTTCTATACACTTAAAAACATCTGTCTCAAGTCCTTGTTTCAAAGTACCAAACTTGAGGAAGGAATCTCAAAAGTTTTTATGTTTTTGTTGTGAGATTCTATGTAAAAAAACCAAAACAAAACAACCCAACATCCATTTAGCACTTAAAACCCATGGAAGCAATTATTCATTAAAATACTTACAGATTCCTTCTTTTATCCATACTTTAGAAATGCTTCAGGAATCTTAGTGATCATCACTTGCATCAGTAAGACAAGAACCTTCAGGGCTCTAATCTCTTCTTCAGACAGTTTTCTCATTTCCTGCTGATTAACTTTTAAGATTTCTACTCTTTCACCAGAAATTGGTGGCAGCCAAACTCCTCAGATCCTTGATAGAAATCTGACATGCTATCAGAGTTTACTGCAGTCATTAAGGGGGAAATGGGCTCTTTAAGCTACAGAAATCACAGGAGATGGTCTCCTTCCTTCATCCTGCCAAAAAGTTTACTAATTAAAAAAATCTTGAAGTTCCTTGGACAATCATTATTCTTCCTTCTTTTTTGAAGGGAGTGAAGTCACAATATGGCATCAAATCAGTTCTTTCAAAGTAAGACATACTGATTTAAAGAGAGAACATGAAGACAAGTTCAGACTTAAATCCAGATCCTAGTTTTAAAATTCCAGTAGTTAAATTCACCCCTGAGACTGTGAAGGTTCACTACAATGAATAATAATTGCTGTACACCTCAACAGCATTTCTGTAATCCCATAAAACTCTGAATTTTGTCTTGGCTGTTTTAATGCTTAATGCAGTCACATTTACAGCCAAGTTATAATGTGCACCAGCAGCCTGACACAGTGGAAACATTTATGTGGTATCAGACAGATGAAAGAGCAAATCCTATTCCTTTATGTTCCAGGAGGTATTCTCAGCCCTTCCCAGAAGCCTTATCATATAGAAGTCTTTTCCTGTGTGCCTTGAAGCTACCTTGCACAAAGAGGAGGTGGAAGGAGGAGGAAATTCCAGACCTGAAGCATGTGCCACCTTTTCAGATTAAAATTCCTTGTTGGTTGACTCTACAGCAAAATCACAGCCAGGAGCCACTTATCAAAAGTTCCACTCTCTATCTACTGTGAAGACAAGCTCTGTTAACCCTAAAATTAAAGACAGCATAATCTAAAAAGGCTTGGTATCAGAGATAGCCACTGTAAATTATGAACTGGCTGGTACAATTTCCATAGGAATTCTTCTTTTTTCCTGCCAAACAGATAACACTGAATGTATTTAGTGCCTTTGAATGGCAAAATTTACATTTTGCAGTTCAGTCACTGCTGCAGCAGGTTCAGGTGTAGGTTAGGCAGGGCCCTGTACTAAGTATTGCACACTCCTCCAGAGCCATTGCTTGAGCAGGGAGAGCTAAAAAGAACTGAGAAGATTCACTGCCAGTCTGCTGCTGACTGACCACAGTCACCTACAGCCAGTTTTAGTGACACTGAAGTGAACTGAGCCAGTCGAGCTGCTGCCCCTCACTGTCACTGCTATGATGGTTCCTGGCCAGCTGCAGAGTAGGGCTGCCACTGGAGCCAAAACTTGAGTGTTTCAGAGAGAACAGCTTGTTTCACCAAAAATCATAAACTTCTTGTAAAATTAGATGTCAAAAAAGTCAAATTAGGTAGTGCAGATGGGAGCAAAGCAAATGGAAGTGTGATATGTAAATATGTAAAATATGTAAATATGTAAAACCTTTGGTTCTTAGATTTGCTTGAGATCATTTTCATGGTTAAATGTGAAAATTTGCTTATTCTTGAAGGTGCCCTACTTCCATTTGCACTAATGGCAAAACTAAGTCTCTTTTAGTACTGAAGCTCTGAAGTATGTATTTTTTGTTATTTTGTGTCTTATGAACATTGTTTTCAGTGACATACATAATAATAAAATATATAGTATTATATTTTCTACAGTCCTGCTCTTGAGGAGCAAGCCACATAATAGAAACCTACATAAAACATGAAACTCATCTTGCACACATATCAAATATAATACAATATAAATACAATAAATACATCCACCTTACTTAGTGCTAGAGCAAGAGAAAAGGCCACTGGTTCCAGTGATGCCATTTTTGGGTCAATTTTCCTTTTCTGAAGTACATCAGCTACTTGGTAAAATATAATGTGTTGGCAAAATATAATGTATTGTACTCTGGGCTGCTTCCTGGCATTATGTATTGACTGAGGTATTTATTTAATAATTAATCATCTCCTGAATTAAATGCTTCCACATGTATTTAGCAATGTCTGTGGATGTCTTACAGATGCAGTACACATTGCTGCAAAATGAAAACAGAGAGCTGAACTCTCCAGTTTTAGGTATATGAAAACAACATCAGGATTACATTTCCTTAACTATTTAATTTTCCAAGGAGACAATAAGATAACTTGACAGTTTTGGGGATGGAAATGCTTCTAAGCAGCTAAAGGAAAGAGTTCAAACTTCACTACGTCAATAGAGAGCTCCAGATTTGGTTTATGAATATGGCTGGAGTCACAGTAAGAGAACAACATCTGTGTGTAGGAAACACTTGTGATCCCCAATGTTAGAGGGCTGTGCAGAGGAGAACAGTGATTCCAACAACCAGCATCTGCAACGCCAGTGCCACGAGCAGGAAGAACATAAAATGGGACTGATGTTCCCTCCCCTCTCTTGTATTTTCTCCAGTTATCAGTTTATTACACAGAGAGAGGGAGAGCTGAACTATCTGAGCTGCCAGCTCCTAGTCAGGGACAGGGATGGCTCCCAGCTCAGAGGCAGCGCTGTGGCTGTGCAGCATTCCCAAGAGCATCCCCAAAACAGGGAGCCCTGCAGGGTCTGTTGCTCAGAACAGGGGCAGGGCTGAGCAGGAGGAAAGGGTCCTGTGGGAGAGACCCAGGATTGCTGTTCACCACGTCCCCTCCAACCTCCCCGACAGCCGCGTATCTCGCTTTCCCCAGCACCTTTAGTGCCCCAGATAACCCTCCGAGGAGAGAGCACCCGGGTCAGCCACTGTGTGAGTGCAAATGATGAGTAGAGAAGAAGATAAATCCTTAGTGCTGCCAACCCTGAGGAGCACTGCTGGAGTTTCCCTCCCTGCCACAGCCCTGCTGTGCAGGCACAGCTGATGGGGACTGTCCCTTCCCTGACATGGACACACCTCTTGGGTCACCACTGACAGCTCTCATGTTCCTTCTCTGGCTAGAAATACCACAGCCTGCTGCTGAGAGACCAAAGAGCAAAAAACCCAAACCAAAGCTCCACAAATAATCCTAACCCACTCAAACCCATGCCAAACCCCCTCCTGGCCCTTTGCTGAATTTAACATGCCTGTAATGTGTGAGGCTGGGAGTGGCAATGCAACCCTCTGTTTACAAACAGGCAACAAAAATAACTCAATTTGGGACAGCAGAAAACACATTTACTAAAATCTACAGTCAATAGATTATGTGATGATAACCAAAAATGCAGAGAAGACATGTCAGTTGCATTCCTTAAATCACTCAGAAAAAAAACAAACCACAAAATCATAAAAAAACAAAGAACCAACCAAAAAATCAAAGAGCTGTGTGTCCACAGTCAGAGAAATCTTATTTTAGTAGTGAAACAAGATCAGTCTACTTTTCTAGATACAGCATAGTCAAAAAACTGTCCCTTTAGGAAAACAAAATAGGTGTTTTAACAAGAGAAGAGGAGAGGAAGGAAAAAAGAGAAGGTGGCAGAAAAAGGAGGAAAAATGTGAGAAAACCTGAATGGAAAATGCATTTTCTAGAAGACTATTTTTTTCCTCCCATAGAACTTGGTCTCTTGGATATGCTAATAAATGGATTTTGATCATAATTTATTTCATTACCAGCAACAAATTGTCCCTACACATTACAGTTTCTCACATCAATCCCTCCTACGAAGACATTAGTGCAGACAAATGGCTCAGGAGGTAATCCATTCTCACTGGGAAACAAATTATCCCATAACAATATCCTCAGAGCAAAGCTGCTGCAATATAAATACCTACTGTGTAATACAAGCACTTAAAAATTAGGATCATGATGAATCAGGATGGAGGCTATGATCTTGTTCCTTAAACATACCAGTTTATTATCAAAAAGATCTCACTTGATTTCTAACATCTACATACTTAGTAATTTTATATCTATTAGCACCATAAAGCTAAAAGGGACTTCAAGTATGCTTTTGTTTGTTATTTTAAATAGGACTATGAAAGATTAAGGCTACCAAGATCTAATTTCCAGAAATGTCACTACGCAACCAGTCATTAAAGCAAATTTTCTTAATAGTAACATTTTATGGGATTAACAGTTGATTTAAGATGTGATCTTCAGAACAAATCACCATTTAAGAAATAATTCAGTCTTTTTCCTTTGAAAAAACTGTGCTTACTGCTCACAAATTTATCCTTTATTCTACAACACTGAGCATGAGAGCTGGTTATTTTACGAACATAAGGTATGAATTTTGATGTATAAACATCATGGTGACGAACAAAACAGAACATCTCAAAATTCTTGGTTTTATGAGAGCTTCAACAAAGGAATTCAATACTTTCCTAACAGAGGGACACCAAATGTTTCTGGTGGAAAAAGGAGAGCAGGTTAAGGACAAGACCTTTCCTGTTACAGTAAATGTGTCAAAATAGAGGCCTGTTACCAAATAAAATACTTTTAAGCCTACACTTCCCCAGAACTCCATAATGACTAATTCCCACTGAACAGAGAAAAGGACAGAAGGACCATCAGTGCCCAGAAAAAAGCATCAGGATGACATCATTGCCTGTCTGCAAGCCAGGAAAGGAAGAGAGGGATTATCTGAATAGTGAACATCTGGATTGTGTATATAAAGGCAGTGAAGGATTTTTATACATATTAGTTCAGTGAGTTCCACTGAATTTTTATCTTGCAGAGAAACAGTAGTGCTACGATACGCTATTATAATGAAAAAAGCAACAGGAATTCCAGTGGTCTGAGTTAGTGTATTAAAAGATACACAAACAGATTTATCATTCTCTGCTTCTCTACTATACTTAATTGGAAAAACTTGGCAGATACTTGAACTTGCAACTCTTTCTTTTTGAATTAAAACAATGCAGCTTAGTAACACTGACTTTTTTCTTTCTGTGTTTCAAATACAAAGATTGCAAGTGACTTGATTATGAACTTGAAAATCTGAAATTCAAAACATACCCAGTTCCCCATCCCAGTATTGTAAAGACTGCTTTAAAATATCTTACAGTTTCCATTTCCTCAGCATACGACTCAAGCCAAATTTGTATTTTCACACTTTTTATCCCTAGAATTTTTGCACAAAGAAAAATTGACTTTATTCTAGTACAACTTTATTCAACTTTCTTTGCAAAGAAAAATTCTTACCTTGAACTGTTAAAGTTGCTGATGCCTCAGCTTTTCCAACCATATTTTCTGCAACACAAGTGTATGATCCCATGTCTCCTGCCATAA
Source organism: Erithacus rubecula (assembly GCF_903797595.1). NCBI lineage: Eukaryota > Metazoa > Chordata > Aves > Passeriformes > Muscicapidae > Erithacus > Erithacus rubecula. Next base: position 8,336,090 of record NC_136658.1, on the reverse strand, counting down.
CTTTCCTGATTTTCAAGGTATGATCATCACGGATTTCGTATCTTTAAATATACATAGTAGTTAACAATGAGTAGGAATAACAGAACTCTGTACAATTACTGTAAAGGGTAGGCAAAACCATGGGAGAATTGGTCTAAAAATATTCTTATTTCTATATTTCCCATAAGGGGAAAAAAAGTATAGATACTTATAAATTGATAATGTGAAATAAAGTTCTAAAACCAAAATATATCCAAGTATTTGAAAACCTTATTTTGATATTATTTGCATACAATCACAAAGCCCTAATGCAGAACATCTTAACTGTTAGAATTCTTTCAGCAAAGAAATATAATCTTATTTACTATTCTCCATCTGAATGATAGGGATTTTTTTAATATGGTTGAAAAGAAAAGATTGTCCCCAAAAAGATCATAATTGCTTGAAAGTCAAGATAAATCAGAATTTTTTTTTTTTTTCCTAGAGAACAATACGGCCTTTTACGAATTTCTTTTTTTTCATACTTTTCTCTCTTTTTTGTATAATGCAGTCAATGTGTTTCTATTTATGGTAAGTAGATTTTTCTCCTTAAAATGATAGTTTTTATTAAGGCTATAGACTACATTATCAGGAAGCTGGATATATTGGCCAAAGCCAACTGTTAAAGGGTTTCTTCTTTCAGTCCACTCCCCTGAAAGTTTTTTTAACTGATAATTAGGATTTCAAAATAAGTAAATAAGTATTTAATCTATCTCTATATCAACTTATCACAGGATGTGTTTTTTTTTAATAAGGTGTTTTATAACAGCAATGACAAAAAGTAAGTCCATTGGAAACCCAGTAACAAAAACATATATTACCAAAGCAGCTTTCTACATTGCCAAACTACATTCTACATCAATCCCAGTTCCAATATATACTTCTTGATGTTGAAATCTTTTACTATTTGTTATACATTTTCCAAAACTTTTATTAATCACAAAAGACTCTTCAGGTGAAGAATTAATCTATATCTGATACTATTGGCTGAACTTGGTTATTTTATGTTTTATTTGTCATGTCTTGTCACAACAAAAACTTGAAAACAGTCTGTTCTTAAGTTTCAACATAAATTGTGAATTCAGCTAGAGCACAGTGCTAATTAGAAATGTTTTATTGGATCAACCCAAGCCTTTTGGATTCAAGACAAAGAAATTCTAGCTGTCAATCACTGAATAGCCCCATCATACACCAAACTAGATGTTTTTAAAAGGGTAAGTCCAAGTACTGCACCTTGATTTTGGCAGCTCCCCGTCATCTTTCCTCCATCTCACTGTAGGGACTGGGTCACCTCTCGCCTCACACTTAAACTCTGCACTGTCATCCACAGTTACTGCCAAATTGCTGGGTCTCTTCACAAAAGATGGTCTCTCTAAAGGGAGAGGAAAGGAAAACAAGGATTAATCCAGCAGTTCTGTGTCCAGATTGCTCCGGAGTTCTGTGAGGTCTCTCGCAGGTGTCAGCAGCAACAAGCATTCCATGCAATAATTTCCAATCCTGCATTTGAAAGGCAACATTTTCTTTCACCAGCACACATGAAGTAAAACAAGAAAAAAAAAAATCCAGAACATCTTCTCTGTAGTTTTTGTTCATCAAAACTGCTGCTATCCCTGACTTAAATTGCAAGATATGGATGACCCAAGTCCTGGCTCACCAGATTAATTGCTGCACACTTATGCTCAGACTTTCTGGAATAAAAGGTGATTTCAGTACAGGCTGTGTTATTTTGGTAAACCCTGCAAATTTCAGGAAAGGTATTGATACACTTTTCTACCTGTAACAGGTTTCAAAGCTGTAGGTTGCTGAGCTATTCATACTTTCATAGCTCCACACCAGGCTGACTGCAGTGAGATTTGCCCACTCCCAAGGATAAAAGTGATTTTAAACAAATTCTGGAATATTTCAGGAATGACCCATCTAAAAGTGCAGCAGCAGATGACAACAGCATGTCCATAAAATAACTGGGAAGGTTTAACAGGAGAGTGTTTGGCAGGTTCCTTTGCCTAAGGCAGATGAACTTTTTGTCTATAAACATGTGAAAGCTCCGAGGGAGTTGAAAAGGCAGTTGCATGTTTTGACTTGTATGTACTAAAGATATAAATATCATCCCCCTGGAACTGCAGGAGTCTGAAGCCATTGGCATCATCAGGAAGTGTGAATACCCAAAAATACACACAAGTTTCTCACAGGAGTACAAAACGACCAGACAGAAGGATAAAGAGACAATCCCATGCTCTTCGTGTCTCACATTTGTGTTGGAAAAAAAAGCAATTCTAAATATTACTCTGGCTTTACAGACATAGAGATTCAATATTACAAAATCTTAATGGTTCAAAAAAGAAATGTGAACTGAACAAAACCTTATGAAAAAAAAGCCTTTTTTATTCTCGAGGATGTCCAGACCAGCTGGACACTTGTGTTGTAGAAAGCTTAACTCTGCTGGCAATGGTAGGAAATAATGTTAAATGAAATAGCAAGTTGATCTTTAAGCTGTCAGTTCTAGCCTGGGTTCATATACAAGAAGTGAGAAATAAAACAGAGATCTACAGATCTAGCTGTGAATTAAAAACATACAAATATAGACAAACCCCTACCCTGGCCCCTTTCTTGTAGGTGCCGAAAAAACAAAACCTGAATGTAAGAAAAGAATATCCAGATTAAACCTCACAGCAGGAATAATTTGGAGAAGAATATTTAACTTAACTATGCAAGAGAAAAAGGACTGATCTGGTAAGCCCAGGACTGCTGCCCAACTGCAAAACCCACAAGAGGCACATTGTTCTCCAGATCAGTTTCCTAAAGGAAGAGTAATGGGCTTCCATGAGTTTTTGTCTGCCAATTTATAACACCCTTATTCAAATGCAGAAATGGATAAGGGAAACCAGCACTGATTTAAGAATCCATCTTTGTCACATGATTACTGGGTACTACAAGGAAAGCTTAGCAAGGATCACTTTGAAACTTTCTAATATTACAGTTTCTGACACGCAATCCTCTCTCTGATCTAAAACAGAGACTTAGAAGCAAAAGTTCAACTTCTAAATAACCAAACCTCATAAATAGAAGGTTAATGTAGAAAAAATTTAATATATAAAGTCAGCATATTTCTTGTGCTTTTTCACACATATACAAGTCTGAGTTGAAAAAATAAGATGTATTAAAAATTTCTAGACACAGGCTGGTAAGACATTCAAAGCTTTACTGCCCCACTTGAATACAAAACCTTGCTAGACTCCCCAGGCTGAAAAACTGAAATATGTCTGAACATAACAAGAGATGAAGAAAATGCCAGACAGAGCTGTGCCTGCAATGCACCTCTCTTATAGGTGTTTAGCAAGAGTAGCATTTTTTCAGCCTGAGTTACCAAACAGTCCAGCCTATGATTCCCTGGCTGACAAAGACTAGTGATGAGAAATTTAATGGTACAGTAAATAGCAGCCTAGTGCCAGGACTTCACTCATGTCATTACAACTTACTGTCAAGTTTAGATTTTGCTTGAGAGTTCTGAAAGTCTATTTGACAATAAACTTCCTCCCCTAGTGCTTCAAAAGTGTTTATACAAAAAACAAAATAAAGCAGTACAGGGGATCACAAAGTCTTCCTCAGCTTCTAAAGGGTTACACACCACTTTCTTCCTGGATTTTCAGTTTGAACAATTTTAAGAGGGAATAAAATATTTTGTTTTATTAAGGAAACTCCTTCTTCACATGAAACTCTGAACAGGTCTCCAAGTTGCCTGAGTCCTAGCTCAGTGCCAAAAGTGCCAAAGACAGAAAAGATAGCTTTTAAATATGTATTTAATAAAAATAAAACCACCAACAAACTACTACTACTGCAGCAGCATTGTGATGGAAACCAATGTGCTGTGAGCCAGGGCTTGGATGGTATCATCCTGTAAAGTTAAAACACCTATTTTTTTTTTCAGAAACAATCAAGCTACCTCAAGCCCCCTGTACTTTAAAGTAAAATGGGACATATTTTGAAGGAAAACCACCTAAGTTCTCTTATGTTGAAGGAATACTGAGACTGCACTTGGACTTACTTCCCCCCAATGTTGCAGCAAAACATGCAATTTTCAGCCAAGCTCAGCTTTTCTAAATGAAAACATATTTTTGATGCTCAGAGAGGCTATCAATAGGATCACTTGAACAAGAAGATCTCTTGTAGCTTTACAACACTCAGCATACTGTCCTATAAATGAAAGGAAAATTATGCCAAATGGAAATGTAGAGTAATTCTGATTCTCACCAGTAAGAAGGAAAAAAATTAAGCCTTTGCTTCTTAACTTTTAATTTTTGTTTTGCTGTTATTTCACAATACTGATCCAGTCATGGACACTGGAATTATTTTCAGTTTGAGAATAAAATATAAAGCATCTTGTAATAGGAAAAATTGTCCCAGGTGGGCTGCAGACCTATTACCTTCCTTCTATTTACTAGATCACAACATGAGAAAAACATTTTCAGCATTGAAAAAGAAATGGATAATAATAATCATTCAAGAAAGGCTTACTAGGAAAAACACAAGATGGACATTTTCATCAACAGAGTTTAAAAGGAATTCTTACCTAAAACAGTGAGCTCTGCAACTTCACTTTCACGTTCTCCAACCATATTTGTTCCAACACAAACATATTTGCCAGCATCATTCTTTCTTGTGTACGTGATCATAAGCTTTCCTCCTCTGATCTAGGATAAATCAAGGATAACAAAAATACTTTAATATTAATTATTGATTTAATAATAATAGCTTGAAAAGTATTTTGCTACAGATAATAGAATAAGCCATCTGTGGTTTTCCATATCACCTAAAAAAGTGGAAAAAAATACTATTAACCTAATTTCCTTCAATTATGCAAAAAGCTTGTGTTTTAGTTTTACATCAGTATTTTAAAATCTCTGAAATTCTGACTCTTGTTAGTTTTTTCTTCATTCTGTGTAATGCAATGCTGGCTGCTCACCACCCTGTTTAATGTTTGCTAGCAAGAAGGACTACAATTCCTTCCCATGTACAGATACAATCAGGTGGAGAGTAAAAATTAGCACAAGACATAAATCTCATTTTCACATCAAGTGCTGCAATTACTTTTTCTTGACAAGAAATATGTGCACGCTATCCTGCTGCTGGTGTGCTCATTATTATTAATGAATTTTGTGTTTGTTTTGATTTTCATTTCTTAAGGAAGTGAAGGAAATTCTTTAGTTCTTCACCTTTAAATAAGTAAGTTTACAGGCTGATAAGCAGATGAACGGAAGCAATTATATTCTTAGTGTGAAATGAAAAACATTCTGCTCCTTATTTTGAATTCAGCTTTTGGGAGATAATGCAATTCCAGTAATCCTCAAATTAGAAAACACACTTACCTTTGTGATTCCAAATCTATGTTATATAAAAATGTACATTAAATGCATATAAAAACATCTGATCTTCCTTTAAAAGGATTTATTCCCCCATTTAATTGACCAAATGGTTGGACAAGTTTCAAAGTTTACCAAAACACAGTAAAATACATGTAGGCAGCTACATATGTACCATGTTTACTTTGAATATACAAAGAAAGTTCCTTAATTACAGAAAATACATTTTGATGTGCACACATGCATATGAGCCCAATCACTTCTGAGAACCACTGCAGTTCAAGGCATGGGTGGAAGTAGACAATAAATAAAAGCCACATATGAAGCTACATGAAAGGCTCTAATGTGGTCAATGACAAGGAGGAGAGTGTTCTCAATATGAGGTATTTAGCTCGAGTTGCCTGCAGCTAGAAATCTATCCCTGGAAATTTGACATCTCGAGCAGTGTTGGGCTCTGAGTGTCATTGTAGGATGTAGAGGCACAAGGATGACAGTCAGTTATTGAGATAAATGGACACGCACGTGGAGTGTAGATAGTGCTGCATACAAATTCCAGTCTGTTGCCTTTGGCACTCATTGCTTGAGAGCACAAGAGATATGTCCTTTATCATTCAGAAAGCTGGTAATGCTGAAATTTCAGTGGAGATTTGAGGTATGAGGAATGAAAAAATAAAGGGGACCTGCAAACACACATTTTTCAAGAATCTAGACGTGTTTTTAGATTGCTGACTGCCTGAACTGGTAGGCAGGGTAAGAGAATGTAAAATATAACTAGAAGTCTATCTATATTTATTCCTGTTTTACATCTCCCTAAATCACAGAAAGCAATTGATTTTCCAAATAATGTATGCAAACCATTTTTTTTTTTTTAAACAAAAATTTTGAATGACTTTCACTTGCATTTTGGGGTATTTTTATACCAAGATGCATATGCAGAAATATATGCCTTTTATGTGCATAAATATTAACCACACTGGATAGAACAAAGAAATGTATTTATACATCACAACAATTTGCCAGCTCATCTGATGATTTCAAACCCATGTGAACTGAAAACAGTGATATTTGTGCATGCCTTCAGAGTCTATATCCTAGTGACATTCAGTAGCTCCTCTGTTATTTTATCACTTAAGAAAATCCCATTCAAATCCACCACAATATGGCACAACTGCATATCTTGCACAAATTACAACCTTAAGCAAGAACAATCCTAGGAATTTTTTGTAGGAATCGCTACAAGACTCTCTTCCAAGCATAGATGGAGAGAAGCATTAAAGCAGAAACATATGAAAAACTAAAAAGTCATTGAAAGCTGCTTTTCTTGAAAGTTATTTGAGATTTAGATAAAGGAGATGCAGAGGAAACATTCCCTCATGGATGTTGAGGCAGACTTCCTCAGATGTGACATGCATGCTGAAGGAGGCTGTGCTTCCAACACGGAATTCTGAATGCATGTGCAAAGGAGTTTCTTTTGTTTGGTTGGTTGGTTTCCTTAAAACATGAGAAGGGCTTAGAACTTTAGCTACAATGACAGTTACTCCACATGGAATTGTGATAAATTACACAGCTACAATAAAATGTGCCACCACTGAATGTGGAATTACACATGTCTGTAACTGGAGCACTCACAGATGGCTAGAAGGAAGTGAACTTCCCCTGGTGAGCAACTACCAAAATTCTTCATTGTATTTTAAACAGTCAGGCACCTACCATCTCAACAAGACTGGCCAATCCCTTCAGTTTAATATGACATTGTAAATGAACATTGCAGCTATGAAAAATTTATGTTGTTTATGTATTTCTTCTCAATAGGCAATCCCAGAAATACCTATGTAACATAGACCAATGGCTTTAACTAAAATAGCACACAATGGAAGACATGCATGGGAAATTTGGCAGGAACACATAAATAATTCACTGTTGAATTTGTCTTACTAAGTTCATATCCAATATTTAGAGCTGTAAACAGTCAAATCACCTTTGGAGACAAGTTCATGAAATCTTGCAAATTACAGATATTCATAGTCTGTGTATACTTAATGAAGGCATTTTAATTTGAGTGCTCTGGCTCTTCTCATATTTTTGCCCTTGCCCCAAAATACACCAGCTGGACTTTATAGCAACAAATGACATAATGGTTTGCAAAAGTGACAGGCAGTGAGTGCACCATTACACCCCAAACCTCCTGTAGAGTTGTGACATTGCTGAATACCAAGAGCTGTCCTTTCTCCCTAGCAAAAAAGATACAGAAAACAGTTTTATTCCACAACTGTAGTAGATACAGTTGTGTCGTGGGAAAAGAATGGCTTTGCTAGCTGCCAAAGCTTTAAGCCTGCTCCTGAAAGTAAGTGTCATGTTTCATTCACCCCAAAATGAAGCCAAGGCACTTTCTGACTTTTCATGCCTTTTCGGAATTTTGTTCTGTGCCTACCAGCAAATCTATCAGGGATTTGTAGGATAATACAAGAATAGCACTGAATTCTAATAAGAGAAAAAGATTTTGATGAGTATTTCACAGATGATCTTCAGCTGCCTGTAAGATGCATGCTAAGAAAATATATGATGGTATGGTGACTCACAAAGACTTTTTGAAAGCTGTTTTCTATGACCTGCCTGCCTGACCATATTTTGCTCCTCATCAGTAAATTGCTCATTCAAGCAAATCCACTTAATTTATTTCTTTAAACAATACTTGGAGATGTTCACACAGAAAACTCTAGGCACCCACAGAGTTAACTAGGTCCAGAATTGTAAATTATGGCCACCCAGCAGCAAAAAATCATATACAAATAATGAATCAACTCAGTCAGCCAATAAATCAAATCCATAAAAACTTACCCAAGGGTTCTACAACATACCACCAAGAATTCAGTATAGCTGTACACACATATATTCTTATTCTGAGACCATATTTTATATACCTATGTGCGTTGTGTATATGTGTGTAAATTTCTGTACGTATAAATCCATACCCATCTGTCTGTGTTATGAAATATTTTTATATATGTGGGTGATTCATTTACTTTTCACAGAAATGTGGTATGAAATATGAGACAGAATGAAGCAATAAGAGGAATGCCTGGGGAGTCCAAATATAAATGTGAGTGACATTTTTTTTTTAACTTTCTTTCAGTTCCTAGTTTATTTCTATTTAATAAATGAAATCTGCTGTGTTGCAAAATAATTCTAAAGCAAAAAATTCATAGGAAAATCAAATTTAGACTTCAGAATGAAATACTGACTTCTGTTTGTATAGCCATGGTTTCTGCATATGTGTTATCACAAATTTCATATTATTCAGTCTTCTACAGAACAGCATACACAACAACCCATTTTCTTTCACTTTCTAAACTGAAAGTGGTAGGCATGTAGTATTAATCTGTCAGAGACACTGCATTTGCTTTAAAAATGCACCATCTAATTATGAATAACAATACAACAGTCAAAGTACAAGGTGAGTCCAGGCAATTGTAATTAATATTACCAATGGTATATCCAAGTAAAATGGAGCTTTTATTTCTTAGTTAAGAAACACAGAGTTAGTTCATTTCCCTCTGTCTGGTCTAACATCCCAAAATATCCATATCACAACTCACCTCTGCAGGAGAGGCTGTAAGGCATGGAATGTCAGTAATAGAAGGCAGCTTTGCTGTTTGAACAAAGCTGAACAAAAAAGAGTACAAATGAATATCCATCTTAATTTCATTTAAAAATTTGTATCTTGTTCCAAGCCTTGTAAACCCCATGTATTCTTCCCTACCTATTATAGCATGCTTAAATATCAGACACGAGACATCAAAATGTGTTTGGAGCAGGTCTTCAACAATGATTAAAGTTTCTTCTTGTTTAACTTCAAAGTTCAGACAGACGAGTCTGTCCAGCTTTCTGTTCCTTTCTCTAGGACCCCAGGAAGGTACATGCTGCCTCCTCCAGATCAAACACACAAAAAATTCTATTTGAAAGTAGTCTGAAACATTCTTTCAAGTGGCCTTCCTGTGCTGTAAATCTGTCATGACAAAGTGCAAGTCAATTGTTCCCCCCTACCACAGAGACCAACAAAACAGCATTGCAATACAGACAGGCCTGAAGGCAGCCTAAAAAAAAAAGGTGCAAAATGCACAGGAACGTGGCTTTACGTAAAAAGAAGTATTTAAGGTAGATAAAATGACAATAGATTCAAACTGCTGCTTCTGGCACCCCTGCCAATCTGATACATCATAGGCAGAATCAGATGCAAGTCCCTTCATAAGTCTCCTTTTCCCACTTTTGTGGCCTCATTATTAATGGCTGTAACTACAAGAAGGTGGATATCTACAAAGGCTTATCTGTGTCCTGAATTGCTTGGTGAATTCAGAGGCAGCTGAGAGTTATTCAGCCCTTGGCTCTATCACAAGACACCAAATATCAGAATTACTTTATGTGTTTGATGCTTCACCCAGTGAGTCTCTAGAAACAGCCAAGATATATGCAGAATTGAATAAATCAATTTCAGAAAAGAAAAATTCATGCCTCAGCATATGTGATTTTCAGAAGTTTGAAGCTGTAACAATTCCAAATTAACTTTCTGTAAACATTTGGCTTTTGTTAATCACAAAGGAAGATTTAATTCACAGTAATCCGTATTGGCTCATATTAGTCAAAACTAATTTCTGAATAGACAGCTATGTTTATATTGCAATATTTGAACCAGTAAAATACTTCTCTGAAATGCTTCCACAGCTACAGTACAAAATTTTTTCTAGGCAGTACTTCCTTTCTTATAAACCAAGATTAAAATCTTTCAACAAATGCATGTTACAACTATTGTCATGGTTTTAAATCCGTTCTACAAAAATCACCAAAAAATTATAAAAAAAGAATAAGCAAAAGCTTCATAAACTGGTTTTCTCATTGTTATTTATGAAGTACAGAAAACACACTAAACTCAACTAATTGACAACACTTAGGCACATTCTATGGGTCACTAAAATTATATCTGGAACTATCAATCTTTCCTACAATATCCAAAGAAAGCCCTGCATGGGAATGATGCGTTTACAATGACAACTGTGAAATTTCTGTAAAACTGTAAATTTAACCCCATGCATAAATCTCCACTGGATGCACTGCTGCACATGTAGCTTTCACTACAATCAGTGATTGAAATCAGAAGTAAAAGTGAACTTGAACTGAACTCAATGTCTGGTATGTCTTAATTTCTCTTCCCTTAAGCAAGTCAGACGATGTGAAGTATCAGTTACACACGAATTTTCTTTTAAGCATCACCACTACTGTGTTATTTGCACACCTCCAAAATCTCAGATGAGCCAGGGTTAACACAAAAATCTCTCAGTTTTTAATTATGTTACCTAAAGAATCACAAACATAATAAGGAAAAATAATACTAATAAACCACAAATTTTAAAACATATTAAAAATATCTTACCTGGTAACCATAAAAGAAACTACATAACTCAAACCTCCAGAGGAATCTAGCAGCCTGTTTCCCCACTGTAAAAGGCAGACCAAGGTCACTCTGAGGGGCTCTGTTAAAGAGACCAAGGATGGAGCCAAAGGGCCACCTGCATCACCAGACCTGCCTGCACGTGGCAGATCACACCTAAACCCTGCAGACAGCCCCAGAGTGCAGGGAAGAGAGTACAAACACCACAAATTTCCAAAGGGATGCAGACTGCTGATGATTCCTAGGGGATTTCAGTTCCTGACTGTCACAACAGGTATTGACAATATTGTCTTACTTTTCTAAGTCTGGAGCTAATGTTGGGAGGATGACAACATGGATTTAAGACAACTGTAAATCGTGGGGTATATTTCATCAATAGAAAATTTTCCCTAAGAAAAGAGCAGCTGTGCAGAGCACAAGTCTTCAACAGCAGAGTTCTAATGTTCAATTTCAAACTTCAGAAGGATGGGTAGGTAAAGCTTCACCAAGACTTGTAATCTATTGAAAGACATTCCTCAGAGTGCAGATTTCTCACAGCCATTGTGCTAAAATAAGGGGTTTTTCAAGGCTTCTAATGTTGGGTCTTCTAAAGGGAACTGTTCTGACAGGGCTAGAGTTATCAAGAGATTTGAAGTAGAAGTTTGTAGGTCTTGTACCATGAGCTCCCACAAGAAAATAAAAGGCCTTCAACATGCAAACCAAGGATCTCCTAGACTCACAAGTACAACAAAATCCTCAGAGTTTGAGAGGAGGGGATAGAAATGAATCATCCACGTTTTTCCCTTGGCTGGTCTGTGTAGCAGGTCATTATTTTCAGCCGTGGCTTCAGTCGGTCCGTGACCTTCCGAGATGCAGCAGTTTTGGCTCAGACTCCCACTTGTCTGGAGGGGAAGGCTCATCCCCAGTGAGCCTGGCTGCCCACTGCTGGCTGCTCACTCCAGGGATGCAAAGCTCAGGCTCCCGGATCCTTCCCGTGACCGCTGCACTTCCTGCACTAAATTGCCTGTGAAAGCTTTCCTCCCTGGAGCTGGCACAGCAGCTTCCCAAGGGAACAGGGATTTGCTGAGTTCCTCTGGGGGTAAACCTGAGCTCTTTCTGGCAGGGAACATGAGCTGAGAACCAAGCTAAGCAAATAAAATTAGTCACAGGTGACTAAAATGCAGTGGATTCTTTTATATGTTTCCAAATTTTTGTTATGACAGTTTTAAATGTTGAGACAGATTTGACTTCTCATTCAAAGCATTTTCTGTAAAATCTTTAAAACCAGGTTAACTCCCCAAGAAGTTTTGGCCCTGCCAACTAAACACTACAAACAAACAAGTGTTTTGCAAAACTAACCTTGGAAAAAAAATGTTTTCTAACATAACTAAAAACCTACTGAGTCTCTGTCTTTTGACCAAGATGACATGACATAGAAATGAAAACATAGTTCAAAAGTAGGATATAAACCCATGTTGAGTTCCTATTGCATTTATCTCTGAGTAAGCCTAAAGTCAGTAGAACTGTTATAGTAAAAAAAAAAAAGCTGGACACACAAAGTTCTGAAAATATTAAACCTTTCCAATCATTTGTAGACCACTGTCAAAAAAAAGAGCATATGCACTGCAATGCTGATTTTTCATGAACAGTTAAACACAGAAGTCATATATTAATCTGTCACATTTCACTCTTCCATCACTGTTCACTACAGCTCTCGTGACTGCAGCACATGCAGATCATAAATCACAGATTTCCTTGTATTTTTTGTGGTTTGCACACAAGCCTTGTGTTACAGTACTGAGGCAAAAAGTTGCAGTCATAGGCAACCACAAACAAATCTTGAGTGTAACTTCCATTGTTACTGAAGGACTGCTGAAAAACCACTGGGCTAGACGTTACAGAAAAGCCTCTGCTTGGAAGATGCTAAAATTTAAACTTACAAAGAGTAAGGAAGAAAATGTATGCACAGGGAGGCAAAGAGCAAATCCCCAATTTCCCAGCTCACAGAGCAGCCCAGAATCATTATTTCTGTGCTGAACTTTAGATCCTCCAGAGAGACTCCACGGGCAGGGAATGACCTGCAGATCCTGGTCCGTTCACAAACGCTCTCTGTTGCCACAACACAGCCTGATCTTCAGCAGCACACAGCGAGGCCAGGAGCTCCTCTGAGCTTCTTTTCCTCATGAAATAAGCTCAAGCAGAACAAAGCAGACACTGTTCCCATTCTCCCCATGCTGGGGGAGTGCTCACATATTTCCCAGTGTCATCCTTTAGCTCTGCCAGCCCCTGGGCACCGAGGAGCTGCCCTCTGCTCGGGCTCTCCCCTTTGGAGCAGCAAACCCTTATAGCCCAGTGTATAAATGGCAGTGGCTGCCCTGTGAAAAGCCAGAGGGAATGAGGAGACTGAAGCCCAAACAGCAGTGCCTCTGGCCTTGCCTTGGCTGCTGTGTGTTCAGGCAGGCTCTGGAGCCCTGCTGCCATAATTGCTGCCTCGGCAGCAGCTCCTCGCTACTCTCTGCAGATGCCACAGTGGGTTTAAACCCCTGGCACAATTCTTGCTGATGCTAAAAGGTTACTGTAAACTGCACCAATGGAAAAGGCTGAGGGAGAAATGTGGCTGCAAGGGAGGGAGAAATTGTTCTGGATGCTGAAAATACTAGCTGCTCAACTTTTCACATTTGTATTTACAAAGCAAACTATCTGGCCAGGTTCTGTATGGAAATCAGTCTCCTGTTTGCTGTTATTGGAACAGGCTTGTAAAAATGGCAGAGAAATTGAAATTACTCTGCACTTCATTTTCCTGTTTTATCTTGTGACTGTGCATGCATTTTTTAGAATTAGCACTATCCTGTCATAAATGAGAAGCTTTGATGTCTTCTGTAAAAGTAGTGTAAAAAGAACATGACTAAGAAGTAATCTTTACTGAAAACTAAGTGGTACTCGATCAGATTTCAGTTCACTTGATACAAATTTACATTTTTATGACAGTGACAAGAAGTTAAAAACTGCATATGCACTCCCACAATATAACTTTCTTCCCCCAAAACACAGAAAAAGTTCACATTATGCTTTCAGAAGATACAAATGCAAATGCTGAGTCTGAAGAAAACCCTTAATTTACAACCCTTACCTTATGCACAGATCCACTGTTTACACTTATTTATCCAGAAAAGCTAAATAATTGATATTTGGTATTCTTGCAAAATAATTTTTAATGGAAGACTCACAATATGGTTCTCAAACTCCAAATAAACTTTCAGAATTAAGGAGGAAAGATCAAAGAATTCTCAAATAGGATAAATAGAAAAAATTGTTGACTTTGGAAGACAAAACAAAGCAAAGTTCTACTGAAAGTGGAAGTCAATCGTGACTAGAAAAACAATCATTACAAAGAATGTTTGATAAAGAGTGAAAAATCATGTGATTGTCTTCTCCATTCCAACAGTTCCATGTGTTATTGCACATTTGACCAAAGCACCATAAAATCTTAAATAGTTTTGTCATTTGATGAGATTCACTTTCAGTGGATTGCAATGAAATATTGCACGTTTTTCCAGAACTAAGGCTTGACAAAGAATGTTGGTAGAATATAACATGAATATTTTTACTATATTTCAGAAGAATGCCTAAATATTCTTAAGTCTCTGGAAACAGGAATTCTGAACAATCCTACTAGATTCAAAATTTTGTTCAAGATCTGGCAGGCCTAAAGCATAAATACTGTATTACAGATATTATTACTGGCACTTTCAAACATGCATGCCAAGAACAATCTGATATGCAGCCATGCTATGCATGGAATAATGAAATATTAAAATATTTGCTGTATTTAGAGCTGCCTTTAATGAGGCATTAGATTTGGATCTTGGCTCATTTTGCAAACCCATTTCACAGCAGGATTGCCTGGAAAGTTACCACAAAGGTATTACTTTACGATCCTTTAGTTTATGATTAGTTTATGAACTTTTCAACAAATGCTTAAGAGAAATTCACCTTGAGGCAGAGAACTGGGCCTGACACACTTGTAGCCCAACCAGCAACTCTGGCCCTGAGACATGAGAGAAGGAAAAAACCAGAGCAGGAAGAGGGATTTAATGAGATGCACACTTCCATGAGGAGCAAAAGAACAGAAAATGTGCACTTGGAAGAGAGAAGATATACATACAGGGTTCCATTGGAAAGGAATCTTATACCTAAATTAGTCAGGTAGGCACATAGATATTAGAGTGACTTTAAGTATTTCTTTTCCTGTACAATCATGTGGTAAAATTAACAATACTTTGCTTTTCCAGAACCCTCCTCCATGGAATTGTCAATTACTCTTCAAACACTCCCAAAGGGAAAAACCATTGCATCACACCTAACTGGATTTAGCACAATTGTTACTACTATTAAAAGTTTCCAGACAAGTCTAAGAGAAGGAAAATTACATACATCTAACTGAAAGGAATTATTTAAGGCTTGCTACACAAAAGACTGTGTTCAAAGTGTTAATGGAGAGCACAGAAAAGGATACAACCCTGTCCCAGTATCATCTCAGCTCTCTTAGCTGAATGTAAAGTGGACAGACATAACTTTGTAAATCATTTCAATGCTGCAGATTGGTACCCAGGTATAATGTTTATAGACTTATTTTCTAGACTGCATTCTGTAGCAGGTAAGAAGCAAATACAAAGGTAAAAACTAGTGCACTATGGACTGCTTGGGGTTAAAAGCAACCTCCACAGGCAGAAACAAAAAATCCCTTCAGTTCTCCACAGCACCTGAATAAATACATCATCTTTACCTTATAAAACTTGTCAACACTAGTAGTATCAATTCTCCAATGAGAATTTGTGGAAATCCTTTGAAACAATGTTCAGAGAGAGAATTAATAGATTTTGGCATCTCTTGGTTTTATTATTCCATGAACACAAAACTGATGGCCATTAACAGCATCCAGAAGTGGGTCTGGCCAATCAAATGCCCTATGTGTTTTATCAGAGGACAATCTGGGGGAAAAAATGAACTCTGCTAAGAACACATTTACAATCATAGAACTGTTAAAGTTGGGAAAGATTTTCAAGATCAAAGAATCCAACAATTAATGTACAATATATTAAAACAATACTGTAATACAGCTTGGAAAGTCTGTTTCCAAGGATTCTCTTATAAAAGAGTTCTCCTGGCTAGTTATCAGTGCCACAGACAAATATTTGTAGATACCATTTTCAGGATTAACAAAACAAATACCATTTTAATTATAATCAGCTTATTATCCAGCATGATACCTTGGTAAAATTCCAAATAAATAAAGGGCCCTTAACCTGTCAGTAACCAGAACTTATCCTACAGAGCCAATACTTATTGCTGTAATTTTGTCTGACACCCCACACTTTTTTGCACAGGTATGAATGTGCCCATTTTCAAATTTAAATAGAAAATGCTCCATCTTTCTATTTTTGCTTCCAGTCATATAGTTGCTGTTTTAATAATTAAGGAAAAGCAGAGATAAAGCTGGAAGTTTTAAAATTTCATGCCTGTTTTAGCACAAAATTAGGAAGAAACACAATTCACACTCAAAAATCAACAAGACTTATTCCTATGAAAAAGCAAGGAGGGACTGAGACTTCTGTTAAAGTTGTGTGAAACAGTGTATGTTGATAAAGGCTCCAAAAGCACAGGTACATCACAAGCTGTAATGATGTGCTAACCTTGGTGACAGTCAGAAGAGAAGGGTCAAAGGTTCAGCTGGCATTCCTTGGGGGGGATCATTCAAGGTGAATTTGAGGCTCATTTTCAGGGCAGCACAGTAAAAGCGACACTGCAGTCTGAGAAATGTGCTACAAAGATGAAGAACTGCCCTTTTTTTCTTGAACTTGGTACTATGCATTCTACTCCTATTATTCATAACAGTAGGAAAAAAATGGTTCTTGTTGAGATGGTTAAAGTAGGGAGAACATAGTTTGCTACCACATCAGATAGTAAAAGAGAACATTTTCAAAGATCACATATCTTTTTGAATTTAAATGAATTATCAGAGCAGGCTTGAAGTTTAATTTATTCTTGTTGCTCCAGCCATGCCTAATTATGTGTATTTTAGAAGTTATTTCCCCATGACCTACTTAAAAGGTTCAGATTGCTAAAGTTAAGGTTTCTTCTCCTGTTGAAAAATCAGTACAATTACTTACCTTTATTAACTTCAAGAATAACAGATACAACTGATGACCTCTTACAACACCAAAGCCTTGGATTATCAATGACAAAAGCAGAGTAACAGTTGTCACCACCAGTCGTGTAATTCCTAATATTTAAAAATGACCATGCAAAAGAAACAGTCAAAAAACACAGGAATCTTCTGAGCAGAATGTCTCATTAAAAAAAATTGAGAATCAATATGCAGTATGTCCAAAAATCTGGAATACCTTAAATACCTTAATGACAAACAAGCCAATAAAAACAAGTGAAGCAGTAACAACATTAGCAATAAAAAAATGAAGAATGTCAATTCATTAAGCACTTTAAAAAGAGGCTTTTCTCTGGGTATAAATTATATTATATACTTTCCTGGAAAGTATCAGTTTCAGATAGACAAAGTAGATAGAGAGTAGTAAAACTCACACTGATTTCAGTAATGCCAGAATTCCACCCTGAGAGTTCAGGATGTGTGCAAAGCCTATTTTAGTGAAACATGCTAACCATGCAGATTTCCCAGGAGTTATAATCATGTAAAGTACCTGCTATGTAGACATTCTTAAATTCTTTCAAACCCCTGAGATACTTGAATACAAGGGCCAATAATCTCAAAACCACTCTAATGCTTCAAAATGTAGTTAAATGATAGAGATATTTTCTTTATAATCACAGAAAATCTCTCAAGTATTTGTAGCTGGGCTAGATCCTGCAAGTATTATACAATTGCAAACACCTGGAGTGGAGCATGGCCTGAATATGAAAGTGGGGATATGATTCTACTGTTTTTCTACAAAAAAAGAGCCTATTTGTGATTTAGGATGCAATAACACTTTGCAAAGTGGCACAACACAGCTCTGTTGCAAGTGTCAGGCTGCTTTACATTTATGAATGACTTCAGGTCCACAACTCATGAAATGCTGAGTAAGAAGAACTGAACAACTTCAAGGCTTGCCCAAAATCACACAGGAAGATTGCAGCAGCCCAGCAATCTGCTCTGCTTAGCTTGCAGACTCTCTACCTCAAGGCAATCTTTCATTTACTGCACAATAATTTTCTCTGTAGGAGAAAGTTTTGCAGCTCACTTCTAGAAATCACGTTGCAATGACTGTATAGTCTCATGGCAAGAACAGGTCTCCTGTGATTCTACCCAGTGTGCAGGTCTGCCAAAGAGCACAAACACCCATTTCTGGAATACCTATAATGCACCATGAAATTGCTTCACTCAGGTACCTGCAGTTTCTGTGGTAACATTTACCCTGAATGAGCAATTTTGTTTTATTTTATTTTTCCTTCTTGATTTTCATTAGGTCTTACTCCAAGAGAAATGTTCAAACTGAACACCACAGTTCAAAGTCCTAAGAAAAAAATTATTTCATATGAATGGGAAGAGCAAGATGTGCAGAGTTTGAAATGTGGGATGTGCTGGAGGGAATTCCAAGCCATCATGCCAACATCTTTCAGTTGCAAAAACCTGACATTCTGAATGGCATAGTCACTTTGGAAAACGATGCAAAACCCCCACAAGCTTACAGTTAAGAGAATTTGATTCATTATCCTTTCATTCAAGGAGTCAAATTTCATACTTTGTGAGAGAGGGCAAATTACTTAAGCACAGTTGTCTCTATGGCTAGTTTCAAAATTTAGTATATTCCATGCAGCAGCAGAAACATTTTTAGATATACACCAGGAAAGCTTTTCACATTCTCATGCTTTACTCTTTTTTTAACAGCATTATTTTCCCTGCCAAATCTGTGGAGTTTATTTATTCTTAAATTTACTCCCTTTTGCTCCTCTTCTCCCTGTGTAATTTATTCTCCTCTGTATATCAGGAGGCTGAGCAGAGGCAAGCAGACAACTGACAACAGCAGCAGACAGAGGCAAAAGCAAAGCTGCTGAGTGAGAAAAAACAAGAAGAGTATAAATAGATCCAAGTATAACTAGCCACCCACACTTCCACATTAAACAAAGGAACAATCTTCATGTGACAATGTGCCAAATACATTCTTGTTACATAATGATTTTTCATAAGGGAAAAAAAAAATCAATTAATTGCTCAGTGCAGCATGAGTGCATATTAGCAACAATTATCCTACAGCTAGATAAAGAAAGAAAGCAGGTTTGGTTGTTTTTTGGTTTTTTTTTTTTTTCTTTTTCCTTTAAAGGAGGCAGACTTGGCCCTGCATAATATTACACAGGAGTCTGGAATAACACCCTGCAATGTGTGTGTGAATCCCACACTACTGCACGTGGTGAATCTCTGAACTTGGCAGTAAGTAATGGTGAGTATATTATTACCTGGAGAGAGAGAAGTACTCTGTTGGGTTGAGGAAACCCAAGAACTGAAAATTATTATTTTTGAAGTGCTGTGATTTGGACTAGACTTTTCATATAACCAGAAGCATCACAGGAAACTCAGTAAGGCAAAACTATCCAAACAAAGTGAAATAAGCAAAAGTGAAGTTGACAGAATTTTCAAAAAGTGGACCAAAAAATCAAAGCAAACCAAACAAGAAGCTCTAATCACTTACAGCTGTTCCAGGCTCCAAAAACAGGCACTCTTCTTCTCTACTATTTTTATTCTACATTTTTCTTTTGATTATGAGAACATAATATGTGCAAACTCAGCACACAGATTGTTGAGGTTTTATTACACATGCTTTTAGAGTTAGTGTCATTTTTACTTTACAAAAGTAATTCCTAAAATAAGCATGATACACAATAAAGTCTCAGTTAGCAGTTATCTGATATTTAGATTTTAAGTGACAACATGTGGCTGCTGTGGAGTGCAAGCAAGTAGGAATATCAAAAATGCCAAGTACAATCAAATTTATAAGGTCCACTAGAGACTTTCAAGAACAAAAATGTACCTTTTTTTTTTTTTTTTTTCCTCTCTCCCATCACCCAAAATGGAGAGGGTTTCAGTGTTTGGAAAAGAGCAAACACAGTGAGGAGCTGGGTTCCTTCACTTCACTGTACAGACTTGCCACAAATAATACATTGATTTCTGCAGGATATCTGTTTGTTAAAACATTTTTCATGCTTTACAAATGGAAATATCTCCCTATAAGAGCATAAAATAAACCTAAAGACAGTAAAAATAAAGCCTGACAGATCCAGAAGTCCAAAGTCCAATGGAATCTACCCCAAACACTTTTTCTGCCTGTACACAGATTGCCCACTTCCCACTGTGAGTCCTAATGTTCAGTGTGCCAGACTCATAAAAGCCTAATTCTTTTCAATATTCCTTTGCCACTCAATGTTTTTGCTCCTGAGGAAGAATGAGGGAAGGCAGGGCAGTCACTATGGGGATGGGGAAAACAGTGTTTCTAGAAAAGGATTTTTAACTTAGAGGAGGATGTCCACAGCAGACATGTAAGATTTCCCTGCAGCTGATGAATGGAGGGGAAGGGAAGAATTAGCTTTCTAAGCACTGCCTTCATCTTTATTGTCTGTAATATAAGCAAAGGCTCCTTTCCTAAATGCTTAGAAAAACCAACCAAACAAAAATGTTTCTTTTTCATTAGTAGAATAAAATGAATGAAGAAATAATTTCCCTCCCACATCCTTTTTTCATCTCTCTTATTCATCCAAAAAACCCCCAACAACGAGACTGCCAGCCAAACAAAACAAAGAATTTACTTTCTCAGCATAATAAATCACCTTTGCTCCTAACCATCCAAATCATAAAGTCCTACACACACTGGATAGCTCAAGTAACCCAATCTGAGATAACAACCACCTGGCTTTTTATTATTTTTTAGGGAGAAGCTTCCCAGACACCATTTCTATAATTTCACATGGTCCCAGAGGTTCAAAACTCTCAATAAGCCATTTTAACAAGAAAATCCTGATAGTCTAATATCTGGGCCTGTAAATGTCCCAAAAGTCAGATATCTAACACATACTCTATTTGCTGCAGGCATTTATTTTCCTTTACTATCTAGGTCATCAGTTCATGACTGGGGACAAAAGAAATCCATGGAGAATTTTGTCTCAATGAGAAGTTTTCAAATTCCTCTAAGTCCACAGAGTATCTGCAAAAGAACCTCATTCTTCTTTGCTTTACTTTCACAATGGAAAGTAGAAATCAGTCTAAAATAAAGCTGACTGTAGAAAAATACACCCTTATTTCACATTAAAGAAGTATTTTTCACTACTGCTGGGTGAAACAATACTGGGAAACCAGAGTTATGCATATCTAATGCTGAACTTTTTAAATGGTGAGAAAACAAAAATAGCTGGAGCAAAGAAGATCACTGATGCAAAAGGACATTTTTGAAAGTTGTGAGAATAACCAGAAGGAACAGACAGACACTCTTACAGCTCTAGGGTCAAACATGATCAGTAATAACTTGGTTTAAAATACCAGCAGAGGAATGACCATAGGGAGGAGTCTTTTAATCTAACACTGAATTATGATGAGTTTTAATTCCAGTACTTTTGGTTAGTGTGAACACAGTCTATAAATCTGATAACCTCACACAGTGGATGACACTACTACCAGGCATGCCCTTGGGAACACAGGAGGTCAGTTTGGTCCTAAATGCAAAATCCAGTTTCTGCAGCAGCCAGCACCAGCCTACAGACCCTCAGGTGTTCTCCTCAGCCCACAGATGTTTGACACTGGGCCAACTTTTGCCCTGTGTCATGATGCTCCTTCCCTTTCTCCACATTCCAGAGACCAACATTACCCTTGGGAGATTTCACATCAGTGTCAACCTATACATGGCTTACCCTACCCAGCACAGAAGATCTGGGGTTAATAATGAGCCATTTAAACAAATTAGAACAACATTGGGCATTGAGCATGACCTAAACACTTGAGACTGGTGGGCTTTTTCCTCACCATTTTCTTACAGCAAATGGAGAAAGCACCTCAAAGAAGTATTTGAGACTGTTGATATATCCAGAGGAGGTAACAAGGCTGGTGAGGGGCTTGGAACATAAAACCCTATGAGGAATGACTGAAGGACCTGGGGGTGCTCAGCCTGGATAAAAGGAGGCTCAGGGGTGACCTTATCACTCTCTACAACTTCCCAAAAGGTGTTTGTAGACAGGTGGAGGTTGGTCTCTTTCTCCAGGCAGCAACTGAGAGAACCAGAGGACACAGTCTTAAGCTGCACCAAGGAGTCATAAAGTACTGGAATTGCCTGCCCTGGGGAGGTGATAGAATAACCATCTCTGCATCTGTTTAGAAAAAGATTGGAGGTAGCACTCAGTGCCAAGGTTTAGTTGAGGTGTTAGGGCATGGGTTGAGCTCGATGATCTTGAAGGTCTCTTCCAACCCAGTGATTCTGTGATTCTGCAAGAGCTGCACAGAAGAAGGGAACATCCACATGGGCCCTTTCAGGCTGTTTCCCTTGGTTTGGCCCATGGATGGATATGCCAAGCTCCTTCTGCCCATGGTGCCAGGGGAGCTGTGTGGCCGTGTCAGCTCCAGGCAGTGCTGGATGCTCAGGCTCAGCACCCCATTAACCACTGCCAGATGCTGCAGGACAGCCCACAGCCAGCCCAACCACTGCCAGATGCTGCAGGGCAGCCCAACCACTGCCAGATGCTGCAGGACAGCCCACAGCCAACCCAACCACTGCCAGATGCTGCAGGGCAGCCCACAGCCAGCCCAACCACTGCCAGATGCTGCAGGACAGCCCACAGCCAGCCCAGAGCTCACATCTGCCCAACAACATCTGCACAGCCAGGCTCCTTCAAATGGCAAACCTGAAATGCAAGCTGCAAGGGAAGAATCTTGTTAATAGGTTAGGATTTCCAATCCACACCAACATGGAGAATTAGAGCTCTTGGCAGTTATGGTCAGGACTGGAAACTGCTCGTGGGCGTGTCAGAGATGAGAAGTTTTGTTTCAAAGGGCTGAGTGTGAAAAGTGAAGTGAGAATGGTCAAACCCCAAGTAGGATGGAAGAAGCTAAAGAGGAAAATGGTTAAAAAAAAATTAAAGTTTGTGGGCTATTTCTCCACTTCACGTTAGCCCAGGCTATTCATCACATTTTTCACAACCTCACAGGGTGACTGTGGTCCTCTGTAGAAGGTTAGAAGGTTTTTAAGGCTCAGCCAAAACTCCCACAAACATGCAACAAAATGATGCAACAAATGATAATCAAACATAATTGGACCACTGAAAAGAGCTTGGGTATGCTGATAATAAAAAAAAAAAAAAAACTTACATGGGAGTTAGCAACCGAGCAGAAGATAACCTGAGAACCCTTTGTCTTAAGAGAGTGGTTGTGCAGATGTGGAAACCTGAGTGGTTGAGACACGGCAGGGGAAGAGGCAGGCATGCAGACAGAATTGAGGGGGAAATGGGAAAGGTGTCCTCGTGGTAAGCCAGGAGACAGCACAAGCACTTGGCATGGAAAAGAAGGAAGAGGTGATCCAGAAGACACGTTTTGAAAGATTTGTGGGATCTGCATAGCAAAGAGATTTCAGCAGCAGCACAGGGACCCTGAAACAGAGCTTAATGTGTGAACACAGAACAACAGTGTCACATCTGGGGAAAAAACAAGGAGAAGAAACAGCAGGATTTAGAGGAATTCTCACTATCCTCTGGGACAGCTGTGTGGTTACAAATTGTTTTTCAGAATTTTTAACATTTTTTTCCCCTCTTGGGGTGCCAAGTTACCTCACAGCAGCTCCTGCTGTGTCACCTGTGGAAACAATATTAAGAGCAGAAGAAATATAAATCATTAACAAAAAACTACCCTTGATCCTTGAGGAAGCCACCATTGTAGGGATCAGTAGATGAAGTAAAAAGAGAGGTTGAGTGGGAAGTCAATGCTCCCAGGGAGTAAGAAAAAGGACTTGGAAGAAAGGAAATTGCTGGGAAGCAGCACATATTGGGAATCAGAAGAAAAAATACACTTCTCTTTCTAACCCTCTTGAGGTCTATAGGAAATTGCTACTTGCCCTTTAATCTGCCCCAAAAAAGAAAAACAATTAAAATGAAATAAAACCCTGAACTGTAAGTCCTTGCTCCCTGCCTTCCCCTCACCCCCATTGCTTTGTGTGCTGTGCACCCAGGCCATGATCTCTCATCAGCTCTCCACAGCAGAGCCAATATTACCATTAGAATTACAGCTTCTATAGGAGTGTGTGCATTCTTTAGCTGTGTATCTAAAACATGCAGTGTGGGGAAACGAAGGTGTTAAGAGATTAATGATCAATAAATCAATGAAAAAGAGAGGAGGCCAGAAAAAAAACAAAGAGAAATGGCAAAGAAAGAAATAAGGGTAAACATCTTGAATTAATTTGGAGTGGCACTGCAAAGTATGGTTTCTGTCAGAAGCATTGCTGTAGTAATGGGTTAAGACTGTTACCCCACACAAAACGCCCCAACAAATCCAATCAGATTTTCTTTTCATTTCTCTTGATTCACCT
Organism: Erithacus rubecula; assembly: GCF_903797595.1. Taxonomy (NCBI): domain Eukaryota; kingdom Metazoa; phylum Chordata; class Aves; order Passeriformes; family Muscicapidae; genus Erithacus; species Erithacus rubecula. Next base: position 8,311,728 of record NC_136658.1, on the reverse strand, counting down.
CCCCATTGCAATTTTCCCCTGCAATTTAACTTTAGAAAGAAACACCCTTTCCTAAAGAGGGAATTAATTTCTGCACTTTCCACTCTTCCCTCCAATACTAACAGCACTTTCTCTTTTCCTTTTTAACTGACAGTCATAGCCATTTCTTCCACTTCCTTTTTTCTTTTTCCTTGTGATCAAGTCACATTGGGATCCACCTATACAGATTTAAACTTGCCAAACACAATGAGGCTAGGATTGGTCTCCACCAAGAAGAATGAATGCAGTTCTCTGTGACAATTCATTAACAAAAAAACTGGGGCAAGCACAGGAAACATCTTTCTGTGGATGGTACCATTAAGGAAGTTTTCCTGTCACAACAGAAGATCAGAAGGCTTTGTTTTCACCTTTTGTAAAAACATTTTCAACGCTCACTCATGTAAAAACAGCATTGTGTAAGAAGCAATAAATGCTGTGCATTTGTGATGTACTATTTAAGAACCAGGAAAGGACACAGGAATTGAAAATTTAAGTTGCAACTCATCTAAAATAAGAGTGTAAGTCATTCAAAACTGTTGACGGCACAAGACAGCCACACAAAAAAGGAATGAAAACCTGTATGCATTATTCATCTTGCAACTTTGATCTTTAAAGCTAAGAAACTTGAACAAGGAAAGATAAATGGCTTCTCAAGCTTTTTCTTTTAAAAATCAAATGAGGATGATTCAGGATAAATGAGAGATAAGAGTTAATACCAATGAGGGGGAAATTGCAATCAAGTGCTGCATAGAAGTTTCAATGCAAAGGCTTTGCTTTTTGTATTCAATTACAAAGGATTTCTTTCTTAGGTACCAGCATCCCTTTTCATGTATATGTAAAAGATTTTACCTATTAAAATTTCATGTTCATGCATAGCTTTTTTCTTCTACCACCTATACCATGACCTGATGTGAAGTTGGGAAGCTTTCTGAAGCAGGGGCTACTAGTGGTCATGGGGCAGGAACAGACTCAGCTGTGAAATCCTGACCTCCAAACCTGGCTCAAACACCAGCTTGTTCTGGAGCTTATGCAAGATATGTACACTTTTTCCCACTGGGAAAGCACTGGTAATTACAGGCACTCTGACTGTATCCTGATTTCACTGAGGTTTAGTTAATTATGCAGACATTGCTGGTAAAACACAAGACAAATTGATAGATCCAAAAGCACGTGGAGGTTGCACTGACTAGATGGGAGAGTCACAAAATCTTCTGGATGCTCTGCACTCCTGAGAGTTTGTAATTATTGCCAATGTTTGCCTAAAGATATGCTCAAAGGCCCCACCACCTTGGTTAGATTACTGATATCAGCATCTTCTAGAGAAACAGCTGCATTTGGGATTCACAAAGAAGACAGAACAGCAAGGCAGCTCCTCGAGGGAGGCTCTGAGCAAACCTGACACAGGCAGACATCACAAATCACAGCTCACCAGCCACTTCCAGCAGCAGCAGAGCCCTGGGAAGAATGCCTTGACTGCACAGCATGCTGCAGGAGGGTTTGCTTATCTGGGCTTCCAAATTGTTACCTCCACACAAGCAGATACCAGGTATCAGGTGATAGAGCCAGACAGGCTGGGTGGATGTGAGCACAGGTTGTGAGATGGAGGAAATAGCTGGAGAATGAGGATGAAAATTTCATGGTGGGCTGTGTGTTAGGAAGGCAGTGGGAACACCATTTGAAAAGTAATGGGAGATTTCTGGGGTACAGAAGGAAGATGGGTGAGAAATGAATGGAAACACACTGAATTCACAGGCTGACAAAAAACCAATGCTTAACTGTGATTACTGTGAGTGCCTGAGCAAGTCATTGGCTCTCACAGCCACTGACACCCTGCCAACTGCATCCAGACAAAATACATTTGGAAACACCAAACCCAGTGATTACAGCAGTCAGCAGAAACTACACTGATTGCACTTCCTCCTCAGCCCGGGGGAATGCAAACTCTCAGCTTTTGGCACCAAGGTGACACACGTGGCTGTGTCCTAATGACACTGTGCTGCCATGCAAAAAAGATGGCTAGACTGATGGGGCTGGGAACAGGGCTGCTCCTGGGGAGGATACCTGGAAGCCTGGAGCCCTGGATCCTTGCTCCAAGCAATGGGTGGGTCTGTGAACTTCAGTGCCAAATGCATAAACACCAAGAACAGCTGGAAATAGAACCAGGAACTTCCCCACCCTGGCACACTCCCTTCTCTCTCTCTCATGGACAACACCTTGCCCCTCCTTTCTCCACCAAGTCTCAGCTCCAAGAGGAGTGACACAGACTCTCCTAGTGCACATGGATTATATAAGAAACTGGAGAAATACACTTGAGCTTTACACTGTTTGCAGTGAGAAATCAGAGCTATTCACTGGATTGAGCTGAAGCACTCCTATCTATCTATCTGTCTGTCTATCTATCTATCTATCTCAGGAGGGATTCCTGATTCCACAGTAATCCCAGGAGAAAAATTAACTAGATGAGCATGGAATCATGCTTGTTCTGCTCTGTCCTCGTGGTAACTGTTTTCCAGTTCTATAAATTAAGCCAAAGGTGTTTGCTTCTAAGGCAAGACTGTTCCAGCTTCATTTGTAATATTTGGAGAGGGATTAATCACATCAAGCATTTGCTTTCATACCATGGTGTATGTAGAACACACATGAAGAAAATCATGTTGAGCCCCAATGCACTGAGAAAACTGTTTATAGACAACACATTCAAGAGTAGAGAGAAAAAATATTTTGATGAGATTCTTCATCAGGTGCACCCAGCATATATTTCTGCACTGAAGAGCCTACACCAAGTGTCTAAAACTGGGAGAGCTGTGCTCAAATAAAATGTCTGCTTCTATAAATCCCTTTGCAGACAGATCTGTCCTCACCCTTAACTTTCATTTCCTATTTGTTCCATTCCCTAGTTTATAACTTGAAAGACATTTATATTTTTCTCCTCTTCATAGCACATTTGCTTGCCCTACAAATAGACTAAAAATATGAAAACACTGATTTTTATTATCTCACCTACATAAACACATTGATTTCCTTAACTCTACCCAGGAGAAAATAATATTTTCTTTTTATTGCATTCCTGAGGAAGTAATGCCTTAACTTGGATCTTATTTATCTGCTATTTATCTACATTTTTTGCTTCAAACTCTTAGTCAGGAATGGAGCTTCCAGATCTGTCTCTCTGGTACTCTTAGAACTCATTCTGAAAAGTCCAGTTTTTCTGACTCATAGATGACACTGCCATTGCAGAGGAGAAAATAATGCTTCCATATATTAAAAATAAGGTTGGTTCATGGAGATACCATCTTCTTAAAGGAAATATAAATATAAATCAAAAAAGATGTCAAGCATCATGCCTTATTCAGAAAAAGTACAGTTCTAATGTTTATTTTAAAACTCTTGTCAGAAAGGAAAACATTAATATGAAATGCTTCACACTGCCTTTGACACTTGCAGAACTCTTAAAATTGTAATGAGTCAAAGATCAACAAAACTATAAGAATGAAAACAACTAGAAATGCTTTAGAAGTAGAGCCACCAAAGCTTTTTCATTTTTTAAATGCCCACTTGTATTACATATGCACTGAACACCAAGATCTGTAGTTTGACATTTCCTGACCTGCTAATTTCATGGCTTAGAAAGAGGAAAGTCACACTTGTATCATGGAAATTTATTGCCACTGAGTCAATCAAAATTTTCCTACCACATGAAGGGAGGTGCTCATTTTAAATATAGACACTTAATTAAAGAGAAAAAACAGAAACCTGTCATTTAAACTACATCAATTTCATCCTTATTTCAGCTTTTGTACTCTTCTAGTTTTTGACTGGGTGTTTTTTGTTTGTTTTTTTTTTTCATTCCTGTTGCCAAACTGAAATAGAAATATCTTTAAGGAGATAGGTGAACAGAAATGGAATTATTGTAAGTTAGGTTCCACAATTAGCACTTCATTCCCATCTGCCCTTTAGCAAGTTGTCCATTCCAGGTCCCAATCCCAATCCCCCCCTCCCCTCCCAGCCCTGCAAGACCCTGCAGATGGTTACTGAAAAGCAGTAAAAAGGTAATCTGAATGCATATTTGTCCACTTGGCAAGATCCTGGCACACAGTAAGAGGATGCAAATCTGCATTATAATATTGCTTCAGGCTCTCTGCCTGTGTGAGAAAGCACCCACAATATCAATAGTGCTGCTGAGGACAGTGCCAGGACATATGACATGGATGGACACAGCTAAACTGGGCTGTGGCAGCTCTGTTAATTTACACCTCTGGAAACCAACCCTCTTTTGGGTACCTGAAACAAGGGTGTATCTACACCTACACCAAAACTCACTTTCATTTGTTTGTTTTTGGGAGATCACAATGATAACACACAACAACTCTGCCAGATTACCTGGTGAAAAGAATACTGTTTGGGTGAGCATTTGATACAAACATCAGAAAATAAAGCCAAACTGAGGGGCTTTATTTAATCCTAAAAAAAGCTTTAATGGCTGCAGGTGTGATAGCTACTCTTTGTTCTGGCAGCTGGAACAGTAATAACAAAAGAAATGTACTTAGTAGGCAACACCTGAAAATCCTTTGAGAGAACAAACTATAGCAATAAAAAATACAAGTTTAGAAAGCAATTCCTGGAGGAAAAAAACCAACACAGGTAGCACTGGAATCTTCTCTTTATCTCAGGTCATTTGACTTGTCACGGTTGGAAGGAGATTTGAAAAGGAAATTGCAAGTTCTTAGCAAGTATGATTGGAGGAATAGAGTTAATAGCCAGCAATCAGCATAGGCTGGGTAGGGTACTTAAAAATTTAAATGTATGCATATGACACAACTGCAGAATGCCTGGGCTTTGTCCTGTTTGCAAAAAATAAATGGAATAACAGGCAATTTCAATCTCAAACCAAAATGGTAATTTTCTACTTAGGTTGCTGGAGTCTAAGAGTACTTCCATTAAACAATTCCCTCATTTCAGTATGTGATTGAGGCATGTAAATGGTATGTGCCCCTAATCCTGCTTTACACTAGAAATCTTTCCAGTACCAACAGGACAGTATGTGTTTCTCTGAGGTGGAAAGGTGTTTCTCCTATCATCATGCTGGCAGAAAAAAAATCATTTTTGAGCTCCATTTTTCACTGCCATTTCTGCAAGATGTTTAGGCTCACCAGCTTACTGTTTAAAAAGGATATTTTTATGATTTGAGAAGCTGTTTTATACATACTCTTGAGTAGTTGTGCATTGTATTCAGCAGCTACAGATACAAATGAGTATGACAACACCTCTAATGACAAAACAAAATCTAAGATGGAAGGATAAACATTATCTCTCTAAAGAAACGTGTCTATATCCTCCCCAAACCGTTTTTATCCTTTCTAATACAACACACAACTTTTCTGGGTGTGTTATTTTCAACAGAATTACAAAAGATCTCACCAAGACTACTTGTAGTTTCTCTTTCCAGCCAAAGGCAGATATTACAGGTTGCAGAAATTTGTAGGTGGATAAAAGGTAAGAAAATTATAGGACAGTGATGAGTATAACGAATTTCATTTCCACAAGCTTCTAATTCTTCTCTTAGAAGAACATAGGCTTTGCATAGACCTCTTTACCAAACAAATGCACACTCTGCAATGAAGTACTTGGAGATGAGAGGTTACATTCCAAGCTAAATGCAAACCAGCCCTTGTCTGTGAGGCAAGGAAAGGACACATCCTAGAAAGGACAGCACAGCCAGATGCCCTCATGTTCAAGAGACAAGAAAGTTTGGATTAGCTGATTCTTGTGTTGTTTGGATTAACTTTTCATACTCACTGTAATTCTCTCATCTTTGTCATCCAGAGGGGTGCCATCTTTCTTCCATGATATAGTGGGTTCTGGGTGGCCTCTCGGGGGCTGGCACTCCATCACTGCAGGTTCCCCCACAGCTACCATGACATCTGATGGATTTTGTCTGAAGTCATCCCGTAGAACTGAAAGAATAAAGGCAATGAAGCAAAAAATTTACTCAATAATATACTAAACATGCAGCAAAATGTTTCATATTGGCCTCTAATGATGCCTGTTGTCATTGTATTTTACATTAACAAACAGATCAATTCATCAACAGAGATGGAGAGGACTTTTTACAAGAGCTTGTTGTGAGCGAACTAGAGGTAATGTATTTGAGCTGAAAGGTCAGGTTTAGATTAGATATTAGGAAGAAATTCTTTACTGTGTGGTTAGGCAAGCCCTGTATGGACTGGCCAGAAAAGCTGTGCATGCCCCATCCCTGGAAGTGCTCAAGCTAGGCTGGATGAGCTCTGAACAACCTGATCTATATAAAGTGTCCCTGTCCATGGCAGGGGGCTGGAACCAGATGATCTTCAGGGTCCTTTCCAACACAAAGCATTCTGTGACTCCTACCACAGCTGAAGATGGCACAGTATGTTCTGTAGAATGTGACTTGGGGGGAAGCACTGCCGAGGTGGCTTTCTGTCCCTTTGCTCCTGAGACACAAGGTCAGCCTGCCAGTAACTCAAGAGTTTTATGGTTAAAGGTTGACCACTGGCCACACAAATTGTACCCATCCATGAATTTAGGGCAAAAATTAATGAACTAAATAAACTTCCCAGTTCTTTGATGACATTGCAAATCATGAAACATTTGCCCAGCCTTAGCCAAACTCATCTTTGTAATTTGGCTTGTATCTTTTTAAAGAAAAAAGTATTTAAAGTATTTCCTGATCGCTGGTAGTTGTCACTTAGCCTAAACTTTATTTAGAAGTCAATTTTACCACCTTTGCACATAAAGAAACATTTTTATTGTAGCTTCATAACTAGAATTTGTTCTTTCACATCATTTGGCCAAGCCTTGGCCTAGGAAATTGTAGTTTCCTCCAGTCATCCACTATGGATTTTATCAATATCTATGTGATTATTTTTCTTTCTGGGAAAGGACAGACATCATCCTGTGCTCAGCAGACCACTACACAGGGGCATGGTTTAACAGAATAATAGCATTCCTAAGTCTTGCCAAGTAAGTGGCATTAAGTTTAATCTAAAAATAAATAACTCAAAAGATAACAAACATAAAATTCTAGTCCTCTTCACTGCTGTTCTTCCATCCACAGTGAACAAAGAATAGAGTAAAGCACACTATGCCCAAAGGACTCTCAGGATTTTTACAGAGCTGTATGCCACTCTTGCTACCTGCAACAACCTTGGGTCAACAGTAAATAATGCCAAGAAGCTAGAGCAAAAAATATATATATTCTCCAAGCCATGGACCCCAGATACATGGACATTCATTTGCTTGTTCTCAAATAAAGAATAATTTGCTACTATTCTAGATAAAGGACATAAATTCCAGAAATAACAAAGAATATCTGTGTGTCAAAAGGACTTAAATATAGTACTGATCTCAACAAACATTTGAATTTACTAATTGTCTTCCACAATGAAACACACACATTCCTAATATCTCAGTTCAATTACTGCAATTTCTGGATGCCCTGAAAACAGGATATACTGATGCTCTGAATGAATATAGTCACTGTCTCTATCACATTAACAATACAAATGGATAGAACAGAATTATAGGACTTAAAGAAGATATTATAAAATATTGGATTGGAAGGAACCCCTCGAGGTCATCAAATCTACAAAAAGATCTTTTCAATGACCATGTTCTCTTGGAGAGATTAGGTCCCTTCAACAGACCTAGTGTATATAATTTTTAGTTATTCAGAAAGTCCTTTAAATTCCCTCCTGCTTTCAACATAACTTTATTAAGTTCAATCCACATTCTTTTACATCTCCCTAACTGTATTCCCTTATATATTGATGCACCAAAATTGCACTTCAAATTAATTTTTTGCTTAAGGAAGTGTTAAACACTATTTGCTTATACTAAAAACATATCTTTGCTCTGCTTATACTGAATTTGGTGTTAACAGCCAAAGACAATTTCTTGTGTTCCCAAGAAACCCTCAAGCCATCCAGACACAGGAATCACTATAAATCATGTAGTGCAAGTGGATAGCTGGACACTGCTTCTACTGAAGTCCATGAATTTATTTTTTTTTTTATGTAATACTTCAGAGGCTTAATCTGGCTTGGAACCACTGATAGTATTATTACTTTTCCCCCCCCCCCCCCCCACTTCTTCAAATTAATGAACATTAGAGAGGACCCAGAAGTTGCCCTAAATTACCAACCTCTCCCTCCCACAGATCCAGTTCCCAGTGCCAACAGCACATGAAAGTGCAGAAGAGTTTATTTGCCAAACCACAGTTCTATTGCAACACAAAAAAAAGGGTGTTTTGACCATGAGTAAGAAGCATCTCATTACTGCTGAAGATTGTATCACTTGGATAAATTTAAGAGACATATAAAAAGAAGCAGCCTGAAGTTTAAAAAATATTAAATCAAGCGATCTTAATAAAGCATAAGTGCTTTTCAAGTCTGAAAGACCATATAAATCTAAGAGAAAGGACTGTCAGGTAGTATCTCAGATGGCTTCAGCACCTTTGAAGCAACAAAGAAGTCCAGTACTTACCTAATAAAACCAAATTACTTCTGTAATTTCTACACTCCTTAGTCTTATAATAGCTTGACAAGCATAGTACCTTGCCTGCAAACCAAGACCTTTCACAAATTAAGTTCTTAATAGAATGCCTAGGAGCACATCAAAGATCCAGGCCACAGATGCTTCAAAACAAGTACTTTTTTTCCCATTTACTATGAATTATTTTGGCTCTAACATCACATAATGAAATGCTAACAAAATATAATCCATTAAAGATTACTCCACAGATAGTAATCGTTATTATTTTTGCAGCTGTAAAGTAGATACATGCTCTGTTTCATTTGCCTCAGGCTCTGGCAATCTTGCATGAAGTTATAAATCTAAAATTTTCATCCCTAACTGAAAAAAACTCTTAAGTTTTTCTTTGCTGTTCTTCATAGTCAAAGCTCATCATAACTTGAGAAAACATTTCCTTTCCAAGTTATATTAGAAGTATACTTTGCAATCCACTACAGAAAACGTTTTTGTCACCAAACAGTGAAATTTCACCTCTTTATACATATATGCAGCTGGAATGAAAAATATAAATATATTAAAAAAAAATATATAAATAGGGTGATTGCAACCATCACCACAGCACATCTGGGACAACTCCATGATCTTGCTGTGTTGAACTATTCAGGTTCAAAGAAACTTTTGCAGCTCCACTTAAAAGTCAACTGCACACACAACTATTTCATATTGTGTACTCTTCAATTCACTAAAGAGTTTTACTTTCCCCGGAGAATCTTTCTCAGGGAAGAAGGGAACTGGCAACAACTTGAGGACAAATTATTGTTGATAGGCAACAAATTTTTATTGATAAGCAGAGATGGCACTAAAAATGTGCTTTGCAAAATGCAGCACCCAGTGCTTTTTTTAAAAGTTCTTTGTTGCCTACTATGAAAAAGAGTAGGGGGACACTGCTGGGTGAAACAGGAGGAAGATAAGCAGGATTTTTTAGATAGATAATTCAGAAAGATTACTGTTGAATTTTGTGTTTAAATAACTGTGATTTGAAAGGGATATATATAATGAAAGATAAAATAAACCAACCAGAAAGTTCTAGTCAATACTTGAAAAGAATGAATTTGTAAGGAACACACTAATTACCATCAGACACTGTGGATATCATGCCTTAACAGGTGGTATCATTTAAGATCTGGAAATCAGAAAAATTCCTGGAAATTTTGATTGCAGGTCTGTTCTAGTCCAGACACTTCATGCTAGATCAGTTTAAAGCAATGCACCAAAATGCATCTGGGATCCCTAATTAACCAAGATCTTACAGCCTTGGTCACCCAGTGAACAGAAGATGAGGGAAATGATGAGACTTGTGCTGCAAGTTTCTGAATCAGACCAAGGCAATTTTAATCTATTCTAATTTTTATTAAGAAAGCATCACTTAGAATTGCTTCCCATTAACTCTCTTGCACCATTCCACACAAAATAAACAATTTTGCAAGTCTGCTTCTTAGAGAGATACTGGTGAGCCAAAGTATGGCTCAATTATTTAATAGAAGACATCCCAACACGCTCCACTCTTTCAGCATGAAGATAATTTGAATCTTTCTTTGAATAGTAGCCTGAAAAATGGTGGAAAAAGAAAGTGAAATAAACAGAAGAAATTGACCATCACTTTTATTTGAAAAACAACTACATCTCAGCTAATGAGCAATTTCCAACAGCAAACAAAACCCTCCTGACATCAAACAAGCTAAATACCTTAGTGACCCACAGCCCTGTCTTTTGGCTAATTTTGTTAAAAGTTGTAATAGATTATAAATATTTTGAATTATCCACCAATTCTATTATTTTCATTTTTTGAAATATATAGAAAAGTATTTCTGTGTTTCCCTGTTCCTCCCCAACAAAAGAGGAGTATCTACAAACCAAGTTTCCACCAAATACTTAATTTGACAAATAAAGTATGATGAACAAAACAACAAAAATGAGAGCTTGCTTTAAAAGCCTGTAAGGAAAACAAAAATAGGATTCAGGAGGTTATATAAATCCTCTAATCCCATGAAACTGTAATCAAAGAGAAACTAATTATTGCTTAGTCAGGATTGAGCTGTTATTCAAAAGCAGAACTCTTCCTGTAATTTAGGATCAGGAACGATCCCTTTTACCCACTACATACTGAACTTGTAATTCACATTTACTGAGATAGACCAGACATTTTTGGCATTCAAATGCAAGATGGTTGTCAGTTGGAACAGTGCTTCAAACCAGGTGCTTAATTTTAATTACAACTAACTTAAGCATCAGCCAGAATTATGGCACCTTGTTTAAAGACTTTGCTGGCATGGAATTTATACAGATGTCAGGATATAATTTTTAATACATGCATGCCACTAACAGGAAAGTGTTAGAGCACCTAATTAAGCAAAAATGAAACAAACAAAGACATGCATTATCAAATTTAAGTCAACCCATGTGTTACCATATATTTTAGATCTCATTAAACTGTTACCTGGCTTGACCAAAACACTTTACAAACGAGAAATATTCTCTCTGTAGAGACCTCCCTAAAAGTCTCCCTGCAGTCATAAAAAGTTAAAGAAAAAATTATTCCCTAAAAAAACTCTTTATTTTCCTTTCTGAAGGTGTTAAAACCAGGTCAACACTGGTGTTAACTAAAATAAATAGTCATTAAAATGGAACAGAAGGAGGAGGGCTATAAATAGTTGTGATCATCCAACAAGACCACTCATGTAATGCAGCCCATAATTTCATGCACTGGCTGAGTCCAGCAGTGCTGTATGGAATGCTTCAAAGGATGTCTACCCTCCTACAAGGCTCTAGGAAAGAGGCTGGAAGTCACAGCCAGCATTTCCAGTTCCCTTGTGTTTCCTGCCCTGCAGCACTCAAGCCTTGCTCATTCAGACTGGAAGCCTTCTACAGACAGGCAGATGCCAATCAGTTCAGGATCCACTTCTCTCATATTCCCTCAGCCTTCTCTGGGCATCCCAAACCTCATGAGCCCTGGGCACGTGGCCACTGCTCCAGCCACAGCCCCTGTGACTGCACAGTCTGAGAATCCACAGCAAACAGGTCTCCAGGCAGAGGAGGCTGCTCACTGCAAAGCAGGGATTCTAAAGCAATGGCCACACTTGACACCATCACAGCAGAGAGCTATTTTTAATTTATTTTTTTTTTCTATTTTTAAAAACAACACAGTCATCATCTATTCATACATCTATTCATACCCTGCTCTGCTTTCAATTCTGACCATCAGCAAACCTTATCACCTCAAAGTCTGAAGAAACAAAAGCACTTAAAAATCAAATGCTTTTTGCTTAGTAGTCACATTTATTTGTATGGGTTAGTTCAGACCTTTACCCAAGTCTACATAACTGAGATCACAACATTATACATATTTCTATTTCAAGATCTCCTTTCATGAAAGGAAACAACCATTAAAAGTCCTCAGTAGAACAACTGTGTTTTTTCTACTTTATTACCACTGAGATCAACTAATTTAGTTGAAACAGCTGGTTCATAAATACTTCCTCCATTATGTCACTATGGAAGAAACTGAAGGGTTAATGAATGCAAGAAAAGATTTCTAAAGGTCTTTCTTTTAGACATTGAAACAATTTAAGAACTGGCTTTTATTATTATGTTTGTTCTCATGTTGCCAATGATTTATTTTTAAGTTTGAAATGACACCACTTTTAAGATACTGGTAAACATTGTAAGAGGCATATAGAAATTTTAACATTTAAATCTGGAAGAGTTCAGAATGCTGAAGAATAGAATTCAACTTGAATGACTGAAAAATAATTATTCAAATAATTAATAAAAGAATTAATGGTATATACAGGATGCTTTAGTTCAGTAAATTTGCATTCCCTCCTACCCAACAGAGTAATGTAGAATTTCTAAGCAATGGGAAATTGCCTCTTATCAGAGGCAGTCCTACTAAAGATTTTACTGAATCTTGCACCACATTCTGCTGTAAGAATGTTAGCAGATTAAAGGTGTCAGAAAGCAGCATTAAGTTCATGTTATTAGCCTATGTAATTTAGTACTGACATTATTAGTCCCACCTGGCTGCTGACACCAGCAGAGAGCACGACAGCCAAAGCAACAAAGAAACACAGCTTTGTTTTAACAGTGACAAACAGAACCAAGACAATGGAGTTAAATATAAGTGACAGATGTATAAAACAGCAGCAGGGAAATTGGACCACACTTCTAAAATGTTAACACAATGTACTGGCTTCATTACTGCAACCTTTAAGTTGCTTTAAAACTGATTCTTGTTAAAAAACTATGGTTTTGATTGGTTATTTTTCTCTGCCCATCAGGAAAGGAGGCTCAGGGGAGACCTTGTCATTCTCTACAAATCCCTGGCAGGAGGTTTCAGCCAGGTGGGGGTTTGGTTCTTCTCCCAGGTAACAGGGGACAGGACAAGAGGGAATGGCCTCAAGTTGCACCAGGGGAGGTTTGGGTTGAGTATCAGGGAATGGATTCTTCACTGGATGGCGTTCAGACATTGGGATATGCTGCCCAGGACTCTGCTGGAGGGATCTCAAAGATGTGCACATGTGGCCCCTGGGACATGGTTTAGTGGTGACCTTGTCAGTGCTGAGCCAACACTGGATTCAATTAGCTTAAAGATCTTTTCCACCCCAAACCATCTTGATGATTCAATACAGCACCATCAAATTAGGATCTTTATATCTATTGGAGGTTAATAATTACCATCTCTGGCAAAGTGTCCTTCCCTAAGACACTCAGCAATACATGTCAACAAGTAAAAGACCTGCCTGCTTTTAATCCATTGCAGAAGGAGGAAATCAAGGACTGCTGCACCAACTAGATCACATATTTGAAAGGTGCTGATGGCAAATACATGTTATATGCTTAAATCAAGCAGTATGTTACACTGCAAAAGCAATTAAATATTTAGGCATTTGGCTACAAACTTATGACTGCATAGAAAGACTTTAAAATAAATATATTTATTGTCATTTGTTACTGTCATTAAGAAACTCACAATTGTTAATAGAAAGAAAAGCATGCTTAAGAAGCAGGATCAAAAAAAAAAAACAAACTACTTCTGTAAAAATCATTGGGCAAAAGTTACTGAAAACCATTACAAAAAATTATGGAAACCACTCAGAATGTCTGAATTTATTTCACTCATTTATGATTTGGGCTTTAAGTACTGCCTGGAATCTTACTGGACAACATAGCTGTCAGCCTATAACAGTGTCTCCATGTGTGGAAAGGAAATTGTAAATGGATTAGATGATGAATTGAGAATCAATTAAATGACCAAATCTGGTAAGTCATATAAAGAGTAATTTTAACTCCTGTGAGAAAGGGTAAGTGACAGCCCTCAGAGAGCATGCTGCAGTACTGGGAAACCTAATTAAATCCTGAAGGATCTGTGATGCCTCAGGCACACAGCTCTGAGAGTATCCCTCAGGTTGATTGAAAATTGAAAATAGATAAGGAGAAGGGACCTAATTATTAATTTGACTGACTGTGTAGAAAGAGAAATCCCTCTCAATGTCTTCTACATATTATGCTCCAGGACAAGGCATCTACCAACTGTAACCAAAAATTTACCTCCTGGAAGAATAAATTAATTTCTGCAGACTGCAGAGATAGTTTCCTTTCAGTTGTCATAAATATTAAATATTTGCAGGTATATCCTGGTAGTTGCAGTAGTAACTGTGGTAAAAAGTCTTAGCTGAAAACCATAAAACAACATTGCTAGAAGAGTTAAAAAGATTGTTGCTTACCTTATCATTCTATCCACTCATTCGTTTGTTGGTTCTTTGATCAAGTTGTTATGTTCTTTTCCCCAGTTAAATGTAGTCCCTATGTAATTCAAACCCTGGTTTATTGTATTTCCCCTATCCCAGTTACTTCCTCCTTCCGCCCTTCCCCTTACCTCATTTCCGGCCTTACCATTTCCGCCCTTTCCCTTACCTCATTTCCGGCCTGCTGCTGCCTGCCTATCAAGTTAGCCACACCCTATATGTAAATCTCCAGAAGTTTCCCAGTACCACCATTACTGGAAGTTGTTGTTGAAGAAAAGATTCACAAAAATAGTCAACCAACACCAAACCCAAGTTCACAGATCATCTCAACTAACAAGCCAAGTCACCTGCAATATGTCCTTTGTAACTGTTTAATCACCACAACCTTAAGGGCAGTTAAGAAGAATGACACCCCCAGACCAATGAGCCACTATTGAGATCTCGGACGTGTCCGTGAGGCTGAGACTCCCATCCCTACGTTCGTCGGGATCGGCAGGACCTCCTCCCGGCGTTGCCTGGCAGCAGCAGCAGCAGGCGTAGGGCCTACTCCCTGTGACCCCCCATTAATAAAGAGCTGTTTAATAAAGGCCTTGGCCCTGCTACATTCATTACAACTTGGGGGCTTGTCCGGGAGATAGGCCACGCCCAGAAGAGGACGTCGGAGGGGGAGGCACCACCCCGAAGAGGCCCTCTGGGACAGCTGGCCACCCCGGACCCGGAGCTGCGCGGGACCAGGACAACGCCTGGAGCACCGGTAAGTAGACCGGTGGCGGGCACGGGAGGCGAGCGAGTGTGGTGTGGATGAGACGGGGGCTGGCAGCTCAGACCCCCGAAGCGAGTGTGGACCCCTGAGTACCGCGGTTCCGGGACTCCCGCGAGGGGGCCGGCCGGGAAAAGGGGGAAGCGAGTGAGGCCTACCAAGGCCTAGAGCGTGAAAGAGGCGCCTCCTTGGGGCCTAGGCCCAAGCTTGGGGAAGAAGGAGAACCTTCGCTAGGACCCAGCTTTCTGTCGGTTGGGGAAGGAGGGGAACTTTCGCTAGGACCCAGCTTTCTGTCGGTTGGGGAAGGAGGGGAACCTTCGCTAGGACCCAGCTTTCTCTTGCTTGGGGAAGAAGGAGAACCTTCGCTAGGACCCAGCTTTCTCTTGCTTGGGGAAGGAGGAGAACCTTCGCTAGGACCCAGGTTTCTGTCGGTTGGGAAAGAGGAGAGAACCTCACTAGGACCCACCACTGTGTTTATTTTCAAAGAAGGGGGGGTGCAGGAAGGGGCAGCCGGCGCCCCGCTGGGACCGAGCCCCCCAGGGACGAGGGTTTAGGAAGGGGTATCCGGGCCCCGCTGGGACCTTACCTGACTCCCACCGGTGGAACTGAGAAGAGTAGAGGGAGGGGGCGACCGGGGCCCCGTTAGAGACCGGCTCTATCTCAGTTTAACTGTGGGCCAGGAAGGAGCATAGGGAGGGGGATATAGGTAAACCCCAGTAGTGACCAGCTCTTTCCTTTGCCCTGTTTTAGTTGCCCGTCATTAAATTTGCTTTGAAGTAGGGGCACCGTATATTTTTTTTTTTAAAGAAAGAAATTATACGATAAGTTAGAAAGGGCCAGATTTTTTGTTGAGTGTGTCTTTAGTTGCCTGTCAGTTGTTTCCTTTCGAGTAGAGGCACAGTGAGTTTCTGTTAGGCCCGTTTGAAAAATCACTATGGGGTCTTGTATGAGTCAAAAGAGTAGAGCGAAAGAGAACAAAAATGTAAAGAACATCCCTCCTGATAGCCCTTTGGCGATAATGTTAAATAAGTGGGATACTTGTGAAGCTACTAAAAAGTTAGATAAAATAAAAATGATCCATTATTGTGTTGAAGTATGGCCAAAGTTAGATTTACCAGGAGCATGGCCATGGTTCGGTACCCAAGATCCATGGATGTGTACAATGCTGAATCAATATTTAAAGACTTGGGGAGGATCAAATGTGGAACAACTTGAATACGCAGCTTGTTGGAGAGGGAGTAGAGCAAAAGAAGAACCAATAAAAATATGTAAAGTAGTAGAGAAAAAGGGACAAAGGAACGAGGAAGAGAAAAATAAAAGTAAATGGGACCCCCTTGATTATCTTCCCCCTCTTCCCCCGCCTGTCAATAACCCCGATTACCCACTTCCTCCTCCTCCGACCGTCACTCCCCTTCAACCTCCTCTTCCTCCTCTTCCGTCCATTACTTCCTTCGAACCCCCTGCTGTTTCTCTACCCACCAATGCTTCCAATAACCTTCCTTCTGCTCCATCTGTCAATTCTCCTCCTACCTCCTCTCCACCCACCAACACCCCCACTTACTTTCCTTCTTCTGTTCCACTTGTCAATTCTCCTCCTCCTCCTCCTCAAGCATCTAGCATAACTCCCCGGTCACCACCTTCCCTTAGTACCCCTATTCCAAATCAGCTTTTTTTACCTATGTGCCCACTTCCCAACCTGCCTTCACCCCTAGTATCTCCACAAACCCCAATTCCTCCTGCCTTGGTTCAGGCCCCTCCACCAATAGGTGTCCCTTCACCTCCTTCCAATTGGGAACTGAGTCTATCTCCATCCAACAGTAGCTCTTCCTCCAGTAATCAACAGAACCCTGTACCGGCACAAGCAGAGGGACCATATTATAATACGAGGTCAAGGGCAGCAAAAGCAGAAAGGATGTTTCCACTCAGGGAAGTCCCTATGGGAGGAATAGAGGGCAGACTTGGGTTTGTAGACGCACCGTTGACGGCCTCAGAAGTGAGAGGATTTAAAAAAGAAATTGGGAATTTAGTGGAAGATCCCGTAGGCATTGCAGAACAGGTAGATCAGTTCTTAGGACCTAGCATTTATACTTGGAGAGAAATGAATTCAGTTATAAATATACTATTCAACCCAGAGGAAGTTAGGATGATTAGAGAAGCCGGCCTACGCATATGGGAGAGGGAAAACTGGCAAGGACCACCGGGTGACTATAAACTACCTCTCACAGACCCGGGATGGAACCCAAACCAAGAAGAGGGGAGGCGGAATATGATTGACTATCGAGCTTTAATAGTTAGGGGAATAAGAGAGTCTGTTCCTCGCCAAAGTAACACCAAATTGGCCTTTGGAGCAGTACAAGAAAAAGATGAAACCCCATCCGCGTGGTTAAATCGGTTAAGGAAGAACTTTCAGCTGTACTCTAGTATAGATCCTGATAGTCCGGATGGCCAAGCAGTATTAAGAGTACATTTTATCACCAAATCTTGGCCTGACATCCGAAGGAAATTAGAAAAGATGGAAGACTGGCAGGAAAAAGGGATAAATGAACTACTTAAAGAGGCTCTAAGGGTGTATCTGAGAAGGGAAGAGGAGAAAGCGAAATCGAACGCCCGAGTGATGGTAGCGATAGCTAGAGAATGTATAAATGCAACTGGAAATAAGCTAGAGAAGCCATGTGGATCTAGAGAAGGAGAACCTAAGATTGCGCCAGGCGCAGGAGGTTCTAATGCCAACCCTTGGCAGAAGGTCGGAAAATTTCAGGGCAGATGTTATTACTGTGGTGAAGTGGGTCATCTCAAAAGGTACTGTAAAAAGATTGCCATCGATGAAGCAATTGAAAAAGAACAGGAAAATTTAGAAAAGATTCTGAGAGGGGAAGATTAGGGGTGTCAGGGGCTCTTCCCTTTAGGGGACCCAATGAAACATCTAGATGAGCCCTTGATAAACCTCAATGTTGGTCCCCAGAATTTAAGTTTTGAGTTCTTAGTTGACACGGGAGCTGATCGGTCCAGTTTGAAAGATCTTCCAGTAGGAGTCCATATTAGTAATCGAACGTGCGAAGTAATAGGAGCTGAAGGGACACCCTTCAAAGCACCAATAATTGAAGGAGTAGAGTTAAAAGGAAACTTTAAACAGTGTGTGGCAGAGATGATTTATTTACCACATTTAGAAAAGAATTTGTTAGGGAGAGATTTACAAGTTAAGTTAGGAATAGCAGTTATTCCAGAAAATGGGAGGATGGTTGTGCGTATTATGAAATTGACCGAAAAAGATATAAGTGAAATCAATCCCCAAGTATGGGCAGAAGAAGGGAAAACTGGCTTTTTAGACATAACGCCAATAAAAGTGCAAATGCAAGAAGGAACTACCCCAGTCAAGGTAAAACAGTACCCAATATCAGAAAAGGGTAGAGAAGGACTAGCCCCAATTATAGACCACCTTCTGGCGGAAGGTGTGTTAGAACCATGCATGTCCCCCCATAACACCCCAATTTTAGCAGTCAAAAAGGCAGAGGGAAAATATAGATTAGTCCAGGATTTGAGAGAAATTAATAAAAAAATCATCGCTAGACATCCTGTGGTGTCTAACCCTTACACTCTGTTGAGTAAAATTCCCAGGGAACATGCATGGTTCACCACCATAGATTTGAAAGATGCCTTTTGGGCGTGTCCGCTAGCAGAAGAATGCCGTGACTGGTTTGCATTCGAGTGGGAGTACCCAGGAGGGAAGAGAAAACAACAATTAAGGTGGACCCGTCTACCTCAAGGATTTACTGAGTCCCCCAATCTTTTCGGACAGGCTCTAGAAGAACTATTAGACCAGTTCACCCCTGAAAATGAGACACGAATCCTCCAATATGTAGATGATTTGTTAATATCTGGAAAAGAACAACAGCTAGTTAGAACAACTAGTATAAAACTCCTTAACTTTCTGGGAGAAAAGGGTCTAAAAGTATCCCGGAACAAATTGCAGTTCGTTGAACCAGAAGTGACATACCTTGGTCATATAATTGGAAATGGATACAAAAAGTTAAGCCCCGAAAGAATTTCGGGCATACTAGCCATTTCGACCCCAAAAACTAAACATGACATTCGAAAACTTTTAGGCTTGTTTGGATACTGTAAATTATGGTTAGACAAATATACTCAAAGTGTAAAATTTCTTTATGAAAAATTAGTAAACCCTGAACCCATAAATTGGACTGCACAAGACGAAAAACAATTAGAAGAATTAAAAGAGAAATTATCTTCGGCCCCAGTCCTAAGTTTACCAGATCTCACAAAGGAGTTTGAACTATTCACGAACACTGAAAGGGGGGGAGTAGCTTACGGTGTACTAACTCAGGAATGGGGGGGTTGTCGAAAGCCAATAGCTTACCTCTCTAAATTATTAGATCCAGTAGCAAAAGGATGGCCACTATGTCTCCAAGCAATTGCGGCTGCAGTAATTTTGATAGAGGACGCACAAAAACTGACATTTCAGGGAAAACTTAAAGTATATACTCCACATGATATTAAGACTATCCTCAGCCAAGGGGCCCAGCAATGGCTAACAGAAGCCAGAATACTAAAATATGAAATTATATTAATGAATGCAAGTAATTTAGAATTGGCCACCTCTAAAAGTATTAATCCGGCTCAATTTCTCTCAGGGGAACCCTTGCCAGAGCTAGAGCACAATTGCCTGGAGCTTATAAATTTCCAAACCAAAGTAAGGGAAGATCTACAAAGTACACCGTTGCCATATGGAGAAGTATTGTTTACCGATGGTTCATCTAGAGTAGTAGATGGAAAAAGGGTATCTGGGTATGCAGTAGTAAAAAGAGCAGAAGGAAAAGAGCTAGAAGTGATAGAAAAGGGGAAGCTACCATCCAATTGGTCTGCACAATGTTGTGAGATCTATGCGTTAAAAAGAGGTCTAGACTCATTAGAAGGAAAACCAGGAACCATTTACACTGATTCAAAATATGCATTTGGAATAGTCCACATTTGGAAAAATCTGGGCAGAAATGAACAAAACCTTGAAAAATGTATTAACAAAATTAATTGAAGAGACCCAAATGAATTGGCTCAAATGCCTACCTCTTGCCCTATTACGCATTAGGACCAGACCGCGTGCAGACATAGGAGTTTCACCCTATGAAATGATGTTTGGGCTTCCCTTTTTAATTACCCCTTTTAGCTCTGCAAACTATCTAGAAGGAGAAGCTGCCACCCAAGAGTATTTAAGAATCATTGGAAGAACAATAGAGCAACTAAAGAAAAAAGGATACCTGCCCCAAACCTCTCCCTTAGATTCAAATGCTCATCAGATCAACCCTGGGGACTGGGTTCTTGTTAAATCCTTAAGTCACACATCTCTATCTCCTAGGTATGAAGGCCCCTTCCTAGTCCTCCTAACTACACACACTGCTGTAAGAACAAAAGAAAAAGGTTGGACTCACATATCACAAATTAAAGGACCAATTCCACCTCCCCCTGGTGAATCGGACTCCACAGTATTTCAGCCAAAGGCACCTGAATGGACCATTACAAAAGGAGCTACAGACCTCCAACTTAAGTTTAAGCGAAAAGAAAAAGACAGCTGAAAAGACTTAGACAGTTCCAATTTGAAAGCAAAGTGTTACTGTACGCAGTTTATGTTAACTCTAGTTGTTGTTATAACGTTGTTGTTGCACACCTGCAGTAGTCTTTCAAGTTCCCAGTAGTTCACTAAAGTTCTTGTTGTTACAAAATTGCTGTATCATACATCCTTCTCCGATTGTAAGTATCATTCAATCCTCTGTCGAAATCCTCAAATTAGAAGTTTGCCAAACCATAAAGACCAATTCCCCTACAGAACACTTTCTAAAAACATCTAAATTAGTATAAAAAGGGGATGAGAGAACTCTGGGAAAGTAAAATCTTACCTAAGGGGACCCCCACCTCCAAGAGGCAAGCCCGGGTGAGACTGAAAGCAGTTCATACCGGACTCTTGAGAGGAGTGTTGCTGGCCTTGCTAACAAATAACCTGATAAGCAGCGAAGAGGTTAAATGCAGCAAGTGTTACCATCGGATATATGATGGGGAGACCCAAGAGTCCCTAATAAGAATTCACACCAACGTGAATCCCAGCTGTTTCAATCATTCCCAGATCTCCACTTGTCAAGAAAGTGGAAAAACGTATTGGATTGCTAAGAATACTGCCACTTTTCGGCAGCGGTTGCTCGGAGAATGTCCTATAGGGGAAGCCTGGTTTTGCTTTGAACATGAGAATAATCAAGGAGAATTAATAGATTTGATCAAAGAAAAACAATTAGTAATAAATACCAAAAAGGAAAACGAATTGGAAATACCTTTAGGGAAAAATTTATTCATAGATTTAGTTGAAAGAATTAGTAAAGAATTAAATATAACCAATTGCTGGGTATGCGGTAATACACAAATGTCTGAGATTTGGCCATGGGAAGGGATCAGTTTAAGCCCATTGGAAATTCTAAAATGGAAGCAAACTAACCAAACATCTCAATTACCTAAGCAAAAACGAAAGAAAGAACAATGAAATTTAAAATATAAACCTATTGGAGAAGAATGTATTAAAAGAGTTGGAAACCCATATAGAACATTTGTAGGAACTATGCCCTGCAAAAGGTACCTAACTATAAAAAAGTCAATTATAAGGTGGATACCTAAGGAGCCAAACAAATATTGGACAATACACCAAAAGGAAAAAAGGATGTGTTTATCACGAAGGATATGATTTACATGAATGTGCTGGAAAGAAAATAAATCCCTTTTGGGGATTAGAGGAATTATCCAAGTATTGGTCATGTCCCACCGAAACCAACCAAACCTTTTGGACAGCACCCGAGTATCTATTCTGGATATGCGGAGACACTGCATATACCAATCTTCCAGGAGATTGGGCCGGGAGCTGTACAATTGGGATTATAAAACCTTCATTCTTCCTACTTCCCAAAAATTCGGGGTCTAAATTAGGAATTCCCTTGTACGATGATTTGAAAAGGGCTAACCGAAAGAAAAGGAGTATGATTAATTTAAGAAGTACTCAAAAATGGAAGGGACAAGTGTGGACACCTGAACGCATCATGGAAGTATATGGGCCAGCTACGTGGGCACAGGATGGGTCGTGGGGATACCGTACTCCCATTTATATGCTGAACCGAATCATCAGACTCCAAGCAGTATTAGAAATAATATCTAATCGAACAGCCCTCGCATTAGACCACATTACCGAACAGTTAACTCAGACCCGAGCAGTGGTCTATCAAATTCGGCTTGCAGTAGATTATTTATTGGCCGATGAAGGAGGTATTTGTGGAAAATTTAATACATCCGAATGCTGCCTGGAAATTGATGATAAAAGCGAAGTAATACGAAACATATCTAAAGAAATCCGAAAAAATAGCATATGTAGGAAACCAACAATGGACCCCTCTAATGGACACTAGCTGGTGGGATGACTTCTGGTCCCTAAAAAATAAATGGTGGAAAAAAGTAGTCTTTTTAGTTGCAAGTGCAGTCATAAGCTTTTTATTTTTACCATGCCTACTCCCATGCCTAATTAGGCTTATAAATACCACTATACAAACCAGTATAAGGAATATGACTGATCAAACGAGAGCTAAAATTTTGATGATCGGAACCCAAAACCCAGAACATGATTCAGCTAAAGAAATTTTAAACCAATTTCTAGAACTACAAAAATTATACCCCCAAGAAACCGAAAATTGTGATTTGATGCGGGTCAAAGACCCGATCAAAGAGAAAGAGGGGGGATTGTGGTAAAAAGTCTTAGCTGAAAACCATAAAACAACATTGCTAGAAGAGTTAAAAAGATTGTTGCTTACCTTATCATTCTATCCACTCATTCGTTTGTTGGTTCTTTGATCAAGTTGTTATGTTCTTTTCCCCAGTTAAATGTAGTCCCTATGTAATTCAAACCCTGGTTTATTGTATTTCCCCTATCCCAGTTACTTCCTCCTTCCGCCCTTCCCCTTACCTCATTTCCGGCCTTACCATTTCCGCCCTTTCCCTTACCTCATTTCCGGCCTGCTGCTGCCTGCCTATCAAGTTAGCCACACCCTATATGTAAATCTCCAGAAGTTTCCCAGTACCACCATTACTGGAAGTTGTTGTTGAAGAAAAGATTCACAAAAATAGTCAACCAACACCAAACCCAAGTTCACAGATCATCTCAACTAACAAGCCAAGTCACCTGCAATATGTCCTTTGTAACTGTTTAATCACCACAACCTTAAGGGCAGTTAAGAAGAATGACACCCCCAGACCAATGAGCCACTATTGAGATCTCGGACGTGTCCGTGAGGCTGAGACTCCCATCCCTACGTTCGTCGGGATCGGCGGGACCTCCTCCCGGCGTTGCCTGGCAGCAGCAGCAGCAGGCGTAGGGCCTACTCCCTGTGACCCCCCATTAATAAAGAGCTGTTTAATAAAGGCCTTGGCCCTGCTACATTCATTACAGTAACAGTACATTTTACATTTTGGTATGAAGTTATTTGAATTGTGCTGGATTACAGACAATATTTTCAGCATGAGTAACACCACACAATTTCAAACTTGGGGACAAAAACCAAGTGGTTTTAGACACAGATCAGCCAAGAAGTGTCCTTCAGACACCACAAATTAGTTTTCCTAAGGCAAAGAAGGGTAAGCATCTTTATATCCAGGGATTTGTCTGCATTCTGTAAATAAAGATTTTTCTCACTGCAGTCCAAAGATTCTGATGTTTAATTTGCAAGGAGCTGCTGGCTGCACTGGCCTTCCTTCAGATCAGATTTTAATGGAAAAAAAAGAACCAGATTAAGAGGCTGCATGTTCTGGCCATCCAAATTACATCATAAAGAGATAACTGAAATCAAAGAAGAGATATAAGGACCAAACAAGGAAAGGGAAAAGGTGAGAGGACACTTCACCACAACTCCAGTGTTTTCTTTAACTACTCAGAAAACTTATTTCATGAGCAGAAAATTTCTTCTTTAAGGAAGAATACAAGAACCAACCCAGAAACACCTCTGTCATCCAACTCAGGATAAAGGAACACAGGTAGCAAGGACAGAAGAAAACATTTAGATATCAATTAAAGGTTAAAGCAGGGATGGCAAATGAAGCTGTATTGCAATTGATTTAAAAGACTTTTCTCTCAAATAGCAAGCCATGTGAAAAACTTGCTCTCTTCCCATAGCTCCTAAGATGGAAGCTCTCTCAGTAGGTCAAATCTAAAAGAACATTGTTAGTTGTAACCTGTTCTGTTAAAAGAGGAGAGACAACTGTTCCAGAGTCTTGCCAATGGAGCTGGCAGCACTTTTCCTGTAGTAGGAAAGACTTAAATGTTAAGACATAAAATACTTGCATGTTCACGTATAATAATCCTTTCACCCTGAAGTAATAAAAAAACTTATCAGAGGAGACATGTGCAAAGAAATAAATATTTCCATGCCCTTGATAAGAATTTTTCTGTGGTAGTTCTAAATCTGCATATGCCCTATGTGAGTGTTCTGCTAAAGGTGCTGCCTCCACATAATTTTAGCCCCATCCTTCTGCTTAGCATGCAAATACTAGGGTGTTATCACTGTACCACTACCATCAACATTTTCTGAAAGGATCCTATTTCCATGAAAAAAAATCCCCATTATGCTCATAAAGTGGTTGAAAAAAAAATGGCATTTTAATATCAGAGAATATACAGTATCATTATCACACTCAAACAGCTAAGTCTCTTCTTCAATATTCCAGAAAATTATATTTCCCCCATTACACACGAGGTCAAGCCTGAAACATCAGTCAGAGGGGGCAAGATGCAGGCACTTCATATGGTGAGTGGATGATTCTAAATAACAGCAGAGCTAAGAACAGCACTGCTGGCACCACACACTACAGCAAGGCCACACAGCTCAGAAATGCTGCCGAACTATTACATACACTTTTATTCTATTGTTCTCTTATTGTATACAATTTTATTGTCTTGGCAGAATCTACTACACAGAGCTCCACTGTCTCTGTTCAGCTCTACAAACTGCTATACAGCAGGACATCTCTCAGCTAGATAGTAAATGTTTCATCAATTATACCCTGCATTCCCTAACATGTGAATGCATCATCCTTGTGGTCATGCTATCTTGTTTTTTTACATCTTGAAACATTCAAGACATAAATTGACAAGAGATTGTTGTGGTAGAAATGGATAAACCATTGCAAAATTACATTTATGCCAAATATCATATACTTACCAAATTACTTTTGCTTGTTTTAGAAAACAATGCAGGGAATCACCTCAGGGGAAAATGGCAGACAGCTTACACAGAGGTCATAGAGAAATACAGTCTTCATCTAATTCAATTAGCTGCTTTCAGTTAGATCCCAAATGGTACAGGCAAACATTTGTTCTATTTCAGGCATATTCTAAGAAATGAATCATTCTGCTTTCTCACTACACAAAGGCACAGCAAAATATCACACACTTGATTATTTTATTGTTCAGAATTTGAAAAATCTCAAGACAGAGATCTTTATGATTTACAAGTGACATCTCATAATTTAGGAAACCATCTGAAGGCTTCAAATATTGCAAAATTGTATGAAGAACATTACAAAAAGTAGCAAAGTTAATAGCTAAAACAATGAAAAATGGTTTTGAAAGCAAACAGACACACCAAATCCACCAAGCTGGAACTCTGAATTGCAGCTCTTTGAGATTTATATGCTATCGTAAATGGCAAGACAGTAAAATCATACAGAAAAGTACTTCTGCATTTGGACTCTCATGCTGGCTTCAGGCCCTATGAGATATTCAAAGGCAAAGCTCCAATTGATCAATATGTTAGTATTTAATGTGCAGTAAGTGCTACTGAGGAAAAATCAAGAGAAACATTGCCTGTGAGCAGAGTCTGCTGTACTGCTGGCAGGAAGGAGTGCACAGAGTTGTGGATCCCCCCATGTGGTAAGACAGCAGCCACAAGTCTGATTCAGAATTAACAAAAGGAAACAGAGGGTGATGCTCAGCGTGAAAACAAATGTGCATAAAGCCAGGCAGATTACATTACTGAAGATTTTAATTTTGATTAAACACTTCCTTTTATATCAGGTCACATTCATTTGTTTTCTACCCCGTGTTTTCATTAATACTTTAATACACAGGGAACATTAAGTTGCATAACTTCAGTGTTGCAGCTCAAGATAGCATCTTTAATAACAGCTGCAAAAGAGATGCTGGCATCCACCAGTGTCCAACTTTGGGATGCTCTGAGGCACAGTGGGCTGGCAGGGGCTTTGTGACACACAGGACAACACATCAACACTCACCACCAAACCAATAGGCAAGGGGATCCCTGCAAGGTGAGCTTAGACTGTTTGAAATGGGAACTTATAAATGGATCCAAGGCAAAGCAAACCAACACAATGGAAACGCTCGTGAAAGGCAAAAAGTATCAAGGTGGTGAGTACTTATGGGGGAAATACTGCATTTCCCTTTCTTTCTCAGCCTGGGAGAAACTGCAGTGCCATGAAACTCCTCAAGAACTTCCCAGGAAATTACAGTGATAACATGAAGTTTTAGTAATTTGACAGTTAGCATTTTTTGTCCTTGCTTTTGGTGTTAATGATGAAAATTAAGTCTGGACAAAAGTCAACAGACCACAATTTTTCTTAATATGAGCATGGGTACTTTTAGGAGAAGTACCTACACTAAATTTCCCCTGCTCTTACAAACCTAACTGTGGAGTGTAGGATACCCTTCACAATGACCTACCAACTCTGTTAATTCAATTCCTACTTGAGCTCAGAAGCCTCTCCAGGTCAATTTCCTAGAACAAACAGTAGAACAACTTGGTATCATAAAAATTCCTTAATAATATCCACTGTAACAATCTCAGAAATGTCAGGTGATTTTAAGTTCACATTACAGTGTATTTATTGCTTAGACTTTGAGTAGTGATTACAAAACCACTGTGAGCAAGAGGATTAAACCCTTATTTTGTCAGGAAAAAGGAAAACACAAACCAGCAAGTAAGATTTATAAAGTCACCATGTTCATTTATATATGAGAATCTAAAGCAAAAACAGATAGTGTCTTTGCTGGGAAAAGTGCTTTGCTGCTGTTTGTGTGCTTGAATGCAATTGATTGTCACCTTTCAGTAGATTACCACAAGTCATTACTCAAAAATTTTGGTGAACTTTCAGACTGAGGCACTACAGTTACTTCAGGCAGAAAATGTTTTTAAACAGTAGACACTCCTAGTGTTTATACAAACAGTAAGGTGCATATAAGTACTTGGTCTTTATATACTTCTTGTTGGCTTTACAGCAATGAGATACTTGTCTCAGAACTGAAACTTAGAGTATTATATAGTACCAAATCCACGATATTTGTGCACTATTGCTACCTGTTAAAACCTCTTTGTATATTTTTTATTTTGGGGGGGGGGGGGGGGGGGGGGAAAGAATGTCTCTTGTGTCCTTTCTAAAGCCACAGAAAGAGTACTGCATAACCAAAAATCCACTGAACTGATGCAAAATGGGAACTCTTAAGAGTGTAACAGTTAGCAGAAGAAATAAAGAGAGTTATACAGAGTTTTAAAAAGTTACACGGGCTATCAGAAGTAAAAAGTGTCACTAGGGTTTATATCCCATTATTGTGTCAAACTTCTCTTATCACTGTATCTATACACACAATGCCTGGATAGCCTTTGCTATTCTAACATGTGTGACAGACAAAACTATCTAATCTCTCAGAGGAAAACAATCTAAAGAGGAAAGGGGTAATTCTATACATATTCATCTAAAAAAACCCAGTAACAAATACCTCACTAAACTCTGCCAAGGTTCATGGGAACAATTGGGATTTGTATATACATCGTTTGGATATGGGCCATTATCAAACTATCTAGAGAGTTAATCAACAGAGGACACTCTCAGCAAAACAAGTCTGATGCTACATAATCAGAAACACCAGAGCTGTAAACAATGGGAATGCACATTATTCCCAAACAGTATAAATAATTTAAGACTTCCAGAACTGAAATTAATCTACATACCATTTGAAGCACACAGAACCACCAATTCAGACAGAATAATGAAAGGTAAGGGAAAAACAGATGGATAATTAAAAAGATACTTATCAAGTGGGAATAGTCTTAGCCTTGCACTGCTGGTAACAAGAAATAAATATCAAGAAAATCCTATTACAGGCATGTATATTTTATATTATTATTTTTTTCCAGAAGGGATTGTTGTTTTTTTTCCCTTTTCCTACAGTCTGATTGGACAGTGAACCTGCTGTATCCATCAACATCTATTTGATTAACTCTTCATCTCTTTGAAGCATCATTGTTTCATTGTTTTATAGGGCACTGTTTGCAGAGAGATGGAAACAATCTCATTTGCCCATATTTGAGATGTGTATTCTCCCTTTAAGCCCCCACTGGCCTACAAGTCAGCACCTTTCATCCCCAGATGAAGTCTCCACAGCTTACTTCAAAGGAAAAAGATACTTATGGTGTCTTAGCCTTTCCTTTGAAACTGAACCTGTGGATCCAATATCATCTAGCAAGGCTAATTGCATAGTATGCAAGGGAATTACTATTATTTCAATATAACCCACCATAGAGAAATGATGAAAGCTGAGGCACTGTTGTAACAGTCTTTACATAAAGACAGCACCACAAACACACTATCAAAGGCAAGTATCTTGCATAAGTACAACAGGAAAATGTCACAAATTATCTGTATAATCTGAAAAACTACATTCAAATATCAGCCAGTTTATCCTGCAAAGTCTTAGGAAGAGAGAATATATAGTGAAAAAACCAAAAGAGAAAGAGAGAGGGTGTGTGAATTCATGGTTAGATGTTACCATAGTTCTTGCATCTTATTAACTTGCTGTACTCAGTATTTTATGTTCTAATCTCCAAACCCTCTGCGAGTTTTACATTTTCCTATAACACAGATCTAAATTAACTCAAAAGTTGATTTAAAATAAAATAGAAAAACAAGAAAATCCAACAGATGAACTAATATGAACATTTCATAGTTTAAAAAACAAAAACAAAAAAAAAAAAAACCCACTAAAAAACATTATTCATGCAGGAAACAACAGCACTTTAAAAGAGTGGCATATGCACAAGTAGAAGTAAAACCTAAAGAGTTTGGAAAACTTACTGCATTGAACAGCTTCTACTGTAAGAATGCAAAGGATAGGTAACTAACTTAGAGACAACTATAATTTTTAAATTAAAAGAACAGCAACCTCCTGTGCATCATCATGAAAATTTGAATATTCCATGAGTTCCATTAATGCAAAAATAAAACAGAAATATTGAAACCTAACTTAGAAAAGTGTTTTAGGATCTTCCAGTGTTTCTGAAGCAATCATAAGCTTAGACATGCTTAAAAGTTTTCTTCAATCAGAGAGAGATCAGTCAGTCCTCCCTCTAAATGCCAAAAGCAGGGAAAAGGAATCTGGTAAAAGTTCATGAACAGTGTTCAGATAAGAACCTAAACACAGCTAAAAGCCCACCAAAAGCAAAATATAACAGGAGAAAAAAAATAAATCCTGAAAAACCTTGAAATAACACTAACAATCATATTTTTTACAGAATGGGAGCTGCCTTTTTTATTACTTCCTTACTAAAGAGTGGAGGGTGAAATTACATGACCTACATTCAGCACTGCTTTGTTTTACCTATGATTTTACACCAGGGACCATCTGAGCCAGAATGAAGCAGTTGAATCCAAATTCTCCACAGCCTAGAATGCAATAAGAGGATCCAGCCCCACAAGAGGAACCAGGGATTGAAAACAGCTTTGTCCATTTATGAAAAACATCATACAGTATTTCTTTTTGTTGTTACATTTACCATATGAGGTTGGAAAATAGTGCATGAATACTTTTTACACACACACATTTATGTATTCCCACACTGCCCACATGCTCAAACAAAACACCTTTTGTTTCTCACATTCCCAAATTAATGTGGAGTACTAATGTGTATATGTGTTGTTTATCACTAAATAAAATGAATTTAGACTTTATACATGTTTACTTTAGGCAATTTGATCAGTCAATAACAATCACTCATGTTTTTAAAGGCAGCCAAATTCTGCAGAAATGAGCTAGATGTTACTTGGTTACTTCAATTATTTTTCCACGTGAGTCTATTAGTAGCATCTACACCTCAGCAAGCACTGAAACAATCATCCAGTATTTTTTACAGACATTTGATGTCAGATATAAAAGTTTCAGAGGAAACTGCTATAAAAAAGAGCACAGAAAATAAGGTTACTTTTAATTGTACACAAAAATTAATACCTAGCACAGAATAACACATTACCGATGTGGTAATTAAAATATTGTATTCTGAAAGATAAATATATTAGCAAGCCAGAAGGACCTGGCCTTATTTTATTATACTTTAATAGAGAGGAAATAGAGTTAAACAGATGGCACTCAGTATTTCTCAATGAATTCAGCATCTGTGAGTACATGTTGCATAAATGCCAATTAAAATGTGTCCGAGTAAATTTAATTCCCTTGCTGATAGAATGTAAGCCAACCTAGCTGGCTAAAGATCAAGGTTAACCTTAATAGTCTGCTCAACTTGTAGCAAGTTGCTCTCAAATTGTGCAGAAGTTCCCAGTGAAATAATAAAACAGCATTCCTATTGATTTGTATTAATTTACATTCATAATTCTCTTCTCAAGTGTTGGGCCAAAGCACAAAGGGGAAAAAAAAATGTGGTACTGTGTGAATCGTTTGACACATCTAAACTGAAGAAATATTTCTTTGATTTAAAAAGCTTCTGCAGAAACGTTCAGCACAACTTCTCCTTTGGGTAATTTTATGAAGTAATTATTTTAGAAGTTAAAACCTGATAATTTTTATGAGCCACACAAGACACTTTTTAATTTCCTCTACTCTACTACTGACAAACTGCCACTATCTTATATAAGGTTGCCATCTAAATTTTTCATAGAATGCAAAGGGAATTTTGATTATTATAATACAAATGAAAAAAAGTCTGTATTGAAAAGCTAAAGCAATACCTTTATGTAACCCTATAGCAGTACTACTTTAATTTGGCATTTTACTGTCTTGAAATAAGGCAGAGAAGAACCAAAAAAAACCCCACTTTTGCTATATAAAAAAAAAAAAAAAAAAAAAACAAACCCACCAAACACCATCCAATGGCAAAATTCTGAAAACTTTGAGATTTTGCCCCATATTTCTAGAATTACAAAGTGCAGTCTAGTGGGTTTGTACCCAGAAAAACCCAGCATCCACCCCCATGAGAAAAGAGAAGGCATTTTTGTGATGTGTTGAGCCATCCTTAAAAATTTGGTTATCATTGACTAAACTGGAGCAAACATACACCAAGCAAAGCCTTGGATCTTTTGCAAAGCTAATCAATTAAGTCCCTTTATACATAATCCATGTGTGCAGTCTTTTCCCATACCAATTATTTCATGCTGGCAGCGTTTTGTTGAGGGAAAAGCCAGTCAGAAACTATAAAACATACAGCCCAACAGCAAATGAAATTAAATGCCAGAAGTGCAAATTACTATCTAGGAAATGAAATCTGAACTATTCATGCATGTATACATGCTAGCAATAAATTAAATTATGGCAGTCAGGGAAAAGACCTAAATGTCATTAGAAAGAGTGCAATGGAAACAGTGGTACCACAATGAGAAAATATAAAATAAATGCTTTCCTTGCAAGGGGGAAAACAAAAGGTTTACCACTGTTCTCTACAATAGTAGGAATAAAATGACTCAGCAAGACTTCAATGAATTTTTAGATTATAGAAACTATACTGGATTTTCAACAGTTCACTAATTCAGCAAAATCCACCTCTTGGGCAGTTCTGAAAGACTAGCTGGGGAAGACAATATTGTGTATTTTATAGGAGGTCAGTGCTCAACAGAATGCACACAAGAAGCCTCATTTTCAGACCTATTAATCAGTGAACTATTGAAGCTCTGGTTGAGGAGCACCTTGCAAAATCAGGTCCCTAAGCATTTGAATAACCATAGACAGTGGTACTGGAGAAGAAAGGAAATAAAAAAAAAGACAAAATTAAATTATGAATTGGTCAATGCCAGCAGAATTTTCAAATGTGATTTAAATAAGTAGGGATGGTGCACTGTTCTTGACTGCCTTGTCACTCTGTATTGCAACAGAAACAACAGAAGGAACAGTAAAATACAAAAATCTTAAGGTAGTCAGAGTTACTCTGTAGTACAACAGACCGACTATATAATGTACTGGGGAAAGACTCACATGGTTCAAAGACAAGTAAACTTCTCATTCAAAATAACACTCTTAGGAAAGACAATTTTTGAGCACAGTCAGCATTCAGCACAGAGGAAGGTTGATGGAAAATGGAGAGAAAGACAAATGGACAGAGAAATTCAAGGGGGAGCAAACTAACAGTGGTGTCCAAGCCCTTCCTGGTCTCTACCTTCACCTTCTGGGAGAAGCATTTTTGCTTGACTTACCTGAAAAGAGGATTTGTGGGGAAGGGCAAATTCCAAGGGACAGATGAACATCTCCCAAAGATCAGATTTGTTTTAATCTCCTGCAGGAGTGCTCTAGCAAAAAGGCAGAAGAGGCCTGTGTGCAGTGTCCTTCCAAATATTTAAATATATTTGTACTTCTTTGGCTGTCTAGTTGTTATTCCTGATTGAACCTGTGCTTGACTCCTGCACCTAAGTTCCCAACCCTTTTCAGAGGCTTCATATCCTTGCACTTGGAAGTTCCACCAAAGTCAGGATGGGTCCATTCCCCAGTCAATTGATATCAGCTGAATGTCACACACACCACAGCAAACCACAAGACTTGTGAGAGTGGATTCTGCGCTTTGGATGGCAGAAGCATCTCCAGATTACAAACAAGATTTGCTACTGATGGTTCTGACATATTTTTCACAGACCTCTTGGAAAATAAAAGGCAGAGCACCCAACAGGATGGACCAGGCCCTACCAAGGAATAATCCTCACAATGATTTTAATAATACTTGGATTCGATTTTTTACTCCAGCTTGCAATGTGCAAAATAATACAATTCAACAATTGCTGTAATTCTTTGCAGTTGCATGAAGAATAAGCACTTAAAGATTCAACTGAGCAGCTTTCATTGTCTTCTACAGTAACTATTGCTCTATTTATTCAGAAGAGGTGACCTTCTAGTAACCTTGTACAGGGGCTAGAAATGAATGGAAATTTGACCTCACTTTAAGACCTCCATAAAAAGAATTATACTACAATGATTTTGCATCTTTATGCCAGCATGTCAGATAAATATTTTATTTAGTTGCTAACTGGATAATGCACGTTCAAAAGAACTCACAATGCCGAATGCATTTTTTTAGTATATTGCTTAATGAAGCACAAATTCAACTAATTTTAAAATATTTAAATATATTTGACATTTAAGAAATATTGGACATATTTCCCTTAGTGCAAATGCATTATGCATTTAAGAAGTTTTAACTGCCATTAGGAAGCAGTACCTATGAATAATACATCTTTTTCTGATGTCTTTTATATACACAAAAACATCAATTTGTACCTAGCTTAAAAGAAATCTAAATTACAGGTAAGCCATCTAATGTGTCCCTTACTACCTTTTGGCAAGATTAGTCTAATCTGAGTTTTTCCACTAAATTACTCAGATCAACAGAAACCCTGCACAATTATATCCTGCTCTCTAAAATAGCACATGATCTTTCCTCATGTGGGTAATTGCCAGGGTGGAAAATTGCAGTGAGGATGATGGTACAGATGTTCTTTTTCAGTTGACCAAACAAAATGAAAGAAAACAAGGAACTCTTGTTTCCTAATGAGTTCTATTTAAAATCCACTGGTTTATACACATTTGCACACACATAAACAAATATAACAGGAATTTTCAACAGATTTTTCTAATGGAAGACTGCATTCTTCTGTTGATTGTACAGGAAAAGATTAGGTCTTAAGGAAGAGAAAGCATTAAGAAAGCATCAACATGTGAAAAGCAAATGTTCAACGTTTGCAACCTGCAAGAATGCACACTAGCATACTACTTAAAGTTCCTGAAGGGGATTTCAAAGCAGCATAGTTACACTGGAGCCAGGCTTTTCACTTGTGTGCATGGACAAACAACAAGCAATCCTTGAGAGGATGAAAAAAAATGTCCTGCACCCATTATTATTGCTGCATTTACTGATCCCCATGGCTGAAAGCAGCAATTGGGGGATGAAGGGAGGTCACTGGGAGTGATGTTCTCTCTGTTCACCAGAGCCCTGCTCACAGAAGGGACAGCTCATGGAATCTAATTCCCAGATCCCACAGCCCTTGCCCTCCTCCTGTCCTGTTCTCTCCCCACAGGTATTCCTCATCTTCATGCCTTTGGGAGCTGTTCTCCGTTAGATGCTACTTCAGTGAGATTTTAACAAATACTGGGTTGGTTTGGTTTTTTCCCCTTACAATTAACTATTTTAACCCATCATTAATACTTCTGTTAGAGTTGAGGGTTTTTAACATTTTAGGTTATTTCCAGAACTGCCCTGCTCATTCTCAAAGACAAAGGAAGCAAACAAACAGGTCCTGGCAATTACTTTGCACTGGCTTGTATCAGCACCAGTCTTCAAATATGTCAATACAAAGTGATGGAGATTGTTCTAAATTACAGGGATACCCAACAATATATATAAAAAAAAAAAAAAAAGAGAGACATGGAACCAGGCAATGGTGGTGGAGAGATTAGAAGAGCACCTATTTGAAGCAAGAACTCCACAGAATTCCTTCATGTAAGTAACATTATTTTGTAATATTACATGCACTTTTATGTATGCATATCCTATATAATCTCCAACCAGGAACAGGGATGGAACTGTTCTTCCTGTCAACCTCAAGAATGTGTTTTATTTACCCTCAGTTGGAATAAAATAATTGAAAACATCTGACAAGTGTTTTAACAGTAACAAATAAATATTTACTGAGAGTTACAGATGGAAAGTGTAAATACACTATTTTTGAACACTTCCTAGTGTTACCTGTGGGGAGGAGGGGCAGTTTTCATTTGTTTCACACTCTACAGAGCACATGGCCAAAATTATAGGCTGGGCTCACTCTCATTTTGCAGTTCAGCTTTATGGGCAACTGAGACAAAAATAGAGCATCTTTTGGGCTACATTTGTCTCTAAACCAGCCTGTCAAGGTTCCATCACACAGGGCAGTTCCTGAGATGCTGACCATCCCTCAAAAAAACAAGTGACAAAGAGAAAACTAGGCACAAATTTAATTTCTATGTAAAAGCCTAACGCCCACAGACTTAGTTGGTGATTACAGGTTCTATCATCCTCTTTGAAGTATTTCCTGCAAGAGAAAGGAAGAGAGAAGGACAACGTAGAGAGCAACTTACTCACTGCTTCATAATGAAAGAACAAGCAATTTGGATTATCTTTCCCTCTTCCCCAACCCAAAACTCAGTTTTGGTGCAGGATTTTAGCCTTTTTTAGGATTTCAGGATGTTGTGTCTGGTTCAGCTAAGCACTGAATAACATATTTCTCTTTGCCTCTCCCTGGCTTGAATCGCTGAGTAACTTCAACAAATATATGTTTAAATTTCAAAACAATAATAATAATAATGAAACTGCCTCCCATACAACCAAAGCAAAGAGTATTAACACTGACACCCACTATATATATATATATATATATATATATATATATATATTAGTGGCACAGACAGGTTACCTCTCACACCCAAAGAGTTTAGCAATTAAGTTTATTTCTCCTTATCATTCATGGAGAAACTGTTAATGCTGTCGTTCTGAACAATGTCTCAAACACTAAGCATTTGGTTTATGTAAGCAATAAAATTGGCAGCTCCATCCCATGCTTATTTGTGAGCTGTGCTCTCCACAAAACGTCAGATATCCGACCAGAGTAATTTAGTTTGCAGCAGATTTAGGCTTCAAGCTGCTTTAAGTATTTGGTGTTGAAAATCATCTTGTTTTACAGAGATACTGTCAAAATTCTTTCCCTTACCAAACATGTCAGCATTTAATTTGCTAAGTAGTACTTGTAGCTTACAATAAAACTATCACATTTTTGATGCCATGTTCACAGAAACAGCTGGATGTGCACACTACAGAATTTACTAGTATTCATACAATGCTCTATGACACAAAGATGGAATAAAGTTTTGGTTCCTCCAAGAAAAGTGAAGTTTAATCAAGAAGTACATAATTATCTGTACTAAAATGAGGAGACTCAGGTTAATTTACTGATGTTTCATGGTTTTGTGTAAAAGAATGTAAAAAATCAGCAGTGTTAGAAAGGGATCATGTGGGATTATTTTCCAGGTCTGAAATCTGTGCCACCACATAACCCAACACCTGAAGTGACAAAACCACTCGCCAGCATTGACAAATCTGGGAACAGAACTCACTGATTGACTGTACTGGGAAAACCTGCCTTCACTTTCTCTATTCCAGGTTCCTGCCTGAAAAAAACCACATGGCTTTCCACAAAGCCAAAGGTCACAAAACATTAGAAACATAAGGGCTGTATGAAAACCTCAATTAGATGTAGAGCGTGACCTAGATCCCGACGTAAATACTGAAACGTAGATAAATACTGAGAGGATTTAGACCACTGAGCCCTTCAGAAACTAAAATGGGTTTATGTTAATGAAAATCCTTCCATCCTCTTCATACTGCCACAAGTCTACTCACATATGTTAAGAAATTTAACTTATTCATAGCTTTCTGCTCTTAGCGTCCTATTTTTGCACAGACACATCTTCCTTGACCACAATATCAATATATTAACCTGACAAAATAGTAACAAGACACTTTCACGATATTTTTATACCCTCATTAAATTCTGAAATAAAAGCCTGCAAACCAACCATTAAATAGATTTAAATCCCACTGAAATTGTACAATTAAGATTTTTCTTTGGCCTGTTTATAACATGAAAAGCATTTATTCTGATATGGATCCAATCACTTCCATTCACCTGTTCTAATGGGAGGATGAGGTTAATAAAAGATGCAGATTTAAATAAGAAGCACCATAATTGGAACCTCATCTTTACATTTGCTCTCCTACTATCAAATCCTAGAAAATGTCTGTCAGATTCCTGGGGCAAAATATATAAAGACTTCACATCGCTGACTTTTATTGGATAATGAGGCTGCTGCCATACCTGGGTCTAGGTGAACATTTTATACATGCTCAAATTAAATTCACACTCTTTAAGAAGCTCCTTAAAGCCCTGCTGACATTAGGTGTACTCTAATTATTGCTGGACTTTAAAGTTTTAAGTAATCATGTTAACTTGAATTCAAGTCAGATTGTTAAAGTTCAGAAACAATCACAACAGATGACAGGAAGAAAGAGAACTGCAGTTCAAAATATTCACAGAAATGTATTATACTCAAGCAATATACACTTCCACTGGTTTAGATGTTTTGAAATTGTCTAAATAGTAAAAAGTTTTAGTAACAAGACAAAAATTTTAAATTGTCTCAGAATTTGCACCTACTGAACAAATAGTTTTATTGCCTCTCATCCCTTTCTCATAGACAAAATCCTAAAATGAAGAATCAAAAGTTCCACGTTTAAAAATCACATATGCATATATACATATACAAACAAGTATGCACATCCTCACTACTTGTTTGTCAGCAGTCCTAAAAAATCAGGAGATCTGAAACCACTGAAAGTCCTGGCACCTCCCAAGATCCCAACAGGGGCTGTGTGTCCTCATTTCAGATGAGGCCTTGGGCTTGTAACAATGGCTCAAGGACCAAAACAAGCATCTGATTTCTAAGCAAACCTCCATGCAAGCATATTGTGGGATTCTTTTTTTTCCCTGGGTGGTTTGCTGCTGATTTTATAAAAATAATTTTTAAAACCTCATTCACAGGCCATCTCCCATGTAATTTACCTGAGAGCATTTTTCAGGTAAATCCTGCTGCTCCTGTGGTTGTGGCTGTGATTCTCTAACACTGCTGCCAACTAACTGGTTGCAAGACATTGGAATGTAAGATTTTTTTATTTAAAGAAAGGCATGGGGAAGAAAAGAAAAACTGCTAAAGTAATGCCAATCACCAAACTTATTCCAGTAAAGCAAATTCAAAATTGAAGGTGAAATGCAATTCCTTGTTCACTGCATTGAATAATTATCTACAATTGTATAATTGGGTACACTCGTAGATGGTACCAAATTTAAAATCATTGTATAAAACCACCTCCACAAAAAAGACAACTGTTTGTTTTGTTTCCTTTGGTGGAACAGGTTAGCCTGTTATGATTTTGAAGTGGTTAAAAACTGTTTCTTTAATCAAACTTGTAGCCCAAGGACAAATACATTCTTATGTGTAGTGAGTGCAATGTGTTTCTAACAAATCCAATAAACTTTCGTGTTAAAGTGCTTTACCACTACTAACAGATGATTCCTATAATGTATGAATTAGTTTGTTTAACTTATTCTAGCACATATTCTTATTCAAAAGATTGGATTTTTAAAAACTCCAGCTCTGGTCTATATTTCTTTTTGTGGTTGTAATTGAGTGATCAAATAATTTTCTGAACTAAAATTAAGCTTACACCTAGATAAAATGAGTGAATCTTGGGCTTGTAACAGCAGAATCTCCACAGAAAGAGAGCCAAATCAATAATTTATAAAACTTAACTACATTTCAGTGACATTAAAATAACAGAAGGATTTATGAATAGTTTCTCTCCTTGTTACACCCAGATTACTGTGGCATCTGGGTAAGGCTGAAGACATAAGAGCATTTCACCTAAACTAATAAAGCTATTTACTGAATCTGAACTAAGTGCTGAAGTTTACTTCTAATGAGTGTTGACTGATCTTGGCTAAGAAAGTGAATTATAATACACATAGCTGAGCCAGACAAGTCATCACTAGTCAGTAAGTCCCCTGGGACAGAACGAAGAAAAATTGTTTCCCAGCTTATTTTTTTTTCTGCAGGATCACCACAAACGCTCATGTTGATAGCAGCACTATCTTGACATCCTTTCAGAGCTGTTCTTAGCACTGGTAATATCTTGCCCAGCTGAGAATTTTTTTTTTTTTACAAGTCAAAAAATGAAACCATTTTAACAGTTCATTTTGTTTTTTATCTATCCAAACGATTACAACGCACTCATCACCCCCGTGTTTGCAAGCCTGAGATGTGAGAGTTGTCACACAAAGGATTAGTGTGCAAATCCCTCAGGGCCTGGAGCTCCCCATGTCAAACTGGTTCCCAGCTCTGGGTGGCAAAGGGCTCTGCTCCAAGGGGTGCTGGGTTGGTGCTCTGAGCATCCAGCTGGTTTGACTCCTGAGCAACTCGAGCCACATCGCTCTGCCTCGCTCTCCAAACAGAACAGAAGCAGCAATTTCCCTCCAAACCTGGGTCTAGAAGTCTAAATAAAAACCCTGTCTCCAAAAGCATTCTCAATAAAAACAAACTAAATATCCCTGAAAGGTTCAAGGTGTTATCTAATTGCTTCTACCAAGAAGCAACACTGTAAGGATTTTATGAATGTCACCAGCACTGTCACTCTCAAGAAATGAAAATAGGAAAAAAAGTCCAAACCTAACGTACCATGCAGTTGAAAGTTTTGCTGCTTTTCACTCAGTTAAAGTTCACAAAGCTCACAAAAAATAGCAAGGCAGAGGGACAACTCTCTGAAGTTGTAATTTGATTTACAGTTTCACGTGTGCTTACATTTGTACCGCTTTAATTTGGTTTCGGTAAATTTTACAGCCACTCTCACCCACTTTCTCTGTAGTTTAGTTGCTTTTAAAATACAAAATAAAGACAACTCATGTAATGTGTTATAGAGAACTGCTGCTAGAACCAGATAAATCAGGCCTTCTATAAAACTTTTTAGGTGTGAAATTAGAAAGAAAACAAGGCAAACTCTTTCGAAACAGTATTTAAAGGTCTCATATTTCATTTATGTAAGTTACAAGCTCCAATGACACTAGGCTAAAAAAAACCCAAAGAAACAAACCAGCATCAGAACACAAAAAAAAAACAAAACAAAAACAAAACAAACAAAACCTCCCCCCAAAAAATCCAAACCAACCAAATAAAAAAAACCCACAACACCCCAAACCATAGCAAAAAAGCCCACAAGCCCTCGAACCTATACCCTCTATTTGGCAATGACAGGTATTAGAGGCAGATGACTTGGAACACAACACTGCTGGGACCATGTTATTCTACTGACCATATCACCACACAGGATAGTTGGAACTCCTCAAAGACTATTTTAGAGACATCAAAAGCATTCACAGCCCAATACTATTATGATAATAGCAACAATAGAAACAGTATCTCCCTTAAAGTAAAAGTGCATCTTCTATGTATCTCTGTGCACAGCTCCTTTGCTCCCTGAAGATTTTCAGCTGAGCCAAGTATTTTCTTCAATACCCATAAAAGTAAGCAAATATCACTTTCCATTATTTTTTTAAAATAAATTGTGAGATGGTCCTGCTTCTTTCTAACTATGCTTTTTGCTACCTCTCTGTTTCCCAGATTAGGATCCAAGACCAAAAAATTTTGTGTAAAAATTAAAAAGCCCCTCAATGCTGGTGAAGTGTTGGAGGATGTAATTAGTGTGCCCTTTGCATACAAGCTTCAGAGAACCTGGAAAAAGTAGAAGGAATTGGGTTTTCCTCTAATTGAAAGCTAGTATCCAGATAAACTTGCATACATCTAACCTTTGTTCTCTTACTACAAAGCTGCTCAATTACACGTGGAAAATGGGGCACAATAAAAGCTATGGCATCTATTCACACCACAGGAATCCATTTTAATTATTCCCACTAGCAGATATTAAGTATTTCCTAATGCAAATACTGGACTCTCAGAATGCTGACATCAAGGAGCTGCACTTCACAGGGAAGAAGTATAAAAAGGGTTGTATTTTACA
Source organism: Erithacus rubecula (assembly GCF_903797595.1). Taxonomy (NCBI): domain Eukaryota; kingdom Metazoa; phylum Chordata; class Aves; order Passeriformes; family Muscicapidae; genus Erithacus; species Erithacus rubecula. The sequence continues at coordinate 8,270,680 of NC_136658.1, read as the reverse complement.
TTCAGATTAAGCACAGCATTTTCTGATGATTCTGCTGTGAAATTGAAAGGCACAGTTTTCAATAATCTAAATTTTCAGCAAAGTCGTTGTAGATTTTTCTAATGTGAATGTGAAATATTAGGTATATATATCAGGTTACAGGAAAATACAGTTATTTCTGTAAACAGCCCAGGAACATAACACAATACATTCTGCATTCATTCCTTCATGGATCTGCCATTGAGATAGAAGGACCTTTCTGCAGAGCTCAAGCATTTTAGTGCTTTAAAAAGTGTTTTAAACAAGAGAATAAATTGGTCTGCTAATGGTTTCATTGATAAGTCAAAAGATCTTTATGGCATAAAATTCAGAACTGAAGATTCAAGCTAAGTCAAATTCTTATCTTTAAAGTCTCTTCTGACACAAACCATTCTATGACTTTGTTTTATGGCAAGCAGTGAATGAAACCTCTGAGTTTCATCCCTGCTCCCTGTCTGACTTTGCCCATGGGCACCTCCATGTCCCCTCTCATCAGCTGCTCTCACAGGCTTCCTTTTCCTCTCTCAATTATCTCCAGTATCTTATCAGGTGAGGAAAAAAAAGAGGAAGTCTCCAACCAGTGATTATAAGATGGTAACCTCAACTACTGCAGAAATAAACATTTATTATTGTTCATGTTTTAAAATATATATATAAAAATAAATAGGAGGGGAATAAGGTCCTGAATTGAGAGACTGCCATAGAAAGAGTCCCTCAAACCTTCTCAGAGTCTGTGGATTCTATGTGAAGTCCCCTGAGGCAGTGACTGAGTGCCAAAGCATACATCTGTCATGAGCAAAAGTTATTATTCCAGTGACAGAATAGGAAATAGATTTTAGGAAAGTATCTGTGTATTTTCATTAAAAGCATTTACCATATGATCCTTCCTGGGAGAAACAAATATCATGATTAGAATATATTAAAAAAAAGTCACAAAGTTAAATTTCAGAGGAAAATTGGGATTTACACAGTCCTCCATTCTGTGCTAGCATTCCAAATATTCCCACTTACACCAGAAATGGTTTGGTTGCAGATCACACTTATATAAAGTAAATTGATTCTCAGTGTCTGTGGTGAATGAAATACATGCATATGTAAATTATATATATATATATGCATATGTATTTCTTCATCCAAAATCCTAGAGCTAATGTTGCTCTTTGTTGAGCACTCTGTTCAAAGGTACACTTAAAACAAAGAAATCTTTTTAATATTACATTTTTAACTTGATATATAATTCAAAAAGATGTTGGATAAATGAAATGCTTTAGACAAATGTGGCAGATTCACCAGTTTAACTTCTGTGCAGAGACATATACACATCTTTGCCATACATACAGCCCAAAATTACTACCATGTGCTAAATAAACTTTTACAGATGTTCAGCAGCAGAGTTCAAAGAAACTGCATTGTGTCTTCCTTGATATATACCAGCCAAATATATGAAAACAAAGACATGTCAAGATACCAAATGAAGTGTCCTTTTGCTGATGTTCAGATAAATGAGAGATGCAGGGCTGCTAATATTCTTTCTTCCCCATTACTTGAATTGCATTCAAATGATACTTTGCAGTTCTTTTGAGCTTCCATTATGAAGCATTCTAGCTAAGTTATGACATGTTTTAAGGTGACTTTTCCCTGTGGCTTTTTCTACAAAAAAACCTGGATATTTCTACATCACTGTACATGTGTGAAATCCTTCCCTGAGAAACTTTTGTGTGCACACAGAAATTGTCTCTCTTTCTCTGCATTATACACATTGTTGAGAGAAAAACTCACTCTTTTTGGGGTGGAGTAATTTCTTGAAATTTGATCACAAAAAAATTGGAGTTTTTGCATAATAAAACCAGTAATATCCTGGAAAAGAAAGCCTTAATAAGGCATCACCTCAGCTTTTATTTTTTATTACTTAGAAGGCAATTACACTGCAAATTCATGTAATTAATCTAAAAATCTTCTAATTAAGCCTGTAACTGTACATTAAGTTTAATTCACCACGTCCTGTTGACCACTCACATGTTCCATAAATGCATTTTCCTTAAGGCCATTTCTAACATTCCTGCCTTTTGAACATTTTAACATCTCTAATTATTTTTTAAAAAATAATGTTGAAAAAACCCCACAAAAATGTCTGCTTTCACCAGGAAATGTTTCCTTTCTTTCTCTTCACTGTGGATTTCCCACTTACCTCTCTATCCCTAAAACATCCCCATGCACACCCTCCCAGGTTACACTTCCCTAAGATATAGGACAAGCAAGATTCAGTCCTACAATAGTGACAGGTTTTAAGTATAATATTTCACAGACTGTCAGAGCTGGAAAGAAAGGTTTTTTAGCATTTAGTGAGCTACAAATTCCTTTCCCAATAAGAAAGATCCTTCTCCTACTGTTTTATTCACTCTCTCACTATAGCCATGTACACACGCATACATATATATATATATATATATAAATATATATACATATTTAGATTTGCAATCAGTCTAATATATCTCTTTGCATACAATCACAGGTAGATTAGGCAACATTTAAAGATTTCTATAATCTATTGCTTACAATTTTCCTTTATTTTCTAGTATCACACAGGTGGATCTGTTCCATAGGAAAAGATGAGAAACACCACAAATGCAATAATTCATGGGAGCTTTCTGAAGCTATATTTTTCTTCCATGCCAAGTTTTGTCATACCTTGGCAAATTCATGTAATATAAGAGATGTAACTTAATGGTTCTATTGCCCTTTTCTTAGGATGAACTGCAGAATTTACAGATTTCATACCCAATACCATCCAAAGCTTTTGCCAATACAAACTAGCACTAACCCTTCATGCTTTCTTCCTCTCTTAAATCTAAAATTTCCTCTCCTAAAACAAAGACTAATAACCAGAGACAGTTATTGCTACTAAAAGAAAAAAAAAAAAAAAAAAAAGAAGACCATTTGCTGTGCGTTTGGTGGTTTGTTTTTTAAATAAAATGAGACTTCTTTAGAAAAGACAATTTTGTGAGCAGTGAAATTAATGAAATCAGATTCCTTGCAGCCTTCTCTCTCACAACCAGTTAACAAGGTAGCTTTCCATTAGGCAGGTCAATCCCAACATCCCTGTTCCCTGGTGCCTCACAAGGGCTGAAATCACGCACGCCACTTCCTCCAAAGTCTCTCCTTCTCCAGCTGTCTGTCCTAGGTGCCTGCACCTCAGGAAATGTGCAGAAATGAACTGTCTCACAGAGCAGACCCCGTGTTCAGATTTGGTTGAAGCTGGCCAGTGAGTTAAAGCTCTGTGGCAGTGGAGAGGCTCACATCCATGTGGATGCACGTGTGCACGCACACCCAGTGTAATCACATAAAACTCATTTCCTTTGGAAACCAGGCGCGCAACGATTTAGCAGCAGCAGATGTGAGCACAGTTATGAAAAGCAGCTGCAGGAGTTTTCCATGAAACAAACAAACATAAGGTCAACACACATGCAGGTTCCTTTAACAAAGCTCAACTGGCGAGCCTTTGAAATATTTACATAAATATTTTAAATATCCTCTTTCTGTGGGGCAGAGGACATACATCTTGACACCAGTTCATGTTTCTTATTTTCTCTAGGTTGAATTCTTCTCAACTAAAGTCAAAAGAAACTTTATCTTTGACTTTTAGATCGACAAGATTTCTTTCTCTATTAGTTTAATTTATCTGGGCGTGCTCATGATCATGATCCTCATCCTCTGACTTCACTTACATAAATAATATTTTCACATGTATTTCATACAACGAATATATTTGAGCTATCCTAAAAATCTATCACTGACAAAACACGTAAAAAAATCTTTGTGACAAAATGAATTAGAAGCCAGAGACATTTGGAAACAAGTAACCCCACAAAACAGCCCTATGGTTTTAACTAGGGAGATCAGCTATCCACTGCTTCTGACAATGGAACAGTTTGGGCACTCTTCTGAGAGCCATTTAGCAAATACTTTGTTACATCCAACTTCAAAAGCCATCTGGAAATTATACTGGGGCATGTGTCATCCTGGTAACACAGAAACAGAAAACTCTGAGGGATCCTGAGGGGCAACAGAATCCTGCCCTATTGTCTCCTCTTTCTCTATGCAAGAGACATTTAATCCAGACAAGTCCACAGCACACACACCTTTTATACTCCTCTGCTCTCTCATCAGCTTCAGAAGGCTCAAGAAGAAACCAAAGCAAGGCTCTATTAACCAACCCCCTCAAGACATCCCATGCTGAAGAAGCTGTGCCAAATATTAGAGTTTATTCATGGTTTGACAATATTGGGTCCCAGTACATCACAGCAGCAACATTTCCTTTTCCAGTGTTCTTAAAGGAAAGCTTCCCTCACTGAACTTCTGTAGTATTTCAGCTAACAATAGTATCACTTGCTGGATTTATACCACTTCCAGGGGTAAAAAGGGTTATCTATGACAAATGCAATATAAGATAAAAAACTGCAACTACATTTTGTAATAGTTTACTACTAAGGACTCAGTTTTGCAATGCACTGACCAGTTTGGTAGGAGATGAGAGGGTTTGGGCTCTTACTTTTAGCTCTGTGGCAATGAATAAAATACCTACCCCTCCTCTCCCAATGGGATCTAGAAATCATAACAATTTTTAAAAAATAGTCAGAATTTTAACAGCTACCTCAGTTATGGGCTGCTTTCCCAGTTTTCCTTTTTGTACAAAGTGAGACTCAAACAAAACTCAAATCACCTTTGCAATGCAGATCTTGGGTAATAGTTAAGAGATCAAGAGAGAAATGCATTTACTATTGAGTGCACTGTCAATCACATCTCCTCAATCTACAACCTGGAAATAAAGACTATTGCTAGGATTTACAGTGAAGCACAGATATCCTACAAAACCACAACTTCTCAATATCAGAAAACAAGTTCAGTACAACCTTGGTGATTCCCAGCCATAGTTAACTGGGATCAGTTGTCTAAACTGAAATATATTCAGCTCACTCTGAAGTTTCCAAATGCTGCTTTGCTCTTTAAGAAAAAAAAGTGCCATGTATTTGTACTGGTCCAATTTCTATTTGGTAGAACAGAGAGTATTTTCCCAGATGTGAATGAGCAAACCAGTTGAGACAAGGCCTCTTAAACTGAGTGCAACTCTATAAGTGCCTGCTTGTATCCCTGCTTGAAACACAATTCTCAGTTTTATTCCTTTTTCCCATTCTGTCACTTTTGATTTTTCACAAATGCTGGGGGGTCAACTGGATTATTATTAAGAATTTGAATAGTAAATATTTTCTAACAATGTGAGATTGGAAGTACTTCAGTAGAGATGACAATGCAGTAAGAGCTTTGCCTGGTAAAATGCATGCCACCTCCAAGCTGTGCACTTGCTCTTGCCCTTACTTAAGGAGGTGAGGGAAAGGCAAGTTCAAGTCAGAAAATGAAGATATTAAATGTAAACATCAGAATTAACTTCATCTAGGATGACCTACTAATTAATTACATAATTAATGAGGCCATCAAATTTGCAGAGACACAAGTAGAGAGCCCAGACTAATTCTGAAGGCTTGTTAGCTGCCAGTGTTTATCTGCTGTATATCAGGAATATCCTTAGAAAGAGTAATCAAGGAAGGAGGTTGATCTGGAAAGTTGGTCTGCAGTGTTCGTGTTTCAGAGATATTATCAGTGCTCCCTGTTGAGAAAGATTACTAGTGCCCAATCTTCTTTAGTGTCCAGGATTAGAATGGTGTTCTAATGACATCTTCTTGCCTTTTTCTCAATTCAAATTGTAATTTTGTAAGTAAAATTTGCCTATTTTTTTTTTACTTTGCTAGAGGAACATATTTCTTTGTGTCTACAATATTGTAAGAAAAGACAAAAACTAACATGATCTGACAGTCAAACACATTATTTCCTAGAAAGATATCCCCACCACACCGTCAAACATGTTAATATTTGCTGTGATTTTTGTCCTCCCAGATGTGTTCTGGATTCTTGGAACCAGGGTGTGGTTTTTAGTTTGAGGCTGCTGTCAGAGCAATGAAATGCCACCTCCACTGCAGCTCACAAACTGATACACAGCTGCATGTACTGGAGAACACAAAGCCTGATCACAATGCCAGCAGCATCCCTTTGACCTTGCAAGACAGTTATTTATCCCACTGAGAAATTTAGCAATACTTCCTACAGCTTATTTGAAAGAAGAGGGAAAAACCTGCCCCCAACTGTTTAGCCTAGTTTCATTCTGTATACTCATGAATACAGAAACTATAAAAAATTGTCCTAGTATGTATGTCCCTGCAGTAAAACTCTCACCTTTTTTTTTTTTTTGTCATCAAAACGTTAGTCCAGCCCCTATTTAAAGAAAAGGAAGCAATGATTACACATTTTTCCTAGTTTGCAAAAGCAAAAATAAACCAAAATCTAAAATAAAGGAAAAGTTCAGTTTCCTTAAGTGAATCCTTGAAGTAAAGCAAATACAACTGATTTTCTTTTTTTTTTTCACTTTTTTTTTTTTTATTAAATCTGCCTCAGGATTGGCACATTCTAAAACAGCTTGCTAGCTTGGCTGCTTATTTCACTAGAATTAAAAAAAATAAAAATAATAATAAAAAATATTTTAAAGTAATTTTATAAACATCTTTGTTTCTAGAAAAGATGTTTTTTCCCTCCTGGAAGCCTTCCCAATTAGTTGTGAGTCCTGATGCCTTTTTGTATGGACAACTCATATATCCCTGGGCTAGCCCACCTTCTGCAGTCCTCTCAATTTCTTTGCTCTGCTTCTTGGATCAAGTTCCCAAATTTTACACTCCTAAGCACTCTCACACTTCTGCCTGGTTGCTGGGCTGATTCTGGCACTGTGTTTTTCTGAGTTCCTTTCCAGCAATGAGTCAATCTGTGGTGCAGCACAAGTCTCAGCACAGCAGCTGCCTTCACCTTCCTCTTCCTTTAACAGGCAATACTCTGCTTAGACTCTCACACAAGGCCAAGTTTAAAATGAGTTGTAGAGGTCAGCAGCAGCTTTGCTGCCTTTGTCTGCAGTTCAGGATTCCTCCAAGGCTTGTTCTTTTTCTCACATGTAGTGCTCCAACACAGATAGATTTTCCTCACCCTTCCAGAAAAGTTTTTAGATGTAGGTGCCTACTTAGATGGCAAAGCCAACACCTGAGATGATGTTAGCAGTTTGATAAGAAAATATGGCACATCATACTTGAAAGGTGGGAGGTTGCTTTAGATTTCATCCAGCAAAAAAAAAAAAAAACTACTCACCTGCACATGTACATTTCTTTCTCTATTTTTTTTAAAGTCAATGTGGCCATGGAATTTATCTAATTTGCATCCTAATGAACCCAATAATTTAAACCTTTTTTCATTTTTGATTTGCATTTGTTCAACCTTAATGAATATAAGGAATTCAGGAATTCTTCTATGAAACCTGTGCTGTTAGTAGAATACAGAAACTATGGAAAAAGTAACTTTATAGAAGGCAGGAAATTTATTGTTGCACAGACAAAATACCTGACATAAATCCAGAAATATTTATATGAAGCATTTTTGCTTGCTGCTGTTACAGAACAACCTCTTAAAGAACTTAAATAAAGACCTCTTAAAGGCAGCACTTCCATTTAATTTAGAAAAAAAAACCCACACATCCAATCATTTTCCTGTGCCATCAAAGATCCATTCACTTTGGAATACAGGAATAGCCACAAAGCCACTGCTGAAGCCCTGAGATAACAAGGAACATCATGCACCAAACTCCAAGAATGCAAGGAGCCCATTTATCTTAATGTGGAGCACAGGTGCCACTGCCACATTATCAGTTCAATGTGTTATTTTATGCTTTCAAACACTGAAGATAAAACTATCACCATGAGGATGGAAACAAGTCTTCCTTTACACAGCTTTTTTCCTTTTTCATGCATTGTAATTCAAAGTTCATATCCTATCAATCCTGCTTTCCCTATTAAAATACATTTTCCTGAATAAAACATTTTTTTTTTTAAATTAGTCAATCTTTTCTGTTGCTCTGATTTGTCATATCACAAGAAGATGTGTATGAGATTAGAAGTTGAAGTGGAATCCCACATAGAATTCTGGCACTTGAAAGTTATTTGTCATATGGAGGTTCATGCCATATCACCCATTTTATATGTGGCTACAAGGGAAACATCTGCAAGGTCTGAGAGTGATAAGGAGCAACCTGCCCTGCTACTTGGAAAAAAAAAAAAAAAAGAAAATAAAAAGGAAGGCTGCATTCTATTCAAAGGCTGCAGATAAGACTTAATGAACTGAGATTTCATAATGGAGAAATGATGGATAATGTAGACCTAATATATTCCACATTCACAAAAGCATCAAGAAAATATGGCAAAAAGAGAATCTTAAGTTTTTTTTTTTCTTCCCCTCAGAGGTACTTTCAGCCCTGAATATAATTATGGCTAACACAATTTTAAACAACCCTCAATATCAACTTTTCCAGAGGTGCTATTTTTAAATTCTGATCTTGTGATTCCACTCCCTCTCCTACACATGTTTTTGCAAGTATTATTAAAACTATTTTAAACCACAATGGAGAATACAGAGAGCCTCAAAATATTAGCTCTGCTGGCCATTTTCACAGAGGAGAGGTTAAGCCACATGAATTTTAAAAGTACTCTTGCTGGTCATTTCAGATAGAAACAAAGCTGCTTGGTGGCGCAGAAAAGAAGGAGGGTATTAGAAGTTAAAGGAGGAGAAAACAGAAAAACCTTTTCACTGACAATAAACAACAAGCTTGACCTTTTGGAGGAGGGTATTCCTTCTTAACACTGCATCTCAAATGAGCTGAAAAGGAGATCTGAGCAGCACAGAAGGATTTATAAAATGAGGAATCCTGCAGCAGGAGAGAAGAGGGAGCCCAAATGAGAATGGACAAAGGAATTAATCCCCATGACTGAGGGCAGTGTTTCACTTCCAGTGAAGTCTGCAGCCAAAGGCATTTGCATCTGCATCCTGATTGATTCCTTCACAATTCTGTTCAGCAAAGGCCTCGCTTTGAATCTCCACTGGAATTAAATGAAACCCATATATTGCTAAATGAGTCTCTGACACTTCATCTGGCTACAGCCAGTACTACATAGCCTGGTTTTAGTTTTGGAGGTATTGAGACAGGAGTTTCAAAGCCAACAGAAATCTCAGAAACAAACAGAACTTCCATTCCTGATCAAGCCCTTCAAAATACTTGCAGCCTTGTCAACAGTTTTCCTTTCAAAATATATTGCTGAACCCAAAAGTTAATCTAAAACATTTTAGTTGGCCAGGAACTGCTACTTCTCAACCCAAGCCTAATTGTGCCAGCTTTTTTTTTTTTTTTTTCTCATCTCAGTAACTTCAAGTCATATTCATGAAAAGATTGTTAAAATATGTTACAAGACTTGTCCTTCTCAGCAGTGATATCAGAGTGGCAAGCAAAGAGGCTTTCATCATGCTACAGCTCCTAGCTGCCAGCTTGCTTTATGCATGTTAGTGAATAAAATGGGATAACCACATGTTGTACAAGAATAATTGGCTGAAGTGATCAATATGATTGGCTTCCACTCGTGCAGCTTTCACAGCCACACAAATCAGTTTGCATTTGCCTAATCTCTCTGTTTGCATCAAATAACCAAACGTGTAATTTGGGACTGGCATTTTAAAAACCAATTTAGGGCAATAAATGCACCCAGGAATGTCAAAGGAAAAGCTTGATAGCAAGATTTCAAAATTGTTCAAAGACATTAAAAAAAAAAAAAAAAGGTGGAGGAGAAACAAGGAAAAAATTACATCTAGACAAAGGTATCTGGTGAAAAAATATTCTGTAAAATACGTTGGAAAAGTTACTTTGTTTTGTAACTTCGTTTCATAATTCAGCTCTTATGTTACCCCTAATGCTCCCAGGTCTGTGCAGGACAAAGGGAACTCTGCATCCAAAAAAGTGATACATATGGTTTTAATTGCTTTTCACAGGAAAGTCAAGGTCCAATGTAAAGAGAAGTTATTCCAAACTCCAGCTTGCAAACCAGGTTTTCATGTGAAAATTTCCAGTAAAAAAGCAGCACAGATGTAGCTGAGGCTATAAACTGGCTTGGGACCGGTTTTTTTCAGCTTATCCACTCCCAATAAACTACCATCCACTTCTGCCTAATCAACACTGGTTTCACTTAGAGCAAAATCTCTTCCCAGAAAGAATCAGCTGTGCTCACAGCAATGTCCAATACCTTCCTTCTCCTCCAGTTCTCTTTTATTAAAATTGCATGTGCCTAATTCTGTTTCCCTTTCATTCCTGAAATCATAGATTTGATGTACATAGTATGATTTAAAATAGGTGTTGAAATAAAGAAAGCTACTGAACAGCAATGAAGGTGTCTCTTCTGACACCAAGAAGAGCAAAAGAAATCAACTTTAAATGTCTTTAAAATAGAGCCAGTGTTCTCCTAATTTGGTTCCTTAGTCTTGGCTACAGTCAGGGCTGAGTAAACCTTCACTTACAGAAACTATTCAATTACACAGCACAGCTTTACTGCCCTCAGAATAAATGCTACCTTTTTCTTAAATAAATTAAGAATTTCCATAGGTGAGGACTATCTGCTGTTATGTCCTCTACTCTCCTAACTACCTGCAACATGTTTAATTCTGCAAGGGAAGCACTCCTCTGTGAGGGGAAAGAAGAGGAATATAGACTGTGCAAAGCTAAATGTTGGGGCCAATGTAAAGGCTAGCAGAGGATACAGGAAGAAACATTTTAAACTTCAAGAAAGAAGAAAGATGATGCCAGAGAAAATGAAGATATTAGCATAGAAACAGAAAGGTAAATATCTTACTATGAGTGGAAGTTAAGATTTATTAGGCTTAATAAATAGAGTAAGCACATCAGAATGAAATAAAAAATAAAAATAATAAAACTTGCAATAAACAAACCTGCTTAGCTTGTTTAAATGTTACAAAGTGCTGAAAACTAAATTTATAGAAGACAGCTCTTATTTGTTAATATTTTCCTGTCAAACTATAAATATAAATATTTTGTTTTGTCATGATTCACAGAAGGTCTGAATTGTTAGCATCTGTGACAGATACAGAATAAGCAACTACAGCACAAGCTAAAATGCCAATGCACTTTGCAAGCAGCCACTATAAAATGGCATATGAATTAACTATTCCAGAACAAAACTTCACTTGTATTTTCAATAAAAGTATGGATGTGATGGTTAGCAAGCTGAATCAATAGCAATGATATATTTAAAGGCAATCTGAGAAACGGTTTTGCTGTTCTTAAGTCTGCACTCTGTTCTCAAGACTTAGAATTAAAAGCAAAAAAAGAAAGGAACAGACAAAATTCCTAAGGTTTTCAGATGCTTTTCACTTTATCATTTCAAGTTCTTTAAGGGCCATTCACAATCTATGTATAATTCTACTACAATTCAATGATTTAAAATTGTGATTCCTACCTATGACTGTACCTTTAATATGAAAGAAAAAAACCTGAGTTGCCAAAACTTACAATGCTGTGTTTTCAGTTGGTTTTAAAGCACAGGTAATCAAATTACTAGGTGTTTGCTAAAAAAAAAAAAAAAAAAAAAAAAAAAAAAAAAAAAAAAAAAAAAAAAAAAAAAAAAAAAGTAGCCCAAAAGACCAAACATACAAGATGATACAATAATGTTATGTCATGCAGGTTCTACAACTGCCCCATGTCACCTGAGAGGCTGGTGGTCTAAAATTTACAGTGCTTGTCTAGAGTAATTCTTGGGGAAAACAGCAGCAGAAGCAAGACAAGATATTTTTATAGCAGGAAGCTTTGAAGGGTCTACATTTGGGGAAAAGAACCAAGCTAACTTCTGTCCATGGGAATCTCTACTGACTGCCAGGCAAACAAGAAATCTTGCTCCAGCGCCTGAAGATTTTATTTTAAGACAATTCCCTAATTCAATGCTTCTTGTTTTTATCTGAATACGGACATTTTCCTTAATCTGGGATGAAAATAAGTACCTGAAAAGAGATAATAATGCCTTATGGTCCAGAGGAAAGTCAAAAAGACTTGACCTTCACCTGTGAGGAAGGTTTAGGTTAAAGAACCTCTTGTAAATAAGTCAAGTGTACCAATACATACATATTCAACTCTTCCTTTTATACAAATTGAATTTATAGTCATCTAAAGCATGTGAGATCTTCTGATGTAAATGTTCCTAAAGTCAGCATTATGCCTGAGAAATTCTCTTGAAACCCACTGTTAATAAAACCATAAACTGAAGGATACTAAGAAAGTGCTTAATTTCTCTTGTAAATGATTGAAAACAATGTATTGAACAAAGGAACAGAAGCAGTTCAGAAAATTACCACCCAAATAATTACAAAACATTGATGTTACCATGGGGCAATAGCAGAGTGGATGAAATGAAGAGAAATTTGCATTTCTTCTACTGAAATAAAGAATTCAAAATCCTGATTCTGCTACTGTGAACACTTGGTTGTGGAATCTGGCTAGTTCCTCTAAGTAAGTTTCAGGATATCTGTGGGATGACTACTTCCCAGTTTTTTGCTTTCTTCTAAAAAGAAACTACCTTATTTTTCCTCTCAATAAAGGTTTTCCTTTGTCCATTTATTCACAACGAATTTATATTCCAATTACTTTATTTACTTCCAGAGCATATGTCAATTATCCAAGCTTGATTTTTTCCTTCTTACTTTTGAAACCCATAGTCTTCATTACTACATGTACATTAACAGTAAATAATTGCCTTTGTTCTTTTGTTATAAAATAAAAAAATAACAATTCTGTCCTTGTTGGTTTTGTTTTCTATCTTTTTAGTTAACACTATCAATTGTAATAACATCTTTTTTCTTTTCCTAATTTGCCTTCCTATCTGAAAAACCTAATACCATAGCATACCATAATTGTCTATATCTCATGTGGCTGTAACAAAATACAGTGGGAGATATTTAATTTTATAGCTTCATAATTAAGATAAGTGAAGCTGAATGAAGAATTGGTCCTATAAAACTAAAGAAAATCAAAGAAAGATTTTTAATTAGTATGGACTCATAAAGATGCTATGGAGAAAAAGTACATTTTTGTATATTATAAAACATTCTTCTAAGGCCAGTACAAATTAATATTTACAAATTGTTCTGAATCTTTTTTTCTAAGTATACAATAGTTCGCTTGTTAACACTGACATATTTATCTGGCCTCTCCCAGTTGTAGGAAAAAATTATGTCAATTTTCCCTGAGACTGCCTTCCTATTCTGTCACACACATTATTTCATGAAACATGAATCCGAATGTTCTGTTTCTTTTCAATTTCCTTTCACCACAAATTCCAGAGTCCCCCTCTTCATGGCTTTTAGTAACAATTCAGCCTTTCTAGTCTAATGGCAAAAACTCAATACTGCTGTCTTCAATCAGGCTACTTTTCACTTCAATGTCTTCAATACCAAAGATTCAACCCTTTGTTAGAACCACTTTTTTTTCCAGGTCAGATGTTATGTCTGTGATTCCACATTAAGGGACTACTCTCATAACAAACAACAAGCCTTGACAAGATGTCTGAAAAACACAGACACAGAAGCAACAAAAAAAAAAAAAAAAAAAAAAAAAAAAAAAAAAAAAAAAAGATTTTTCACTAAACATCACCTTTTAAAAGTTGAAATAATCAAGTTGTCAAGCACTTCTAAAAGACTCAGGTGATTTTTACCTGAATATGGTCCATTACAATTATAGTAATTATCATGCAAAGATAATCCACAGTACTTGGAAAAGCAAAACATAGTAATGTTTAACTAATTAGAGGGAGTACATTATGCTTGTCTCTTTCTTTTCCAAATCAAAGATCCATTGGTTAGTTGGTTCAAACCATCTGTGACCACAAGTTTACACCAGACTTGTGACAGCTGAATAGATGAAAGTCTGAAGAAGCTGTCCTCAAATTGTGATCACAAAACTGGCATGATCCTGATACTTCTATCCTAATGAGCTCACTAATAGAAGATGTGATAGACTGTACAAACAAGGGGACACCATTTACTCATGCACTGAGGACAAAAACAAGTACGTGGATTTTCTTATTTCACAAGCTGTGGCTTTTGAATGGCTCATCCCATGGGCAACACAGTGCAAACTGTAACCTCAGTGTGACCACAGTACAAGGCAAATCCCTCTGAAAGTAAAGGACAGAAAATCATTCAATGAGAAGAAATAGCTGCCTTTCACTGGCAAGTCCCCAGCCTGAGACAGACTTTGGTACAGGCTGAACAGGCAGCTCTTACTCTCTAGCTCATCTAAGAGCATCCTTGACTGGGAAGAACAACCTCCCTTGATCAGCCATGTCTCTTGATCCCAAGGAATAAAATACCCCAAAGAAATATCATATACCTCCAGAAACTCCACATATGAATAGAACATAGTAGCAACCAGCATATAAGAGACATAAAAAAGCCTATTTACAAATTGAAAGTAGCACAAGTAGCAAACCTCAGGACAACTCAACATAAAACAGGGACATTGTCTGTTCCATTGGATTGTGTACATCATGAGATTCTGCTCCAGAAGAACCAGATGTTTGGTATTAATACTGATACATTAAGCTCAAAACTGGTTACATAATGAACAGCAATGCTGATTCAAATGTGTTTACAAGCAGAGGTTATGCTGAAAGGTACACAGGCATTTAGAAATGCTATGTATATTGGTGTATGATTCTCTGCATGTAAACTGGCCTCAAGTGTTATGCTTTAATTAATCCCTATAAGTCAGACTTTCAAAACTAAGGACAATTTATAGTAACAGCTGCCACAGAAATGACACAGGAAAAGAAAGGTTTACCTATGGAAAATACTTGCTTCTCTCAAACTGGGGATTCAGCTCAGACATCCCTCCTTCTGCAATACCATGCCTTTCTAAGAACACAGGTGGCAGGAACAGATTTGCTTCAACCTTGTCAATACTAGCAGAAGATTAGGAAAATCATGATAAATATGGCTCTTCAGTATTCAAAATGTGTAGCACCTCACAGAGCCACTAGCAAACAAAAGCACAGTTTGTGTCTTAAATTGGTAAGGCAATATATTGGTTGGAAATCAGCTAAATTTTTCTGGGTTTTATCTAGCCAGGTAGCCTGGAAAGTTGTTCATATCAGATTATTGCTTCATGAGATATATGCAATAGTATTTAAAACTGCAGCATATTAAACAACAGAAATAATCAACATACTTATCCTGTCCCAGGATCATCAGACAAAACAAGAACACAGCTGAGAACATTTTAGGATAACTCACCATGGAGAACTACATGCCAGTTTCTTAAGGGGCTACACAAATTACATCTCTCAGTGAGTTACATCTCACTGGTGTGCAAATAGACTTGATTTTCAGTGGTTTAAAATTCTTGCCCTATGATGGCAATTGGTTGCTCTAGCAATGAGTTGTAAAATCAGGTGTATAATTCTAATGCATAACCATAGCTCATTTTCATGCACTGATAATTAATGCCCCAGTTAATTTGTTTATATAATTGCAGTTTTGGAACAGCAAAAATGAATGGTTCCACTTTCCCGCGTTCTCCAGTGCCAAAGATATTTTCATGTATTTAAAATGAAGGAAGGAAAAACAAATATGGAACTCTGGAAGCCATCTTGGACTGTAAAGAACTCCTGAGGTCAGTGCTGTATTAGAAACATGACTCTCATGAGTCAAAGAATTAAGGCAAAATAAGTAATATCTTGTAACCACATTATTGCACTTAGATCTGATCCTAAGGATGAGAAAGAAAAAAAACAAAAACATAACCTTGAAGACACCTATTAAAAGGTATAGAATTTGTAGAGAATCACATAAGAAGGCTGTAATGGAACATAACATGATTCCCTATTTCCTATTAAAAGAGTGAAGGGATATTTGAAAAGACCAAGAACCTTTTGTTGCAATGTTTAAGCAAATTCTCACATTTCCAATCCCCTGTTGGAAATTAAAGTGCCAAAGTTCCTGGTAAATCTTAATAAGACTATGCAATTGAATTCATCTCCAGGTGAACAAACGGGAAGGAAATATTCATCTCACAGTGAACAAATGGGAACAGAAATACTGTGCTAGGAGTGCTATTCAGTTCTTAGAAGTTCTTAGCTTTCTTCCCAGAAGACTGATGTCTGAGTACTCTATTTATAGCCAAGAGGTTTTTAACAATATACATCCAGGGGGTGCAAAACTCACTGTGTGTGATAGGACAAGTCCATCACTCTGATCTTCCTTGTCACATACTTGGAGGTTTCAAAATAATATTGTGGCAAAGAAAACAGTTTTGCATGTTTTTGACAGACAGAGAGATCTGAAGCTCATGTGATCCAACAAATTGCTAATGAATAGGGAAATCAGGACAACCAAACATCAGATGAACCTTCCAACTCTTCTGCTTTGGAGACCACAGAAGAGTTGCTCAACACTTACAAAGAATCAAGCCTGGAGAGTACTCACTGTGCTACTTTAATTCCTTCAGTAAGTTTTGTACTATCCTAATCTGGAGCTAAACTAGATGTAGAAGTGATGTTAAGCACTCTATTTGGCATGAGACTAGACAGATTTTTTCACAGGGTAAAGTTCCATGTTTTGTTGACCATATAAATCCAAGTAAAATTTGACCCAGAGTTCTCAGGATATTCAGCCACAAGTTTCAAGGCATATTTGTTTAACCCCAACCTGTTTTGTCTCTCTAGCTCCCTGCCATCATATGAATGTACAGCACAACTTGTACATTGAGATCTGTGTATGACTAAGAGTTTCAAAATTGTAGATTGTCTAACAGGTGTGGACAGAGGCAGAGGCTTCCTATTTACCTTGATCCAAAAAGCTACAACCACACCTTATTTACATTTACCTGGAATCAGTGCACCTCCTTCTGATTGCTCAGGCTATGATTTGTACTTTAATAAGCCCCTAAAAGCCTCACCTCAGCTCTGCAAACCTACTTGTAGCAGATACACCAATCATTGATTCCTTTTTCAAGTGTTAGGCTGTGCCTACACCAGTGACCCCTTTCTGCTTCCTTGTTTTTACTTAAGACTTTGCTGCTAGCAACTCTAAACTCTCTGCCCACCACCTCTTACTCATGTTTCTGGTACCAGGAATCCCAGATCCATTCTATAAAACTTGACCCATGTCAAAGACCTACTCTGAGTGTTCAGACTTGGGTTTAAGCCAGTAAGATTATTTTTCAGGAAACAGACAAAACTGGAACATATTTTCTAATTACACTGATAAAGTCAGTCAGATGGAATACATTAAAGAATTTGCTGGTGCTAAATTTAATTTTCTAGTAACTTCATCACCTGAATGGAAGCAACAGAATTAATTATAGTGGTTTTATCTGTAGATCTGTTTTTTACAGATTTTATGACCAAAACAATGAGACAACTTCAACCCTGCTTGTTGCTGAACAGCTGAAATCAAATTTATGCTCTTCTGTGGCTTGGAGTGAAACCACACTCAATTTTAAATTATCTCTGATAAGAAGTATTTTCTAGTATACTTGTCAGCATTGCTCTGTTTACAGCAAGATTTTAAGTGGGGTTTCTTTTCAATAATTAATTAATATTCAAAGATGCTCAGTCTGAATCTTCATATACATTG